>NC_064269.1:25179687-25820000 GCF_003254725.2 Canis lupus dingo | reverse complement strand
TCTGATCTCGGGGTGTGGGGGAGGCAGCGCTGCCACTTCTTTTCCAACTCAGACTGTCTCTGACTTGCATCTGGTGTCTCTCCCTGCCCCCCTCTGCTCAGAGCAGGGGCTGCAGAGGGAGGGGGACAGGGGCCCCTTCAGCACCAGAGGACTCTGGCATTGTGACTAGAGCTCCTGCCTGCTGGGGTCCTGCCACACACACACACACACACACACACACACACACACAAGCCCCTCCTCCCACCACAGCCCCAGGACCTGGGAGGCCAGCAGAGCCCTTGGCTCAGAGCCTGCACCCCACCCTCTGCTGCCTCTCCCTGCCCCTTCTCCCTGCCTCTCCCCTGCCCCCACCTCTCCTTGCCCTCCTCTGTCTCCCTATCCCTCCCTCCCTGTGGGCCCTTCTCTGGAGTCTCATCACCCTGTCCCCCCGTCCAGGGATCTGCCTTTGGCTCTGGGTCCATGGCTTTCCCACCCCCTGAGCCTAGGTCCCTCTCCTATCTCTGAGTCCATGTCTGTCTCTGTTATCTCTGGCCTTGGGGTATTTCTGTGTCTGTCATGATCTTCTGCTCTGGTCCATGGAGGCTCCTCTCTTTCCTTTCTCCTGTATCTGGCTCTATCCCCTTGTGTCTCTGTCCCACAGTCCACTGTGTCTCTGGTGATTCTGTGTCTGGGTCTATAGGACCCACCAGGTCCTGGGACCAGCTCCGTCGTATTGGTCTCATCTGTTGGTCTGGGCATGAATATCCTGGTCCTTTCTGTCCCCGTCCCTATAGCCATATCCTCCTTCTCGGCCTGCCCCCCCCCCTCAACTGCCCCCTACATGCAGGGGTGGGCTGGCACGTAGAGCACAGAGAACTGTGCCTGGAAGCCTTTTGTGTGGCAGGTAGATGGCCGGTGGATTAGGATGCAGGTTGGAATCCTACTGCAACATCCTGCTCCTCTCAGAACATTCTCCACGACTCCGAATGCAGTTCTCCTCCCACCTTAAGGTTTGATCTGACCTTTCCCAGTCCATCCACTGAGATCCACAGGAAATACTGGGAGGGCATTTCAGCTCCCCTTGACCAGGTATCTATATATCTGGAGTATATTAGAGACGTGAGGAGAGGCAAGACACCACTGGAAGTGCTTTGGCAGAGGAGTACCAGGGTGTGCAGAACAGAAAACCTGGGAGCTCTGGCTCTGCACCCTGGGCAGGAACAACCCAGCAGCTCCTTGCACCACAGACAGTCACACCTGGAGAAACCAAGGACATGTGTGAGGTCTCCAAATAAGGAAATGGGAACAGAAATATGTGTGTCCCTCTTTTATCCCAGCATGGCACTTGTAACCCCTCTGTGTACATAGGAAGCTCTTCATAAAGTCAGTGGCTCCTATTGCACCAGGTCTCCCACAATAAGCCCCAAATCAGTGGAACTCAATCCCTTTCATATCCCTTCCCACCCCAACCCCACTCCCTCACCCCCAGCACCTCAGTATGTGTGCCCAGCACAGTGTCCCTGCCAAGCCTGCCGCGCCCCAGGGATCAGAGGACCCCAGCTCAAATCCCAGGCATCCCAATCCCTCCTCCTCCCTCATTTATCTGGGGTCCCTCCCTCCCCCTCTTCCCCCTACCCACCCAGTGCAACCTGGTCCCTCGGTGTCTCCCCAAAGATAGGCAGTCCCTAATGAGCCCTGAGCACTAGAGGGGAGGGCCCAGGACAGCCTGGTGGGGAAGGGCATCGAGAGCTAGAGATAAGGAGTCCTGTCAGCATCTGTCCATCTGCCATCTCCTCCAGCATCCCTGCCTCCTGCCTCCTGGCTCCTGCCCATCCGTCTCCCTGCTGAGGCTGATGGGCTGAGCTCAGGGGCAAATGCACAGAAGCCCAGACTCATCATGCCTGGTCGGCTCCAGACCCATGTTCTCCAGGAATGTCACTACCTCTGCCATCATTCCTTGCAACCCTTCAATGACCTTCTTAAGGTGAAATTCTAGATGGACCCCAAGGACGCGCAGAAATTGGTCTCATTCCTCAATATCTTGATCTCAGCCCTTTGTCCTCACAGCACATTCCCAACAGGAAGAAATGAAAACTTAGGCAATGACAAAGGGGTT
The DNA here is from genome assembly GCF_003254725.2 of Canis lupus dingo. Classification (NCBI taxonomy): domain Eukaryota; kingdom Metazoa; phylum Chordata; class Mammalia; order Carnivora; family Canidae; genus Canis; species Canis lupus. Next base: position 25,817,905 of record NC_064269.1, on the reverse strand, counting down.
GAAATCTCAGGAAGACTTTCTCAGCCTTAAGGAGCTCCTGACTGCCCCTGGGAAGCAGGGGCCAGGGCGGGATCCGGGAGATGCAGGGGAACAATCAAGTTTGCTTCTCCTCATAAATGCAATTTCCACCAGGGGGGAGGGACCCGGCCCTGGGGACTTGAGGGGCACCTTCTCCGCAGCGGCCTGCGACGCGCTCCGCGGCCACCAGAGGGCGGCAGAGAAGGGCGCTCCCCGCACAGCCCGCCCTGGGCCCTGGGCGCTGAGAGAGGGGGGGCCGCCCAGCCTGGGGAGTCGGGGCTCCAGCGAGAACCCAGGCAGTTCCGAGTTCAGGGAAGCCCTCCTGCCGCCCTCCCCACCGGCGTCCCTGACCCCCGCGGCAGCCCCTTCCCTTCCTGGCCCCAGCCCAGGGGCTGCTGGCACACAAGGGCCACCTGGCTTTTCCTTTATGCTTGGACAGCAGGTGGCAGCGCAGCTCCCAGAGGTGATGCCTCCAGGGGCCCCGCTGGTCACTAGAGCCAGCCCTGGAGCCCACGCGGGCTCCATTCCCAACCCAGGGGTCTTCCCTGGGCGCCCACAGCTGCTCCTAAAAGCAAAGCACACCCTGTAGGCCCAGTGGGAAGGCAGCTCGCAGCCCTGGGCTCCGATAACCTGATGTCACAGCCACCCCTGCCCCGGGTGATACCTGCTCACACACAGAACTGGGCACAAGGACTGTGAACCCCGCAGCACAGACCCGCGGGCCGCACACGCCTGCTGTGCACACCCGGCCTCGGCACCCACACCCTCTGCTCCTCAGACTCCCCCAGCCCTGCCCTCTGCTCCTCCCTCCTGAGCTGCCAGAGGAGCTTCTCTCCATCCCTCATTTGCTCTGTGCCCTGTGTGTCCAGGGGCCCCTGGAAGCTGCACACAGGGAAGCACTTTCCCTGCTCTAATCGGGTCCCTCCCACCACAGCCCTGGACACATGGAGCTGAGGGGACACCCAGGGTGCTGAGCCCCCTCTTCCCAGGGATCCTCTCTCTCAAGCCCTCCCTGCCCCTCCGTCTCCCCTCCATCTCTGACCCACCTGCTCCTGCTCCAGATCCTTCCTGCTGTCACAGGTCCCCTTCTAACCTCAGTAGCTGGGTCACCTTGGAAATGAGCACTGAAGAGAGAGAAGGTGGCGGGTGGCGGGGGTGGACAGGGAAGAAATCCTTTATGAATCCTAAATTCATAAAGAAGTAATGGGCTCTGAAAGAAGCAAGGTTGTAAGAGGATTCAATGTTTCTGTTTCCTTCTTTACAAAGCTTGGAGCAAAGCTCCTGGAAGCAGGAGACAAGTGGACCCGTGCGTGGTTTGAAGGCAGAGACACAGCACAGGACCCCCCTCCTCCACCTTCCGAAGCCAGTGCCGGGGCCTGCTTTATGAAGGATTGTTTTAAAGATTTTATTTATTTGTTCATGAGAGACACACACAGAGAGAGAGAGAGAGAGAGAGAGAGAGAGGCAGAGACACAGGCAGAGGGAGAAGCAGGCTCCATGCAGAGAGCCCGATGCGGGACTCGATCCCTGGTCTCCAGGATCAAGCCCTGGGCCGAAGGCACTAAACCCCTGAGCTACCTGGGCTCCCCCTTTATGAAGGATTTTTATGAGAAACTTTACATCTGACATTTCACAGTATCTCTTGTCCAGAAAATGAGGAAATATAGTATTTATTGACATAGAGTCAGAAGATCTAGGAAAACTGACTATGGAGATGGCAGAAGTTTCTCCCTTTCCCCAGGCATGCAAATTATCTAACTTAGTTTGTGCCTTTCTGTGTTTTGTGCTCTTCTCAGTAACAAGGTTAGGAAATCCTTTCATTGTTAATAAAGAACTACTGGGGGGAGAAAGGAGATGCGAGGCATATAGATGGAGGCACAGAGGGTGCCCTGTCCCATGTGAACTGAACAATAAGATCAGGTGTAAGAGAAGTGAAGATAAATGGACCTTGAGCTGCGACCCAGGTCCTGGCTCCTGTCTTCTCTATTCAAAGCCTGGAGCTTCTACAGTTTTACCTTGAATTTCACTGGTCCTTGCATCTCACTCCCTCATGACGAATAGAAGTTCAATATCCAATGATGCCCAAAGTCAAGAAATCCTTCCCATTAGCTATGTCTTTCCTTGGAATTCCATCCTCCCAATCTCTGACTACTGAAATCCTTCACAATCAGTGGTTCAGTTTAAATATTACCTCCTGCCCACATGTTCCAGGATTACCTACCCTGAAGCAATTTATTTCCTCTGCCCTCCTCTAGTCCTTTGTGTCAGTCTCACCATAGCTGGCTCTCCACACACCTGTTCAGTTGTAGTTACCCTGTGTCTTCGCCTTGTTCTTTACTCATCTGTCAGCTTCTGCGGTGGGGAGACTCTGCCCCATACATATTTATATCCTCTCCACAGGGCTTGACACAGAGCTAAAGACTTGCTAAGATGCTTTCGCATAGTATAAAATAGAGGAAAAGACGCCATGGTGAGAAGATGTAGAAGTAGGGGCATTAGGAATATTGATTATAGATATTATTGTTAACATAGGTTCTCACGTGATACGTTCAGGAATGGGTCATATATTAGGAAATGTTTCTCTCACCAGTAAATTTATTCCTGCACAAAGTATTCGTCATTCATTCTTTCTCTAATTCAAATACAGAGCTTTTCCGAGTGGGAATAAGACAATAAGCAAGAAAACCAATGTTTAATAATTCCAGAGTGTGAAGAACCCCTGAAGGAAATAAATGGGGTCTTATCATAGACGAACACAAGGAATGTTCTTTAGGTAGAGGTTAGGAGCACCTTACTGCTCACTGTCATGTATCACACTAATGTGATTATGAATTAATTCAATTTCTAACCTGCAACTGTATCAATAACATTGATAATGAGAATAAAAGCCTTCGGACCAGGGTGTGTGTGTCGACCCAGTGTTAGGATTGGTTCCTACTTTGGTCCAAATTCCCGAACTCAAAACAAACAAACAAACAAACAAAAAATAAAAAAAACCAACAAATTCCTGAACTGAACACTGCCTTGGGAAGAGGGGAATCAGGGCCCTCCCCTTGCCTCAGGATGGACCCTGACCCCTCCTCTCCAGCTGAGGATTCAGCAAGCAAAAAAGCTGTTAAGTGCTTTGATCTTGCTCCAGACTTGGAACAGATCAAGGCAGAGGCCTCTAAAGTAATGCCCCAGGATATGAGGAGCTGGGGAAGAGATGGAGACAGAAGTTCACAGAGAGGCTAGTTGCTCTCACAGAGACTCCTTCTCACCTCCCACCTCAGTCTTAGTGAGTTCTGGGCTTCTTGGGGCAGCTGGTCAGGCTTTTGGACTTTTGGGAGAGCTAAGACATCTCCTAAGTGACTTTAGAGTCTCCCACCTCTCATCCCCATCATCCATGGATCCCCGCTCCAAGTCTGAAGACAACCCAGGCTGTGGGGAGCAGGCTGTCCGCCAGGATCCCAGCAGCCTCAGCCACCTCTGTCATTACCAGGGTTTTCCTTTAACTACTTGCCTGCCCCTTCCTCCTGGCACCAGTTGGTAGCATTTCTTCCTGTCTCTTGCAGAGCGGTGGTCTCATTAAGAAAGGCTTGGGAGGGCAGCCCAGGTGGCTCAGCGGTTTAGCGCCCGGTTCGGCCCAGGGCGCGACCCTGGAGACCCGGGATCGAGTCCCACGTCGGGCTCCCTGCATGGAGCCTGCCTCTCCCTCTACCTGTGTCTCCGCCTCTTTCTCTCTCTCTCTGTCTCTCATGAATAAATAAATAATCTTAAAAAAAAAAAAAAAAAGAAAGAAAGAAAGGCTTGGGAGTAATCAGAATCCGAGACTGGGACCTGTAACTTTACACCCACTCACCCTTTCCCAAACCTGCCTCCTGTTGGGATAACACGTTTGCATTAGACATAGTATAGGTGAGCTAAGAAAGATCAGTTAATCATGCTGTGGGCTAAGGGAGCTGGCTAAAGCTTGGAGACTACCACGTTGACAGCAGGGGCTGAGGGAGGTCACCTAAGTTTCTGCCAGGATGGGGGCATTCAGGCTGGGGTGCAAGGTGAGTGCTCAGAGATCTGGAGCCCTGGCTGAAGAGGGTTGTGTGTGTGGTTGGTGGGGTGGGGGAACAGTGGCTCCACTCCTGCGGGGGTTGTCCTGGTGTCCTGAGCTGGGCTGGGTGGAGGTGGATGGAGAAGAGGTCACCCCCTCAGCTTAGGGAGGACTCCAGGCTCAGGTCAGTCTTAGAGCATATTCTCTCCAGGTGGCCCAGAGCAGAAGGGAAGAGAATGGGGAGCAGACAGTTCAGACCAGTCCAGCCTCACTCCTGTCCTCTCCCCCTCCCTCACCTCCCCTTCCCAGCTTCTCATTGGGGCATTTCACACTCACTACACACCTGCTGTGTGCACAGAGCTCCAAAGTGTTCTCTGGCCTTTCTCAACCCAGACACCACTGCCTTCCCCGTGCAGCTCACAGAGATAGTCAGACTCCTCAGCATCTGGGTTGATGTCCATGCCCAGAAGCCTCCCTGAAGCCTGGGATCCAGAGTGTAGATATTTGGGACAAACCACGGAGAAGCTGAAGAAGTGGGGAGAAGGGGAAAGTTGGGAGAGAGCCTCACAGTTTTCGGGGACAATATGATTACTTGCAGCAGCAAGAAGGATTAAAGCAAGAGGAGAGGAAGAACTTCCCTTGAGCAGACAGCGCTGCTTGTTTTCTGAAGCACAAATCCTGGACCTGATACAGGGAGGAACAGGGTGAAAAGAGACCCTTAGAGGGATATTGTCTCCCCAGGAGTGTTGGGGTTCAACAAGGTGTGGCGGGGGAAGGAGAGACCACACAGAGCAAACCGGCAGAAAACAAGGTGACACTCTGTGGGGATCTTGGCTTCCAGGTGGAGGCGCCAGGCCTGTCCTGCACACACAGGGTCGCTGCTAAACCAGGAGCCCTCAGCTGGGCTCTCAGACCTCAGTGATCTGCGTGGAGGAAAGACTGAGGCTGAGCAGGGTCCTTCTCTCCCACAAACCTGCCCTGGGCACTGAGGGGGCGTCTCCCTCCAGATGGAAGGAGGCCCAGGTGGTGGGATGACCCGAGGGGGAGCAGTCACCTTTGGCTCTGTCCTCTCCTGAGACGGAGTGGCTTTGGGGTGACCAGGTCATTAGGCCTTTCCGATGTCCCCGGGCTGTCAAGGGTGCCTTAGGACAGGGGGCAGGATGGAAGTGAGGGCTGACCCGTCCCCTCCCTCTGAGGCCACTGACAAGGGGGGGGGCTGTGCTTAGTGGGCAGGGCTTACTCAGGTGAACTCACTGCCTTGTAGGTATACCCTGGTTTTGGAGTTCCTCTGCGCAGCGCCCCCCATCACTTGCTGATGAGGAGATGTCTTTTCAGCTCTCTAACACCTGACCAGGTCTGTCCTCAGGAAGGGAGGAGGGGACGACAGTCAGAGGACAGGAGGAGAGAAGGGGGCTAATGTCCTTCCTTCAGCTGGGCTCTGAGCCCTGCCCTACTCCCTAGATTCCTAAGGGTGGAGGAGGTGTGAAAGCAGATGTAGAAATGACAAGAAATGGGGCAATGTGGTAGGATGCAGCAGGATGGAGAGATGGAGGTAATGGGAAGGTGGAGCCCACTGGGAGGTGGGGATGTCTGGGGAGGTGAGCCAGGAGGGGAGGGAGGCAATCTGGGTGGGGTTGGATGTTGTTCAGGTGGGAGGGGACTGGATGGGAGGTGGGCAGGGGAGGGGTCAGAGGGATTGGGGGCCTGCATTTGGGAAGTTGGAGGCACCAGGATGGGGTAGTGCCAGGGAAACTCAGAGATGTTCAAGCAGGCCAGCTGTCTAGAAGGAGCCCTGGAGGAGGATCCCACTGGGAGGAGGGCAGACAGCAGCTCACAAGGAGTCAGAGCCTGGGAGGCTGCAGGGAGTAAAGGCTGTGGCAAAGGTGTTTGTGGGTCCTTGGAGCATCCTAGGAAGGTGAAGGTAGGACCAGAGAGTCACTTCCCATTCAGGCTGAGCCATGACTCTGCAGGGGAGCTGGGGAGGGCCCCTGAGCAGCAGGGGTAGGGGTAGGATCCCTACCCCCTTTCCTTATCCTGGGTCCCTTCTACCCACTCTCTCCTTGTCCATACTCTCTCCTGGATATTCAAGATCTCTAGAGCCTAGAGGACTGGGCTCTGGATCATTAGACCAAAGGAATAGGGTGGTGTGTATGTATGGACAAGTGTGACAAGTGTATGAGTGTGTGTAGGTCTGGAGGTGCAGGTAGTCTGTTTGAGGGGATGTGTCTTTGTGTTGTGTACATGTGAGAAGTTCGTAACATATAGGTGTGGTATGTGTGTATTTGAGGTAAGTGTCTGTGTGTATGTAGGGGTGTGAGCATCGGTGCAGGTGCCTGTGTGCATGTGTGTGCTGTCCCAGGGGATCCTGGAGACTCATACCAGACATGTGACTGATTTAATTTGTGCACATTTCCAGCAGGGTTGAGGCTGTGCTAGGGGGTGGAGGGAGGAGGAGCCAGAAAAGGGAGGCTGTGAGTCTTGGGGTGGAGATGGGAGCCTGAGCAGGGGTGCCTCTGCCCTGCCAGGAACAGGGGGAGGGCATCAGGGTCCCGGGTCTCAGGCTGGGTGCAGACTGGGGCCTGAGGCCTGCACTCAGGGCTGCATGGGAAGGGCTCAGAGGCCCAGCTCTGACCAGGGAAGGCTATAAAGAGGGGGGCTAGGGTAGGAGGGAGGACAAGGGGTCCAGGCCTAGACCAGGGGATCCAGGCCTGCTCTCCCTCTGCCCCCACCCCAGGATCTGGGAATGAGGGCACCAGGCTGCAGGTCCTAACTCTAGGCTCTCCTCATTCTGCCTGAGGGCCTTAGGGTCCCCAGGAGTCCTTGTGTGCCACCTTCGGAGGCTGGGATGACCCTAATCGCCGTGGAAATTTTTTCATCCCCCAACCTCCAGAGCCTCTCAAGTTATAACTCATTTGATGAAGCGACAGTACAGCCCTGAGACGGGGCCATGACTAATATGACCTCCTCAGTCTCTTTCTGTCCATCATATGAAGGATGGGAAAAGAATTGGCGGCCATCCCCACCACCCAATGCTTGACCCGGGGAGCCCCTGAGGACCAGACAGACCCCAGTGAGGCACCACAGGCTTTTCTCCCCACAGTGGGCAGGGTCCACACCCTGGCATAGTGACTGGAGTGGGAATCCTGGGGACAGAGGACACAGACCCCACACTTATCCCTCTTCCCCAAATTCAACTTCCACAGCCTAGCGCCCTCCTCTATCACTCCCAATTCCAAGATTGTCAGACTTGCCATAGTGCTCATCTGAGCCCAGACACCTGTCATGCATCATCTCAGGCCAGTGCTTCCCAAAGCTGAAAAAGCATACAAATCACTTGGGAGCCTGTTAATAATGCAGATTCTGATTCAGGAGGTCTGGGTTGGGGCCTGCGATAACAGGAGCTCTAACAAGCTCCCAGGTGACCCCCATGCTTCTGGTCCATGGACCACACTATGAAGAGCGGGATCTAGATGACTGTAGCAGGTGCTACAACTCTCTCCCAAGAAGAGTCTCTCTATCCATAACCACTGTCTGTCTATCCTCCAGATGGCTGTGAGAATCATATCTCATCCTTCCTGGGTCAGAAACCACACCCCATGGCACAATACACAATAAAACCTGAAGCATAAATTCCCTTCAAATGTGAGAAAACACACCCCTCACAAGAGTCTCATCTTTCATGACTCTTAGGATCTATGTAGCCTAGAATTACTGTCCCTTTTCCTTTCCAACTCACCTGCCCCTCTTCTATTTCCCAAATTACTCCATAAGCACCCACCTCCAGGAAGTGTCTCTTGACCAATACCTCTCTCTCAGTTTCTACTCATACCTTCCCTTCCAGAGTAATGATGCCTCCATTCCTATCCAATTATTGATATCTATTTTGTCCATTTTTCTCCATATGTGGGGTATCAATTCTCTTTCCCTAAAGAATCATAGATGCTCTAACAAGGTTTTTGCACCAGTCTCTCAAAGAAGCATCTAAAGTCGTGGGTAGGGATCCCTGGGTGGCACAGCGGTTTGGCGCCTGCCTTTGGCCCAGGGCGCGATCCTGGAGACCCAGGATCGAATCCCACGTCAGGCTCCCGGTGCATGGAGCCTGCTTCTCCCTCTGCCTGTGTCTCTGCCTCTCTCTCTCTCTCTCACTGTGTGCCTATCATAAAAAAAAAAAAATTAAATAAATAAATAAATAAATAAAGTCGTGGGTAAATATATGGGTAATCCTGGCTCGAATAATTTTCCCTGCAGCCACTTACTTCCTGTTCAAAAGAGGAGAAATTCAGCAAGTGAGAAAGTAGCTTCCCTCCCTCCCTCCCAGCGTGGGCCCCATACATAATTACAGTAGAAAAACACTGGCCCTCCTATACCAAAGCATAAAATTGATGCATCAAGAAGGATGCGTGTTGTGCTCACACTGGAGCCAGTCTCATCTCCAGGGACTCCCTGGAGTCAGGTAGAGTAGGTTGGGGTTTCTATCAATTTCACTCCTCCCATCCCCTCCCACATCCCATGGGAAGAGATAGAGCAGGACCATGGAACATTATATCAGGCATCCTTCTGCCCCAGGACTTGTTTTCCCTGTTGATCTTGGAATGAACACTCTGCTTACCGCTGGGTCCAGAGGAAGGGGAGAACCTATCCCTGGCCCTGAGCATGATTCCACTGTAATGGAACAGACAGGACAGTCACCAGAACTCAGGCATAGCCACACAAAGGCAAAACTACAAGTGCCTGGGGACAGATCTAGCTGCTGGGTAAGGATACAGTTCTAGATGGAGAGAAATGCTGTTTGTCAAGGAAGTCCCCCAGAAGATAGCCTTAGAGAAGTAGCACACTGTTAGTCTGAAGGAAAGGAGAATTTTTGGTACCAAGGAAATGTGTAAGGCTCAATTCAATTTAACATGAATTTATTAAATGCTCATTGTATGCCTGGCCACCAGCTGGATGCCCTAGGAAGTGAACAGGTTATACTCCTTACCTATGACTATAATCAGGAACAAAAAAAAAAGACAAGAAAGATACACAGATAACTGGTATGCTATTTTTTATTTCAGATTTCTTCAGGTACAATAGACATAACTGTAAGATACTTAAAGTACACATTTGATATACATGTAATTGTGAAATTATTCATTTAGATTTCCCTCTGTGAAATAATTAATAATGGCATTTTAATCTAAATGTTACATTAAATGAAGGTGAAGTGTTCAAAGGACACCTTGTTTCCTTCCCTTCATCTATACACATGAAGGGGCTTCAGCTGGATCTTTGGTTTTCAAAGTGTGGTCTCTAGACCAGCAGCAGCAGCATCACGTGGGAACTTGTTAGAAATATAAATTCTGAGTTCCACCTCCACCTCCTGAATTTCAAACACTGGGGACAGTGGTCTAGCAATCTCTTTTCACAAGTCCTCCAGGTTTCATGGCACCCCATGAAGTCTGAGCACCACTAAGCAGAGTACTGCAACTGGCCTCTCTCCACCTGGCTCTCTGTGACCTTTGATTAATGAAGACGTAACATGGAGCATATCAGTTTAGCTTCTTTCAACTTTTGTTAGCTCTCTTATTTTGTCCAGAACAAACCTGACCACTGGACACATGAAATCCAACCTGCTCATACAGGAAAAAAAACTAATTAAAGCAGACTCTTCTGTGATGGCAAGTGAGGGATACTCAGCAGTTTTCGTGATGAGGAGTAAGTCTGTCTAATGTAGTGATACAGGATTAGCAAGGCAATAGGCTGCACATCTACAGCTGATGATTCAATCATCTGTCTCTGTGTCATGATTATCAATAGATTCCAAACATGGGGTAGGGGTGGGGGGAATGGCATGTTATTTATTGGACCTCTACAGCTCCAACAATAGGTTGTGGTGAAAAGTGGGCAGGAAGAGGGTACAGATTATGTTCAGTAAAGGGACCTAGTTAAGAGAATAACAGAAGGACCAGAGGAAATCCTAGAATTCTTTAAGTAGACAGACTTGAGGAACTATCAGTCCTGATCTCTCCTGTTACAGATAAACAAGCAGAGGGACTGAGCACTTTTCAAGTTCACATTGGTAGTTAGTGGTAGAAACAAGACCGTGACCCAGGACACATGGCTCTCAGCTGTGTGCTTTCTGAGTAGGTGGACCAAAGCAGGTTTCTACTGTTGCAGTAGAAAAACTTCAAAGTCCAAGAATGCAGATGTCCCTAAGTACCAACAAAGGGGTTCTCAGCATGGGTAATGGGTTCAAGGCCAAAGTGCTTTGTGCTCAGAGGAAAGCTGTGGCTGCAATCCACCTGTGTATGGCTCTGTTGTCCCCTCACACAGCCAGGGCTCAGGCTACACAGCCTGCTCAGTGCTCTGAACAGTTTTGTTTTCCTCTGCTTTTCCTCCTGGTATTCCCACTGCCTACAGCTTCTCCCTGCTGCCCATATGTGGTAAATCCTATCCCTGATGACAGCCAACTAAAAGTCCATTCCTGGGGATCCCTGGGTGGCGCAGCGGTTTGGCGCCTGCCTTTGGCCCAGGGCGCGATCCTGGAGACCCGGGATCGAATCCCACGTCGGGCTCCCGGTGCATGGAGCCTGCTTCTCCCTCTGCCTGTGTCTCTGCCTCTCTCTCTCTCTCTGTGACTATCATAAATAAATAAAAATTAAAAAAAAAAAAAAAAAGTCCATTCCTGTACAAAGTCTTCTCTAGTTTCACCAATTAACCCTCACCACTGTGCCAGCCACAAATGATCATCTTCTACTCTGAATTCCCAAAATACATTATTTGTATATTACTTATGACAACACTTTCTACTTTGTGTTACAGCTTTGCTTTACACCTTGTATTAGAATATCAGCTTCTTACGTGCAGGGACCATATGCCATCTTTTTTTGGTCTTTTTCTAGTTTCTTTTATTTTTACTGAATATAATGAGCATACAGTGTTCTTGTTCTCACGTGTACAATACAAGAATTCAACAATTCCATGTATTTCTCAGTGCTCATCAAGATAAGTGTTCTCTTAGTCCCCTTTATTTAAATCACTCATTCCCCTACCCATCTTCCCTCTGGCAACTATCAGTTTGGCCCTCTATTTAGGAGTCTGGGATGGGGTTTTTTTGATTCTCTCTTTTTTCTTTTTAATTTTTTTTTAATTTCTTAAATTCTATATAACAGTGAAAACATACATATGGCATTTGTTTTTCTCAGACTGACATATTTCCTTTAGCATTATACCCACCTGATCCATCCATGTTGTTATAATGGCAAGATTCTATTCTTCCTTACTATATATATATAATATATGTATATCTCACAACTTCTTTATCGATTCAGCTATCAGGGGATACAAGGGTTGCTTCTATATCCTGCTTATTGTAAATAATGCTGCAATAAACATAGGGTGCATATATCTTTTCAAAATCATGTAACTAAAATTCTTTCCAACAGAAAAAGAAACCATCAACAACAAAAAGAGGCAACCTACTGATTGGGAGAAGATACTCACAAGTGATATATTAATAAGGGGTTGACGCTCAAAATGCATAAAGAACATATACAGTGCAATACCAACAAAATAAATAATCCAAATAAAAAAAGGCAGAGGACCTAAATATTTTTCCAAACAGACATACAGATGGTTAATGGACACATGAAAAGATGCTTTGTATCACTAATCATCAAGGAAATACAAATTAAAACTGCAATCAGATATCACTTTACCTAAAATCAAAAATAGAAGAAAAGCAAGTGTTGGCGAAGATACAGAGAAAAATGAACCCTCATGAACTGTTAATAGGAATGTTAATGGTGTAGGCATTATGGGAAAAAGGATGGAATTTCCTCAAAAAAATTTAAAAAGAACTACCATGTGATCCGGTAATTCTGCTACTGGATATTTTCTTAATCGCTACAGCCACTGTGGGGATCATACTCACCAGACTCAGACAAGAATCATGCTATACTGACTGAGACAGCTAGCTACATCCTTCACTAGTGGATATTTAACCAAAGAAGAGGAAAATGCCTTCCAGCTTCTTCTAATACTAATTATGTAAATGTCAGTAAACAGTATAGAAACAATTAAAAGTAGAAAGAAAAAAAAAGAGGAGAAAGAGCAAAGTCTCATCCTTCACTCTGCCATAAATATGGAGCTCTATTAGTATTTTCTTTTTTTTATTTTTTTATTGGTATTCAATTTACCAACATACAGAATAACCCCCAGTGCCCTTCACCCAATCACTCCCACCCCCACACTCCTCCCCTTCTACCACCCCTAGTTCGTTTCCCAGAGTTAGCAGTCTTTACGTTCTGTCTCCCTTTCTGATATTTCCCACACATTTCTTCTCCCTTCCCTTATATTCCCTTTCACTATTATTTATATTCCCCAAATGAATGAGAACATACACTGTTTGTCCTTCTCCGATTGACTTACTTCACTCAGCATAATACCCTCCAGTTCCATCCACGTTGAAGCAAATGGTGGGTATTTGTCATTTCTAATAGCTGAGTAATATTCCATTGTATACATAAACCACATCTTCTTTATCCACTCATCTTTCGATGGACACCGAGGCTCCTTCCACAGTCTGGCTATTGTGGACATTGCTGCTATAAACATTGGGGTGCAGGTGTCCCGGCGTTTCATTGCATCTGTATCTTTGGGGTAAATCCCCAACAGTGCAATTGCTGGGTCGAAGGGCAGGTCTAATTTCAACTCTTTGAGGAACCTCCACACAGTTTTCCAGAGTGGCTGCACCAGTTGACATTCCCACCAACAGTGTAAGAGGGTTCCCTTTTCTCCGAATCCTCTCCAACATTTGTGGTTTCCTGCCTTGTTAATTTTCCCCATTCTCACTGGTGTGAGGTGGTATCTCATTGTGGTTTTGATTTGTATTTCCCTGATGGCAAGTGATGCAGAGCATTTTCTCATGTGCATGTTGGCCATGTCTATGTCTTCCTCTGTGAGATTTATCTTCATGTCTTTTGCCCATTTCATGATTGGATTGTTTGTTTCTTTGGTGTTGAGTTTAATAAGTTCTTTATAGATCTTGGAAACTAGCCCTTTATCTGATAGGTCATTTGCAAATATCTTCTCCCATTCTGTAGGTTGTCTTTTAGTTTTGTTGACTGTATCCTTTGCTGTGCAAAAGCTTCTTATCTTGATGAAGTCCCAATAGTTCATTTTTGCTTTTGTTTCTTTTGCCTTCGTAGATGTATCTTGTAAGAAGTTACTGTGGCCGAGTTCAAAAAGGGTGTTGCCTGTGTTCTTCTCTAGGATTTTGATGGAATCTTGTCTCACATTTAGATCTTTCATCCATTTTGAGTTTATCTTTGTGTATGGTGAAAGAGAGTGGTCTAGTTTCATTCTTCTGCATGTGGATGTCCAATTTTCCCAGCAGCATTTATTGAAGAGACTGTCTTTCTTCCAATGGATAGTCTTTCCTCCTTTATCGAATATTAGTTGACCATAAAGTTCAGGGTCCACTTCTGGGTTCTCTATTCTGTTCCATTGATCTATGTGTCTGTTTTTGTGCCAGTACCACACTGTCTTGATGACCACGGCTTTGTAGTACAACCTGAAATCTGGCATTGTGATGCCCCAAGATATGGTTTTCTTTTTTAAAATTCCCCTGGCTATTCGGGGTCTTTTCTGATTCCACACAAATCTTAAAATAATTTGTTCTAACTCTCTGAAGAAAGTCATGGTATTTTGATAGGGATTGCATTAAACGTGTATATTGCCCTGGGTAACATTGACATTTTCACAATATTAATTCTGCCAATCCATGAGCATGGAATATTTTTCCATCTCTTTGTGTCTTCCTCAATTTCTTTCAGAAGTGTTCTATAGTTTTGAGGGTATAGATCCTTTACATCTTTGGTTAGGTTTATTCCTAGGTATCTTATGCTTTTGGGTGCAACTGTAAATGGGATTGACTCCTTAATTTCTCTTTCTTCAGTCTCATTGTTAGAGTATGGAAATGCCACCGATATCTGGGCATTGATTTTGTATCCTGCCACGCTACCAAATTGCTGTATGAGTTCTAGCAATCTTGGGGTGGAGACTTTTGGGTTTTCTATGTAGAGTATCATGTCATCGGCGAAGAGGGAGAGTTTGACTTCTTCTTTACCAATTTGAATGCCTTTAATGTCTTTTTGTTGTCTGATTGCTGAGGCTAGGACTTCCAGTACTATGTTGAATAGTATTTTCACACCAATATCTCATAGGAGCCCAAGGTTCCCATGTGCTCAAGAGTACTCCCCATTACTGTGCAGGGAACCAGACTGAATTCAGGTGTGATGATATCACACCAAAAATGTACTGGCACTGCTGAGTTCAAGGTCTATGGTTTGGCCTCTTAAGGCTGCGCTGGATCCCATAGGCGAAGTAGATAACAAACCCAGTCAGCATCCAGGCACCAAATCGGACCCAGGTGCCAGCGGTCATCTGCATCATAAGGCAAACATTCAGAAAGATGCTCAGGAGTGGGAGGAGAGGCAGACCAGGTACCTTAAAATGAAGCAGATGGGAGCTCTGTGGCTGTCTCCAGATGATTCCAGTGATCCCAGATATGAGCACCAGGAGCAGCACAACCACTGTGATCCACCCTGGGTCTCCAGAAAGCAGACCTGGCCACTGGGCCAGCACCAGGCAAAGAACAATAAGCAGCAGAGCAAGCAGTGAGGAGCAAACATAGACAACTCGGCCAGAAAGTGGAGTGGGGGTGGGGCTGCCTGGAAAAATTAGTCCCTGTAGAGTTAGCTTCTCCTCTTGCACCTCTGCTTCATTTCCCTCATTCTCCTCTTCCTCCTCTGCTTTGTTTTCTTTATTCCTCCTTTTAGGCTGATACCTGATGATGAGAATACAAAATGCTACCAGGGAATAAGATAGCAGGGTTGCAATTGACCTGAGGTCCAAGAGATCAGTGAATCCAAAGAAGAATAATATGATTACTGCAATAACATAAATGAATATCCTCAACATTAACTGGGGGTATGTGCCAGCCATGACCCTGGCAATCACAGGGAACAGGAGGCCATCTTCTGCCATCATGTTTATCACTAAAAGTATGGGGAACACAAAGCTGTAATACATGCTGACAAAAATACTACAGGAAATTGCAATAGTTACAACATAGTAGGCAAGGCCCCAGCCAATATGGAGAAATACCTCAGGCAAGGTGCTCCCAGGTCGGAGCTGGTAGTAAGGCACCATAAGTGTAAGTGCTGCAGAGACACCAAAATATACCAAGATGCAGGTGAGCAGTGAAATAACAATGCCCATGGGGATTGAACGCTCAGGCATGTGCGATTCTTTGACTCTGGTAACAAGAACGCTGAAACCTATAAAAGCATAGAAACAGGTAGCTGCTCCACGGAGAATCCCCTGGAAGCCAAAAGGCATGAATCCTCCAGAGCCCAGAGGGCCCAAGCTAGAGGTGTCATTGAGTCCAGCCTTTATATAGTCCTCTTCTGTGAGCTTCCAGTTGTGCAGGTCCCCCTTAATGAAGCCAGAGACGATGACAAAACTGAGAACCAAAAGTTTCACCAATGTGAACAGTTTGAAAACTATGAAGACCCCACGAAAACTCAGATTTCGAATTTCTAAAAGAAACAACCAAAGGACCATAGTAAAGTAGACTAGATTATCTGCTAAGACTTGGGGAATGTGCTCTGAGATGCTCTCAGAGATCTGATTTCCAATCAGGTAGTCAAAAATTAAGGTCCAGGCCCGGATCACAACAACTGCATCAATAAAAAAGGAGAGGATGAGGTTCCAACCGGTGATGAATGCCCAGAGTTCGCCTATAGTGACAAAACAGTAGAGATATGCGGAACCAGGATGCGGAACCCGGCCACTAAACTCTGCATAGCACAGCCCAGCCAATAACGAAGTTAGGCCAGCCACCAAGAAGCATATCACAGTGGCTGGTCCTGCTTGACTACTAGCCACCTCAGCAAGCAGGAAATACACACCAACCCCCACTGTGCGGCCCACACACAGGGCCACTAAATCCAGAGTGCTCATGCTTCTACCATATTTAAACTCATAAACGTTTTGTTCCAGTGGACGTCTGTGTACCAGCTTTTGACCAAACTTGCGAAGTGCTTGACGCAGCATTCTAGCTGGAATTGAAGAAGATTCTAAAGATCAGAGAGCTGTAGCAACATCTGGGAGCCAAGAGTGTTTAGATCTGGTTCAGTGAGGCTGAATTAAGCCAAGTTGGGTTAGGGCTGCAAAGGTTGAGAAGCTCAAGCTTCACAGTTGCTGCTTCATATTTCTTCTAGAATCTGTTATCCTTCCATAATGCCTAGGGAAACAATAAGTGTATACTGAACATTGGTGTTCAACCAGCCAAATGAAACTCAAAAGTCACATGTAAGTTGGTTCAGGCCAAGTATCACAGAAACTGACACCAAAAGACAAAAAAAATCAAAAAAATCATGAAAAAAATCAATTGTGCTTTCCCCCCGAGAAAAAGTACCAAAGACCATCCAACATTCTGCTTTCAAAAACAAAAAACTGTATTTTTCAGTAGGCTCTATGCCCACCATGGAGCCCAACCCATGGCCCAAATTCACAACTTTGAGATCAATACTAGAACCAGTATTGAGACTTGGACTCTCAACTGACTGAGCCACCCCAGGATCCCAAAATCCTCCTTTTTTACACACCACGTGACATAATCCCATTTGATCTCATAAATCATGTAGCTTCACGTACTAATTAAGACACAACAGAGCTTGTATGTATCATGGGATTTTCACATGCTGTGAAAAGTGTGTGCTGTGCTTGAGCATAGGTTATGACACATTAATTCATGGACTAGAGGGCCATGATGAAATTACAGACCCACTTTTTATATATCATCAGAGTTTAAAATACAAATATTGGTGTATCAATCTTAAAGCTCTTATCACTAAACAACAAGCACATGAGACAGATAAGGAGGCTCAGTTCTTAACTTATGGATTCTTTCTACACTATTTAAAGTGTCCCTAACCCACAACCAGGCTTCACATCCCCTCCATGGTTCCTACCGCCCTTTCTTCATAGTCTTTCCTTCCTTCATCATCTGAACTGTCCTTATTCCTCCAGCCTCATTCCCTGCCCAGTTCCAGCTCCAGCTGAGAAATTCAACACTTGCCCTGTTCCCTGCCCTCTAATGCCCTCTTGGCCCCTTCACTTAGCTAACTCTCACTTCTCTTTCAGTTCCCAGGTCAGCAGTTACTTCCCCAGGAAGCCTCCACTGACCCTTATGCTGCCCTTCTTATGTGCTCTCACAGCACCAAGCTTTGCCTTGGTGCCATTGATCCTAATATATCCAAATTCCAGGTCAGCTGCCTGTCTCCTCCATCAAACTGTGGGTTAGGTGTTCAATAAATAATTCTTGAACAACTGACCACACTGAGAAGAGAACCTGCAAGAAGCCATTATCCAGAATTTCTATATACTGGATATTAATATACCTATTTTGTAGTCAAGCAACCTTGATAAATATAGATCAGGTAAAGAAAAACATGGTATTACCTTCCTTGTGGAAGGTGAGCAAAATGGATAGTGAGAAGGGGAAAACAACTGTGATGAAACTTTGAATGCATATCATTCATGGCAGGTATAAACCACACCTAAGTGGTAAACAGTTGTTGGCCTTTGAGGACACTTGTTTAAAAATATCGGGCTGCTTTGGATTATAGACAACCAATACCCATGCCCAGTTTGAGAATCCCTACTTTTTGGAAGGCATAGGCTCAGGCACTATAATCCAGGTAGGATGTCCTAAAGCAGAGTTTCTCACTTCAGGGAACAGAGGCAGGCATAATGAAGACACCTGGGGGCATTTTCAAACTTCAATCTTCTCCCTCTGGAGATTCTTGTCCACTAGCCCTTACTTCCCATAGCTGCTCTAAACCACCCCAATTCACAAGAAATCATCCTCAAGTTCAAGAGAAATGGATTCTGAAAACTTCCTTCACAGGAGGCAGCATAGTTGAATAGCTAGGAGTAAGGTTCTGCAGGTAGACTGTTCAGGTTGAATCTCACCTCAACCTCATACCTGGATGACTCTGGTCAGATTAGTTCACCTCTTAGAGCTTTAGCTTCCACAGAAGTCAAATGGAAGTAAAAGTGAATACTGACAAGACAGTGTGAGGAGTAAGTGAAATGATGCCTGTAAGCACCTCAGTGCCTAGAAAACAATCAGGACTTAATATGATTACCTAGTATTTAATATTGAAACCCAGTCAAAAGTAATCAAATTTTGAAAATCTATCAGTCTGTATAAATGTGCAGACTCAAAACCAACCACTAAAACTCAAGCTTGTCAGCTAGCCCTCAAAGACAGTGAAAACAGTTTTATTCCATATGATTCACCTTCAAATGTTAAGGACTCTAATTAGACACCCTCATACATACTGGTGATAACACACGGGGGGTCCTAGGCCTACTACATTAGGCCAGGCATGGAGAAATGCAAGATTCAATACATAATAATAATTAATAATAACAGTAATAATAA
This sequence comes from Canis lupus dingo, assembly GCF_003254725.2. Classification (NCBI taxonomy): domain Eukaryota; kingdom Metazoa; phylum Chordata; class Mammalia; order Carnivora; family Canidae; genus Canis; species Canis lupus. The sequence continues at coordinate 25,799,363 of NC_064269.1, read as the reverse complement.
TATCTTTGCCCATCTGGAACAAGGAGTACTGGGTACTATGAAGGTAAGAACAATGAACATATAACAGAAATCCTGGATCGTGACTATATGAACTTGGGTAATTTGATTAATCTCTCTAAGCCTTAGGCTCCTCATCCATTGACTTGACTTCCCTCACTGGATCAACATGAGAATTCAATAAGAGAGGGGGAGGAGCAAGATGGCGGAAGAGTAGGGTCCCCAAATCACCTGTCTCCACCAAACTACCTAGAAAACCTTCAAATTATCCTGAAAATCTATGAATTCGGCCTGAGAATTAAAGAGAGAACACCTGGAATGCAACAGTGAGAAGAGTTCGCGCTTCTATCAAGGTAGGAAGACCGGGAAAAGAAATAAAGAAACAAAGGCCTCCAAGGGGGAGGGGCCCGCGAGGAGCCGGGCTGAGGCCGGGGCGAGTGTCCCCAGGACAGGAGAGCCCCGTCCCGGAGACGCAGGAGCTGCACCGACCTTCCCGGGGGGAAAGGGGCTCGCGGGGAGGTGGAGCAGGACCCAGGAGGGCGGGGATGCCCTCGGATTCCCCGGGACAGTAACAGCAACTGCGCGCCCAGGAGAGTGCGCCGAGCTCCCTAAGGGCTGCAGCGCGCACGGCGGGACCCGGAGCAGCTCGGGGGGCTCGGGCGGCGGCTCCGCGGAGGGGGCTGCGCGGCCCCGGGAGCAGCTCGGCCGGGTTCGGGCAGAGGAAGAGGCTCCGTGCAGAGGGGCCTGCGTGGTTCCAGGAGCAGCTCGGAGGGGCTCGGGCGGCAGCTCCGCGGAGGGGGTTGCGCGGCCCGGGAGCGCGAATCCACCAGCGCAGGCTCCGGAGCACAGGGCGCCGGGACACAGCCCAGGATCCGGCCTCCCCCGGGACAGGCAGAGGCCGGGAGGGCCCAGGACAGCGAGGACGCTCCTGCCCCGAGCTGAGCAGATCAGCGGCCCCGCCCCGGAGCCTCCAGGCCCTGCAGACGGAGTTCCTGCCGGAGCTGAATCCAGGTTTCCAGAGCTGCCCCGCCACTGGGGCTGTTCCTCCTGCGGCCTCACGGGGTAAACAACCCCCACTGAGCCCTGCACCAGGCGGGGGCACAGCAGCTCCCCCAACTGCTAACACCTGAAAATCAGCACAGCAGGCCCCTCCCCCAGAACACCAGCTAGACGGACAACTTCCAGGAGAAGCCAAGGGACTTAAAGTACACAGAATCAGAAGATACTCCCCGGTGGTTCTTTTTTTTTTTTTTTTGGTTTTTTTTTTTTTTTTTTTTGGTTTTTTGGTTTTGTTTTTTTTGTTTTTGTTTTTTTGTTTTTTTGTTTTGTTTTGTTTTGCTTTTTGATTTGTTTCCTTCCCCCACCCCCCCTTTTTTCTCCTTTCTTTTTCTTTCTCTTTTTCTTCTTTTTTTTTTCTTTCGTTTTTTTTCTCTTCCCTTTTTTTTTCTCTTTCTCTTTTCTTTCCTTCTTTCTCTCCTCTCTTTTTCTCTTTTTCCCAATACAACTTGCTTTTGGCCACTCTGCACTGAGCAAAATGACTAGAAGGAAAACCTCACCTCAAAAGAAAGAATCAGAAACAGTCCTCTCTCCCACAGAGTTACAAAATCTGGATTACAATTCAATGTCAGAAAGCCAATTCAGAAGCACTATTATACAGCGACTGGTGGCTCTAGAAAAAAGTATAAAGGACTCAAGAGACTTCATGACTGCAGAATTTAGAGCTAATCAGGCAGAAATTAAAAATCAATTGAATGAGATGCAATCCAAACTAGAAGTCCTAACGACGAGGGTTAACGAGGTGGAAGAACGAGTGAGTGACATAGAAGACAAGTTGATAGCAAAGAGGGAAACTGAGGAAAAAAGAGACAAACAATTAAAAGACCATAAAGATAGATTAAGGGAAATAAACGACAGCCTGAGGAAGAAAAACCTACGTTTAATTGGGGTTCCCGAGGGCGCCGAAAGGGACAGAGGGCCAGAATATGTATTTGAACAAATTCTAGCTGAAAACTTTCCTAATCTGGGAAGGGAAACAGGCATTCAGATCCAGGAAATAGAGAGAGCCCCCCCTAAAATCAATAAAAACCATTCAACACCTCGACATTTAATTGTGAAGCTTGCAAATTCCAAAGATAAGGAGAAGATCCTTAAAGCAGCAAGAGACAAGAAATCCCTGACTTTTATGGGGAGGAGTATTAGGGTAACAGCAGACCTCTCCACAGAGACCTGGCAGGCCAGAAAGGGCTGGCAGGATATATTCAGGGTCCTAAAGGAGAAGAACATGCAACCAAGAATACTTTATCCAGCAAGGCTCTTATTCAAAATGGAAGGAGAGATAAAGAGCTTCCAAGACAGGCAGCAACTAAAAGAATATGTGACCTCCAAACCAGCTCTGCAAGAAATTTTAAGGGGGACTCTTAAAATTCCCCTTTAAGAAGAAGTTCAGTGGAACAGTCCACAAAAACAAAGACTGAATAGATATCATGATGACACTAAACTCATATCTCTCAATAGTAACTCTGAATGTGAACGGGCTTAATGACCCCATCAAAAGGCGCAGGGTTTCAGACTGGATAAAAAAGCAGGACCCATCTATTTGCTGTCTACAAGAGACTCATTTTAGACAGAAGGACACCTACAGCCTGAAAATAAAAGGTTGGAGAACCATTTACCATTCGAATGGTCCTCAAAAGAAAGCAGGGGTAGCCATCCTTATTATCAGATAAACTAAAATTTACCCCAAAGACTGTAGTGAGAGATGAAGAGGGACACTATATCATACTTAAAGGATCTATTCAACAAGAGGACTTAACAATCCTCAATATATATGCTCCGAATGTGGGAGCTGCCAAATATATAAATCAATTATTAACCAAAGTGAAGAAATACTTAGATAATAATACACTTATACTTGGTGACTTCAATCTAGCTCTTTGTATACTCGATAGGTCTTCTAAGCACAACATCTCCAAAGAAACGAGAGCTTTAAATGATACACTGGACCAGATGGATTTCACAGATATCGACAGAACTTTACATCCAAACTCAACTGAATACACATTCTTCTCAAGCGCACATGGAACTTTCTCCAGAATAGACCACATATTGGGACACAATTCGGGTCTGAACCGATACCAAAAGATTGGGATTGTCCCCTGCATATTCTCGGACCATAATGCCTTGAAATTAGAACTAAATCACACCAAGAAGTTTGGAAGGACCTCAAACACGTGGAGGTTAAGGACCATCCTACTAAAAGATGAAAGGGTCAACCGATGAAAGGGTCAACCAGGAAATTAAGGAAGAATTAAAAAGATTCATGGAAACTAATGAGAATGAAGATACAATCGTTCAAAATCTTTGGGATGCAGCAAAAGCAGTCCTAAGGGGGAAATACATCGCAATACAAGCATCCATTCAAAAACTGGAAAGAACTCAAATACAAAAGCTAACCTTACACATAAAGGAGCTAGAGAAAAAACAGCAAATAGATCCTACACCCAGGAGAAGAAGAGAGTTAATAAAGATTCGAGCAGAACTCAACGAAATCGAGACCAGAAGAACTGTGGAACAGATCAACAGAACCAGGAATTGGTTCTTTGAAAGAATTAATAAGATAGATAAACCATTAGCCAGCCTTATTAAAAAGAAGAGAGAGAAGACTCAAATTAATAAAATCATGAATGAGAAAGGAGAGATCACTACCAACACCAAGGAAATACAAACGATTTTAAAAACATATTATGAACAGCTATACGCCAATAAATTAGGCAATCTAGAAGAAATGGACACATTCCTGGAAAGGCACAAACTACCAAAACTGGAACAGGAAGAAATAGAAAACCTTAACAGGCCAATAACCAGGGAGGAAATTGAAGCAGTCATCAAAAACCTCCCAAGACACAAGAGTCCAGGGCCAGATGGCTTCCCAGGGGAATTTTATCAAACGTTTAAAGAAGAAACCATACCTATTCTCCTAAAGCTGTTTGGAAAGATAGAAAGAGATGGAGTACTTCCAAATTCGTTCTATGAGGCCAGCATCATCTTAATTCCAAGACCAGACAAAGACCCCACCAAAAAGGAGAATTACAGACCAATATCCCTGATGAACATGGATGCAAAAACTCTCCAAAAGATACTGGCCAATAGGATCCAACAGTACATTAAGAAAATTATTCACCATGACCAAGTAGGATTTATCCCCGGGACACAAGGCTGGTTCCACACCCGTAAAACAATCAATGTGATTCATCATATCAGCAAGAAAAAACCAAGAACCATATGATCCTCTCATTAGATGCAGAGAAAGCATTTGACAAAATACAGCATCCATTCCTGATCAAAACTCTTCAGAGTGTAGGGATAGAGGGAACATTCCTCGACATCTTAAAAGCCATCTACAAAAAGCCCACAGCAAATATCATTCTCAATGGGGAAGCACTGGGAGCCTTTCCCCTAAGATCAGGAACAAGACAGGGATGTCCACTCTCACCACTGCTATTCAACATAGTACTGGAAGTCCTAGCCTCAGCAATCAGACAACAAAAAGACATTAAGGCACTCAAATTGGCAAAGAAGAAGTCAAACTCTCCCTCTTCACCGATGACATGATACTCTACATAGAAAACCCAAAAGTCTCCACCCCAAGATTGCTAGAACTCATACAGCAATTCGGTAGCGTGGCAGGATACAAAGTCAATGCCCAGAAATCAGTGGCATTTCTATACACTAACAATGAGACTGAAGAAAGTGAAATTAAGGAGTCAATCCCATTTACAGTTGCACCCAAAAGCATAAGATACCTAGGAATAAACCTCACTAAAGAGGTAAAGGATCTATACCCTCAAAACTATAGAACACTTCTGAAAGAAATTGAGGAAGACACAAAGAGATGGAAAAATATTCCATGCTCATGGATTGGCAGAATTAATATTGTGAAAATGTCAATGTTACCCAGGGCAATATACACGTTTAATGCAATCCCTATCAAAATACCATGACTTTCTTCAGAGAGTTAGAACAAATTATTTTAAGATTTGTGTGGAATCAGAAAAGACCCCAAATAGCCAGGGGAATCTTAAAAAAGAAAACCATATCTGGGGGCATCACAATGCCAGATTTCAGGCTGTACTACAAAGCTGTGGTCATCAAGACAGTGTGGTACTGGCACAAAAACAGACACATAGATCAATGGAACAGAATAGAGAACCCAGAAGTGGACCCTGAACTTTATGGTCAACTAATATTCGATAAAGGAGGAAAGACTATCCATTGGAAGAAAGACAGTCTGTTCAATAAATGGTGCTGGGAAAATTGGACATCCACATGCAAAGGAATGAAACTAGACCACTCTGTTTCACCATAACAAAGATAAACTCAAAATGGATGAAAGATCTAAATGTGAGACAAGATTCCATCAAAATCCTAGAGGAGAACACAGGCAACACCCTTTTTGACTCGGCCACAGTAACTTCTTGCAAGATACATCCACAAAGGCAAAAGAAACAAAAGCAAAAATGAACTATTGGGACTTCATCAAGATAAGAAGCTTTTGCACAGCAAAGGATACAGTCAACAAAACTAAAAGACAACCTACAGAATGGGAGAAGATATTTGCAAATGACCTATCAGATAAAGGGCTAGTTTCCAAGATCTATAAAGAACTTATTAAACTCAACACCAAAGAAACAAACAATCCAATCATGAAATGGGCAAAAGACATGAACAGAAATCTCACAGAGGAAGACATAGACATGGCCAACACGCATATGAGAAAATGCTCTGCATCACTTGCCATCAGGGAAATACAAATCAAAACCACAATGAGATACCACCTCACACCAGTGAGAATGTGGAAAATTAACAAGGCAGGAAGCAACAAATGTTGGAGAGGATGCGGAGAAAAGGGAACCCTCCTGCACTGTTGGTGGGAATGTGAACTGGTGCAGCCACTCTGGAAAACTGTGTGGAGGTTCCTCAAAGAGTTAAAAATAGACCTGCTCTACGACCCAGCAATTGCACTGTTGGGGATTTACCCCAAAGATACAGATGCAATGAAATGCCGGGACACCTGCACCCCAATGTTTATAGCAGCAATGTCCACAATAGCCAAACTGTGGAAGGAGCTTCGGTGTCCATCGAAAGATGAATGGATAAAGAATATGTGGTATATGTATACAATGGAATATTGCTCAGCTATTAGAAATGACAAATACCCACCATTTGCTTCAACGTGGATGGAACTGGAGGATATTATGCTGAGTGAAGTAAGTCAGTCGGAGAAGGACAAACATATGTTCTCATTCATATGGGGAATATAAATAATAGTGAAAGGGAATATAAGGGAAGGGAGAAGAAATGTGTGGGAAATATCAGAAAGGGAGACATAACGTAAAGACTGCTAACTCTGGGAAACGAACTAGGGGTGGTAGAAGGGGAGGAGTGTGGGGGTGGGAGTGATTGGGTTACGGGCATTGGGGGTTATTCTGTATGTTGGTAAATTGAACACCAATAAAAAAAAATAGAAAGCCCAGAAGTGGACCCACAACTATATGGTCAAATAATCTTTTACAAAGCTAGAAACAATATCCAATGGAAATAAGTCAGCATCTTCAACAAGTGGTGTTGGGAATACTGGACAGCAACATCCCGAAGAATGAAACTGGATCACTTTCTTACTCCATACACAAAAATGAAGTCAAAATGAATGAAAGATCTAAATGTGAAACAGGAATCCATCAAAATCCTAGAGAAGAACACAGACAGTAACCTCTTTGACCTCAGGCATACCAACCTCTTAACAGACACATCTCTAGAGGCAAGGGGAGTAAAGCAAAAATTAACTATAGTGATTTCATCAATATAAAAAGTTTCTGCATGGTAAAAAACAATCAACCAACCTAAAAGACAACCTACAGAATGGGAGAAGACATTTCCAAATGACATATCTGATAACAGGTTTGTATTCAACATCTATAAGGAACATATCAAATGCAACACCACAAAAATAACAATCCAGTCAAGAAATGGTCAGAAGACATGAACAGACATTTGTCCAAAGAAGACATCTAAATGGCTAACAGACAGATAAAAAGATGGTCAACATCACTCATCATCAGGGAAATACAAGTCAAAACCACCATGGGATATAACCTTATGCCTGTCAGAATAGCTAAATATAACAACACACAAAAAAAACAACAGGTGTTGGCGAGTATGTGAAGAAAGAGGAACCCTCCTACACTATTGGTGGGAATGCAAACTAATGAGATCACTCTGAAGAAGAGCATGGAGATTCCTCAAAAAAGTTAAAAACAGAACTACACTTCATCCAGCAACTGTACAACTAGGTATTTACCAAAGGATACAAAATACTGATTTGAAGAGGCACATGCACACTGATGTTTATAGCAGTATTATCAACAATAGCCAAATTATGGAAAGAGCCCAGATGTCCATCGATTGATGAGTAGATAAAGAAGATGTGGTATCTATATACAATGGAATATTACTCAGACATCAAAATGAATGAAATCTTGCCATCTACAACCTTGTGGATGGAACTAGAGAGTATTATGCTAAGTGAAATAAATCAGTCACAGAAAGACAAATATCATATGATTGCATTTATATGAGATTTAACAAAACTGATGAACATAGGGGAAGGGAAAGAAAAATAAAATAAGATGAAAACAAACAGTGAGGCAAACCATAAGAGACTTGTAATGATCAAGAACAAACTTAGAGTCCTGGAGGGAGGTGGTAGGAGATGAGCTAAATGGATGATGGGCTTTAAGAAGGGTACTTGTTGTGATGAGCAATGTGTGTTGTATGTACATGATGAATCACTAAACTCTATACCTGAAACCGATTTTAGCCTATGTGTTAGCTAACTAGAATTTAAACAAAAAATTTGAAATAAAAATGATCAGTCTACAAACAGTGCGTTCCACAGAAACTGACTTTCTATAAAACAACTGACCTGTGTTGTTCAAAAACTGTCAGTGTCAGGAATGGCAGGAATGGCAGGAACAGCAGGACGAGGAACTGTTGCAGATGAAAGGAAAATAAAGAAACATGACAATGAGATGCAATGCAGAGCCCTGGACTGCACCTCAATCAGGGAGAAATATTTTACTATAAAATTGAATAATTACTAATCTTTGAATATGGACCATATTCACACACACACACACATAGAGGAGAGAGCAATAAAATGTGCCAATATATCAACAACTGCTCAATGTCATTGAAAGATAAAGGAATGTTAATGCTACTATTCTTGCAGCTTTCTGTAGGTTTGATAATTGTGAAACGAAAAGGGTAGGAAGAAAACAACAATGTCCCAGTAGCAAAGGTTATGGTTTCTCCTTCCCTAGATGTCCTTTATAAACAAGCTTACCGTGACTTTTGGATGGAACCAATTTTTATCCAGAATGATCTAGCCCCAAATCAGGAACATTAGATCAGAGGAGTGAGTAGAAAGATAGAACTCCCATGTCTTTGACTTACAACCATATTTGTCAGCAAGCAAAAATTACTGGAAAAAAACTACAACCTTGGCTCATGTTACCATGCTTATAAAAACTCTATCCTCTTTTATTGTTATTTTGTGAGACTGACACAAACTAATAAACCAGGGCCCTAGGCTTGAACTCTAGAGGCATTGGGGAATATGTGCAAAGGTTGGAGGTAGAGAAAAATGGTGTCTGACATATAGGGGAACCACTTATATGTGCAATATTTATGGCCACATGGACAGAGCCATGAAAGAGAACAAGAATTTGAGCTGCAAGTAATATGCAACATTATTTCATTTAACCCCCATAACAACCCCATGACCTAAGTATTATTCTTCTCTTTGAGACCAGGTCACACTCTGCCAATGTCTCCCTCTCCTCCCATATACATAGTGATGGACCAGAGCTGGAAGTACTGTGATGTTAAGTCTGAGAGCTCTATCTAAACATGTCCTGCTAAAACCAAACCAAATTTGGGGCCAAAATATCTCCATATCATTCATTCATTCATTTTCACACATTTTTGTCAGCATAGATGTGCCATGATACTTTTTAATTAAAAAAAAAACTGCTGAAGACAGATTCAACGGAGTGGTCATATACTCAAAATGTATGTTATGAAGCAAAATTGGAAATAATCCTTTGGCATTTCCAAAGAAAATGTGAATTCCATTTTTAAATGCATGTCGAACAGAATACTCTTGTTATAAGGATTAATTGCCACTATCTTCTCTATGGCATTCCACTTAATGGAATGATTAATAGTTGCAGACTGAAATATTACATTTTGTTAATTTGTTTAATATTTTTATTTTATGTTTTTAATTTAAATACAATTGATTAACATGTAATGTATTATAGGTTTCAGAGATGCAGGTCAGTGAGTGTTCAGTCAATATAAGACACCCTCCTTGACTAAAAATGAGCAGTAGTGTTCCCCATTGTGACCCATGTCTGTCACCAGCTCTAAGCCCATAGCACCTAGAGCATTGAGAATATTTATTGATCACTCAGAAATAATCACTAGGACCTATGGACATCAAGCATCATTACAGAATTCTTTGTCTCTTTGTGGATCACCTCACTGTATTTTTTAAGTTATTAACAAATACAGACTTGACATAAGGAACAATGGGCATTGTGAACATGCTATTACCTTAGGAAGATCAATAAAGAAGATAAAGGATTGCCTTTAAATTTTAGCTTCAAAACAAAGAAAACCCTAAATATGACCAGAAACAAGGGTATTGACAAGGCAGCCTCTAAGGACTTTATTCGGGATAATAACATAAAAGTTTTGAATACATCTAAGGAATTCCAACTGAAACCATTGGTTTCAGATATTTGGAGATCACCAACCTCACCCTCAATTCAATTCAGCTGACATGAAGTCACATGGACCCTTAGCGCCTTGTCCATACAACCTCTACCTACTAGGTTCCTATGGTTTGCCAATATTGCATATCCAGGGCCAGCCTCCTGCCATACTCTGTGGTCCACCCTCTTGGTCCATAAAATTTGTAACTCTAAATACAAGATACTCTCACCTCTCACTCAGATTCACAAGACAAGGCCCTAAATCACATTCTTCCTGACTACTACATTGCCCCAGAAAACTGAAGTGGGAGTACTCCCTACTGTCTTTCTGGAAAATGACACTTTCTTCAAGTCTTAAAAAGACACACACACACACACACACACACACACACACACACACACACACAGAGTTTCCTCCTCTCTATCTGATCCAAACTTCTAAGATGGTATTTTAAGTCTTTCTTTGCACCGTTTTTACCACTTTCCTGCTAACAAACTTTTCTGTGTCTCCTGCTTGAACAGAACAAATTTTTCCCCACACATGCATGTCTTGCTGGTGTTAACATCAGCCCTCACACTGCCTAGAACACATTCTTCCCAACCCTGTTCAACATGTCTCTACCTCCAGAAATAGCTTGGGCACACCTCCAGATAGATATCCAGTCTCTCCATGAAGCTCCACTTGCTCCCTGATCTCCCCTCATTAATGTCCAGTGGGCCTGGAACTCTGCACTGGGAGAATTCCTAGTTAGGGAAGAGGGTAGGAGTAGTAGGTAGTGAGTTGGAGTACAGGAGCAGAGCTTCTGTGTGATGACATTCTCAGCTTGCCTTTCCTTTCCCTGATGGAGCCTGAGGTACAAAGAGTTAACTGGCTACAGCCAAGGAAGGACCCTAGACTCTAAAGCCCATTTTGGCTAAGACAGAAATCTGACAAAGAACTGAGGTCCAAGTCTCTTTCACCACCACGAAGTGAAAATACAAGGGAAGTAACCCAAGTCAGTTGACACAAAGTGCATTACCTGTGACATTTATGATTTGCTCCAGTGTCATCTCCTTGATGCGTGACAACTGAACAGACAGGACAGAGTTTTGCTATTTCCACTTTTTACTTTGTTTATAAAACAAGTCACCTAACACTTTAGCATTAGGCAACATGACATGATTCTCCAACTTCAATAAGTACATGTAGGGCTAGCCTGCAGAAGAGAGGAGTGTACAACAGTCAAAGGATTGAAGGGGGTGTAGAATAGGATTTTCACCTGTTTCAGGAGAATAAGGAAGTATCCTTATAGTGTAAGCACCCAGAGAAAAGATATTCCTGGATTTGTTACCTTTTTTTCCTATAATCTGTAAATAACTACACAGGTGCATTCAATGTATTTTGCATTGGGGCTAAACAGAGACATTGGATGGTCTCTCAAGTAAAGACTACGTAAATTTCTACATGAGAAAGACTGGATTCAATCTATTAAAGATCAGATTTCCACTAAGTATAATGAATACAAAGGCAAATTCCAAAGTAGAAAATTCGGGAACCACAGTGATTCTTTGCACAAAAGAAGTCAAGCAAAAGAAATATCTTCCTTCCCTCTAATTTATCAACACCGCCACCAATATCCCCAAATCATCACACACTCAGTTACACACAGTGCAAGACAATGGTGGCATATACAGAATTCCACTCTCTGGGAACTTACACCTTAGGGCATTTCATGAACACCTCCCCACCTGCTGAAATAAGTAAAAGATAGGTCCACTATGAACCAGAAAGGGCATTCCTAAGTAAGAAATGAACAGTCAAGGCAAAGGCATGTGAGATCCCACTTGGCTTACTAGTAGATGAAAGGGAAGGGTACTAAGGACGACATTTTCCAGTGTTGGCAAGACCAGTGAAAATCTTCTGTGCACTGTGGGTCAGCCTGAGAAGACTGTGTAGAAGAGGTGGGAATTGATATTGTGTATAACTATAACCATCTTGATATTGTGCATAACTGTTGCCAAGGAAAACATCACTTCAAGCTACATCTTCACTTGGGCCATGATCCAATAGGTAGAGCTCCCTTAGGCCTTCCTTCTATGCCCCCCACCAAAACCACAAAACAAATTCCACCACACATTGAGCCAGTAAATCCAGTTTGCCCAAATGGACAAATCCGCTTAAATATTTGCTACAGCTTTTAAAATAAATCCAGGTACTAAAATATTATGTTAATGATAATGATGCTAATAATTCTTCTCAGTACTGGCCTATGCAGGAAAGAAAGAGGGAAACCATTGTAGTAATAAAAAATGTGTAACTTCTCTCCTAGCAAAAGAGAAGGAAAGGTCAGATAACTTCCTTCAAAGGTTGGAAAGAAGGCTGAAGTAACCAAATTCTCTCATGCTGAAGAAAATAATATCCTAACTTATCTCCCAGGAGTCCTGTGAAAACCACCTCACCAAACGTATCACTTACCAGGCACCCTCCCACCTATGATCTACTTCGTACTACATTCTGGTTATATGCAACTTAGAAGAAGCCTTTGTGTCCCTTTCTAAAATAAAAACTTCTAGATACAACCTGCTTCATCTTCTCACCATGAGCCTAGAATGCCAAATTGTCCAAGTAGATATTACTAGGTGCAACCAAGACTTGAAATTGAAGGCATGGCAGCTCCCAAACTGTCTGCTCATTAGACCAAGAGGAAACACAGGCACCTCCTCCTACTCACATACCTACCCTACCACCTCCAGCACTACACCTCTCAAATCCCATCCCAGTCTAGCAGAGGCTGAATTCCAACAGTGAAAATCTATCCTGATGCAGACTAATAGGCTCCAAACCAACTATATGTGGACCAAATCCATCCACCCAATAGATTCCAAAATCTATGTAGGTGGCGACCAAAACATTTTGCTTCCTCCTACAAAATACACGGAGTCCCTGCCAGCAGCAGCAGTATGCTAGTAGCATTGCACCATTAATTGGGTAAACAATCAGATAACCAGGGCTTCTGTAGAGGCTGTAGAGACTCTGTATTATCTAGTATCATTCTGGGGTGGTTGTGAACAGGTGGCTTTTCTTAGTCCCTCTGGGATAATTTTAGAAAAGATGGAGTGAAATGCAATATTCCTCATTCACGATTTGACTCATTTACAGGTTTAGATTCAGTCAGAATCCAGTGAGGAAATTCTTCGTATTTCTATCACACCAAAACAAGAGGATAACCTGACAAATCAGAAAAGCCTGGGCTTCCCGCTCCTAGAAGTCTTCAGAAACAAGATGGGCTACCAGGAAGAACTAGAATGAGATTTTCCAAACAGGAAATAGAAAGAGAACTGGGAAAGCCAGCAAGGGTGAGTAATTAAGGGATGAGAAAGTGATAGGAGACATTGATGTCAACAGTGAAATTCGCTTTCTTCTCTACTTCTCCCTATGATTCTCCAATCCATTTTCTCAATCCTGAATCCTGCTGACACAAAACACCTAATAAAAGTCCTCAGGAGAAAGCAGAAGGAAATCCATCTACCTTTCCAAACTACAAGTATAGTGTAGGGGAGCACTGATTCACAGTCCTTTTTTCCAAGATGCCTTACTAAACACCTTTGTTTTTTCCCCTAAATTCTCCCTTTCCTTGTAAGCCCAGAATCATGAGATCCATCCAGTGGTCTAATCCATCACTATAGTGTTTCCACATTTGGACTAGTTGTTGTGGGTGTTCAGACCTAAGGTGCCTTCTTCCATGAACATCCTCCCAACACACACCCTCAGTAATATGCTGACGGTCAGAAAGGCTGACGGTCTGTCTGGTTTTCTTCCTTCATACCTTTAAATGCGTCTTCCTGTCCTCCTCTGTAAGGACTTGGCTATTTCTCTTTCCATCCTGTCTCACCAGACTAGGCTTGGTTCTTAAAATAGCCCTAGAAGGATGCTCTACATTACCACCATCTTCACTGGAGAGAGAATTGTTTTGCTTTGTTTTCAATTATATTCATTAGAGAGAAAGAGAGAGAGAGAACACAAGCAAGGAGGTAAGGCAGAGGCAGAACAGACTCTCAACTGAGCAGGGAACCTGATGTGGGGCTTGATCTCACTGAGCACATAACACCCCTGAAGTGATAATGGAGAGATATGGCCTAAGAACTGCTAGAGGGCAAGAGAAAGACAACCTATAAATCAACATTTTCCATATACAATCAAGATAAAAGGAGTGCATGGGTAAGTGTTCTCTGGGCTTGTAGTGTTAGCCTATGGCCCACAGTGTTCATGGTGGTGGAGAGGTAGGAAGAGTAGAGAACAGTATAGGTTCCAAAGGCCTTCAAAATTAAAGAGTTGCTGATATATTTTGTGATAACAGCAAAGTGCTTCTTGGTGAGTCAGTGTTTTAATGATCACTAGGTGGTCACTCCCCAGGGGACTTTGGTAATCTTTCCTCCTAAGCCTGACTTGGACTATAATCCATCCCCACTACAACTTTTTTAAATTAGATAAGAAAGGCAGGGAGATACCTTCAGCAGCTATAAAAATATTTAGCTCCTTGAGCCTGGAGGAAGATGACCCTCAAACCCACCCGGGTGATGGGGAACCACCTTACCAAACTGGACCTGCTCATCTGCAAAGTCCACACCAATGTCCTGCCTAAGAATATGTGATAAAGAGACTTCCAGGATCTCCGATGAGAAAAGGAGGCAAAACATGGAGGCAGCAGAGTCAGGGGGAAGAAACTACTCATTCAAAGAGAATGTCTAAGCACACTGTGTGCTGGGCCCTGTGGGAGAGACATAGATGAGGAAAGCAAGCTGTGCACCAGGTGAGAAAGGAAAGGACCGGAAGGAGGGTGGGGTCAACATGTGGGAGGACCCTGGAGGAGAAGTGCCGAGGAATAGCCTCCCCTAACTCAGATTTTCCTTAGCAGAGCTGAGAACCTGTCTAGTCTGGAGGAGAATGTGTAGACTTCCAAATCCCCCTGATCCCAGCAAACCTACCTGCCCTTCCCAAACTCACAAAGCCTCTGATCCACACCCCACCCCTAAACCAAAGTCTGGCTCTGGCGCCATGAAATACCCTCTGCTCAAACCCCACAGGGCTTCCATACCCAATGGTGTCCCAAGCCCAGGCTTCCTCCTCTCTGGCTCTGTCTCAGTTTTCCTACGAGGTCTTTAAACAAGGAAAATCACTCACCCAGGAGATTCATCTGCCTTCTAGGAGAAATACTTAGAAGAAAGTGCAAGACAAACCCAGGGACAGGAAAGGAACTTGGCCAGGCAGAGTCAGGACTTGGAGCAGAGCTCACAGGGTGCCCTCAGGAAGTTGAGGCCCTAAGGAGGCAATGTCCTCATGGAGGAGGGGCCTCAGGAGTCTGAACACTAACCAGGCTGGGCCTCATTTTGTTGGGGCTAAAGGGCGAAGAGGTCTGGGAAGATGTGAATTAGGAAAGAGGTGGCTGAGCTGGAACCCTGGGGGAAGGTTAGAGGTGGGCAATGGAAGACTAGTGGGGTCCTACGTGGTGAGGAGGTGGACTAGGGGCTCAAATGGGATTTTGTTGGAGACTCTGTTGGTAGCAAGGGGTGAGTTTAGAGGTTACCAAGCCCTCCAGGGTCCTGGGTATGGAGGAGGTCCTGGCTGGTAGGAGGAGAGTATGGGGAGCCCAGTGGAGCCCAGCCTGTGGTCTATGGAGGCCAGTCCCAGATCCAGCTAAGGAGCCCACTAAGCAGTTATATAACAAGGACAGAAGCACCCCACCACCCCAGGTACATCTACCAGAATCTCCTACAGGTTCCTCTACCAGCACCACCCATCCTGGTCCTTCCGCCATGTTTCCAATCACTCCAGGGATAAAACTAAAAGGGAGTTGTTTTAAGCTTCGCCATGAGGGATGTCCTTAGATAGTCACTCAGCATTCATAGC
This sequence comes from Canis lupus dingo, assembly GCF_003254725.2. Classification (NCBI taxonomy): domain Eukaryota; kingdom Metazoa; phylum Chordata; class Mammalia; order Carnivora; family Canidae; genus Canis; species Canis lupus. The sequence goes on along the minus strand of NC_064269.1, from coordinate 25,783,643 downwards.
ACATTCTGACTGAATCACTGTGTGGACCAAGGAAAGATACGGTCTCAGCTAGAGTTTTCGGTTCTAGACATTCATCACATAGCACTTCCAAGACCCTGAAACAGTCACCAGTGGAAGAGGCCTCCTCCTTGTCTTCAAATGGAGGTAAGACTTCCTGAGATGGAGAAGGTGAGGCCTACTTGGACAACCAGGGCTGAATGCACATGTGATGAACTCACAAAATGGGTCTCAAGGAAAAGGGGCACCACTGCCTCTACTTGATAGTGATGAGATTCCAAAGCCTCAATTAGGTTCCTTAACCTGCAGTGGAGGTAGAGAGAGGGGAGAGAAGGGGAGCAGCCGGTCCTAAAGACAGTCTATACTAGTTCCATAAAGACAGAGCATTGAACTTGCAGCAGAAAGAAGTGCCCAGATCTCAGGAAGAACCTCCACCTGAGGAAAACCTACAGAACCCAGCACCCCTGTCCTAACACATCTCCAGGAGGCAGGTCCTGTGTTCAGGGCACTGTGTTGGGGAGGGGGTGAGTGGCCCAGCCCAGACCACAGACCCAGGATTCCCAGAGGCAAAGGAAAAGGGCACGATTGGCAGGAGGGCTGTGATGACAGGACAGTAGGGAAGGGGCAGCTGGGTGTGTGATCTGTGCCTGTTCCCAGGTCCTAGGAGGTCTTCTCTGCCTCAAGCTGGGATTGTCCCAGATGTGCCTCTGCTTGAAGGAAAGAAGGGCAGGTGCAGGGGAGGGTCTGTGTATCCTGCATCTGGTCCCCAGAGCAATCCCTTCCCCTTCTCCTTGTGCTACTCACTGCCTGCTGGGGAGAGGGTGGGAGGTTGGGGACAGGCCAGGGTCCCCAGTTACTGGGTAATAAAAAAAAAAAACTGGCAGATGCACTGCTTTCCCTCCCTCCCACAGGGCAGCAGGGGTGTGTTGGCAGCCTGGAGGCCCTCGGGCAAACCATGAGGCCTGTCCAAGCCCAGCGGGCCAGGGGTGGTGCCTTGAGCCTGGGCTCTACAGGACTCCTGCCTCCAGCCCACTGAGCTCTGGAGGCCCCACCAAGGCTGAGGTCATATTCCCCGTGTTCCCTTGCATGCTGCTACCCTCATATCTGCACGGTGGAGTGGGCAACCTCCTGAACTTTAAGGCACAGAGAGGGTAAGTCACTGGCCTCAAATCACAAAGCAGGTGAGGGCAGAGCAGAGAATCACAGGACTGCGTGTGGGGCCTCATCCTGCAGGCTCTGCCCTGAGAAGCAGCCAGGCTTGGGGCCAGGGGTAGAAGGCACAGGAGACTCTCCAGAGGGCAAAAGACCCCACTCCTGGGGCCCTTCTCAGCATGTCCTGCCCAGAAGAGCTTTGCTAAGTTGAGGCCTCAGCTGGGAAGTGGGGCAGGAATACCTTACCCTCTGCACATGAGAGGCTGATACACATCATTTATGGGAGGACTTTGAGCCCAGAACATAGAATTCTGTCCTTGGAAGGGGTGGGTGATGGGGAGAGCCCGGAGAAAGGTCCGAGAGCCTTCAGGCTTCCCATGACCCTCCCCACCACACCCCCATCTCCCTCTCTCTCTTTCTGTCTCCTGACCCACAGGGGCCCCTTCCCCACCCGTCCAGTTCCAGCTACTGTGTACCCCCAGATATGGCTCCCCAGCCTGTGGGGTCCAGGCTCACCATCCTCACAGCCCAGGAGGACACATCAGGGCCAGGAAGTCAGTGTCACTCCCAGCATCCTGCCCACCCAGCCCAGGGTCACCATGGAGCTACAGCCCTGGCACAGGTTACATGGTGGCCCTGCATCCAGCAGACCCTCTTCCTCCATCCCTCTGCCTCCCACACACATTCTCTCTCTCTCTCTTTCTCTCTCTCTCTCTCCCCCCTCCCTCCTCAAGTGTCTCCCAGGCTCACATCCCCTCCCCCAAGGTCATGCACTTCCTGAGAGCTGTGACTTCTCTGACCATCTCCTCTCCAGGTTCCTGCTCCTTGCTACTAACTGAGCATCATCCTCCTTGTCTCCTTAGAAACCTTCTAGACTTCTGAGTCCTCCTCCATTTTCCCTCCTTTGGTCATTGCCAGGCTCCCATCATCTGACTCCTCTGTCCTGGTCCACTTGCCTTGACCCACTCCGCTCACACACACACACACACACACACACTTGCTGAGGGAGCACCCAGAGCCCTGTGTCCCTCCACCCTGGCTGTCAGGCTCCTCTTCCCAGCTGGCAGGGAGCTCCCCCAGGGCAGGGTCTCTGATCCTCCCTCTGGGTCTCCCCTGGGTGCCCAGCACACAGAGAGGGTAGGTGTAGGACCCACTGCTTCTGCTCCCCAGGAGACAGGAGGGAAGTGAGAGAGAAAGCCAGGCAGAGGCAGCAATCTGAGCCTCCCCTGCCCTGTGAGGTTCAGCGTCAAGGCAGCAGCAGCTGGAGGGAACCCATCTCCGGGGGGTAGTGCTTTCCTTTAGAAATCCCAGGGCACCTCTGTGTGTGTGTGTGTGTGTGTGTCTGCACCTGCCATGCAGGGTGGGGAGGGAGGATGTGGGTCTGAGGCTCCAGGAATCCAGGACCTATGTGGACAGGAGAGGACTGGAGGAACTGGACCCCAGACCAGGGCAGCTCCCAGCACACACAGGCCCATGAGCACAGGGACGGAGGGGCTCAGTGTGGCCACAGTAGGATGGATGCAGGTGGACCGTGGACATGCCTCCTTCCTCCCTGCGTGTGAATTGGCTCATTCAAATTGGATTTGGTTTCCTGTGTCCCGTGGTTCCATCCTGCCCCCTCCTCCCTTCTTGTGCACACTCAAGGGCATTTCCTGTGCTCAGAGCTTAGAGCCTTTGTTAGGCTGAACCATATGCAATCCCTGATAGTCAGTTTGGACTTACACAGTCTATTACTCTCACTCTTCTCCCTTCTACAGACTTTTTGGACTCCAGGCTAAGGCCCAGGGGAGCAGAGTGAGGAAGGGCACATTTACTGAGCACACACTGTGCTCCTCTGTGGCATTCCTACCACAGCGCTGATGCTCACTATAGACCCTGGAAGAATTTCCTGCAGCCCTGACAGGTATTCCCCACCTGTTACAGGTGAGTGAGTCCAGGTGAGGGTGAGGAGGCTACACCAGGAGGAACAGGGCAGGGATCAAACTCAGCCCCAGACCTCTTGCTTCCCTACCTCCATCCCCCACCAGAGGGATGACACAGCCTGTGAGCCAAAGGCCATGCCTGCAGCTTCAACATAGGGAGGGCAGGAGACACAGGCCACACTGGAGCTCTGGCGGGGGGGCAGGAGAGCCCCCATGGAAGGGGCAGGGGCAAAGCCCAGCGAGCACACCTACACCCCAGCGGAGAAGGGACAGTGCTAGAAAGAAGCAAGACAGAAACACACCCATGAGCACAGGTGACAGAGGTGGAGCAGCAGAAGCCAGAGGCTGGAAGGGCAGAAGGAGGACTTGCAGGGAGAGGCCAAGGCGGGTGTAGACAGAGCAGAAGGGTGATACTGTGGAAAAACAGGGCTACAGGGTCTAGGGCGCCAGGGCAGGAGCCTAGAGGGGGCAGGAGGAGGAAAGTTAGAGTCCAAGGAAAGGATGGAAGCAGGAGGGAGGGAGAGAGCATGGAGGAGACAAGGGACTGAGGGGAGGGACCAGGGGTAGGGGCAGTGCTCAGAGGGGGTGTGAGAGTAGCCTCAAGGAATTAGAGAAGGGGGTGAGGTGGCAGGACTGGGAAGGAGTGAAGGAGTCTCTCTCTCTCTCTCTCCCTCTTTCTCTCCCACGCTATCCAAGACAAAAGCAACAAGTGTCTGGTGTTTGGCTCTGAGGCTGGGTGTGCCCCCACCCCACCACCCAAACCCTGGCAGGCACCCCCTATTATGACCAGTGAGTGTGTGTCCTTCTGTGTGGGGCAGGCCTGTGGGTGCCTGAGAGTGTGTGTGTGTGTGTATGAGTGAGTGCACCTGCTCTGGTGAACAGCCTGTGCCTGCAGGCCTGGGTGTGGGTCTGGGGCCCTGAGGCCTACGTCCGGGTTCCTCCCCTGCAGGGAGCGTCTGCACAGGTTTACCCGGTGCTGGTCTCTGTGGGCAGAGCACTTTGCCACTGTGCTGTTTGCCCCCTTGTCAGGCCCTCAGCGGGGGCAGATCTACCCAGTGGAGGGAGAGCAGGAGGTGATGCTGGGGCAGCCGGGGCTCTGCAGACTGTTCTCCTCCTGCAGACACGCGCAGGTACGCAAACACACACACACACACACACACGCACAACACACACCTTGCACACGCAGCCCTCCACCACATGCAGCCAAATAAAATACCCGAAGACCAAGACACTGTTCACACATGACCACATGGAGACACACAAATGAACAAAGGTGCTCAGACAGTCCAACGTGCCATCACCCACACGGATGGAAGGCAGGAGCCTGGGGCACAGAGTCACTTGACACAAAGTCACCTGAATGTGACCTCTCCCCCTCCCCCCGTACGCCAACGCTCAGAAGACACACTAACTGGGGCACACACCTCTGCAGACAGCTGTGCACGTGCGCATCACTGCCCGGCACATCCCAGGGCTCCCTCCGTGGGCCTCACTCCCAACCCTAGCAACCTCGGGACACCCAGCCTGGCTGTGAACATCCGCCCCCCACCCTGTCCCCTTCATGCCGGGTCCAATCCAGCTGTTTACCCCAGGCCAGCCCAGCTGTCTCCTGTCTGGTGAGGGTTTGCTCTTCCTGCTTCAGAAGCAAGAGAGAGAGGTGACTGGGGCTCCAGCAGCCACCAGGAATGTCCCCTCTGTCACATGCTGGGAGCTTCTCCCTCACAATGACCTCTCAGAGCACTGTGGGAGGAGGCACATCCTCCACTGTGTCTCCCACATCCACCTGGTTTTTCTCTGGAAATCCTGCCCCCGGCTGGGTCCTCCCTTCTCCCCCAGCCTCAGAGAGCACTAGACGATCCTCAACACTGAGATCCGCCCCGGAGGACACACGAGCCCCTGGTGAGGACGCTCAGGGCGGCCCTGCAGGCTGTGAGGGCCATCCCCACAGAGGAGGCCGCAGGAGCCAGGGTCCTGCAGGGACAGGTGACACCGCCACTGGGAAGCAGGTGGCAGGCAGGGGACAGGCTCACTGTACGGAAAACAGGGCAGAGGGACAGGGTCAGCCTAGAAGCAGCCCTGCCGGCCTCCCCACCTCAGCACAGGGTTGTGTCCACCCAGCCCAGGTCTCTGGGGACACAGGAGCCCTGCTGGCCTCCCCCCTGCCCCTGACCTGCTTCCCCACAGCCCTGGCTCACCCAGCGCCCCTGCGTCTCTTGAACCCCTGCCTCCCACAGGTGTCCTGCTCCAGCCCTGTCCCCCTCAGTCCTCTGTCCCTTCCTCTGCTCCCTTCCCCACTCTCAGGTCCTCTCCCTCTGATCTCGGGGTGTGGGGGAGGCGGCGCTGCCACTTCTTTCCCAGCTCAGACTGTCTCTGACTTGTATCTGGTGTCTCTCCCTGACCCTCTGCTCAGAGCAGGGGCTGCAGAGGGAGGGAGTGCAGGGGTCCCTTCAGCACCAGAGGACTCTGGCATTATGACTCTGCTCTGGCCTGCTGGGGTCCTGCCACACACACACACACACACACACACACACACACACACAGGAGCCCCTCTTCCCACCACAGCCCCAGGTCCTGAGAGGCCAGCAGAGCCCTTGACTCAGAGCCTGCACCCCACCCTCTGCTGCCTCTCCCTGCCTCCCCCCTGCCCCTACCTCTCCTCGCCCTCCCCTGTCTCCCTCTCCCTCCCTCTCTGTGGGCCCTTCTCTGGTGTCTCCTCACCCTGTCCCCCTGTTCAGGGATCTGCCTTTGGCTCTGGGTCCATGGCTTTCCCACCCCCTGAGCCTGGGTCCTTCTCCTGTCTCTGAGTCCATGTGTCTGGAATATTCTGTGAGAAGAGGAGTGAGGAGAGGCAGGAGTTCCACCTGGCTTTTCCTTTATGCTTGGACAGCAGGTGGCAGCGCAGCTCCCAGAGGTGATGCCTCCAGGGGCCCCGCTGGTCACTAGAGCCAGCCCTGGAGCCCACGCGTGCTCCATTCCCAACCCAGGGGTCTTCCCTGGGTGCCGACAGCTGCTCCTAAAAGCAAAGCACACTCTGTAGGCCCAGTGGGAAGGCAGCTCGCAGCCCTGGGCTTCGATAACCTGATGTCACAGCCACCCCTGCCCCGGGTGATACCTGCTCACACACAGAACTGGGCACAAGGACTGTGAACCCTGCAGCACAGACCCGCGGGCCGCACACGCCTGCTGTGCACACCCGGCCTCAGCACTCACACCCTCTGCTCCTCAGACTCCCCCAGCCCTGCCCTCTGCTCCTCCCTCCTGAGCTGCCAGAGGAGCTTCTCTCCATCCCTCATTTGCTCTGTGCCCTGTGTGTCCAGAGGCTCCTGGAATGCTGCACACAGGGAAGCACTTTCCCTGCTCTAATCGGGTCCCTCCTACCACAACCGGTGTGTCCAGTTTTTGCCCTGCCTGTGGAGACACGGGAAACAGAGGGAAAGCTGGTGGTCTCTGAGCTCCGTGCTCTGGATCTGCCCTTGCTGATCACCACCCTCCTGCCCAGGAAGGGTCTGACCCCTGCGACTCACCAGGCTTTACCCCACATCCTCTCAGGGTCCCTATCCTTGGACTCACTTCCCTATCCAGAGGAAACTACTTATATCCTGGGGTTGGGGTGCCAGGGTTCAATTTCACAAACAGACCCTGGCCTTATAGGGCACCTAGTGAAACAAGAGGATTTGAGTTAGATTCAGTAAGAACAAGGGGTCTGAAAGACTCACCATGTGTGAAATTCAGTAAAAATGCATACATGGCCTCACCAGAGGCCTCCAGGAGACAAGGACTTGTTCTGGACCTGTCTGGGTAGTACTGACTTGAGACAGAAGTTTCCACCCTGATTCAGGTCATCCCAGCCTCAGAAGGTGGCACACAAAGACTTCTGGGGACCTCAGGCCCTCAGGCAGAATGAGGGGAGCCTAGAGTTAGGACCTGCAGCCTGGTGCCCTCATCCCCGATCCTGGAGTGGAGAATGGGAGAGAGCAGGCCTGGATCCCCACTGTCTGGCCTCCCTTCTACCCTGGCTCCACCTCTTTATGGCCCTCCCTGGTCAGAGCAGGGCCTCTGAGCTCTTCCCATGCAGCCCTGAGTGCAGGCCTCAGGCCCCAGTCTGCACCCAGCCTCAGGCTCATGACCCTAATGCCCCTCCCCCTGTGCCTGGCAGGGCAGAGGCACCCCTTGCTCAGGCTCCCATCCCCCACCTCAGCACTGACAGCCTCCCTCTTCTGGCATCCCCTCCCCCCACCATATAGCAAGGCTTTGAACCTGCTGGAAATGTGCACAAATAACATCGAAGACAACTTCATATCTGAGTCCTCAAGCTCCCCTGGGACAGCACACAATGCACACATGCATACACATGCTGATACACATACAGAGATCTGAGCCTGAGGACTCAGATACGATACTCACACTCATACATACACACAGACACACACACTTAAATACACACATATACATACCCACATGTCACATTCTCACACGTATGCAACACAAAGATGCATTCTCACAAACTCATATATTTACAGACAGATCTGCACACCCAGACTTACACACTCTTGTACACTCATCAAACACACCTGTGCACACATACACACCACTCTATTCCTCCCTTCTATGGATGCAGAGCCCAGACCTCTAGAGTTTAGAGGGCTAGCATGTCCAGGGGAAAGCAGGGAAACCCACAGGACACCTATTTCCAGTTTCCAGGCCCACACTGGAGCTCCTCTGCATTCTTCCCTTCTTGTCACCAGAGTCTCTGGACTGTGGCCCACACCATGGAAGTACAATCTGCAGAGATAATTTCATCTCTTCAGACAACAGACACTTTTGAGCACTGACTAGCAGCATTCCCCACCTCACCTCCCACCCTCGGGTCTGCAGCCAAGGCAGACACATAAAACAATGACTCCTCTGCTTCTCTCAGCACCTGAATTTCTGAACCATCCTTCACCTTCTTTAAGAGCAAGTTTGCAGCTACATGGGATGCCTGGGTGGCTCAGGGGCTAAATCGTCTGCCTTTGCCTCAGAGCATGATCCTGGAGTCCCAGGACCAAGTCCCACATCAGACTCCCTGCATGGAGCCTGCTTCTCCCTCTGCCTGTGTCTCTGCCTCTCTCTCTCTCTCTCTCCCTCAAATGAATGAATGAATGAATGAATGAATGAATGAATGAATGAATGAATAATCTAAAAAAAAAGTTTGCAGCTAAAGAAAGATGGCCAGAAGAGTTGAGCTCCACAGCGCAAGGAATGGTTTCCTGAAAACAAGGAAGTACTTCAAACTCTCATTGTCCTAATGTATAGGACCAGCCTCCCCCATCCCAATCCCACCCACACCTACCCCAAATCTTCTCATCTCAAGGAGGCACCACTGTCTACCTAACCAGGCATCTGGGATCAGCCATAACTCTTCCTTCTCTCTCAGTTAGGGACTCTGTTACATGCATTAAGCAATTTAAGTGACAATTTTTTGTAAAGCTAAAAGTTGAACGTTTTTAGGGTCACACATCCACAAACATCAAAATGACTTCACAAATCAAAATGTCCTGTCTCCTGTCCTCCCACACCTTGCCCAGGCTACCTCCTAAATAACTCTAGAGTCTATCCACTTTGCCCCATTCTATCAGATGAGTGTGACAGCAGGGTAACCGAACTGCCTCCTTCCTGTTTCCCAGGCTCTAGAGCTAACCGTCTCCTTTCCTCCTGTACTGAGGAGGCCCAGGAAGCAAATAGGATGTGCCCACCACAGCTTCCCAGATAGAAGTATTTTGAAACTGCTGGACAGATAATAGAATTGTTAAGTACATGAAACCAATTTCAGGAGTTGTGACAAAAAAAATCTGTTTATTTTGTGATAATGTAAACATTTTCCGACTTTTCAATAGAATAAAAAAAAATAAAGAAAAACTATAGGAATAACAAAACCCTCTTGAAGGGAAAATACTACTACCATCACCAATCAGCCTGTGTGGTCTGATGCCCCACAACACTTTGATTGACTGAGCTCCAATCTGTTCTTAGGCCGGAGATCTTTGACTATGAGTGGCTCATAAAGTTGGTGTTCTGTTAATTCTGGTGGGATGAATGAGAGATACATGGAGGCATGAACATGTGGGCAGGTTAGAATCATTCTCTCCAAAGGCATCTTTCTCCCAGGACAGATTATTAACTCTGTCAACTTTAGAATGTACCTGGACTCAGTGTTGATAGCGGCTAAACATGATCTCCAGCCCCTTTGCAATGAGGTGAGGCCATTCAACTGGCTATCACCAATGGAGTATACACATCCAGGCTGAGGAAGCTGAGGGTGGCTGTGCCTTCTCCACATGCCTTCTCCTCTGCTGGCAAGGTGACACCTGCATCACCTGAAGTCACATATTTGAGATGGCAGATCCACAGCTTGAGCAGGTCTGGATTCCTGAGTTACCTGACCACAGATCTCCACATTGGACTATGTGGTATATAAATCTTTGTCATGTGAAGCCACTGAGATATGAGAGTTGTCCTTTGCTTTTGTTAGTTAGAACAAAGGTCACAAACAGTAAGAAGTGCCATACAAATCCTTACAAGGAAATTATAGACAATATAGATAAAGCACATCTGGTTGAGTTTACCTGGGCTGGAAGTAGATTAAAAGAGTAAGAGCAAATTCTAAAATTTTGAAAGAATGAAACTTAAGTAGCCAGAAATGTTACTGTATACGTATAAAAAATCTATATAATAACAAATTCAATACTTTTTAAATTGAAATCAAGGACAGGCATTATAAAAAGGAAAATTAATTTTATCAACAAATTGTAGATACAGGGAAAAACATCTCTTTTTCATCTTCATTTTGATTATCCTATAGACATGTGAACCATGGGGCCTATGTAACTGACATGCTGAAATAAACAGTGTGAGCTCACCTGAGGGCTAGGAGCCCATGGTCCTGTGTCCAGCTATAAATGTGATAAAACTATATATGATAATTGATTTTTGTTTCTTGAATATGCACCTCCACTTCCAGAAACATGAATGATCTGAATAAGCAAGAGGTCTTGCTTAAGCAAAACTCCTACCCCAATTAATCCCCATAACTTTCTATGATTTGAAATCCATCATTTTGCATTTTAAAGGCTTTTTAGTTCAAAAGTCTCTGAATAAAAGAGAAATCCCTTTTGGCAGGGAAATTCTTACTATCAACTAATACTCTACTTTAGGTACATTAACACTTTGACTAAGAACAATCCTTGGAGAATTGAATATACACCTGAAGATAAGAAAAGAGGTAGGGTGGGGTGGGGCGGGGCGGGAACTCTATCTGCAAGGAAGAGAAAGGAGAAGGAGCAGTGGGAAAAGTCATAAAGGGGTCCTGATTACTTTACAGTTTCTCTGGTCAGGTTTGGGGCCTTACATTCATTTGTAACCATTCCTTGCCCACAGTTGGGCACGACAATGTGGAAAGCACTGATTCTACTCTAGTTATAAAGATCCTAAATGTAGCCTGGATCAGTAGGATACATAAGGCTGGCAGGATAAACCAGGTAAAAGAATAAGACAATGAAAACCATTTGTTTCTCTGAAGCTTCCTCAGGCTTCCTCATATGGTATCGGGTCCTTGGGAACACTTTTGTCCAGAGTCACTCATCTACAGAAATGGAACAGGAAAGTAAATAGCTCTGAAACAAAACCAAATGCTTTGAATACCAGGACATTCAAAGCCAGTTTCTGGAGCTTTCTTTGGATTTGAGTTTATAATTAGTATCTGTCTATACCCAGGTGATATTGTCTAAGTGTGTTAAATTTCCATAATAGAAAAATAAAATCAAGCATTTCAAGGATGTCCTATTGTCATGGTGAAGAGCAAAAAATTAACAAGACATTGGAAGCTACTACAGTAAGGCTGGTGGTATGGTGGGAAGGATGAGCTTCAGAACCAGGCTGACCTTTGTTAGGATCCAGGCTCTTTTCAAAACTTTACATACATTTCTTAATTTCTTTTAGCTGCAATTCCTTTATTTATATATGAAAAAGATAATATCTGTAATATAATATAAAAGTGCTTTATCTGTAGAGAGATAAAAGGATAGAGATAATGCATGAAAAGCACTTAGTATATAATTATACCTGGCTATCCTACATTTTACAACTTTTAGCTGTGGTTATTATTAACTCAGTTCCAGGATATAGCCTTGATCAGAGCAGGAAGCATTAAAAACTTATACAGTTTTCCTATGTTCACATTTGAACTTGATTCTAAGAACTTTGATTAAAAAATAAGAAAAAAGTAAAGCCATGTCAGGATGCTCAGGAGATTCTAATAGCTACAACTGGTAAAATTTTGCAAGTGTATGATTGGCCTTCTAAAGCCTGTTTGAATGTAGAGAGGACCTTTCTGTTTATTAACATGAACATCTTCATACAACAATTCAACAAAACCTTAAATGTGGCTATTTTCAAACATAATGTCCTGGGGCTCTTCACTATCCTTTAAGTCTCACACATTTCTAGTACTCGGTGCTCTGGTATACTTGAGTTTAGTATCTCAGTCACCTATGGTGACAATGATAATGCATTGCTCTATCATCAAAACTGAGCTTCTTCACTATGATCAATTTCTATATTTTCTTTTTTTTTTTTTTAGGTTTGTTTATTTATTCATGAGAGAGAGAGAGAGAGGCAGAGACACAGGCAGAGAGAGAAGCAGGCTCCTCACAGGGAGCCTGATGTGGGACTCAATCCCCAGACCCTGGATCAAGCCCTGAGCCAAAGGCAGACACTCAACCACTGAGCCAGCCAGATGTCACAAATTTCTATATTTTCAAAGTGTATTAAATCTTTAAAAAAAAAATCTTTTTCAAAGTGTATTAAATCTTTATCATTGTGTGATGATTTATTTTATTCTTAATAATTATTTTTTTACTTTAAGGTCTCCTTTATCTGATATAAATAACTGTACCAACTTTATCTTGGCTAATATTCACCTAATGTAATTTTTTCATATTTTTACTTTTGATCTTTGCATGTTCTTATACATGTGATCTTATACATGATCTTTGCATGTTTCTTTTATAAACACTATACATTTAGATTATTTACCCTGTTTATCAATTTATCTTTTAACTGTTCAATCTAATTTTATTTCCTTTTAATTACTGATATACTTAGATCACCTACTACTATATTAATTCATTACTTCATTTTTTTAATCTTTTAATAATTTTCTTATTAATTCAGTTCAACTGGGGGTGACTGAGTGGCTCAGTGGTGAGTATCTGCCTTTGGTTCAGGTCCTGGGACTGAGTCCCGCATCAGGCTTCTCACAGATAGCCTGCTTCTCCCTCTGCTTATGTCTCTGTCTCTCTCTGTGTGTCTCTCATGAATAAATAAATAAAATCTTTAAAAAATGTTCAATTCAACTGGATCAGAGAAATGAAGAGCTCAAGGAGGGAAAATCCTAAGGAATATGTTATTAATGTGTTTGAAGTTATTGAGTTGAAATATTAAGTGTTTGAACTAACTGATCTAGAATATTAACTCCATGAGAGCAGTATGTAGCACATAGTAGTACCCAATATATTAATTTTCTATATTTCTGTCATAGCTTCATTTTTGGGGCAGTTTAGGAAGAAAGTAAGTGATAGGAACAAAGAAAATTAAGCAAATAAAAAAGCGAGACAACTGTTAACTCCAGGGAAAATGAAAAATTTACACAAGAAATGTAATAATAGTATAATAGTTGCTATGAACAATATTTATGAGTCATAACTATATAAACTTTGAATACATATTTAATCAAAATTATGGTTGACTATATTGAGATGAGTGCTATCAAAAGGACTATTATACATGTAGATATATGTATAATGGGTTATTTCAGAGAGTTATATCTTCCATAGGAAGGAGATAAAAAGCATAAAGTCAGTTAGTTAAAAAAAAAAGTGATGCCAGAAAAAACAAAAATAATGAAAATGTTAAAAATAGTTTTCTCTAATGAGGGCTACTTAAGCCAAAAACTCTGGAGGATACTTGTTTATCTTCCAATACATCTCTCCAAGCATTCAATGCTGATTTTTCCCAGAAGGCATTTCTCTGACCCAGGGTAAACAATTGCAAAATAGATCAATTTTTATGAATTACAAGGCAAGACCTAATTGGAGCAGATTTAAGAGGAAAGAAAAGGAGAAATTATTCTGCAAAGGGAGAAAAAAAGTCTTTCAAGATCACTAACATCTGTAAATGATTTTATGTCCAGTTTTATCCAGGACAGTTCTGGTTTATGTCTCTTATCTTGGTGTAGTACTTAATAGTATCCCTTTTCCATTTTAGAAATGTGTACATGATAAAAAGTATATGGTCAGCTTCCCGAAGTCCTGTTGGTTCTTCCTTCAAAATATATCCAGAATCCAAAGGCTTCTTCCTGACGCAAGCTACCATCTCCTTTCACCTGCTGCACTTTGTCTCTCTGGTTTTGATCTTACCTTCCAAGTTTGTCATTCTTATGTTCAAAGCCCTCCTCATTTCATTAAATAAATGCCAAAGTTCTCACATGGCCTACAGAGCTCCCCTTCATCTTTAACTGATTCTCTCTCCTCGTATCTTGCTCTTTCCCCTTCAGGGCTCTGCTCCAGCCAGATTGGCCTCCTAGCAACACCTTGTTCTGGTAGATATGTTCTCATTTCAAAGCCTTTGTCCTTACTGTCCTTGCCCCATCACCTATGTTACTCTTCTCCCAGACATCCACAAGGCTCTTTCCCTTCCTTCATGCCTTTTTTTTTAAAAAAGACTTCATTTATTTATTCATGAGAGACACAGAGAGAGAGGCAGAGACACAGGCAGAGGGAGAAGCAGGCTCCATGCAGGGAGCCCGACGTGGGACTTGATCCCAGGTCTCCAGGATCATGCCCTGGGCTGAAGGAGGTGCTAAACCACTGCGCCACCGGGGCTGCCCCTGCTTTCATGTCTTACCTCAAATATCATCTTTTCAATAAGATCCCACTTTTCTTGTTCTGTTTTCTATACATGTAAGCACTTTTAAACATGACCTTATATACTTTATTTATTTCATTGTCTGTCTTTCCCTGGTAGGACAGAAATTTTTGTTTGTTTTATTCACAGATTCGCAGATATATCCCAGGGCCCAAAACAATGTCTGGGTCATAGTAGATGCTCAGTAAATATTTGTTAAATGAATAAATCAGTGAAAGTGTAATGATTTTTAAGCTTTTAAATGACATTAGAATGATCATGCTGATTTGCATTTGCATAACCTAAATTACTTCTTTCAATTCACTTTATTATTATATTTCTCATTACCAAGTAAAAATCATTGAACTTATTAAGCATATTTGACTAATTATGATTTATGTAAACTTCTATGAAAGTGAAGAAATATATTCAGACTTAGAAATTTGCTATGTTAAATTATTAAATAGAATCCATGATGATTGGGAGGAAAACAAAGCCATTGCCTTGGAAATAGTTAAATTTATGTAACTATTTGATATCCCAATCAGATCTAGACATAAATATAGACATTCATATATACATTCAGAAGTGGACATACATATATATACACATACAGGTGTTAACTAGAAGTTCATCTGCACAGCCGCCTACTGTTTACTCACTGCTAAGCAACCTCAATATAGAAAGGGTAGGAAATTTAAATCTGTGTCTAATAAAATATGTCATGCCCTGCCATAAAGTATATTCACTAAAATAAATTTGGATTGGATTTCCAGGAACAATTAGCACAAATTAATGTCAGTGTGGTCAGGAATGGCATAAGGAAATCAAATTATCAGCAAGTTCCCCAAATTATAAATTACATCATACCTCAGCAAAATGTTTCAGATAAATCACAGCAAGAGATGCCACTGTAAATCAGTGAACTCCTTTGAACTAAAAGCAATTTGTCTGACTTTGAAAATGATAAAAAAATATCGCCTTCAGTTCTGTACATTTTCAAATAGCACATTGAAAGGAAATCTGAGACAAGCAATAGGAATAATTATAGTTTGAAGATATAACAGGAGTGAATCTGATGTTTCACTCCTTATGTAATTAAATAAAAGGGAGCTGGGTTAGGATTATGTTCAGCCATAAGGACAGAAAACTAATAGTGGCTTAAATGCTGAAAGATTTATTTGTCTCAGGCAACAAGAGGCCTGGAGGTAGGCCATCCAGAGTTTTAAAGGGGGCTCGATTAAGCCTTAGAGAAGAGTCTTTCCGCCTCTCCCCTGTATATCATTAGCAAATATATTTTCATCTTTATACTTCTTTTCTAAAAAAAAAGATTTTGCTTTTTTATTCATGAGAAACAGAGAGAGAGAGAGAGAGGCAGAGACATAGAGAGAGAAGCAGGCTTCTCGCAGGGAGCCTGACGTGGAACTTGATTCCCAGACCCCGGGATTGCACCCTAAGCCAAAGGCTCACTGCTGAGCCACCAAGGTGTTCCTCATCTTCATACTTCTAATCTCATGGTTGCAAGATGGTTGCTCTACCCTTAATCTCACATCCACATTCCAGGCAGGAAGAAGGAGAAAGAGAAAAGGAGGAACTAGTAGTACCTGTGTCAGGAGAACAAACGTTTCCTAAATCCCTGACTGACTTAAACTTACTCAGTCACCAGAATTGTGTCATTTGGCCACCTCAGCAGCAAAAAGGTATGGAAAGACAGATATTTTTTGGTAGTACACAATTGATTTAAACAAAATTGTAATTCTTTAGTAAAAAATAATGAAAGAATGTATATTCAATAGTCAACAAGGAAAAGATGTGTTAAAAAGATGGGATAGAAAGAGAAAAGAATTTCACATAGGATTTTGAGAAACGCGCACATTTAGGGGTAGGCAAAAGAAAATGGATCATACAGAGAGCAAAAGAACCTGGAGATGTAAAAGGAAAATAGGAATATTATTAAAAGAGTTACTTATGTTTTGCAATATTATTACGTTTGAATAATATTTTGACACATTTCTGAATTACTTTGTAATGTGAGGAAAATCGTTACATTATGATTACATAAGTCATGCTATCTGATAATTGACATTAATATTCCTTTTCAAATGGAATTTTTTTTTTATAAAAAAAGATAGTATAGGTTCCTGGGGCAGATGGCTGGGTCTAAAGAAAGGAAGAAATGAATGGGTGTCCAACTCTTTACAAATACGAGACACTGCAACTGTTCTGTAACTGGTATTACATTAGATTACTTCAAGCATGTCAAAAAAGTGAATCACTGCACAGCCAGCTGATGCATCCCTTTAAATAAATGTTTCATCTTTCTGAAGAAAAACTGTCCCTCTGTGAATGCCACAATGATAACATTTTTTGGTGTTACGCAAAATGTTTTTTTAAATAACTGTTCTTCAAAATGTGACCCATACATGGGCCCCTGGGGGGCTCAGTCCGTTAAGTGTTTGACTCTTGATTTTGGTTCAGGTCATGATCTCAGGGTCATTATATTGAGCCCCCATGTCAGGCTCCGTACTCTGTAGGGAATCTGCTTGAGGATTCTCTTTCTCCCTCTGCCTCTGCCCCTCCTTCCTTGCTCTCTCTCATAAATAAATAAATAAATAAATAAATAAATAAATATAATAAGACCCATACAATAAATGACCTCACCTGCACTACACCAGAAATTGCTTAAAACTTGTGCTTCCCAAGTTTAATGTTGAAATGCAAATGTCCTTTTACTTTTAGCTTGATGTATTTAAGTTGGCATGTTCAATGTGAATCATTGTTGCTACCAAATATGATTTGATTGAAAGTTATTTGACACCTGAAAGTATTTTGACAACTAAAAAAGGAGAAATTATATTTAAACTTTCATATAAATCTGTCTCAGATTAGTGTGAATTTAAAAAAAGTAATGGATAAGAAATTGCAGTATTTGCAGTATTATTTGAAACAACATAACTTTTTCTTTTTAAAACAGATAAAATTCTTTGATACAACCTAGTTCTAATGTCAGTATTTTTTATCAACTCAAATAAATTAGCCACATCCATTTGATACCATAACTTTTTGCTTTTCATTTAGAAGAAAATATGCTTTACCTTCTTTATATCTTAATTTATTTTATGGTAGCTATGAGAGATTTCAATGAATTAAAAGTATAAATAGAAAGTATTGTTCCTTTTTCTTCCCTTAGTATAACTAGCTGTGGGAAATATTTTATTTATTTATCAGAAAACAATCTGAATTTCTCTTATCTTCAATGTAACTGAAGTTAAAATGTTGCCTTATACACTAAAATGGAGAATAGTCAAACATCAATGTAATTAAACAATAATTCCACTCCAGTGGCATTTCTCCACTTTCTCTGGGTAGTTGAGTTCCAGGTTGTTCGTCTCCTTGCCTTTGCTGAAGGGTAGCTAGCTTTCATAATGTACAGGAAGATCTTGACCCTGGAAAATGAATCTATAAGTCTTTGGGGACTTCAGACAGTCTCATGCTCCACCTAATTACTAATTCATTCAGGACGTCTACACTGAGGACTCACTACTAATTGAAGATTGGGGGTATAAAGGGAGGCTAGTAATAATCCCTGAGATTAAGGAGTTTATGATGTTGGGGGGTTGGGGGTCAGATGGGGTAGTAGGTGTTTCAAAATAAGGTGATATAAGTCTAAATTCAGGGCATGACAAGGCACTATTGGAGCCTTGAGAAGGTTAATGTAGAGAAGACACTTAGCTCAGTCTTAAGGACATTTGATAATTTGATAATTTTTGATGACCCAAAGGACATTTGGGAAGTGATGGGTCATTGAAACCAAAGGTTCGTGAAAATTTAGCTAGGGAAAATCAGTTGGAAGAAGAGCATCATAGAAAAAGTTACATGCAAATGCTCAGAAGAGAAAGAACATAACCACGTCCTGGGTGCTGGCAGTGTAGCTCAATCTAGATGGAGCACAATGTGAGTGAGATCACACTGAAAATAAGCGGCAGGGATCCCTGGGTGGCGCAGCGGTTTGGCGCCTGCCTTTGGCCCAGGGTGTGATCCTGGAGACCCAGGATCGAATCCCACGTCGGGCTCCTGGTGCATGGAGCCTGCTTCTCCCTCTGCCTGTGTCTCTGCCTCTCTCTCTCTCTCTAGGACTCATAAATAAATAAAAATTTAAAAGAAAAAAAAAAGAAAATAAGCTGCAGAAGTAAGCAGGACTAGATTGCAGTGTGCTTAAAGTACTATTTCCTCCTCCTAGAAATATTTTGTTTGGTTGTCTAAGCTACTAATAGGAATTAGAATCAATACTGAACTGCTTACTAATTAATTTATTAAATCAAAGCACAATAATCATTAGAGTATCAGTAAATGTCAGTAATTACATGCTAGGCTTTCCTATAGAATATATAGAATGGTTATATGGTTAGAATATATTCCCTGTAAAATACATAGAATAGTTATTTCCAGAGCTTAAAGAATTAAAGGGGGGGGGGGGGATTGTAATTGCTAGTTTTAGAGCGAGCATTTAGAGAAATTGTACCTTCTTAATACTATAATACAATCCCAAGGGAAAAATATGATGTTAGAAAGTAAAGGCAAGAGTATATAGCAAAATAATGAAAATAGTAAATATTGTGATAATGTGAATAATTTTTTTTAATTTAGTCATTTTTCAGAACAAATGAATGCCACCAAAAACAAAACAAAACAACAACAACAACAAAACGGTATTAGCAGTAAGATTGGGAATATTTCATTCAGGCTTCACACATGCCATTTCCCAGAAACTTGGGAGGAATGTTCACTTATTTTGGCAAAATGGCGAGTAACTCTCTCTACTACTGGGAATTTTAGCTGGGGTCAAAATTGCAGATGGAAAGAACTTCTTGGAGAACAATTCAGCAGTACTGCTTTGCTTGAATGCATCACGAAGAATGCGCTTCCAAACCACAAAATCCCGCACTGCTGGGCGAAAGGCAGCGAGGCCGGTACTGCCCGTGCCTCCGAGTCTACAGGCTCAGCCCACGCCCAATTCCTCGCAAGAACGAGCAGCGACAGCTCGGGGCAGCTCGTGGGATCCCAGAACGCTCCGCCGGTGGGAACTCTGGGCTGTGCTCAGACAATCCGCCGAGCTCCTCGTGGAGACCCATTCCCTTTCCTTTTGTTTCGTGTCTTCTCTTTATCCAACCTGCGTGGAAAAAACCACATCCAGGGGTAGAGACGGTACAACAAAGCCCTGAAGTCAAAGGGACATCCTCGGGATCCTCCATCAGCCCGAAGCGCAAACGCAAGGACACTAAGTGTGAGCCGCCGGGCACCCGTAGCTGAGCTTCCCAGGCTCCTACGCGGGCACCGGAAGTGGCCGCCCAGCTTGACTTCCGCTCCCAAAGCACTCGCTCCCGGGGCTCGCGTTCTGGTTGTTAGGAAACCACCAAGGAGTTTGAGAGCATGGAGGCCGCGCGCCCTCCCTCGACGGCAGGGAGGTTCGTGGTGGTCGGCGGAGGCATCGCGGGTGTCACCTGTGCTGAGCAGGTAAGCGGGCGCGCAGAGTTCCGCCGCTTCCCCGGCCTGGGGGCGGTGGCGCTCAAGGCATCCACCTGCCCCTCCTTGGGTCCTTCCTCCGGATCCCTCGTTAGCCCCCTTCCCCCCCTCCTTGCTCTCAGGTACCGACTGCGCGGTGGCCCTTGTTGGACGAAGTTCCTCCGGCCTCTCCAGCTTCGCCTTAGACGCAGGGAGGAGTGGACGGCCAGTCTCATAGGTGTGAGGTGGTGTCTCGTTGTGCTTCTGATTTCCCTGGTTTGTGATGCTCAGTATATTTTCGTGTGTCTGTTGGCCATCTGCATGTCTTCTTTGGAAAATGTCAATTCAATTTCTGCCCATTATTAAAATTTTTTTTTGAAAAATTAAGTTGTATATACCTTTTTTAAAATATATATATTTTGGTTATTTACCTGTTGCTGGATGTATGATTTGCAGATACCATCTTCCATTCAGTAGGTTGTCTTTTGTTTTGTTGATGGTTTCCTTGTCTCTGCAAAAGCTTTTTAGTTTGATGTAATTTCATTTGTTTTACCTTTAAGCTTTTTGTTTTACCTTGCCTGAGGAAAATGGCTCAAAAAGTTTTACTAAGACTGGTGTCGAAAGCTGACTACTTATGTTTTCTTCTTGGAGTTTTATGGTTCCGTGTGTTATATTCAAGTCTTTAATCCATTTTGAATTAATTTTTGTATATGGTATAAGAGAGTTGTCCAGTTTCACTTTTTTTTTTTTTTTTTAGCACGTAAGCTGTCCAGTTTTCCCAACATTATTGAGGAAGAGACTTTCTTTTCCCCATTGTATGTAACTGACCATCGAAGTGTTGGCTTATATCTGGGCTCTGTCTTCCATTCCATTGCTGTGTGTGTCCATTTTAAAAAAAAAATTTTAATAATTAATTTTTATTGGTGTTCAATTTACCAACATACAGAATAACACCCAGTGCTCATCCCATCAAGTGCCCGTCACCCATTCACCCCGACCCCCCGCCCTCCTCCCCTTCCACCACCCCTAGTTCATTTCCCAGAGTTAGGAGTCTTCATGTTCTGTCTCCCTTTCTGATATTTCCTACCCATTTCTTCTCCCGTCCTTCTATCCCCTTTCACTATTATTTATATTCCCCAAATGAATGAGAACATATAATGTTTGTCCTTCTCCGATTGACTTACTCCACTCAGCATAATACCCTCCATTTTTTATGCCAGTACCATACCGCTTCGATTACTGCAGCTTTGTGTATGGTTTGAAATCAGGGGCATAATACCTCCAGTGTTGTTGTTCTTTCTCAAGATTGCTTTGGCTATTCAGGATCTTTTTGTTGCTTCGTACAAATTTTAGGATTCTTTGTTCCAGTTTTGTGAAAGACGCCTTTAGTATATTGATGGGGATTGCATTGACTCTGTAGTTTGCCTTTGGGTAGTGTGGACATTTAAGCAATATAAAGTCTTCCAATCCACGAGCATGATAGATCTTTCCATTTACGTATAGTTTCTTCAGTTTCTTTCACCAGTTAACCTCTTTGGTTAAATTTATTCCCAAGTATTTTATTCTTTTTGGTGCAATTGCAAATGGATTATTTTCTTAATTTCTCTTCCCAATAGCTCGTTATTAGTGTGTAGAAACTCAACCGTATGTAAATTTTGTAGTGTGCAGTTCTGCTGCATTAATTTGTTCATTCTAATAGGTTTTTTGTTGTTGTTGTTGTTGAACATGCTCTGTTTTTAATGATATTGTAGGGAGAAATAGAACATGGTGGTTTTGAAGAATCAGAGTGTGATTTAAGAAGATTCTTTCAAGAAGCTTAAAGTGAGAGAGAGGTTGTAGCCAGAGGAAAATGATGAAAAAAAATGGCAAGTAAGCCTCTAAATTTTGTTGAAGCTAATACTAAAATGGTTCTGTTTTCCCAGCATGTATAGGGGTTGGGCATTTAGAAGGGGCATAATAATGATGCCAAAGCACTTAGGAAAAGTCAGGCTAAGATTCTGAATACTTACTAGTAAGGATTTGCTGTAATTTCATCCCACTGAAGGGAAATGAAAACATTATTTTAAAAGAAATAGAAGTTGGTTTAACTGGTAATTAGGAAAATATTTTATTCTCATTCTCCGCATGACAACTTTAAATTGGTGTATAAGGTAGCTCAAGTAAGTAAGGAATACTTCTTAATATATTTTTCTTGTTCAGGAGGTCTTTGTTCGTGTTTAGTATTAATGTATGGTTTGTTTTATCAATATCAGAGTTAAACATAACCCACCACTACCCCCATAAATAGGAACAAGACCCAGAATAATGGAGACCTTCATATGAAGAAAAGTGAACTTATAGTTTCCTAGCTGGGTTAATAACATTAATAAAAGTGCATTATTCCTGTCTCACCCCTCCTGTGGCATATATACTAACACCTAAAGTTATTTGTTCTATTTTTTCTCCTAGCCTTTTTTTTTTTTAAGTAAGTTGGCTGACTCTGGAAAACTCTGTGGAGGTTCCTCAAAGAGTTAAAAATAGATCTGCCCTACGACCCAGCAATTGCACTGCTGGGGATTTACCCCAAAGATACAAATGCAGTGAAATGCCAGGACACCTGCACCCCGATGTTTATAGCAGCAATGTCCACAATAGCCAAACTGTGGAGGAGCCTCGGTGTCCATCGAAAGATGAATGGATAAAGAAGATGTGGTCTCTGTATACAATGGAATATTACTCAGCCATTAGAAACGACAAATACCCACCATTTGCTTCGACCTGGATGGAACTGGAGGGTATTATGCTGAGTGAAGTAAGTGAATCGGAGAAGGACAAACAGTGTATGTTCTCATTCATTTGGGGAATATAAATTATAGTGAAAGGGAATATAAGGGAAGGGAGAAGAAATGTGTGGGAAATATCAGAAAGGGAGACAGAACGTAAAGACTCCTAACTCTGGGAAACGAACTAGGGGTGGTGGAAGAGGAGGAGGGCGGGGGGTGGGGGTGAATGGGTGACGGGCACTGAGGGGGCACTTGACGGGATGAGCACTGGGTGTTATTCTGTATATTGGTAAATTGAACACCAATAAAAAATTAATTTATTAAAAAAATCCTATTTGCTCTGTTTTCAATAAACCTATTTTAGATTGTTTCTATAATGCTATGTATTTCAATAAAACTATATGTTTAATTTCTTAAAAAACAAACAAACAAACAAAGATACAGATACAGTGAAACGCCGGGACACCTGCACCCCGATGTTTCTAGCAGCAATGTCCACAATAGCCAAACTGTGGAAGGAGCCTCGGTGTCCATTGAAAGATGAGTGGATAAAGAAGATGTGGTCTATGTATACAATGGAATATTCCTCAGCCATTAGAAACGACAAATATCCACCATTTGCTTCGACGTGGATAGAACTGGAGGGTATTATGCTGAGTGAAGTAAGTCAGTCGGAGAAGGACAATCATCATATGTTTTCACTCATACAGGGAATATAAAAAATAGTGAAAGGGAAAAAAGGGGAAAGGAGAGAAAATGAGTGGGAAATATCAGAGAGGGTGACGGAGCATGAGAGACTCCTAACTCTGGGAAACGAACAAGGGGTGATGGAAAGGGAGGTGGGCGGGGGGTGGGGGTGACTGGGTGATGGGCACTGAGTGGGGTACTTGACGGGATGTGCACTGGGTGTTATACTATATGTTAGCAAAATGAACTCCAATAAAAAATATACCAATAAATTAATAAGTAAGTAAGTTGGCTGTTCACTTTCTATTAGGAGATATTCTCCTAGTAACAGCTTCTGCTATTAAAGTGATTACAAATTTCAAGCAGGTGAGAACCTTTGTATAACTTTCTTAGTATTAAAGTTTTTAAATTTCAGTAACTTGACTAGCATGTAGTGTAATTATAGTTTTTAAGTGTTTGAAATGACAAATATTCTTTTTTCTGTTTATTTTAGTTTAAATTCAATTAGCCAACATATAGTACATCATTAGTTCAGATATAGTTTTCAATTATTCATCAGTTGCATGTAACAAATATTCTTTTGATAGTCATTTTAAAATCAAAGCTCAAAGTTTACAATTATATTAAATATCAAAAGTACCTAAATGATGTTGAATTTATTCTTTTTTTTCTTTCCATCTTTTCCTCCCACTCAGAATTACTTTTTAGAAAATTTTAAATAAAGTTCTTTTGGGGAAAAATGCTACATAAATCTAACTATGGATACAAATATATATGTATGCCATTATTGTAAATAGATATATGTGTATAAATGTGTGTGTTTGCAAATCAGAAAAGTGTTCCTCAGTCACACTTGCAGATAATTTTGAGATGTGTAATAAGCATCTAAGAACATTTTGTAATTCCGTAAATTTATATTACACACATTATAACATTACATTAGAGGTCTAAGATCATTTGGGTCATAGTATCATAAAAGAGTGATCTCTAAACAGACTTTTGTTTTTAAGTAGTCTCCATACCCAAAGCCCAAAGCAGAGCTCAAACTCGGGACCATGAAATCAAGACCTGAGCCAAGATCAAGAGTCGGATGTTCAACTGACTGAGCTACTCAGGTGCCTCAATCTCTAAACAGTTTTGATCTGGCCCGTCATCTGTTAAAAAGTTTTGACTGAAATCCTAATATATGTATATTTATATATTTATAAACTAGACACATATACGATCGTGCTATAATTATGAATGTTATAATGCCTATGCAAAAAAAATAAATAAGTAAATCTTTTCTTCCCATATTTCAGTGAAGAAAAGTGTCCACAGTTTTTAATACGAGTTCTCACTATATTTACCACTTAAACACTGATGGACTTCCTTGCTCTCTTATCTTGAACCATTACCCTGCAAAGCTGCAACCACAGATCCAACTACTGCTTTCTTTTTTTTTTTTTTTTTTTTTTTTCAACTACTGCTTTCTTCAGTCCTATACCCTGTCTGTCGTGGAAGGACCACACCTTGCAGATAGCATTTGATGTCAGCTGCTTCTTAAATACTACTTGGAAATCCTACTACACGGCCCTAGTAATTCTCAAACCTTTTAGTCTCAAGACTCTTTTATACTCCTACAGATAACTGAGGACTCCAAAGAACTATTGTCCTTGTGAGTTAAACCCAGTGATATCTGCTATATTACCTAAGAAAACTAAGAAAAATTTAAAATATTTGATTCAGCTAGAATAATAAATCCAAAACATGTTAAAGAGATATAATATCCTTTTAATTAAAAAACAACCATTTTTCCAAAACAGAAATTAAGAAGAATGGCATGTTTTACATTTTTGAAAATTTCTTTCAAAACTAAAACTGTACTAGGAGTCATTATATTCTTCACACTCAAAGAAATTAAAGCCAGTAAAAAATGTTAATTTTATTAAATCCTGACTCATAATTGTGCATCTTCTTAATATTCTGTATGATGGAATGGGATGTAGGCATAAGCACTTGTTTTGCACACAGGAGTAGTGTCTCAAGGAAAAGGAGTTGTGCATTTGTCAAGTTGCAAGAGGAACTAGTTCCTCTTTTATGGACACCAACTTTACTTGAAAGAACAATTGACAAACTAAAGTAACTCATATTTGGAAAATAAAGTGAGCCTGTCACTTCAAGGAAAACAAATGACAGCATTTGTTGCCAATATGACAAAATTAGAGCTTTCTTTTTTTTTAAGATTTTATTTATTCATGAGAAACACAGAGAGAGGCAGAGACACAGGCAGAGGGAGAAGCAGCCTCCATGTGGTGAGGCGGATGTGGGACTCAATCCCAGGACCCCAGGATCACATTCTGAGCCAAAGGCAGACGCTCAGCCACTGAGCCACCCAGGCATCCCAAAATTAGAGCTTTCAAGTCAGAATTAGAATTTTGGAAAACCCATATTCTTTACTGTGAGTCTCACAGTAAGACTTCTCTGATGAGATTGTTGGTGACAATAGTGTGATTTTTTGATATTGTAGTGATTTGAAATGTGTTAACATTGGGAAGGTCTCCATAACTTAGGAAACCACTATTGTCCAGATGACAAATGTGATGTTACAAGATCCATTCAAGGTGCAGGATAGACCAGTGGATTTCACAGTAACAGAGTATGAAAAATTCTTTGATACGGTTTTCAAATTCTACATTGCAACTAATCTTTAAGAAACCACACTTGTTGAGTTTTAGTGTAACAACAAAGAATATACAGTTCTCTGAAAAGGCTGCATTTCTTTGTGAGGCTGAACCATCTTCGTATACTTCAACTACATTAACATATTGCAGTAGTTTGAATGCAGAGGCAGATCTTCTGTTAAGACCAGACATTAAAGAAATTTTCAAAATGTAAAGAAATGTAAAATGTGGAAGGGGAGGTGGGTGGGGGGATGGGGTGACTGAGTGACGGGCACTGAGGGGGGCACTTGACAGGATGAGCACTGGGGATTATACTATATGTTGGCAAATTGAACTCCAATAAAAATATACAAAAATAAATAAATTTGGTCGGTATCTATAACTGCTGTTTGTCAGATAAAATTCTAACCATATTATCGATAGGAAGACTTGTATAAATTTTTATATGCATTACGCTATGTGGAATTATTAGCTTTATGTATTTGCTATGCATTTGGAGAGTTACAGTGGGTAACAAATGTCTCAGTAGTTATCAAGTGCTACAGTTAAAATTTGCCATGTTTTACAAATCAAACACAGGGGACAATGTTAACTTCTAAACCACTATAGCAAAGTCTGGCATCTCTCATACTCATATGTACTTATTACATATATGTGCTTTCTAAAGGCTGCTACTTAGATGTAGGTTTTCATTCAATATTAAGGAACAAAAACAATGGATCTCAGATATGCAGTTTTAGACTCGATGTCATTAAATATTGATATGAATAATTTAGCCAATAGATGCTCGGATTTAAGGTTAACACGTTTTTCACTTATATTAAAATATCTCCAAAGAGCATGTTTGCCAGTAAAGTGATTGTTATTTGTACTTAAGAATATAAGTACTGTTTTTAGCACTTCTAATGTT
The DNA here is from genome assembly GCF_003254725.2 of Canis lupus dingo. Classification (NCBI taxonomy): domain Eukaryota; kingdom Metazoa; phylum Chordata; class Mammalia; order Carnivora; family Canidae; genus Canis; species Canis lupus. The sequence goes on along the minus strand of NC_064269.1, from coordinate 25,757,107 downwards.
TTTATATAATGTTCCCTTTTCTACCACACTCTACTCCCTGTTACCCATACCAGCTACTAAAGTATAATATTAGAATTACTAGATATTCCTATAGTAACTTCTACTGAGATCAGAAAAACTCATTAAGGCCTGTCCCACATATAAAATATGATCAGAATGCTCAATTTTAAAATTTCTGAATGTTTAGTTTTTAGCCTGAGGTCAACATACCTTCCTAAATATGAAATTCCCTAAGTTTTATGCAAAATTCTGATATGAATGTACCTTTTTTCTCAGGGAAGAAAGACTTCTTGTAACCAGATTCCCAGAATGTTTCATGGCCCTAAAATGATGGTTGATCACTGGACTGGAGACTGCATTCTCATGTTTACTTTGATTTGCAATCGCTGTAGCAAAGTATTGAGTGCCACCAAGAGGCAACCTTAATGTATTTTTTGCTTTTGTCTTAATGAATTTTTTATTTAAAATGAAATTGTACCTACTCATGGATAAATGTTTCTCCCCTCCCCTTCCTTGCTCTGTGTTTTTACAGTACATTTTAACAGGAGATGGCAGTCAGCATGTGTATAAGAAACTGTCTGTGTGCTGGAGCTAAACCAAAGTTGATATGTGAAGGAAATCCTTATGTATTAGGAATCCGTGATACAGACAGTGCTCAGGTAACATTCTGGGGTTGGGTCATAGGAAAGGAACATGAATATTTCTTAGATTTTTCTATATTTGAATCAAAGTATCCACTTATACATTAATTATTAAATTATAGAAGAGTTTGTTTTATGATCCATAAACCAGATCATAGTTATGTTATTGCCAGTTTCAGTTTAGCTTTGGTTGATAATTTTTGTTTTTATTTTTAGTTCATGCTGCTGTTCTGTGTTTTTCCATTGTGCAATGTATCCCAGATAAAATGACTAAGCTGAAGGTTATAACTTAAATTATACATATGTTTATTATTGTACTTTGGGAATATGTGATTTGCAACCTAAATAATATAGCAATCTTTTTGCAAAAACATAAAGCATATCCCAAACTTGAACTTACCCCTTAGCAAGATTTGAGGTACAGAATCATGATAGAATCCCAGAATGGAAAAATTCATTTGGTTTATTGTTCTGCTCAGGAATAAACAGTAATAAACTATCCCAAAAAGGTGAGTCTGTGGAACCTTATACAACTTCTTCTGGTAAGGGATTTCAGGGTTTCAGGCTTCACGGACCCTTCTTTCCAAGAAGCTCTTCCTGATTTCATAATATTCTGTCTTACAGCTCAAGCTCATTGTTGTGGTTCTGTCCCATAGGGTGATCATTTTACATTTATTACTAAAAATATTTTATATTCTTAAAAACTGATAATGTTTTCTTTTAGTGTATTCTTAATTAAATAAGAATTTAGAGAAAAGTAGAAAAATCATAAATTTTAATTATAATTGTAAACATTTCAGGATCCTTTTATCAAAGATTGAGTTCATAACTGTGTTCCAGCTAGACCCTCTAAATACAAGAGCTCGCTGACTGCTTATGATAATCCTGTGACAGTATTACTCCCACTTTACAAATACAAAACTCTGATAGAGAAATTAATTTTTTACCTATACTAAAATAGTTACTGAGTTTATCAGAAGTTCAATTTAAACTCATGTCATTTATCTCCATGTCCAATGCTTTTAATAGATCTTTCTTAAATTATTTACTGTTGTCAGTGAAGGACAAACTAAAATGAACTTCAGGGTCTTTTTCTTATAGAAGTTGAAAAAAGTCAATTTCAGTAGTTATTTATCGACTATTATACGTTTTTGGATGAATGTAATAGCAATGGTAACTTGACATAGTAGGAAGAGGAATTTAGCTATTCATAGGTCATCCTGAAGCATTCAAAAGTGCCATAAAAATAACCAGGGCATCCCTAAGCTCGTTGTGATCTTTTTTAGGGGGCAGAAGAGGAAGGTGGTAGAGACATCAATTAGTTGTCTTATAATAATAATAATAACATAACATTATTTTCTGATAAATGTTAGACACTATTGTGCCCTCTCCTAATAGTTTTATTTGTATTATCTTAATGCTTACAAACACTTAATGAGATCAAGTCACTTCTTGTTTCCATTTAAAGTTGCAGAACCCGAGGCAACTTGCCCAATTTACTAACTCCTAGAGCAGGGACTCTTCCTGCAAGTTTTGAGTGTTGAGTGACTCCAGGGAAAGTGCCAACTGACGAAAAGGAATAACTCTGTATGCAGGATACAAATCAATGTCCTGTTAGTAAATTGATCTGATCAAGTAGTTGGGAATGTGATGGACTAGACATCTTGCCTCTTGCTGAAATTTGGAACTACTCTAAATGTAATGACCTAAGCGGCAAGGAAAATCAGGAGAGGCATTGCTCTGAAACCAGCTTGGATGAAACAGCACTTGTAATATTGGGAGGGTGTGTCCTGCAGACTGGGAAAATTAGATTTATTTTGTTCCTTCGTAAATTGGGTAAAATTCTTATATTTTAAGAATATTATCAGTGAGTCCTCTTGCTTCACATTTTTCCCACTATTTACGAAACTGTCTCCTTTTCAGAAACAGCTTACTAAAGCTAAAAGAATAATGATCATAGGGAATGGCGGCATTGCACTTGAACTGGTAAAGTATATATTTTTAAATACTATTTAAACACTGCTCTATGATTTATGTGATTGGCAAACTAGAAAACATCTTGGTATTCTGAAATTCAAAGATAAATGTAATTGTTTTTCATATATTTTCAAGGAAAATATCGACTTTATATTTTTAGTTTTCATGGAATTCATAGTTGCAGAAATGTCATTGTAAAACATGAGTTCAGGAAATATTTTATGTCTCAAGGGTCATACACAGGTGACTAGATAGATGGAACCCATAGATGTGTTTGTTAAGTACTATATTGAAAACCAATTTCAATATGCACACTTTTAGAGATTTCTAGTCACAGCCCCCACCACTTTTTATTGTTTATACCCATCCTGCTTCACTCATTTATATGGTTACCCATCTGGCTCCGTTTCAAGATATGTGGTACGCCAGCTCTTGGTTTTTTAGAAGTTGAAATTTTGATGCAGGAGCAGCTGAGTTCTTAACTTCAGAGCTCATTGCTGAAAAACCAGAGGCTAGAATTGTACATAAAACAACCAGATATACAATTGAAGGTATAGCATCTGGTTCATTAATTCACAAATGAAATTGTTTAGTTTTATATAGAAAAAGGCTATAAAAAAACACTGAGCAAAATATTATAGCTGGGGGAGATGAAATATATTTATTTGCATATCTTATATGACTTAGATTTTCTAGGGTTTGTATTTTTTTGCATGAAAAATATGTATAATTAAAACTGGAAATTTAATGAATTTGCACCTTTGCAAACATGCTACAGTTGGACAGTGCTTAAGTTAATTTTACAGAAAATGCAAGTGAGTTAAAAAAGAAATACAAACCTCATTTATTTTTTTAAACCAATTTTTAAAAAGTTTTTATTTATTTGTTTGAGACAGAGAGAGAGCATGAGCCAGGGGAGAGGCAAAGGGAGAAGGAGAAACAGACTCCTCGTTGCCCTGTGCTGTGCCAGGAGCCTAAAACAGGGCTCCACCCCAGGACCAGATTATGACCTGAGCCAAAAGCAGACACTTAACCATCTTAGCAACCCAGGTACCCCTCAGTTTTTTATTTATTTTATTTTATTTTATTTTATTTTATTTTATTTTATTTTATTTATTTTTTTAAGATTTTTTATTTATTTATGATAGAGAGAGAGAGAGAGGCAGAGACACAGGCAGAGGGAGAAGCAGGCTCCACGCAGGAGCCCGACACGGGACTTGATCCCGGGACTCCAGGATTGCGTCCTGGGCCGAAGGCAGGCGCCAAACCACTGACCCACCCAGGGATCCCCTCAGTTTTTTATTTTAAAAGAGCTTTTTGTTTGTTTTTAACGTTTACCCTATAAAATTTTAAAAGTATTGTGTAAGTTTTGAGGGTGCTAAAAATTGACAAAATGTTAAAAGATTTGGTGGCTAATTTTTTTATTGAATTACAATTGACATTATATTAGTTTCAGGTATACAATAGTGATTGAATATTTTTATACATTATGATGTGGTCATCTCAGTAGGCTTGATTACCACTCTGTCACTGTGCAAACCTATTACAGTATTTTTTTTTTAAGATTTTATTTATTTATTCATGAGAGACACACAGAGAGAGAGAGAGGCAGAGACACAGGCAGAGGGAGAAGCAGGCTCTATGCAGGGAGCCCGATGCGGGACTTGATGCCAGGACTTCAAGATCACACCCCTAGCCAAAGGCAGAAGCCCAACCACTGAGCCCCTGTGCAAACTTATTACAGTATTGACTGTATTCCCTGTGATGCACTTTACAGCCCTGTGACTTACTTATAACTGGAAGTTCGTAAATCTTACTCGTGTTCACTTGTTTTGCTTGCAGGCCAGTGGCTCCCCTGTGGCAACCACCAGTTCTCTATATCTGAGCCTGTTTCTGCTTTGTTTTACTTATTTTGTTGTTTTTAAGTATTTTTTCTAGTTTAACTTACATGTATTTAAAATAATTTTACTGTAGTTAACATACAGTGTTATATTAGTTTCAGGTATACAATATAGTGATTCAAGAATTCAATAATTACTCAGTGCTCATCAAGATAAATATATCCTTAACCCCCTTTATTTCACCCTTCCCCCTACCCACCTCCCCTCTGGCAATCAACAGTTCTCTGAATTTAAGAGTCTAGTTTTTTGTCTCCTTGTTTTGTTCCTTAAATTCCACAGGAGTAAAATCATATAGTACTTGTCTTTCTCTGTCTGACTTAAATTTGATATAGCATAAAAGCCTCTAGGTCATCCATGTGTAGCAATGGCAAGCTCCTACTCTTTTTTATGGCTGAGTAATATTCCTGTGTGTGTGCTATATACATATATATTTATATATGTATATACACACACACACACACACACACATATATATAGCACACACACACACTACACACCACATCCTCTTTACTCATCTATGAACGGACACTTGGATTGCTTCCGTATCTTGCCTGTTATAAATGATGCTACAGTTAACATAGGGGTGAATATATCTTTTTGAATTAGTGTTTTTGTTTTCTTTGGATAAGTACTCAGTAGTGGAGTTATAGAATCATATGATAATTCTAATAATTTTTTGAGTAACGACCATACTGTTTTTCACAGTGTCTGTACCAATTTGCATGCCCACCAGCAGTGCATGAGGGATCTTGTTTCTCCATACTCTTGCTAACACTTGTCATTTCTTATCCTTTTTGTTCTAGCCATTCTGACAGGTGTAAGGTAATACCTCATTGTGGTTTTGACTTCTCTGATGATGATTAGTGATGTTGAGAATCTTTTCATGTGTCTGTTACCATCTGTATGTCTTTGGGAAAATACCGGTCAGGTCCTCTCCCCATTTTTAATTTTGGTTGTTTTGTTTTGTTGTTAGTGAGTTGTAGGAGTACTTTATATATTTTAGATATCAACCTTTTATCAGACAGATCTTACCTTTCATATTAACCAAATATATAACATCCAAAAAACACATTATGTTTACACTCAACTCTTGATTAAAAGATCCATTTTATATCTGTATCACAAAATATTAAAATAATGAATAAAGTGATCAAAACATATAACTCAGCACGCTGCATATACATGTATGAGAATCATAATATTGCCTAAAAGCTTGAGAACAGAAGCATACTTCTTGCCTTGCAGTTTTTAGATTATTTGAATTTTGAATTGAGTTTATCTCTTTAGAAGGAAAAAAGAAGCACAGAACAAAGCTGATGCTGGTAATATGGGCAGTACCTTAGGACCAGATTGGCATAAAGGCTTGAATCTTAAAGGTACAAAAGAGGTATGTGTTCATGTACTAATTAAACATGTTTAAGATGCGGGACACCTGGGTGGCTCAGCAGCTGAGCATCTGCCTTCGGCTCAGGGTGTGATCCCGGGGTCCCAGGATTCAGTCCCACATGGGCTTCTTGCGTAGAGCCTGCTTCTTCTTCCTCTGCCTCTCTCTCTCTCTCTCTCTCTCTCATGAATAAATAAATAAAATTTAAAAAAAAAGAACATGTTTAAGATGCAATTTTAAATTCTTAAACCATTCATTGAAGACTGATTACAAGTAAGTCAAATAGTTATTAGGTTACTCTACTTAAAATCCAAAGCGCTAGGATAGACAGGACCAATGGCACTTGGCCCAGTTCCTTACTAAAGATAAGTTGAGTACTTAGTTCATCTAAAACTGACTCTTGCTCCAGAGAGATTTTTAATTCCTCAGGCAGAGAGATTTCCAGACCTACAGTGAATATAGCTGTCGTATCTTTTAATCTTTTCTCAAAGGTCACTTCATATGCATTATAGTATTTGGTTATTGGATGAATTCTAAATAAAATACATATTTAACACCCTAACTGGATAAGCAGATGACTTGCTTTTACTCATTTATTAGATATTTGTTTTTAAATAGTTGTTAAAGGGCTGTGATATTTAAATACTTTAAGGAGCATACATGGAGTCCTTATTACTATGTATGATTTATTTTCAGCCTTGGATGGTTTGGAGGGGAGCTGGCTTCATGGCAGATCTAATTTTTGTGATAGGAATTATACAAAATCATTTCTTCCTGCACTTTCAGATCCAAAGATTAATAATATTTTTAATCTGAGAACTTAAGCAGTTTGGTTCAGTAAACATTATCTTTTACGTACTTGGCACTTTACTAAGGTTCTGGAATGTAACAGTAAGTGGGCATGGACCTGCCCTCGAGGTTTTTATAGTCTCTAGCAGTTTAATTTTTTAAAAACTATATTTGTAATTATCAGTGAGGCTTATATTCATATTATTATTTATATTTTTAAATCATGCCCTTGATGTTACCTGCTAATACAACTAGTTGTTCTCTTAAGCTCTGAATGGATTTCTGCTCTCTCCCTTCATGCATAGAAATTGAGAGGCTTATTTTGGAGCATCCATTGTGTTTTCATTTATATTGTAAGAATTATTTTTTTCTTTATGTTTCTATAAGTGTATTGTAATTTTGGGGAGAAGTATTATGGTAACTAGTATTTCTTTTAGTTTTCTCATAAGATTCACATTGAAACTATGTGTGAAGTAAAGAAAATCTACCTTAAGGAAGAATTTAGAATTTCTAAGAAAAAGTCCTTACTTTTTCCCCAAAGACCACTATAATCAGTCACAACTGATAAAGGCAAGTAATAAAATAAGAAAAAATACAATACCACCAATTTAAAAGGAAGAAAACTTAATCTTACTGTATTAAAAAAGTAAATTTCCATATGAAATTTAAACATAAAAAGTAAAAATGAAACCATTATTTAATAGAAGTCATTTCATTTTCATTGCTTATTAGTCTTCACAGTCTTGATCATTTGTATTCAGCTTTACATTTTACATGGGGCTCATGGTGCTATGACCACCACAGTTCTGTGAGTCAATCACAGTATCTTGCAGATCAAAACAAATACAAACTAAAAAAATCCTTTATGCTCTCAGAGGTGAAGTGACTTCCCCCAAATCCAACAGATTAAAAAGCCTATAAATTTGGGATTTGGAAACAGATCTGATCCTTATTCCACACTTCTTTTGAGAACTACCACCATTTGAAGAAATATGCTCAGCCAAACCAGCAAATGAGATAGTCCACTGTTTTTGGATTCATTGAATTTTCCATGGGAAAAAGTAGTGTTAGAGTTTGAATATGAATAGTAGGAAAACACTGAAAAGTGAGTAATCTGTTTGGACTAAACTCTCAGTGGAGTATAATTGTTTAGTATCTTTGAAGACATAATTTATAAAGTGATTATCAGTTTAAATTCACTTTGTTAGAAGTTCTTTGTCTGAATTTGAAGGAAAATGTTTAGAATGCCATAATTGTGTAAGTATACCCAAAATAAGGAGAGTATTGATTGCATAATTGTTTAAGCAAATGTGCCTTATAAAAATTAAGAGGTCCGCTTTAAATTCCTCTCCTGCCTTTTTCTTTCTAGGCATTATATTCACATAATGCTAATGATAGCTGGTGGGGATTTCATTTAAAAAATAAAGTTGGGTTGGTCTGTTTCTTTTAATGAGGTATGGCCTGTATATGTGGAATTGACTACTGAAAAGATATATGGCTGTGATTTCATTGTCAGTGCTACAGGATTTATACCAAATATAGAGGCTTTTTCTCTGTGGCAACAATGTAAGGTGAAATTTTTTGTCCTGCTATGAATATTTTTAAAGTAGTATGAGATTCCTGATTCTCAAGCCTAAATGTTCATTATTTTAGTGTAAATCTATCTTAAGGAAGCTGAAAACAATTTAGTTTACATTCATGTTTTGATCTGCAGTATTTCATATTGCCTACAGTCCGTAAGCAGTTAACATCCCAGCAGTAAGAATCCTCCTTAATGGGACATAATGCACAACTCATTTGTCTAAAGGTTGATGAATTCTTACAAATGATTCTTTTAAAGAAACTATCTGGTATTTTCTGCCTTTTAGCACTTGAAACTCACAAAACGGGATCCCTGGGTGGCGCAGTGGTTTAGCACCTGCCTTTGGCCCAGGGCACGATCCTGGAGACCCGGAATTGAATCCCATGTCGGGCTCCTGGTGCATGGAGCCTGCTTCTCCCTCTGCCTATGTCTCTGCCTCTCTCTCTCACTGTGTGCCTATCATAAATAAATAAAAATTAAAAAATAGGATTTTTTTTAAAAAAAGAAACAAAACAGAAATACTGTTGTTATGAGCGGGGTGTGTCATATGGTTTACTGAGTGTTCTTGATGAAAGTCTAAGAATTTTTTTAGTTGGTCTGTCCTAGATATTCCCTAGAGATGCAGCGGAGATGTCTTTGCGGCTGTTTTCTACTTTCTCACTACATATCAACATACCAAGGTGTAAACATTTGACTTGTTCCTTTATTTTAGAACAAAAATGTCATCTCTCATTTTTCTTCCCACATATGCTGATCAGGAACATTGTTTAGTTTGATCTAGGAGAAGATGGTGGCCTGAAAGCAGATGCTTACATGCACACATCTGTTTCTGATGTCCATGCTGTGGGTGACATCTGCACTGCGTCCAGACCGCCCAGCCCAGTCTGGCAGTAGGTGAGCCAGCATCCGTAATCATGCCTTTTTATCAGATTCTGTCTGACAGTGACGGAGTTGCTAGCAGCAAGTGCAATTTCCTGGTTTTTCCCACTTTGCTACTTTAAGTAGGAAGCTATCATTGAGTTTTTTGTGACATTTTAAAAACAGAATTTTTCCCCTTTGGTAAGTTATTCTAAAGTGATGGAACAGACTTGGATGTCTTGTGATTTAAAAAGAATTATGGGCTATTACTTTGTTTTTTGTCTTCAAATACTTTGATCACTGTCCGTGGAACTTTATGTGACGACAGAAACGTTCTGTGCTTTTGCTGTGTCCAGTCAGGTAGCCACTAGCCCCAGGTCTCTGCTGAGCACTTAAAATGTGCTGAGTGTGACTGAGGAACTGAATTTTATTTACATTTAAGTTTCAATAGCTCCATGTGTTTAGTGGCTACCAGACCGAACAGTGCAGCTTTAGATGAATAACTAACTGTATAGATGAATGATGACCCTATGCCATTCTGAGGACCCAGTTCTGTTCCTGTGGGAATTATGACTGAAAAAACTTCCTAGAGTGAACACCATTCCTCAGCTGAACAGCTCTGTCCGACTGGGTGGCCACTTCCTCCTGCCCTCAGTGCTGCCGGCCCCCCTTGGCAGAGCAGAAGTCCTTAAAGACAATACTCAGGCCATGACCGTAGGTGAGGTGGTCTTAGGAAGAGTAGAGACACAGGTAAATACCACAGATAAAACAGCCAGCCAACACTCGGTGAGAGACCAGCTCCATAGGTGGAGGTTTTAGTTCCTCAGATTAACTATGGAGTGTGAAGTAGCAGAAGAGCTAGATGTATTTTAAGAGGCAGCTTCAGTTCTCTGTATGTTTTTACATACAGCAGAGATAACAATCATAGGAAAAGTACTTTCAGCCTGTTTCTAAACTACCAGCTTGTTTTCAGTTTTCTCTGCAATCATTCTGTCACTTCTGTGGCAATCTGTCATCAACTGTCTATTAGGAACTAGATTTTGTAGGATTTTTAATATTTTAAACTTTGTAGGAAAATTTTATTTTTAATTGGTGTAATAGTCTGCTATAAGCAATATCCAAAAATAAACAGGTGCCTTTTGTTTGAGTGAATCTAATAGACCTTGAAACAATAAATAAGTACAATAATTAGTTTTATGTGATCCAAGACCCAAACTGGAAGGACTCTGAGGCTGGTATACATTAAGTAACAGTCCAGCAGTGTGATATTGCAGGCTGCCTCCACTAGCCATTCTCAAGCATTGTGCTCAGTTTGCTCTGCTCCCTTACCATACACACTCCCTTTCACTTCATCAAACCTATCTTGTTTACACAGGAGACTGAATTAAAAAAAAAAAAAATTATCAGGGCACCTGGGTGGCTCAGTAGGTTAAGCATCACACACTTGATTTCATCTCAAGGTCATGATTTTAGGGTCATGGGATCGAGCTCCATGATGGGCTCTGTGCTGGGTATTGAACCTGCTTAGGATTCTCTCCCTCTGCCCCTCTTTGCTTGCATGCTTTCTCTCTCTTTAAAAAAAAAAAAAATCACTTCTACCAGAAATGCCTAAAAATCACATCCATGATTGTCGTGGTATTTTTGTACATAAAAGGACATTAGTTACAGGGATATAAGGAAAACTAATTGTTTAGTGTAGGTTAGCTTATTTAATTATCTCAATAGCCATGGAATAGGTGATATACCTTTATGTTTTTAAGTGAAGGATTCAAGGGTCAGTTAATTAAATAGAAATATGTACAAGAGTTGGTATTTAAATCTCTGGACCCCCAAGGCAAGTGTTCTGTTCTCAGATCTTTGTAGAAATACAGTAAAAATACAGTAGAGGAGAGAAATTACTAATGTTGTAAGGAAAGAATTTAAAATGAATTCCCAGCATTGGTTGCTGAAATCAGGTATGATATCCTGAAGCCGGAGATCACATATTATATCGATCTACCTGACCACTGAGGTTTAACTGCATGGGAGGCCCTAACTAGCACAAAAAAATAAGGATTAGGAAAAGGAATGAATTTTTCAGTGATAATTTGTCATCTCTACTTCATGCTGATGATGAACTTTGAAAGAGGAGACTCGTTAATTAATAGTATGCTTACCTTAGTGTAATCTGAAATGTTTTAATTATTTTTAATGGAGAGTGTATTGAAACATAGAGCTGGTATCATCCTTTAATTTTAAAGGCAGTAATTTGGATAGAATTATCAGATACTGGGATCCCTGGGTGGCGCAGCGGTTTGGTGCCTGCCTTTGGCCCAGGGTGCGATCCTGGAGACCTGGGATCGAATCCCACGCCGGGCTCCCGGTGCATGGAGCCTGCTTCTCCCTCTGCCTGTGTCTCTGCCTCTCTCTCTCTCTCTGTGTGACTATCATAAATAAAAATTTAAAAAATTAAAAAAAAAAAAAAGAATTATCAGATACCAAAATCAGTCTGGTTAGTGTAGACTGATGATTGTTTCTATGGCAAAGACAATCCAACTAGTCATCAAGCTCACTAGATCTAGCCAATCTAAAGGACTGTCAGTATTGAACCCCTTTAAGGAATTTTGGAAGGTTAAGGTGCTAGCATTTTTTAAGTAAGGACAATGAAAAAAATACCTTGTAACATGCTTTTCTTTCAGATGAGGCTGTGGACCCAGGCTAGACAGATGGGATGATATGCAGCGAAGCGCACAGCTGCAGCTAGTTTAGAAGAATCTATTGACATGGACGTCAGCTTTGAACTTTTTACTTAGGTAACAAAATTTAACTATAAGGTAAGCTAGATAAGCAAATTAGTGACCTTTTCTGCTTGTTACTCTTATAACTAATTATCTGATGTTTCTCATTGAATAAGAATTTACATGGTTTTCATCATTTTAGAAAAAAAAATCACGTTTTCTCAGTTCTTGCAAATCAATTATTGCTAGTCTTAATTCCTAATCATTAACTACCGTCCTGCTATACTGTTGTATAGTAAAGGGAAAAAGAATCTCTTTCAGATTTGTTGAAAATCCTTCTTGGGGGATCCCTGGGTGGCGCAGCGGTTTGGCGCCTGCCTTTGGCCCAGGGCGCGATCCTGGAGACCCGGGATCGAATCCCACGTCGGGCTCCCGGTGCATGGAGCCTGCTTCTCCCTCTGCCTATGTCTCTGCCTCTCTCTCTCTCTCTCTCTCTGTGACTATCATAAATAAATAAAATTAAAAAAAAAAAAAAACTTAAAAAAAAAAAATCCTTCTTGGCACATTTCTACATTTATTTGAGATTAAATCTTGCTTTGTGAGGGGAATAGCTATCATACTCAAGAATGAACCAGGTACTTTGCCATATGTATTATTTACTCCTCTTTACTCCGAGTCAAGTTTTTTCTTCATCATTTACTCATGAGGAAGAACATACACAAGATTTAAGAAAATTAATTTGCTCATGAAAGATCTAATTCTATTCCTTATTAAATCTTTAAGTCATTGACTCTAGGCTAATGTAGTCCAGATCCTACATATTTAATTCACTAGGTATTTTTAATGATCATATAGATTGTGTGGTGGTGTCATCTATACAATAAATGCAGTCATTCAAATGTTTTATTTGTGACCCTCTCCAGTGACACTTAGCTGTAAAATTTTATGAATATATTTTTGTGCTGGCCATTCTAGAATAACACAGTGTTAACTGCTTATCATGTTTCCTTTTTAGTACTCACTAGAAGAACTTTATCATCTCTGTATATAGCTTGTATTGCAGGGAAAATATAACACACAGGGCTTAGGTTCAGAACCTGGACTAATGCTGAGATGTACTGAAGGACAAAAATATGTCAAAGTCATCATGCAGAATGGGCAATTTTAATTGGTGAAACTGATTTAGAAGAAACATTTGAAAACTTAATTTTAGAGTCTTTCATCATATGGAGAAGATCTGCTAGATCCAAATACCGATTTAGACGATTATATAGTTCTTGAAATGCCTTTTTTAATCAAAATGAAGTTTCAAATAACAAAGTCACAATAAGGCAAATGCACTGATTTAATTAAGTAAGAATACAGAAGTGATAATGATTTCAGAAGAGTGTATTAAAATATTTTTTTAAATGCAAAGATCAAATAATTTACAAATACATTTTTCCAACACAAAACTGACGACATATGTAAATGTTACTCCTGATTTAGCTTTGGAGCAGATTTAGCTAGGTTGTTATCTCCTTAACAACAACTTGGGTCTGATATGCCAGGATCATTCTTTGATTATGAGATGTCAACGAGGGTTAATAGCTTGCTTGCTAATATCCTTTGTATTGATACCTTAATTCTTTTTACATTTGGATTCTACAGCTGTTATGAGCTGAAATCATTTCCTTTCTGTGATAAGCCTGTGTAAAATATTCCGTAAAATAACACTGCTATCAAAAGAAAATATCCCTTGACATACCTAATTTTAAAGAGCTTGAGGTGGTTACATTAATTCTTTCTTAAATATTTTACATTAATTTTTTCCTTGTTTCCTACTGTAAATTTATAGAGTTCATGATCTTAAATTTTCAAGTCTTCAGTACTTCAGAGCTAAGTCCCATATGTATAAAATATCAATAAAATTATCTTAATCTTTTAACTACAAAATAATGGTGTATACATAAACTTTTCTTGGAAAATTTAGAAACATTCATCTCATGCATCATCAATTTTTCTTTTCTTAGTCCCTGTATTCTTAGGTTGCTGAACCGTATTTGCAGACTTCCGGAAGTTACCTGAATTTTTTTCTTCCCTCTTTTTATCAGCTCCTTCAGAATGACAAGTTTGAGATGATTCAATCTACAAATAAAAACCAACACTCTGGTCAAAACTCAGCTGTTCCATTTTCTCTTTTGATTAATAATCCCATTGTTCCTTCTATATCAGCCCATTAGTTAAGTGTCCAGTGGTATGGTTTTTTTTTTTATATTCAGGTATCTCCTCAGATACGAGCCCTGTCCCAGAGGGGACAGAGAACAGAGACATTGTGTCCCAGAGACACAATGGTACATGGGCGGCATGCTTTCGCAGCCTTAAGAGTATTTAGTGTGTGGGAGTCACTGTTCTTTTTTTTTTTTTTTTTTTTTTTTAAAGATTCCATTCATTCATTCATGAGAGACACAGAAAGGTAGAGACACAGGCAGAGGGAGAAGCAGGCTCCACGCAGGGAGCCCCACGTGGGACCCGATCCCGGGTCTCCAGGATCACGCCCCTGGCTGAAGGTGGTGCCAAACTGCTGAGCCACCAGGGCTGCCCAAGTCATTTTCTTGACCTCTGCTGCACACAGGCTGACATCTCAACCAGTGTTGATCACAGTCAATGTTGTGAGAGCAGAGTGCATCACAAATTAGACAATACTAACACTGATTTTTCACATTCTAAAAGGTTGAAACTCTAGTCTGTGTTAAAAGGTACACTAGTTTAAATTATTAGTTAATATCTCTACGGAAAGCAAAAGTATGCTTTTTCTCTTCCATGCCCAGATTTTAAGAAGAAAACTGCTTATCTCTTATGTTCCACTGGACCTAGGACATTACTAGTTCCAGCATCCTATAAGCTTTAATGAGTTTTTTCAGTGTATAAAAATTAATAGTCAGTTACCCTGAAACAGCTCTGCGTGGGCTTCTTCATTTGCATGGTAATAACATGTGCCTCATTGTTTAGAAGATTAGCTTTAGGTCCTATTTTCAAATATGAAATGGTAGCATAAGCTGTGAAACTGTAGTCTTCTCTGGAAAATAAAGGCCAATAATCAGAAAGGTTTTCAGAAACTATTTAAAAAAAAAACAAAATTCATTTTAAAAAACCATAAATGCAGTAATTTTAATACAGTGATATGAAATGAAACTTGCACAAAGCAACAGCATCTAGAGATTGCATTTTTTTGACATACAGTGATCAGAGTTTATCAGGCAAACTGTATATGGCATTTAAGAGTTTTACATGGAACTGGAAAACCACTTGTTCCATTGCAGTTATGAGAAACAGTCATCAAGACAACACCAAAAGAAATAGATTTATAGATACTTAAGATACTGCTGTAGAAGAAGGTGTGCAATAATTTTCTCTAGATCTTCACGAGGAAGTTTGGGAGGAGCAACACCTGCCACTCTCAATTTTGCTGCACCCTTTCCCATCCAAGAATCAATCAGTTTCAGTGGAGTGAGCTTTTCATTCAGGTCCTCTGCCTGCTTCAGGATCTTGACTAGATCTCTGCAGTGTGCTGTGACATTCTTTCTTTCACATGCTATAATGAGACAGGCAACTGGGATTTAGAAATTGCAACAAGGACGGACTAATAGTAGTAGTTTAAAATGAGTCCTCAACTTCAGCCCCCAAACTGTTGGTTCTGCATTAGAACTAGGCTATTCCTCAAGTCTATCACCAAAATAAGTTAGAGTCTTTGTAAGACACTATTAAATTTACAGTAAAGAAAATAAGCTGGTTACCAGAAGGCTTTTGGGTATGCTCTAGAAACCAGTGTCTGCCACATGTCTGAGAGGGACTTATAAGAGAATCGGTCTATTCATATTTCCCTGATTTGTGCTCATTGAGCAATATTCCGAAAACTGTGGCTTCCTTGGTACTGTGATTTATGTCTTGGTGTGATACTCCTAATTATTGATTCCAGAACCCTGATTTATATATCAGACTCTTGCTAATGTGGTCAGTATAACAGAGTATAATAAACTTCTATATAAAAGTTTCTCTAGCTGCAAAGTTAAAAGTATAGTGACCTTCACCCACCAAGACATCAGAACTCTGTGAGAGAGAACTGGTTAGTCCAGCTCTTCAGACACAACACAGGATGAAAAAAGTTAAAATACACCATAATACTGCTAAGTTAGTATCTGAGTGGTTAGCTATTATCTAGATCAAAAATGATTGACTATAGTCTCCTTTGCATTAAATTTCTCTTCCCAGTGACTAGCCTTTTCTTTATAATAGCATTACTATTCAGAAGAATTTAAACTTTCCTTCACTTCTTAAAAATTTAACATGCCTATAATATAGCAACATAGGATATATGCATCCACATAGCACTTTTTCTTTTTTTACCTTTGTTTTAAATCCTTGCGTTGTTAACTTTTAAATCTAGAAAATGCTATACACATCTTACTTAATCCACTTTGGGATCTAATATTGCCCCCATGTAGTCCTAGTGTATATATTAGCCTATAAAGATTTAAAAACAATGAACTAGGGAGTGTTCCAGTCCAAGATGGTGACACAGGAAGATCCTGACCTCCCGTCTGTGGGCACACCAAATCTACACCTATTTACAGGTGGTCCCTCCTGAAGAGGAACTGAGGGCTGGCTGAACAGCTTCTGTACAACAAGATAGACACACAGAAAACAGCAGGAGAGACTGAGCCGTGGTAACAAAGGGTGCCCCTACCTCTGATGCTGCAAACTGCAGGGGGGAGGATAGTAATGAGGTACCCAGAGCAGATTCATCTACCCTGGGCCACAGAAAATCAAAGCCATGGTTTAAAAGAACAACCAGAATATAAAGTAAATAGCTCTTGAACCCTGCTAACTGGCAGGGGAGCTGCTGCAACTAGCTTTGGGTCCGAGGGTCCGGTGAGTGCCACAGTTTATGTTCCCCCACCACCTTGACAGCATAGAGGGGAGCTGGTCCAGGCACCCTAACCAGCCTACCAACACAGTAAGCCCTATAGGCCCCCAGACCACACCAGCCCCCACTGTCCCACCAAGGCAGCCCCACCGTGGGGCACATGAGGACAGCCCCTGGTCAGTGCTCACTGCAGCATCAGCTCTCTCACCACACTGAGGCAGGCACAAAGCCTCTCAGAACACTGAGAGTTCCACAAACCTGCACTGCTTTGGCTTCAGATCGCTTTCTAGGGCACCCCCAGCTGATGCCTTTTCTCAGCTCCTGCTGCCCTACCAGGAAACCCTGGCTTATACCCATGTCAGCTGTCCTTTCAGGGCACCATCTGTGCAGAGAGCCCTGGGGCAATCCCAGCCCACACCCATATCAGCTGTAACTGGCTTTCCTGATTGCACCCTGCACAAAGCACCCAGGGACCTTCCCAGCCAGCAAGCCGCCTCAGCTATGGCTGCCCCCACCAGGGCACCTTCCATGCATTCCAGAACACCCCAGCTTACATAAATTTGGTTTTAGCCATCCTGCCAGGGTGCCCTCTGCAAAGAGCCTCAGAAATCCTCAGTCCACAACTACTTAAACTCCAGTCATCCCACCAAGACGACCCCATTGCAGGGTCCCCAGTAACTCCCAGCCTATGCCAGTCGCAGCTCCAGATAGCCAACAAAAGTCACCAGGCATATATTGTCTACATACACAGGGGACAACTACACACCAAGACCATTCCTTCAAGTTTGGGATAAATAGCAGTTCTTTCTAATTCATGGAAACAAAGTCAAGGAAAATGGGGAGACTAGGGAATATGTTCCAAATAAAAAAAAACAAGACAAAACCTCAGAAAAAGAACTTCATATAGCTGTGAAGAGTTTAATGATCTTAAGAATGCTTGCTGGACTGAATGAAAAAACTCTGAGAACTTCAACAAAGAATTGGGAAATACAAAGAACCAGAGTTAAAGAATACAACAAATGAAATGCAAAATACATTAGAGGGAATCAACAATTAATGGATGGAGAAGAACAGATCAGTGATCCAGAAGTTGGGATGATGTGCAGTATTCCAGCTGAACAGCAAAATAATTTTAGAAAATGAGGACAAATTGAAGGGTCTGTTAGATAACATCAAGTGAGCATTCATATTATAGGGGTCCCAGAAAGACAAGAGAGAAAGGGGCAGAAAAGTTGAAGAAATAGCTGAAAACTTCCCTAACCTAGGAAAGGAAATAGACATTCAGGTTCATGAAGCACACAGAGACCTGTAACAAGATGAACTCAAGAAGGTCCACACAACACAAAATTAAAATTTAAAAGGTTAAAGAGATAATTGTAAAAACAAGAGAGAAACAAAAAGTTACATACAAGAGAAACTATGTAAGGCCATCAGCTGATTTTTCAGCAGACACTTAGGCCAGAAGTGAGTGGCATGGTACATTCATGGTGCTGAAAGGAAAAAAACCTAAAATCAAGAATACCAAAAGATTATCATTTAGAATTGAAGAATGAGACAGAGTTCCCAAACAAAAGGTAAAGGAGTTCATCACCACTAAGCTGGCCTTACAAGAAATGCTAAAGGGACTTGTTTAAGTGGAAAAGAAAAAAGCCATAATTAGATATAAGGAAATTATCAATAAAAAGAGGTAAAATATGGCAACATACACATAAACCATGGTGGGGGGGGGGGAGTGAAAAAGAAGTTCTTTTAGAATGTGTTCAAACTTAAATGACCATCACCTAATATATACACTGCTTTATACTCAGAATGTTATATATGAACCTCATGGTAACCACAAACCCAAAACCTATAATAAGTCAAATAAAGGGAAAAAGTACAGTATATAGATATAGTCAATGGTACTGTAGGAGTGTTGCATGGTGACAAATGGTACTGACACTTGTGATGGGTACACCATAACTTACAGTTGCTAAATCAATATGTTGTACATCTGAAACCAATATAACGTTGTGATGAGTCAAATAAAGGCAAAGATAAGAAATTTTTAAAAATAGGGGCTCTTGGTTGGTTTGTCAATGGAGATTCATCTACCCTGGGCCACAGAAAATAAAAGCCATGCAACTCTTGATCTCAGGATTGTGAGATCTTTGCCCACATTGGGCAAAGAGATCACTTAAAAAAAATTTTTTTTAATAAAAAGCCAAACTTTAAAAATGTGGGGGAAAAAAGTAACAACAGAAAAGCAAACATAACACCACATAAAGTCATCAATCACAAAGCAAGAGAGCAAGAAAGGAAAAGAGAACTACAAAAACAACCAGAAAACAATCAACAAAATGGCAATAAGAACACAGCTATAGGGCAGCCCAGGTGGCTTAGCGGTTTAGTGCTGCCTTCAGCCCAGGGTGTGATCCTGGAGACCTGGGATCGAGTCCCATGTCAGGCTCCCTGCTTGGAGCCTGCTTCTCCCTCTGCCTGTGTCTCTGCCTATCTCTGTGTGTGTGTGTGTGTCTCTCTCATGAATAAATAAATAAAATCTTAAAAAAAAACAACAACAATACTTTCTCCTCAAATTATATCAAAAAAAGAAGGAAAGCTTCCAAATACATTCCATGCAGCCAGAATTACCCTGATACCAAACTGAAGACAACACACAAAGAAAGCTACAGGCCAGTATCACTTATCCACATAGATGCAAAATTCAACAAAATATTAGCAAACCACATTTAACAACACATTAAAAGGATCATTCACCAGGATGAACTGGTATTTATTCCCAGCATATATAGATGGTTCAATATTTGCAAAGCAATTAATGTGATACTCACTTACAAGAGGTATAAAAAACATGTATTATCTGAATAGATGCAAAACAAGCATTTGTCGAAATTCAACATCTGTACATGATAAAAACTCCATAAAGTAGGTTTAGAGGGAACATACTTCAACATAATAAAGCCTATACATGAAGAATCTAGAGCTAACATACTCCATGATGAGAAACCAAGAGCTTTTACTCTAAGGTCCACGAGCAAGACAAGCCTGTCCACCTCTATTCAATATGGTACTGGAAGTCCTAACCACAAGAAAAATATACCCATCTTGTAAGGAAAAAGTTAAAATATCACTATTTGTAGGAGACATGATACTATACATAGAAAACCTTAAAGACTCCACTATAAAAAACTAGTAGAATAAATGAATTCAGTAAAGTTGCAAGATATAAAATTAATACACAGAAATCAGTTACATTTCTATACACTAATAATGAGTAGCAGAAAGATAAATTAAAAACACAATTTCATGTACATTTGCACTAAACATAATAAAATATCCAGGAAGAAACTTATCCGAGAAGACAAAAGAAGCTGTACTCTGAAAACTATAAAACACTGTTGAAAGAAATCCAAGATTACACAAGCAAATGGAAAGACCGTCAATGCTCATGAGTTGGAAAAATACTGTAAAATGCCTACTGCACGAAGCAGTCTACAGATTCAGTGTAATGTCTATCAAAATACCAACACTTTTTCTCACAGAACTAGAATAATCCTAAAACTTGTATGGGACCACAAAAGACCTCAAATATCCAAAGAAATCTTGAGAAAGAACAAAGGTAGATTTCAAATCACAGATTTCAAAATATACTATACTATAAACCTGCCATAATCAAAACAATATGGTACTTCTACAAAAATAGATACAGATCAATGGAAAAGAATAGCCCAGAAATAAGCCCACATTTATATATATGGTCAATTAATCTATGACAAAGGATGCAAGAATACAGAGAAAAAGACACTCTCTTCAATAAATGGTGTTGGGAAACCCAGACCACTTTGATCCCATATAACAAAATAAACTCAAAATGTATTAAAGACCTAAATGTAAGACCTATAAGCATAAAATGCCAGAAGAGAACATAGGCAGCAATTTTTTTGACATTGGTCATAGCAACATTTTTCTGAATATGTCTCATGCAAAGGAAACAAAAGCAAAAATAAATTACTGGGACCACAGTAAACTAAAAAGCTTTTGCACAGTGAAGAAAAGACAATTTACCAAATGGGAGAAGATATTTGCAAATGACATATCTGATAAAGGGTTAGTATCCATGATATATGAAGAACTTCTGCAACTCAACACCAAAAAAAACAGTCCTGTTAAAAATGACCAGAAGACCTGAATAGATATTTTCCTAAATAAGACCTACAAATAGTCAAGAGACACATGAAAAGACGCTCACCATCACTAATCATTAGGGAAATGCAAATCAAAACCACAGTGAGAAATCACTTTGCATCTGTCAAAATGGCTAGAATCAAAAACACAAGAAACAACAAGTGTCGGTAAGGATGTGGAGAAAATGGAACACCTGTGCACTGTTGGTAGCAATACAAACCGATATAGCCACTGTAGAAAATACTAGGGAAGTTCCTCAAAAAATTAAAAACAGAACTACCACAGAGAACTACCACATGATCCAGTAATTCCACTACCAAGTACCCCAAAAAACAAAAACACTAATTTGAAAAGATATATGTACCACTACGTTTATAGCCAAGACATGGCAACATCACAAGTATTCACTGTATGCCATTGATATACACAATGCAGTATTACTCAGCCATCAAAAAGAACGAGATTTTGTCATTTGCAACAATATGAATGGACACAGAGGGCATTATTCCAAGTGAAATAAGTCAGACAAAGACAAATACCATAGGATTTCACTTCCATGTAGAAACTAAAAAAGTAAAGAAAGCAGAAACTGACCCATAAATACAGGAAACTGATGTTTGCCAGAGGGGAGGGAGGTGAAGGGATGCACAAAAAGGGGGAAGGAGAGTGGGAGATAGAGGCTTAGAGTCATGGGATGAAAGGCACAGCACAGGGAGTACATGGTCAATGGCACTGTAACATCATTTGCATAGTGGCAGGTGGCAGCTACACTTGTAGTGGGCACAGCAGAGTGTACAGACTTACAGAATCACTATATTGTACACCTAAAACTAATGCAACATTATGTGTCAATTCTACTTCAGTTAGACAAACAGTGAACTCACAAATGTCTTTACAACAATTATCACACATTCTGTTGCATGCTTCTGCATTCCACACTTCATCAAAATGTTGAGCTATCAATACACGGCGACACCTGTAAACACATTTAAAGATACAAATTATTAAATGACCTAATAAGTGTTAAGAATCCCCATTTCAAAACACAGTTACAGATTATATTAGTTTCCTACTGCTGTCATAACATTACCACAAGCTTAGTGGCTTAAAACAACAGGAATTTATTATTTTACATTTCTATAGGTTAGAAGTCTGACATGGGTCTCCCTGGCTTAGAAACAAGGTGTCAGCAGGGATGGATTTCTTCTGGAGGCCCTAGGGGAGAATCTGTTTCCTTGCTTTTTCCAATTTCTAGAGCCTGCCTGAATTCCTTGGTTCATACCCCCTTTGCTCCCTCTTCAAAGCCAACGAGTATTATTCTGACCTTTCCTGCTTCCTTCCACACATAAGGACCCTTGTGACTATACTGGGCCGACCCAAACAACCCAGGGTTCTATCCCTAGTCTCTGGGGGACTATCCTTCACCTACCACATATAATTTTTTCCTTATGTACTTGAAAAAACACTTCTTTTAGAAGCCAAGATTCCCTTTGAGATGCAATATTGTGCAAATATTAAGAGAATCTTCCTGATACCAAAGCAGTTTCTTGCATTTTAGCAGTTTCTTGTATTTGACTCTAAACCCCAAAATATGCTGCTTGGGAGTCTACTGGATATCTAAGAAAATTGTCATTTTCTTATTCCTTTACCTAGATTGTTGTACCACCTATAGGGAAGAAATTACATTTTCTGTCACTGTCCAATAACTGTTTATCAGTTCAGAATTTTTTAGTCCTTTTTAGGATAGGCAGTAAGAGTATAAGGATGACTAATATTAAAAAGCCATCAGGGAACTATATGGTCTAACTAAAACCACCCTAAATACAGATTTAAATTTATTTTTTAAGGAGAAACTTAACCCTGCTCTCAACTATTTCATCAACCCATCAGCTGGTGAAATGGTACATGTTACTGAGCTCAGCTCTCAGCTCTCGACCATTTATACTCTTTCAAAATGAGTAAAGCTTATAGCTATATGCTGGTTCCAGAAGAAAAGGCTTGGACTCACTGTCAATTTATATCAAAACTTTCAATATGGTGGAGGGGATTAAGAGATATAATCATATATAATCTTCCAGTTATAAAATAATGATGACCAAGGGATGTATTATACAGCAGAGGGAATACAGTCCATCATATTGTAACAACTCTGTAGGGTGACAGAGGGTCATTAGACTTATTGTGACCATTTTGTAATGTATATGAATACTGACTCTCTATGTTGTACATGTGAAACTAATACGGATATTGTATGTCAATTATTCTTCAAATAAAATCAGTATTTCCATATGCTTAACTTAAAAAAAAAAAAAAAAAAAAAAAACTCCAGGGCAGCCCAGGTGGCTCAGCGGTTTAGCGCTGCCTTCAGCCCAGGGCCTGATCCTGGAGACCCGGGATTGAGTCCCACGTCGGGCTCCCTGCATGGAGCCTGCTTCTCCCTCTGCCTGTGTCTCTGCCTCTCTTTCTCTCTCTGTCTCTCATGAATAAATAAATAAAATCTTAAAAAAAAAAAAAAACTCCATTAAAAAACAGTTTTGGAGGATTATCAGGGAGAGGGGGAGAGAGAGAGAGAGAGAGAGAGAGAGAATCTCTTCTTGAATTAAGGCAGATCCTGAAGGTTCAGGTACTGACATTTGCTTTTACAAGTTTATACTTGATACTCTGCCAGTAGATTTACTTACTGAGCAAGTACTCAAAGTAATTTCATATCATGCTTATGTTTAAATGACAAGTTATAAAAAAGTATGTGGCTTACTTGCTTATGTTTTGACAATATGACACCATCTCATAAAGCTTCTGTTGTCCCACGTTTTCCATCACCACCATTGAACTTATTCTGAATATATCTCCAAAGCCATAATACAAAATACAGTCCGCTTTCATGTCATCTCGACCTGTAGTGTGAGAAATCTTGAGATTGCAAAATTACTTGAAAATTTGAAAATATGCAAAAAAATGTAAAATCAGCTGACAATGCTTGTTTACATATATCAAATCTAAAAATTTCAGAGATATGAAAGTTAATTTGTATCAGCTGCCCTCAAATTCTCAGAAAAAAAATGACTAAAGAGATTTATGATCAGCTTTTAAGTTAAAAAATATGTGCTATATAATCCAGTTACTGAAGTTCTAAATTTGAAACCACTAATTAAAAATCCAGAAGGCAAAGATGGACATCAAATTATCTTAGCAAACATAGGAACAATTTCCAACACTCCCATACAAGTAAGATAGGCACTTAAGAACATAAGTATAAATAAGTATAAAACTGCAAAAAAAATAAAAATTTTAAAACCTGCAAAAATTATTTCATTGTCTAATATACTAGCTAATAAAGAAGATTAAAAATACAGAATTATTAAGCAGCATATATAGTATGTTTTCTGGAAAAGCTTTGTTAAAAGTTACTTCTGGATAGTAGTTGTACATACCTGCACGTCCACTCTCTTGGTAATAATTTTCAATAGATTTACTCATTGAATGATGGATAATAAACCTCACATCTGGTTTGTCAATTCCCATACCAAATGCAACCGTGGCCACTACTACCTAAAATTTGTTTTAACATTTTTTGTTAGTTAAATCAAGTTAAAAATATTTTTAAATGTTAATTAGGCTTCTACTGAAGATATATACTTAACCTGAATTTCATTGGCTGACCATCTTCGATGAACCCTGGTCTTATCTTCTGGTTCCATATTGGCATGGTATGCACCTGCCTGAATTCCCAGTTTCTGTAAACTAACTGTAACTTGCTCGGAGTCTTTCTGAGAAAAGCAATATATGATTCCTGTAGTAAAATATGTTCAGTTGTTAGATATATATAATTTTTAACATACATTCAACATGCTGATTAATATAATGCACAGGAAAAAAGATTTAGAAAAGAATTCCAAGGTCCTGAACACATGTGACTTTCTGGTATAATTCAAGATTTGATCAGCAGCTTGCTCTAAAGGACAAATAAGCCCTGGGCCACCAATTTTGGTTCCCATTACACCTCTCTTTCCTCTCAAATATGATGTAAAAGGTTTCATGTGCAAGTGACTTTGGGGACCATCGCACTGAACAAAGTTGTTTTTTGTTTGTTTGTTTGTTTGTTTGTTTTTTGCACTGAACAAAGTTAAACAAGTTTCTCTATTTGCAGGGCTGGCCAGAACTTCTCATGTGCCAACTGATATACCCTGTGAAGCTCAAGAAGGGAAAAACAGCTGCAGCCTTTCTCAAATTTGACCCTGGAGCTCCTTTCACCCAGGGCACCATTAATATCTTCTGAAAATCTGTAGAACAGCTTTGAAATGCTTTTACACAAACTCTGTGCTTCAGTAACTCCTGTCTATGCATAAATTCTGGAGCATGGATACAAATACTCTCCACCTACAGTTAACTCATTCAATATATACTATTTATTCCTTGCTGTATCCTTTTCTATAAAGGACTATGTATTACATCTCTTCAGAAAATCACTGCTTAACCTTCTATCTTATACACAGTGGATACTTACTAAATATGTGCTGTTGATACTTAGCATTATGTGTTAGGTCCACTATTTAAAGCAATTAGGTGCTGGACTCTTATAATCTGTCCCATGAGCAAACGACACATCCAATTTCTAAGATCACCAAGTAAACTAATTCTTTCATAACATTTTCAAGTATCTTCTAACATGCATTAATATTTCTGGCAGCTCATCATTCACTAGATCAATGTAATATTAATTACTTTTTTAAAGTTCTGTCTTCAAAGTTGGTTTGTTTTTGCATTACCTGATTGCCCTTTGTATCTCCCATTAATGAGCTTTACAATATCCTCGATAACATCTTCCGTGTTGGAGGGCTTCTGCCGAATCTAAGAAAAAGCTAACTTAGTACAAAGTAAATTAATGAGCCTCATCCACATAGCCATTTGCTTAACAACTTTCAGGGTGCTGTGCTTTTATGGGTACAATGCTTATCTCTTACTCATATTCACCTCCCCTGACCCTGCCACCACCCAGACTCTTCTTGATCCTTGGTTTTGAATTTACTAGGAATGAGGAGGCACAGAAGCAGCAAATAACCTGTAAAGATGGAGACCTTTTTTATTTTCTGGTGTTTATTTTTTTTTTATGTAGGCTCCATGCCCAGTATGGAAGCCCAATGTAGGGCTTGATCTCATAACCTGAAGTTAAGACCTAAACTGAGATCAAGAGTTGCATGCTTAACTAACTGAGCCACCCAGGCGTCCCTGTTTCTGATGCTACTTTTTTTTTTTTTTTTTAATTTTTTATTTATTTATGATAGTCACAGAGAGAGAGAGGCAGAGACACAGGCAGAGGGAGAAGCAGGCTCCATGCACCGGGAGCCTGATGTGGGATTCGATCCCGGGTCTCCAGGATCGCGCCCTGGCCCAAAGGCAGGCGCCAAACCGCTGCGCCACCCAGGGATCCCTGATGCTACTTTTATAAAAACATAAACCATGGCATAAATAACTTCAGTGAAAACTCCAAAAAATATTAAGTCTATTCTTTTAAAAGTTTCGAAAGAAAAAAAAAAAGCTGTTAACCTATATAATCTAAATTAGCAAATCTTTAATGGCTTATTAATATTTTATGATTAACTTCAGTGGAGATGTCTTTAGGGTCCTTGGTATCAATCTATGCTTCCCCTCCATTCCTGTACAAGAATGTGCATCAATTTCACAAGTCAATGTCTTTTATTTAATCCAGCAGAGGATTATGCAGCAACAGAGACACATGAAGAAAGCATTACTCAAGGATCTGCTTATAATTACCTCCTGATTTTAAAAACTTTTAAATAGAGTTAACTGTTACGTAAATAAACATAATGAAGAGGAAACCTCTGCTGTAATCCTTCATGAAAGTGATAAATTGACATAAAAGTTACAGGGGGATCCCTGGGTGGCGCAGCGGTTTAGCGCCTGTCTTTGGCCCAGGGCGCGATCCTGGAGACCCGGGATTGAATCCCACATCAGGCTCCCGGTGCATGGAGCCTGCTCCTCCCTCTGCCTGTGTCTCTGCCTCTCTCTCTCTCTCTGTGTGTGACTATCATAAATAAATAAAAAATTAAAAAAAAAAAAAAAAAAAGTTACATACCTCATAATAAAGATTTGGCCGATTAAAAGAAGCCGTGAAAGTAAAACACTTTCCCACACACAGTATCTTCTGGGCATCCTTCAGTACATGGCTTGTTGCGGTTGCAGTCAGCCCCATTAGGGCTGTGTTAGGGAACTGCCGCTTCAAGATACCAAGTGCCTTGTAATCTGGAAAAGAAAAAACATCAAGTTGGCCCACTTTCTATCCTTAAGGAGAAAATGACATCTTACCATTACAGTTAAACAATGGTTGCTGGATTTTATTTCCCTAGCTTGCAACTGCTAATCTGCAGTTGGTGCCTGGCCTTTTTGAGTAGGCAGGTGTTAGGCTACTTTTAACTGGTTCTTCAGAAGCACTGCTCTTGCCCGCAGGTGAACTGAACTCCCTGTTGGAGAGAGGAAACACCAAAACATTTCCAGTAAGCTGTGCACTGGTCTGCACCCTCTGACTGGGGGATTCAAGAGTGGAAGTGGCCATAGCATGTGAACCTTACAACTGACAAGAGAGAAGAGAGGCCATCAGCCAAACCCCTTCTACCATCACTATCCTCCAAGTGTGGCAAATTCAGACCAGAAAACTTTTGCTGAGGCACTGGTCTATATACAACTTATTTCCGGGAAACCATTCTGGGCTCATATTTGTCATAAACATTTCAATCACTAGATGAGTTGTCCTGACGTACCTGAAGTTCTTGGAGAACATGGAAAGGGACTGTGGTCGAAACTGCTAAATGCAAAGCTAGAGAACTACCAGGAAAACAGAGAAGGTGGCATTGAGGAAGTCATGAAGGTTTCAAGGAGGTAACGTCTGAGTTGGGTCTTGAAGGACAAGCAGAAGCTCACTAGGCAGGGTAGAAGAGAACACCAGGCACAAACACAGCACATACATATGCTGCAAATACACTGGCATGAAATTACCTGGCAGTCAGATAACAGCAGGCAGTCCTGTCCGGCTAACTCACAGGGGGTCAAGCTGGTGCACCTACTGTCAACTCCAGTAAGTGGGCGAACCACGTTCCCTGTATGGCTCCAAGTGCACATGGCCCAAAAGAAGACCATGTGCAAGGTGTGGCAGGTAGAAGTGAAGTAGCCGCCATTACTCTCTGGGGATCTTTCCAGGCAGATAGGATGAGGGACAGATGCACAGGTGCCCAGGCAGTTCTAGCTTGTCCTAGTTTTTTTCCACTTTCCCTTCAGCTCTTCCTCCCAGCTGTAGGCCTTGCCCACCAACAGGCCCCACCAGATGCTTAGCAGACCTACGGTGCTGACAGCTACTAGGAGGAGAGAGCTTACCAGAGCCCTCTCAAGAGCTTCCCCTGTGTGGCTCCCTCTGGCACCAGACAGGCTCCTTAGACACCACTACAAGCTCCAGTTGGTCATCCCACACCAGTGCTTCAGGAAATCAGGGACTTTCTCTGATCGTCCATCCTTCACTTCCCCAGCTCCTCGTACCACTGTACAGGGCTTGCTTCCTAACAGAAATCCCTGATGACCTGGTGTTCACAGTAGCTCTGCTTCCCCACCTGCACCTCGAATGATAGCACCACAGAAAGACAGCAGAGCACTGAAAGGCAGGCTTAAGTAAGACTGGGAACAACTGTCAGTTGGTTGAAGGAGCTAAGCCTTTGTCCTATAGGAAATGAGTCATCATGTTATTTTTATAGCACACAAGGGATATAGATAGACTCATCTTTTGGTGGCAGCGCAAGGTATGGGCTGGAAGAGGGGAAAGACTAAAGAAAGGGAAATCAGTTCAAAGATGGCAGCAGCCAACTGGAAACCCAGTAAGAACAGGAAACAAGGCATGACAATGAGGACAGAACAGAAAGAAAACACTGAGGAGAAACCCAAGAACAAGAGCCCTATAAGTCCTGGTGACTACTGGGATTTGGCCTCTGGGGGAGGGAGAGTAGGGAGTATCGAGGGGAGGGGAGGGGAGAGAGGGATCCAAGATTCATCCATTCCTGCCAAGCATTTCTCCAGGCACTGAAGACTATGTGGTGAACAAAACAAGGATGTTATGCAAATGGAAGTACAATTCAAGCAAAGAAACCAGACAAAACAAAGAGTAAATCAATAAGTACGTTATTATCAGAGGGTGAGAAGGGCTCATAGTGGTAAGCCTAGTGTAGTAGGAATGTAAAGAGGGAGGAAGAAGAATAGGAAATCAGGTAGAGACAAACAGAAGAGAGATCGTATGTACCGTCTTATGGACCCCAGTTAAGAATATGGAATTTATTCTAAGTACAAAGAGGATCTGGTGGATAGTTTAGGAAGGGAAGTCCCAGGGTTTGATTTGTATGTAGAAAGGATCACTTTGGTTGCTGTGTGAGGAATAAACTGTAGAAGAGTAAGTCTGGAATCAGGCTAGTTGGGGAGCCACTGTAGTGGGCCAATGGAAAGGAGCCTAGCTGGACCTAAGAGCAATACAGACAAAGGGAAGTAGACAAACTTGAGATTCAGTTTAGCAGTAGAGCTGACAGGACTTGGCGATGGCCTGGATCTGCAGAGGTAAGATAAACCAAGGATGATGTGCCATTATTACATTACAGTTATTAGCTGAGAGAACTCCATCCTTCTCTACCCCGCTCTGTGGTGCTGGAGCGGGGAATCCGTACACTCCATTTCTGTTTTGTGAGCTGGCCCTATAAGGACAGAGTACGAGGCTGGAGGAGAAAGAAGTGTCTCAATCCTTCCTTTCTGCTTCCTGCTGGACTTGCTTGTATTCTCAAGAAGTCACCCCAGAAGGCTTCTTCATCCCTATACAAGCACTGTGTCTTCATAGGAGCAGATGAATACAGATGGCAGTTTTTCCAAACTTTGGAGAACCCACTTCGTCACAGGTCCACCCACCTTGGCCTTCACTAGGAGACATCAGCAGCATGGGGCTGTGCCTCCTCAGAGGATGGAATTTCAGCTCCACAAAGACCTTCTTCTCAAGCTTATTACTTCCAAACTTTTCTTCCTGTTCAGGAACAAGACAAGGATGCCCACTCTCACTACTGTTATTTAACATACTAGTAGAAGTCCTAGCCAGGTTAATTAGGCAAGAAAAAGAAATAAAAGGCATCCAACTTGAAAGAAAATAAGTAAAACTGTCACTATTTACAGATGACATGAAATTATACACAGAAAAATCTTGATTCCACCAAAAACCGATTAGAACTAAAATTCACAAAAAGTTACAGAACACAAAATCTATATACAAAAATCAGTTGTGTTTCTATATACTAATACCGAACTATTAGAGAAATTACGAAAACGATTCTGTTCACAATTACATCAAGAAGAATAAAATGCCAAGCGATAAATTTAACCAAGGAAGTAAAATATGCACTTGAAAACTATAAGACCCTGATAAAAGAAACTGAAGATAACACAGATTAATGGAAAGATATTCTGTGTCTATGAAATGGAAGACTTAGCACTATTAAAATGTCCATATACCCAGAGCAATCTACAGATTCAAAGCAATCCCTATCAGGAGTCCAAAGGCATTTTCACAGAACTAGAAAAAAACATCCTAAAATTTGTACGGAACAACAAAAGGCCCCCAATAGCCAAAGCAATACTGAGAAATAAGAAAAAAGATGGAGGCATCAAACTTCATTTCAAACCATATCACAAAGCTAGAGTAATCAAAACGGTATAGTGTTAGTATAAAAATGGAAACATGGATCAGTAGAACAAAATATAGAATCCAGAAATAAATCCACACATATATGGTCAATTAATTTATGACAAAGGCATCAAGAATATACAATGGAGAATCGACAGTCTCTTCAATAAATGGAAAACTAGACAGACACATGCAAAAGAATGAAACTAGAACCTTATACCATATACAAATCAACTCAAAATGGATTAAAATCTTGAACATAATGCCTGGAACCATAACACTACCTGAAGAAAACATAGGGGATAAGCTTCCAACACTGATCTTTGCAATAATTTACCGGATTTGACATCAAAAGAAAAGGCAACAAAAGCAAAACTGTGTAAGTGGTACTGCATAAAACTATAAAATGCTTCTGTACAGCAAAGGAAACCATCAATATAATGAAAAGGCAACCTATGGACTACGGAGAAAATATTTGCGACTATCTGATACAAGGTTAACATAAAAACTATACAAAGAACTCATTCGACTCAATAGTAAAAACAAAACAAAACAAAACAAAAAAATCTGATTGAAAACTAGGCAGAGGATCTGGACAGACATTTTTCTAGACAAGACATACAAATAGCCAACAGGTACCTGAAAAGGTTTCCCACATCACTTATCATGAGTAAAATGCAAATCAAAACCACAGTGAAACATCACCTCACACATTGTTAGGATAGCTATCCTCAAAAATACAAGAAATAACAAGTATGGGAGAAAAAAAGAACCCAGGTGAACTACTGGTAGCAATGTAAATTTGTGTAGCCACTATGAAAAACAATAGTGTGGGGCACCTAGGTCGCTTAGTCGGTTAAGTATCCAACTCTTGATTTCTGCTCAGATCATGATCTCAGAGTCATGAGATGGAGCCCCATACAGGCTCTGAGCTCAGCGCGGAGTCTGCATCTCTCCTTCTCTCTGTGCCCCTCCCTCCACTCTGGCTAGCGCATGCTCTAAAATAAATTAAAAATCTTTAAAAAAAGAAAAAACAAACAAACAAACAATATAGAGGTTCCTCAAAAATTAAAAAATAAAACTACCATATGACCCAACAAGTCCACTCCTGGGTATTTATCCAAAGAAACAAAACCACTATCTTGAAAAGATAGCTATGCCTGGGGGTGCCTGGGTGGCTTATTGGTTAGGTATCTGGCCTTTGGCTCAGGTTATGATCCCAGGATCCTGAGATCAGCCTCACATTGAGCCCCCCTGTCTCTGATTCTGCTTTTCCTTCTCCCTTTCCCTCTCCCTTTCCCTCTGTGTACTGTCTCAAATAAACAAATCTTAAAAAAAAAAAAAAAAAAAAAAAAAGGTACGACCATAGTGAATACCTATTCAGTGCTTAACATTTAAAAAAAAAAAGGTATCTACTCCTCTATGTTCACTGGAGCATTATGCATAACAGCCAAGGCATGGAAACAACCTAAGCATGTAATGATGCATGGTTAAAGAAAATGTGGCGTGTATATATACATACACCCACAATGGAATATTATTTGGCCTTAAAAAATAAGGAAATTCTGCTATTGGCAACAACATGGATGAAACTTGAGAGCATAATGCTAAGTGATATAAGTCAGATAGAGAAAGATAACCACTATATGATCTCACTTATATGTGGAATCTTTAAAAAGAAAAAACAACCCAAAATACTGAAAACACACTGGTGGTTGCCAGAGGTGAGGCACAGAGGTGGGCAAAATGGGTGAAAGGAGTCAAAAGGTACAAACTTCTAGTTACACAACTATTTTATATAACTAAGAGTAATACAAGGTTGTATGTCAATTACAGCTCTATTAAACTTTTTTTTAAAATGGGTACACATTTCCAATAAACTAAATCTGTAGTTGCAGAGGAAGAGAACTAGATATAGAACCACTGATGACGACTAGCAGCTAATTTACAGAGGCAATGCAAGTTATGCTAACACACAAGCAACAGTTCTCATCCTAAGTGATCAACTACTAAGGCTAGAAATATAGGGCAAGGGTGAGAAACTGGATATTTTCAGTAGCTACCAGGCAACAACTCTTTGGAATAGTCTAAATAACATGGTGGGGTCTCTAGTAAAAAAGACAGTATATATCCTGCCTAAGACATGTAAATCAAAATTTAAAAAAATACCTAATGCCCCCAAATAATTCTGAAAGTAGAAAACTGTGTCTTCAGGCCACGAGTCCACCATGCCTGAAGTAGTGTAAGAAAAGACGAAAACAGATTAGAACCATGGGGAACACTTAGGGTGGCAGCAAAGGAAGGAGAACAAGGCAGAGAGAATGGAAAAGAAACACATCAAAAGCCTCCATCACAGAAACCCAGGGAGGACAAGTGGCCAAGAGAGAGATAAATGCAGGAAATGCTCCTCCTGCTCCAGAAGTTAAGTGGGAAAAGGAATTCAGATGAACCCCCTGGATTAAGCCCATGCGGAGATAGATAGGAGACCAAGGTCACCTCTGAGCAGAGTGGTGAAGGCAGAAGGGACTCTGAATTCAGAAAGGAAGGAAGGTGAGAAACAGATGGTAAGTTTAGAGGATGAGGTGAAAGGAAGAACAGAAACAGGACAACACCATAAAGGGGTGAGAAAGGTGAAAGCCTATTTCAGTTTCTCTCTTTGTTTTAGGGAGTCGTAAAATTCAGGAGGTGAGCCTGTGTGGTTCAGTTGGTTGAGGGTCTGACTCTTGATTTTGGCTCAAGACATGATCTCAAGGTTTTGAGACAGAGCCCAGTGATGTGATCTGGGCACAGGGTAGTTTGCTTCTCCCTCTCCTTCCACTCCTCCCCCTACTCGCTCGCTCAATCTCTTTCTCAAATTAAATATTAAAAACTTAAAAAAAAAAAAAGAGGAACCCTGGGTGGCGCAGCGGTTTAGCGCCTGCCTTTGGCCCAGGGCCGATCCTGGAGACCCGGGATCGAGTCCCACATCGGGCTCCCGGTGCATGGAGCCTGCTTCTCCCTCTGCCTATGTCTCTCCACCACCCCCCTCTCTCTCTGTGACTATCATAAATAAATAAAAATTAAAAAAACAAACAAACAAATTCATTCCTTTTAAAAAAAAAAAGATGCAGGAGTGAAGACTTTGACAGAGTGAGTCTTAAGAAGGCAGGAAAGGATGAAGTGGGAGGAGTCATGGTAACACTGATAATAAATGGTCTCTTTTGCCTTACGAAGAAAAAACAAGTCACTAATGTTTGGAAAGGGAAAGAGGGTGACATCCAGACCTGCTGGCACCTATTTTCTGGGGACTGAGAGGCATCTGCAAGTAGGAGTTAGGACCTAACGAGAAGTGAGAAGTTAAAGGCATGAATAGCTTGCTGGGAGGAATGCTAACGGGAGACAAATCAGGAACAAGTCGAAGGGCAGCAGTCTGATGGCAGCTGACCTGAGGTGTAAATTAATGCAGCTGTAAAAATTCTTCCCACCAGTGTTTAATACTGAAACAGCAGGAATGGGGGAATAGAGGCCTGGAGGGGTCCAGAAGCACAGTCTGGCACAGAGCCTGAGGCAGGTAAAATGCCAGGCAATCCAGGAGTAACAGAAGTGGCAAGAGCAGAGTCTGAAAGGAGGCGAGAGTGACTGTCAGGTAATGTCTCAAGCCCTGCTCAAATGCAATGAGGGATTAGAGGGGACCCCAGGGGACCATCTGCGTGTGAAAGCAGGTTCAGAAAGAAATGAGGTTGAAAATCAAGAACATGATTGCTTAAAGCTTAAGGTTGTTTTGCACAGAACAAGTCTGAGTGATCTGCTTCCAGCTATGACTGCAGGATTAGGTTGGAGGAGTACAGAACTGGGTTCCTAAAATACCTGCCCCAGTCCCCCACACTGTAACCCCAAGGTGGTAGTTGGATGTTGACCAGGAAGTGGAGGCTGGAGACTGAATGATGACTAAAGAAGACAACTCTGAAGCAGATACAAATTCCTCACGGAATGTGAGGGAGAACGTGGTGTCAGGAAATCTTTATGGCTAAATGTGGAAGCTAATCATGTTGCTGAGAAACATGCATTTCAAGGGATAAAGGCAATAAGACTAAGCACTCCAGTGAGAGAAGTAAAGATTAAAGACTCAGCCTCTCCATTTTCCTTATAAGGCAAGAGAAAATGAGCAACAGCTAGCTGATGAAATAATTTTAACAGAAGCAGGGATTTCCATCATGTGAGTAAGAAAACAGTCCCTAGCATCAAGGAGTATTCTAGATACATCACACATACCAGGTCTGAAATCATGTCCCCAGTGGCTACAACAGTGAACTTCATCCACAGCAATCCGGGTAAATCTCCTTGCTTCATAGGCTTTCTCTAGTCTCGACATGAACATTTTGCTCTTTGCAATTTTCTCTGGAGTCACATAAATTAGCTTTAGCTTGGAGTTCTTATTTATCATTTCAGCATGAACCCATTTCACATGCTCCTATTAAAAGTAAAAACAGACACAATGATGGAACTAAGCTGGCAGACTGGATACTAAGTGGTAAATGAAGAGGCACTTACTCAAAGCAACAGCCTTGGACTGTTTTAGCAGATGCTGAGTTCATTAAAACTGAGCCCATGTCCCAGTACTAAACTTCAAGGTAGCTGCAAAAAGCATTTTATTTGTTTACTTGTATTCAAATGCTGATAAAAGAATAATCTCATTCGACAAAAAACAAAAAATAAAAGTGAAAACACCTGGGGCACCTGGGTGGCTCAGTCAGTTGGGTGTCTGACTCTTAATTTGGAGTCGGGTCGATCTCAGGATCATGGGATCGAGTCCTATGTCAGCTCTGCACTCAGTGCCAAGTCTGTTTATCCCTCTGTCTGCTCCCTCCCCACACCCAGTCAATCCCTGTTTCTCTCTCAAATAAATAAATAAAATCTTTAAAAAGAAATATCCCTGACTCTCCAGAACTTCTGGCAGTTCTGTAAATGGAAAAAGCAAGATTAAAGAAAAAAAACTGTACTCACATCCTATGAACTACTAGTAAAAGCAAATGAAAACTGGACTTGACCTTGACCTATCCTCTTTTCTTTCCAGTTTTTCAAACAGCAGTGATATGGCATGAATCTTTAATTATCTGCAACTTCTAGCTACTTTCATTACTATTACTTTCTTTTTCAGGGTTATGGAAATATAATAGAAAAAAGCAATGTTCTCCACGTTCATTCTGTTGAAGGAGAGAGCAATTTGGACATGAGAGTTTAAATAAAACAGAAATAGATGAAGGAAACTAAAGGAACCTAGCTACCTGGAGATATGGCTGACACCAGGTCTGGGGGGAAATATGCAAAATGAGCAAGGAGTAACTTCTCATAAAGCAAGCTAGGAGTCAAAAACTATGCGGTGAAGAAAAAAGGGGTGTTTACTGCCCAAAGACAGGACTATTTTGGGAAAATAAAGAATAACACAGATTAAGATCTATCAAATATGTTAAATGTCCGTAAGTTAATAATGATACTTAAAAAAAAGACCTTATTGATCACCTTTAGAGAATGGTAAAGGGAAAGAATTTTTAATATGGTGGTAGACAATACGTAAATGAACAAGCATGGTTGTGTCCCAATAAAACTTTATGGACACTGAAATCTAAATTTCATATAATTTTCACACTTCACAAAGCATTCTTCTTCTGATTTTTTTAACCATTCAAATATATAAAAACTGAGGAGCACCTGGGTGGCTCAGTCAATTGAGTGTCCAACTGTTGGTTTCAGCCCAGGTCATGATCTCAGGATTGTGGAATCAAGCCCTGCATCAGGCTCCCCACTCAGCAAGGAGTTTGCTTCCCGTTCCCTCCCCTCCTCCACCCCACATGCATGTTCTAAAATAAATAAATATTTAAAATACACATGTATATATATATAATATATATGTATATACACACACACACACACAGACACACACATATATACACACACAAACCAAGCAACGAAGACTAGAAAGGAACAGAGACCACCACCAGAAACACCAACTTGACAGATAACACAATGACACTAAGTTCATATCTTTTAATAATTACTGAGTGTAAATAGACTAAATGCTCCAATCAAGACACAGGGTATCAGAATGGATAAAAAAGTAAGACCCATCGAAATGCTGCCTACACGAGACTCATTTTAGAGCTAAAGACACCTGACTATTTAAAGTGAGGGGCAGGAGGGACGCCCGGGTGGCTCAGTGGTCAAGCGCCTGCCTTTGGCTCAGGGCATGATCCTGGAATCCCGGGATCAAGTCCCACATCAGGCTTCCTGCAATAGAGCCTGCTTCTCCCTCTGCTTGGTCTCTGTCTCTCTCTGTGTGTGTCTCTCACGAATAAATAAATAAAATCTTTAAAAAAAAAATAAAATACAATAAAAATAAAGTGAGGGGCTGGAGAACCATCTAACATACTAATGGACATCAAAAGAAAGCCGGAGTAGCCATACATATATCAGACAAAGTAGATTTTGAACCAAAAATTGTAACAAGAGATGAAGAAGGACACTAATATCATAATTAAGGATTCTATTCATCAAGAAGATCTAATAATTGTAGATATTTATGCCCCCAACTTGGGAGCACCCAAATGTATGAATTAATTAATAATAAACATAAAGAAATCCATTGATAATAATACTAGAGGACATTAACACCCCACTTATAGATGATCTAAGCAGAAAATCAACAAGGACACAATGGCTCTGAATGACACACTGGACCAGATGGCTTTAACAGATACATTCAGAACTCTTCATTCTAAAGCAGCAAAATACATTCTTTTTTAGTGCACATGAACATTCTCCAGAATAGACCACATACTGGGTCACAAATCAGCCCTCAACAATTACAAAAAGACTGAGATCATACCATGCAGATTTTCAGATCATAGCACTATGAAACTTGAAGTTAACCACAAGAAAAAATTTGCAAAGACCACAAATACACAGAGATTAAAGAACATCCTACTAAAGAATAAATGGTTTAACCAGGAAATTTAAGAAGAAATTAAAAAGTACATGGAGGCAGGGACACCTAGGTGGCTTAGTGGTTGAGTGTCTGTCTTTGGCTCAGGTCATGATCCCAGGGTCCTGGGATGGATGGAACTCCACATCAGGCTCCCTGCAGGAAGCCTGCTTCTCCCTCTGCCTAGGTCTCTGCCTCCCTCATGAATAAGTAAATAAAATCTTAAAAAAAAAAAGCACATGGAGGCAAATGAAAATGAAAACACAATGAATACTAGAACAGTTTAATGAAACTAAGAGCTAGTTCTTTGAAACAATAAATAAAATTGATAAACCTCTAGCCAGACTTGTAAAAACAAAAGAGAAAGGACCCAAAAAATAAAATCACGAATGAAAGAGAAGAGATCACAACCAACATCACAGAAATACAGATAATTATAAGAGAATTTATGAAAAATTATAGGCCAACAAACTAGGCAATCTGGAAGACATGGACAAATTCCTAGAAACATACAAACTATGAAAACTGAAACAGGAAGAAATAGAAAATTTGAACAGACCCATAACCAACAAAGAAATTAAATCAGTAATCAAATATCTCCCAATAAACAAAAGTCCAAGGACAGATGGCTTCTCAAGGGAATTCTACCAGACATTTAAAGAAAAGTTAGTAACTATTCTTCTCAAATTATTCCAAAAAATAGAAATGGAAGGAAAACTTCCAGACTCATTATACAAGGCCAGCATGACCTTGATTCCAAAACCAAAGACCAACCCCCCCAACTAAAAAGAAGAATTACAGATATCCCTGATGAATATGGATGCAAAAATTCTCAACAAGAAATTAGAAAATCAAATCCAACAGTGCATTAAAAGAATTACTCATCATGATCAAGTGGGATTTATTCCTGGGCTGCAGGAGTGGTAATACTTGCAAATCAATGTGATACACCATTAATAAAAGAAAGGATAAGAACCATATGATCCTCTCAAGATGCAGAAAAAACATCTGCCAAAATATAGCATCCATTCTTAATAAAAAATCTTAACAAAGTAGGGATAGATGAAATATACCTCACTATTATAAAGGCCATATACGAAAGACCTACAGCTAATATTATACTCAATAGGGAAAACCTGAGAGCTTATCCCCCTACGGTCAGGATCAAGATAGGGATGTCCACTCTCAGTATTATTCTTTAAGTACAGTAAGGGAAGTCCTAGCTTCAGTAATCAGACAACAAAAAAGAAATACAGGCATCCAAATTGGCAAGGAAGAAGTCAAATTTTCACTATGTACAAGCGACAGGATACTCTTTGTAGAAAACCCAAAAGACTCCACCAAAAAATTGCTAGACTATATGAATTCAGCAAAGTTGCAGGATACAAAAGCAATGTACAAAAATCTGTTCCATTTCCATACACCAAAAATGAAACAACAGAAAAAGAAATCAAGGAATCAATCTCATTTACAATTGCACCAAAACCCATAAGATATCTAAGAATAAACCTAATCAAAGAGGTAAAGAATCTGTACTCTGAAAACTATGTAAAACTTACGAAAAAAGTTGAAGAGGACACAAAGAAATGGGAAAAACTTTCCATGCTCTTGACTGTTCTTGGAGGAACATTGTTAAAATGTCTATACTATTCAAAGCAATCTACACATTTAATGCAATCCATACCAAAGCAATCTACACATTTAATGCAATCCATACCAAAATATCATCAGCATTTTTCCCAGAGCTAGAACAAATAATCTTAAAATTTGTATGGAACCACAAAAAAAACCTGAATAACCAAGTCAACCCTGAAAAAGAAAACCAAAGCTGGAGGCATCACAATTCCAAATTTCAAGATATATTACAGAGCTGTAGTTAAGACAGTATGGTACTGGCACAAAAAAAGACATATAGATAAATGAAATGGAACAAAAAACCGAAATGGACCCACAGCTCAATGGTCAACTAATCTTCAACAAAGCTGAAAAGAATACCCAATGGAGAAAAGAGAGTCTCTTCAACAAATGATGTTAAGAAAACTAAAGAATGAAACTGGATCACTTCCTTACACCATACATAAATTCAAAACGGATGAAGGACCTAAATGTGAGACAGGAAACCATCAAAATCCTAGAGAAGAACACAGGCAGCAATCAACTATAGCAACTTCTTACTAGGCATGTCACCACAGGCAAGGGAAACAAAAAGAAAAATGAACTATTGGGACTTCCTCAAGATAAAAAACTCTGCACAGCAAAGGAAACAATCAAAACTAGAAGGCAGCCTACAGAATGGGAGATGATATTTGCAAGTGATATATCTGATAAAGGGTTAGTATCTAAAATTTATAAAGAACCTACCAAGCTCAACACCCAAAAATCCAGTTAAGAAGTGGTCAGTTGACATAAACAGACATTTTTCCAAAGAAGACATCCAGATGGCTAACAGACACATGGAAAGATACTCAACATCACTCACCATCAGGGAAATACAAATCAAAATCACAACGAGATATCACCCCCATCTGTCAGAATGGCTAAAATTAACAACACAAGCAACAATATGTATTGGCAAGGATGTGGAGAAAGGGGAGCCTTCTTACACTGTTGGTGAGAATGCAAGCTGGTGCAGCTACTTTGGAAAAATGGTTTGAAGATTCCTCAAAAAGTTAAAAATAGAACTAGCCAACACTTGAGCAATTGTACTACTAGGTATTTACCCAAAGGATATAAAAATATAGATTCAAAGGAGTACATACACACTGTTTATAGCAGCACTATCAACAATAGCCAAACTATGGAAAGAGCCCAAATGTCTATCAACTGATGAATGGATAAAGAAGATTGTGTGTGTGTGTGTGTGTGTGTGTGTACATAGATAATGGAATATTACTCAGCCATCAAAAAGAATGAAATCTTGCCATTTGCAAGGATGTAGATGAAGCTACAGGGTATTATACTAAGTGAAATAAGTTAGAGAAAGACAAATACCATATGATTTCACTCATATATGGAATTTAAGAAACAAAACAGAGGTAACTGGGTGGCTCAGTCAGTTGAACATCTGACTCTTGGTTTCTAGTCAGGTCATGATCTCAGGGTTGTGGGACTGAGCCCCGCATCAAGCTCTGCACTCAGCAGGGAATCTGTTTGAGCCTTCTCTCTCTCCCTTTCTTTCCCCCCTGCCTCTCCTGCCGCTTGTGCACACTCACTCTCTCTCTAAAACAAACAAATCTTTAAAAAAATAAAAAGTAACAAAATAGATGAACATATGGAGGGGGAGAAAATGGGAAACAAACCATAAGAGACTCTTAATCAAAGAGAACAAACTGAAGGCTGATGGAGAGAGGTGGGTGGGGCATGGGCTAGGTGAGGGCTCTAAGAAAGGCATTTGTTATAGTGAGGACTGGTGTTATATATATAAGTGACGAACCCCTGAATTCTACTCCTAAAACCAGTATTGCACTCTATGTTAACTAACTACAATTTAAATAGACACATACACACTATTCTTAGTTCACAGACCTTATAAAAATAGGCAGTGGGCTAGAACTGGCCCATCAACCATAGTTTGCAACTCCAGATATGGTTATCAGTTTACAATTTTATAACCAATTCAATTGTAACCAAGGCTCCTACTGCAGTGAAGAGTTTAAATTAAAAAAAAAAAAAAAAAAAAGCCACAGAAGCATACCTTAGAACTAGAAGCATTTAACATGGTAGCTGAAATTCCTAATTGTTTTAAAACCATTAACTGGTCTTCCATAAGAGAGATCAATGGGCAAATCACAAGGGTAAAACCTAAAAGAGAAAGTATCTACTTTAAATTTTATACACCTCCAGAATAAGTTTTGACCACTCACCTGAGGGCATCACAACATCGATATACTACCAATTTTTCATCCTCATTAATAAAAGATATATTCTAAATAAATGCTCATTAGCCAAATAAGCAAATATTAGACAGAAATCTCTTTCCTTATTCAATACTATAAAAGTAAAAATAGATACCACTCTGAATTTTTACTTAACAATCGGTATTAATCATCTT
The DNA here is from genome assembly GCF_003254725.2 of Canis lupus dingo. Lineage (NCBI taxonomy): Eukaryota > Metazoa > Chordata > Mammalia > Carnivora > Canidae > Canis > Canis lupus. The sequence continues at coordinate 25,715,446 of NC_064269.1, read as the reverse complement.
AGCAAAATAATATAAATCAAGACAAATACTGCCCAGTTATATCAGGAGAAAGTTATTCCAAAGTTTTCCAAAGAAAATATAGCAACCTGTATAATTACATGTGATAGTTACATGAGTATTGTCCCACTTACTGAACCAGATTAATATATGCTGAGTAGAAATCAGTTAATAGTACACTGAACGAAATGCTGACAATACAGCCCGTTTCTCTTATTACTAAAATCGTGCACAGTTCTAAGAGTTATTCTACATTATTAGAATCACTGACTTTGTCTCTGGAGTTTGTCCCTTAAAATAACCTGAGACAGAGAGCAGACCAATTAAAAAACACACTCAAGTTCAGCATTTATCAGGGTTTTATCATCTCAGATAGTCTCTCTGCTATATTTTCACATTCTCCTCAGTGGTACCTTCTCACTACATTTAAACATGGGCAAGTCTCTCTTATCTTTGAAACACCCTGGACAGCTAACTAAGGGCCCCTCTCCTTTTCCCTTCATACAATTCTTTCTAAAGAATGTTCCATTCATTAGTTCCACTTCATCAACTCATCTTCCCTTTCTCTCCATTCCCACAGAAGTTCATTCTCCAAACGTACCCTATTTCAGTGAACAACTTCACCATGTGTCCCAGCCTAGAATTTGGACATCATTCTAGACTATCCCTTCTCCTACCACCTGACCTCCCCACACTCCCACCCTGTGTCCAATGAATACCAACTCCTACTGAATCTACCTCCTAATTGTTTCTAGAATTCCTCTATCTTCTAAAGCACAATTCTGACCAGTCTCTTACCTGTATAAAACCCTTCAATGGTTTCCCACTAATCTAAGGAAGTTTTTATACTATCTTTCAAGATTCTTTCCACAAGTCTTCCTCCCCAACTGCCTGCCACACTCAAATTCTTCCAGGTTACTGAAGACTCCTACCATGAAGGTTCTTACTTTTGGGCTCTCAGAAATACTGCTCCCCTGCATGAACACTCTTCCTTACTCCCCTGTCCTATCTTTGCCTTCTTACCCTTCAGCTTTTAGCTCAAATGCCACTTCCACAGGACAGCTTTCTCTGACAGCCCCAGGCCAGACCTTTGCACTGACTTAATTTCCTATTAAAATCTTTATCACAGGGCAGCCTGGGTGGCTCAGCAGTTTGGCGCTGCCTTCGGCCAAGGGTGTGATCCTGGAGACCAGCGATCGAGTCCCACATTGGGCTCCCTGTATGGAGCCTGCTTCTCCCTCTGCCTGTGTCCCTGCCGCCCCCTCTCTCTCTTTCTCTCTCTGTGTGTGTCTCTCTCTGTGTGTCTCTCACAAATAAATAAATAAATAAAATCTTAAAAAAAATCTTTATCACAAAACCTTTATTACAAATGCTTGCAATTACTTATATTCTCTAGACTGGGGTCAATAAACTAAAGGACTAGCTGCTTGTTTGGGTAAATCAAGTTTTAATGGAACACAGGCACATCCATTAGCTTGCATGTTGTCTATGGCCACTTTTGCCCTACAGTGACAGTTCAGCAGCTGCCCAGAGAGAGACCTTACAGATCATACCTATCCCATTTACTGACTGCTCTGCTAAGGGAAAGTCTACTGAGCCCTGCTCAATACCTTACTAGTCCCCAAACAACAGCATCAGTATCACCTGGGACCCTATTAGCTGTACAAGACCTTGGGTCTCACACAAACTCAGAATCTGCATGTTAATCACATCACCAGTGATTCTTACACACACTACAATTTGAGAAAGCACTGTTTTACACCAGCTCTATGAAAACTAGGACCTTGCCCGTTCTGCTTACTACTCTTAGTTACAGTGCCTAACACCACCACTGATGCTCAATAAAGATCTGGGACTAGAATCCAGGTCTGTGAATTTCTTATCTAGTACTTTATCTCCTACATGTTTTTTAGCTTATGTTTTAAGAACCAGATAAAAGAACTAATTCCGTTCAGTCTTTAACATTCCTTCTTTAAGTAAATCCTTTAAAATTTCTATTAACATAAAGATAAAATAAAAATGCATTTGATTTTCACATAGGTATGGTTAGAAATGATTTTTTTAAAGAATTAAAAGAGATATATCATTTCTTCAATTTAAAGGAATCTTTACTAATACTTACCATCCGAACATAATGCTGGTAACTGATAGCATAAGCTCTTTCCACCTCCTGTAGGCATAACAAGAAATACATCCTTCCCAGACATTGTTACATTAATAGTTTCAAGCTGAAGCAGTCTGAACCTCTGCAGTTTAAAGATATTTTGCAGAACATCTTTAACTTTACTAGACCAGGGAAAATCTAGACAGAGGAAAAAAAGTTAAATATATTAGAACTATTTAGGATTATAAACAAGATACAAATATGAATGGCTGCTTTTATATTAGAGAAAAACAGATAAGAATTTATATAAGACTTGTAATACTATTAACAACTTAACTTTTATACTAACAATTTTGTGATTAGTTTTACTCACAAAGCTAAGCAAAAACAAATAAACTGGTATGTGATAAGAAACAGTACATCAGGGCAGCCCTGGTGGCTCAGCGATTTAGCACCGCCTTCAGCCCGGGGTGGGATCCTGGAGACCCGGGATTGAGTCCCATGTCAGGCTCCCTGCATGGAGTCTGCTTCTCCCTCTGCCTGTGTCTCTGCTTCTCTCTCTATGTCTCTATGTCTCTCATGAATAAATAAATAAAATCTTTAAAAAAAAAAAAAGAAAAGAAATAGTACATCAGAAAAAATGAAAACATTTGCCATTAACCTACACAGAACAAGGTGCTTGATTGGTATGCAAAAAAGTCTGAATGTTGATCAAGGAATTCATAATATCATAAAAATCTTAAATACCAAGTTAACGTTTTTGTAGAATTTTTTTGTATAAATATCTTGTTAGAAGCAAATATGTGGGAAGCAAGGCTCATTAAAGCACTGCCATTTGAGAGTCATAGTATTCCATTATAACATGATAGCCAGTGATGTACATGATGCTTGGCAAGATCTTGACTCAAGAAAGTTGTGTTCACTAGGGCAGGAAAATGAAGTAGACTTTGGCAAGAATTTGAATCTATTCTTTTTTTCTTAATGGTTTAATTTTTTTCTAGTTAAAATTCAAAAAATTTAGTTTCTGAATTAAAAAATCTTTCTCTAAGCACTAATTAATGCTAGAACCAAATCTGGAAAAATAATGAAGTCTGAATAATAAAAAGCTTCATTCAAAATGAACATGGAGGGATCCCTGGGTGGCGCAGCGGTTTGGCGCCTGCCTTTGGCCCAGGGCGCGATCCTGGAGACCCGGGATCGAATTCCACGTCGGGCTCCTGGTGCATGGAGCCTGCTTCTCCCTCTGCCTGTGTCTCTGCCTCTCTCTCTCTCTCTCTCTCTGTGTGACTATCATAAATAAAAAAACAAACAAACAAACAAAAACAAAACAAAATGAACATGGAGGGCAGCGTGGGTGTCTCAGCGGTTTAGCGCCACCTTCAGCCCAGAACATGATCCTGGAGACCCAGGAACAAGTCTCGCATGGGGTTCCCTGCATGGAGCCTGCTTCTCCCTCTGCCTGTATCTCTGCCGCCTCTCCGTCTCTGTGTGTATCTCATGAATAAAAAAATAAATAAAATCTTTAAAAAAAAATTAACATGGATAAAGAATGTTTTGCCTATTGGTTTCCCACGCTACTCAAAGAGCAGCCAGTTTCCCCTCTGGAAAGTACTGATACAGGAACAATGACTGAACTCCTACATAAAGAAATAAACAGAAACAAAACTAGCAAAGAAAAACAGAGTAAACCTTCTTTATTCCAAGCAGCAGGTGAAGAATCCGATTCACTGCTTTCCCCAACGTCAGAAGCTTCTAAGTGCTGCTTTATTCGGTTTGTTAGGATGTTCTTTTTCTGAATAAGCTCTTGTTGCCTTTCCAGAAGTTCCTGAATTTGAATGTCTACTGCATGTAGCTCATTGGTTATAGAATCCAATTCTTCAGTTAGAGCTACAAGGAAGGAAAAATAAAAGATACAATAACTAAACAATTAGTTTTAAGTTTCCCTATTGACTTTTGGATATTCTTCACCATCCAAATTATAGACATATTTACAGTAGGAGACCAAGGTAGTTAAGAGCATGTGTGAAAAAAAAAAAAAAAAAAAAAAAAGAGCATGTGTGTTGGGAGTCACACAGACCTGAGTTAAATCTTAAGTCACTGTCTCAACTCAAGCTAAGTCCTTAACTGAGCCTCAATTTCCCCACCTGTAAAAGGGGATAATACCCAGCTTTCTTAGTATTGTTTTAAAGAATTAAGTCAAATAACACATGGGAAGTTCTTAACATAGTACCTGACACATAGTTATGCATCTAATAAATGATCATTATTACCTTTATTGTGTTGTAGGAGTTGGAACAACAATCTCCTAAGTGATTTAAGCAACCAGACTTTAAAACAAAAGGGAAGTATTTTAAAGTAATTCCCTAACTACTTAGATATTATTTCACAAAAACACTCATATTTGGGTTCGTATGTTGGCATGAGGAGGAGCTGATGACTATAACAAGCTGATGTAACAATAAAAAGAGAACTCGAACTGACATTATAATTCAATCAAAACTAATTTATAAAGCAGTCTTAATGTAGGATTCTAAGCAATCCTTTATTAAGGCCAAAATGAGATTCCTTTGGATACCACAACAATAAAAACCAAAACGTTTTAAAGATGTCCTTGGTGCTTGCTAAAACATCAGCTTGCAGTAATCTAGCCTTAATTAATGCCTGAAATTTTCATAGGATGAAATCTCACGGTTATGATTTAAAATAGGATGCTATGGTGGCTTTGTATTATACCAGCTACCAAAATTTTCTTCCCTCGTGATTCTGGGTTACAATTGCCCACAAATGAACTCTGGTTTCAGACTTGGAGGTGGACATGAAACAGCAGCCAGCTTTACATTCAGATGGTTGGCATAAGATCAGGTGCTGTTGGGCTCATTCACCTTCTTGACACGGGCAGATGCCAGTTCCTCCATCTCCTGCTGAATCTCTCAGGGGTAGCAGGTTAGCCTACAGTTTCTTCTAACTTCCCCCAAATTGTTGGCCACGTTCTTATACAATTTTCTATGGCAAGTGCACCAGCTCTTCTGAAGGGCACCAGCATCCTGGATGTCAGAGCCTTGTAGGCAATGACTTGCAAACACAAGACCAAATGAGACACAGACAGGTCTCAGCTCATCTTTACCCTCCCACACTCCATCTCCATCTTCCTGTCCCTGCTGCTGGCACTGCTGACTTCAGGACCAGTAATGGACTGCTTAACCAGGTACCATGATCATATAGGAACTAATCCCTAAAAAAAGTCCCTTAAATCACTCATGATTCAGCTTCTCTGAGTGAACCCTAACCAACACCAAATGCTGTTCCAGAAGAAAAGAAACTTAAAAGTAGGTTCTCTAAATTGTTTCTATGCCACCTAGAATAGTCTCTGATTTAAAGATTTACAGATATTAATGACCCTTGTCTGCTGTGGTAAAAGGGACAGTGGTATTTCATGGCATGCAGTAGACAAAGTTATTTAAAATATAACCTAGACACCAGTAAGTAAGTATCTGGAGAGGGAGAGTCTCTGGGTGACCGAGCGTCTGCTGTCACAGAATATTTTTGTGAGAATAATGGGGTTGATTGGCTGCTTCTAAATATGCTGAAGAATCTGACAGAAATGCAGGATCTGCATAAAGAAGGAACTTCCAGTCTCTAATGATTATCCTAAAAGAATCCCTTATATCCTATAACTACAGGGTCAAGACTACTGAATACCAACATTCTGCAGGTGGCTGAATTCCAATGCAAATTGAATTTCCAGCCTTGCACAGACTCTTACATCAAAGTTAGGGCATGGATTAGGAAGAGGTGAGACCTGCAATTGGGAAGGGAACATCTGGGCAGATTCCAACAAAGCAGGCAGGGGGCCTGAAACCACTAACTTGTGCCAAGTCTCTCTTGCCCTTCCTCCCCTTTCTCAGACAGCCTCCTGTCTGATTGCCTGTGATGGTCTTTCCTGAGGCAGCTGCTTTGCAAGGGTTTGCTATTCCCACTAAGAATCTGCCCTGTCACCTCTCAGTATTTCAAGACCTAAGAAGTCCTAGAGAATGAGATACAAACGTAATGCATAAAAAGACATGAAACACACCAAGAGTTGTACTTTCCAACATATATAAACATTCTTCATCTTATCAAGCTTCACTTTACTGCATTTTGCAGATATTAAGCTTTTTAAGAAACTGAAAGTTTGTGGCAACCTGTGTTGAGCTAGTCTACAAGCACCATTTTTCTACCAGTTTGCTCACTCCATGTCTCTATGTCACATTTTGGTAATTCTTGCAATATTTGAAACTTTTTCATTATTATTACATTTGTTATGGTAATGTAGGATCAGTGCTTTTTAATACTACTATTGTAATTGCTTTGGGGAACCACAAACTCCACCCATATAGGACAGTAAACTTAATAAAAGGGGTACATGTTGTGATTGTTCCACCGATCAGCCATTCCCCAGTCTCTCTCCCTCTCTATGGTCCTATTCCCTTAGACACCTCTATATTGAAATTAAGCCAGTTAAATTACTCCACAATGGCCTCTAACTGTTCAAGTGAAGGGAAGAGTTGCCTGTCTCTCACTTTAAATAAAAAAACTAGAAGTGATTAAGCTTAGTGAGGAAGGCACGTCAAAAGCCAAGACAGGCTGAAAGTCAGCTAGAGGAGTTGTGAATGCAAAGAAAAAGTTCTGGAAGGAAATTAAAAGTGCTACTTTAGTGAACACATGAACACAGGTAAAGTAGAAAGCAAAACAGCCTTAATGCTGACATGGAGAGAGATTTAATAGTCTGGATAGAAGATCAAATAAAAAAAAAAAAAAGAAGAAGATCAAATCAACCACAATATTCCCCTAATTAAACCAAAGCCTAATCCAGAGCAAGGCCCTAACTCTCTTCAATTCTATGAAGGCTCAGAAAGGTGAGAGAGAAATGGGCAAAAGAAAGTATGAAGCTAGCAGAGATTGGTTCATGAGGTTTAATTTCCATACACAAAAGTGTAAGGTAAAGGAACACCTGGGTGGTTCAGTCTGTTAAGCGGCTGCCTTCAGCTCAGCAGGGAGCCTGCTTCTCCCTAGCCTTCTTTCCCTCCCCAACCCCACCCCTGCTTGTGCTCTCTCTCTCAAATAAATTAAAAAAAAAAAAAAGTGTAAGATAAAGCAGCAAGTGTTGATGTGTAAGATGCACCGAGTTATCCAGACGATTTAGCCAAAATAGTTAATGAAGGAGGCTTATAATAACAGATTTTTTCACTGTAGACAAAATAGCATTCTATTAGAAGAAGATGACAGGTTGGACTTTCATAGTTAAAGACAAGTCAATGCCTGGTTTCAAGCTTAAAAGAACAGGCTGACTCTTGGTAGGATCTAAAGCAGCTGGTGACTTAAGTTGAGGCCAATTCTCATTTATAATTCCAAAAACTGCAGAGGCAAAAATTATGCTAAATCTACTCTGCCTGTGTTCTATAAGCCTGGATGATAGCACATCTGTTTATAACATGGGTTACTGAGTACTTCAAGTGCACTGTTGAGCCCTAATGTTCAGAAAAAAAACAAATGAGGAAGTAAAGATTCCAAATACATTCTACAAGGCTGGTATTATCCTCCTATCAATGATATGAAATCCCAAATTTCAAGATATGTAACTGTAGTAATCAAAACAGTATGCTATTGTCACAAAAAAAGACACATAGAATAATAGAACAGACAAGACACACCAGAAATAAACCCACACTTACATGGTTTATTAATCTATGACAATGCAGGTAGGAAAATACAATGCAGAAAAGACAGTCTCTTCCGTAAATGGTGTTCAAAACACTGCATAGCTACATGCAAATGAATGAAACTGGACTACTTTCGTACACAATACACAAAAACAAACTCAAATGGATTAAAGACCTAAATGTAAGACCTGATACCATAAAACTCCCAGAGGAAAACAGAGAGAGTAATCTCTTTAGACACTGCCCTTAGCAACATATCTAAGGATATGTCTTCTCTGGCAAGGAAAACAAATGCAAATATAAAATACTGGGACTATATCAAAAGAAAATGCTTTTGCACAGCAAAGGAAACCATCAATAAAACAAAATAGCAACCTAATAAATGACAGAAGATATGTGCAAAACATAAGGAATATCTGATACAGAATTAATACTCAAAATAAATACAGAACTTACAAAACTCAACACCAAAAAAAACCAAATAGTCCAATAAAAAAAAACAGAATACCTGACCAGATATTTTCCCAAAGAAGATGGAGATAGCAAAAAGACACATGAAAAGATGTTCAGCATGACTAATCATCAGGGAAAGTTTGAGGTACTTGTAAGAGGTACAAACTTCTAGTTATAAAATCAAAACCACAATGGGATATCACCTCACACCAATCCAAATGACTAGTATCAAAAACAAAGAAATAACAAGTGTTGACAAGGATGTGGAGAAAAAAATCCTTCATGCTGTGGTGGGAATGTAATTTGGTACAGTTACTGTGAAAAATAGTATGGAGTTTTCTCAAAAAATTAATTAAAATTAAAAATAGAAATGCCATATCATCTAGTGCTGAGAAAGAAAAATGAAAAGAAAATGAAAATACTAATTCAAAAAGATATTTTGTTGCAGTGTTATTTAAAATAGTCAAGATATAGAAGCAATCCAAGTGTTCAATGCCTGACAAATGGATGAAGAGTAGTGTGTGCATACACACACACACACACACACATACACACAATGGAATATTACTCAGCCATAAAAAATAATGAGATTTTGCTAATTGAAACAAGGGACCTAAGAGGTAGGAGGCTAAATAAAAGAAGTCAGAGAATGACAAATGCCATATGACTTCACTTACACATGTAATGTTAAAAACAAACAAGACACCTGGGTGCTCAGTTGGTTAAGTGTCTGCCTTTGGCTTAGGTCTTGATCTTGGGGTCCTGGGATTAAGCCCCATGTCAGGTTCCCCGCTCAGCAGGAAGTCACTTCTCCTTCTCCCTCTACCCCTCCTTTGTGTGCATCTGTGTGTGTGCGTGTGCGCTTTCTCTCTCATTCTCAAATAAAACCTTTAAACAAATAAAAACCTTTTGTTTTTTTAAAAGATTTTATTTATTAATTCATGAGAGACACAGAGAGGCAAGGACACAGGCAGAGGGAGAAGCAGGCTCCCTATGAGGATCCCAGAACTCCAGGATCACGCCCTGAGTTGAAGGCATATGCTCAACCACTGAGCCACCCAGGCATACCAAACAAAAACCTCTTAAATACAGAGAATAAACTAGCAGTTGCCAAAAGAAGGAAGGCAGAAAGAATGGTGAAATAAGTTAAGGGGATTAAGAGGTACAAACTTCTAGTTATAAAATAAATCACAAGTTGAAAAGTACAACACTCGAATATAGTCAATATTATAATTACATTGCAGAGTGACAATGACTACACTTAAACCATGGTAAGCATTGATTAATGGATAGAACTGGGGAATATGTTGCACTCCTGAAAGTAATATAACATATACTAATTGTACTTCATTAAAAAAATAATAAAAACTCTTTGAAAACTAAAATATTTGTTGAAAAATCATTCATCGATATATTATCTACAGTATTAATTTGAGTAGTGGGATTCAAAGTGATATATATTTTCTACTTTATGATTTCTTAGGTTCCTATAATTCCCTCAAAAAAACATGTCATCCCTTGGAACCCTTAGCATTGCTGTGGGAATGTAAAATGGAACAGTCAGTATGGAAAATAGTATGGCGGGATCCCTGGGTGGCGCAGCGGTTTGGCGCCTGCCTTTGGCCCAGGGCGCGATCCTGGAGACCCGGGATCAAATCCCACGTCGGGCTTCCGGTGCATGGAGCCTGCTTCTCCCTCTGCCTATGTCTCTGCCTCTCTCTTTCTCTCTCTGTGACTATCATAAATAAATAAAAATTAAAAAAAAAAAAAAAAAAAGGAAAATAGTATGGCAGTTCCTGAAAAATTAAAGACAGAAAAACCATGTGATTTCAGCAATTCTACTTCTAGGTACATACCCAAAAGAACTGAAAACAGACTCAAACACATTTGTACTCCAATGTTCATAGCAGCATTATTCACAATTGCCACAAGATGAAACAACCCAGATGTCCACTGACAAATTGATAAACAAAAGGAGATATATACAACGTAATATTATTCAGCTTTAAAAAGAAAAATGTTACAAAATCCTAGCTCAAAGACATTACACTAAGGGAAATAAGCCAGACACAAAAGGACAAATATTTTATGAGTCCACTGACATGAGGTATCCTGAGTATTCAAATTCATTCAGACAGAATATGAATAGTTACCAACCAGCAACTGGTAGGAAGGAAGGAAAGGGACGTTAATGTACAATGGGCACAGAATTTTGGTCTGGAATGATGAAGTTCTGGAGATGGATATTGGTGATGGTTACACAATAATGTAAATTTTGGGCACTGAACTGTATAAAGAGTACATTTTGGCAGGTATGTTTTACTACAATAAGAAAAAACCCACCACACATCATTTCAATAATCAGACTTTTAAAACAAATATTTTTATAATTTATGTTTCTTTATTTTTACTAAGACTTTCCTGTTAGAGCAGTTAAAGGTTCACAGCAAAACTGAAAGTACAGAGAAAAACAATTTTTTTCAAAGAACATGCAATTAGAAATAAAACAGAACGTACTATAAAATGTAATCACTTCCACTAACCTGAAATGGATGCCATTTTAAAACTGAATTGGAGATCCAAACTTCTTTCTAAAAATGAAAGAAAAATCATAGCAATATTTTTTAAACCACACTATATTGATAATGTCTCACCAACAATAATATGTCAATACTGAGCATGAAAAATGTTAAAAAGTAAATTATATATTGTAGTGACTCATACTTTTTTGTGTGTAATGCACTAGTGTGGAGCCTAACTCATGACCCTGAGCTGAAACTGAGTTGGACTGGGTGCTCAACCAACTGAGCTATCCAGGCACCTCTTATTATAGAGGAGACTTTTAAAATAAGGATTACATTAATTTTTATGGAGAATTCTCTAGATTACAGAGAAATGTACAAAAATCACATGGGATCACTCATATCAATAACACTTGAACATCACATACAAAGTGATTAGCAAAAAAGAGCAAAGCTTTGAGGCTAAACAGTGTTAGCACTAAATTACTGTATAATCTTAGCAAAGTTAAACAACCTGTTCCTCTTAGCCTCTTTCCTTTATCTGTAAAATTGGGTTATTAAACCTATCTTATCAATACAGATTCAAATATCCCAGAATAGGCTAAATCCATCCATATAAATAGTCATTCAACATTTTATTGAATACTTGCTTAAAGAGTTACAATTTAGGTTCAAAAGAGGAGCTGGTATCCTAAGAAGGGATCAGATTTCAGGAGAGAATAGGAAAAGGTCAGAGGCGGGGAAACACAAAACAATTAAAGAACTTTAAATACCTCTGAATGACTAAAAAAATTTTTAAAAGATTTATTCATGAGAGGCAGAGAGAGAGAGAGGCAGAGACAGAGGCAGAGGGAGAAGCAGGCTCCATGCAGGGAGCCCGAGGTGGGACTCCATCCCAGGTCTCCAAGATCACACCCTGGGCCAAAGGCAGGCACTCTACCGCTGAGCCACCCACCGGGGCTGCCCTGAATGACTAAAATTTAAGAGTACATATGAGCAAGTGGGAGGAGAGGAGGCTTGAAGGCAGGAACTTCTCACTATGTAAGCTGCTTTATAAACAATATACCTCTGAATTTCCTTCCATGTTTTGGTTTGAATGCTCCTGGTTTACACACTGTCTTTTTGGTGTGTGCAGAGTAAACTTTTACTAATTACTACTTCAATATTTCTAAACTATTGACAGTTTATGGTGTAAAAATGGGATCCAAAGAAGCCACGACCCCACCATCCCCCTCAACTGAGGCCTCTATGGTGATAGAACTGAGTCCACTGCTTCCTCACCGACCCTAGAGTCTGAAGGTCTCTCTTATAGCTGAGCTCCAGTCTCTCCATTTTGAGCTGACTTTAATTTGCACAACACTTTGTTTGTTGAAGCTTCTTAGTAAATTACCCTATTCTGTTTCCCTTTGGTTTGGAAAAGTTTTTGAAAAACAGGGTTCCTCATAGTTAAGAACTCTTAGGGAATCTAAGGGCAAAGATGGTTCCACTTGGTTTATGGACCAGGATTTTGTGCCTTTTTGGAAAATGGGTGAACTTCTGGAACTGCAGTCGCTACTGTAGGGCAACTTTAACTTAGAGAAGTGGATCCTGACAAGAGAGAATTTCAAATCTCTCAGTGACAATGGACTGCATTCTTTGATGGATAAACAGAAGCTTCTAAAAGACAAAATGACTGCAAAAATAGCTTTAAAAGATCCTTACATCATTCAAACAAACAAACAAACAAACAAAAAACTTAGTAAAAAAAGAAACCTTTGTTATCAGAGTAGTAATCTCAACTTAGTCCCACAATTTGGATCCAACTATTCTTTTATAAACTAGTGAGTTTTGCATTAAAATGGCTATCAGCTCTTGATTAAATTTTTTTAAACAAAAGCTGTAAGATCTGTTTTGCATCTGTCTGCATGTTTAAGTACGTCTAAGCATGCATATTGTTGATGTGTGATATTTTTCTAATTTCAGATGGTAGTGCCAAAACTAATGTGTAAGAAGCTCTATTTAATTGGCTTAAAGAAAAATAAGCACTTATAAATTAAGTATTCTTGAAACCCTCAGAAACATAAGAACTAACCCAAATGTTTTTCAAGTTCACAAGACCTGACATAACTTTTGAAAAGTAAAACCTAGTTTAAGTTTGTTGGCTTAATAAAAGCAAGTATGTGGGGATGCCTGGGTGGCTCAGCGGTTTAGCGCCTGCCTTTGGCGCAGGGCGCGATCCTGGAGTCCCAGGATCGAGTCCCGCATCGGGCTCCCGGCATGGAGCCTGCTTCTCCCTCTCCCTGTGTCTCTGCCTCTCTCTCTCTCTCATGAATGAAAAAATAAAAAATCTTTAAAAATAAATAAATAAATAAAATAAAAGCAAGTATGTCTTCACAATCTCTCAACGAGAAAAATAACCTGAGATGGTTAGCTGTTTAATGTTTAAGCATAATTTTTAAAAACAAATAATTTAAATACATGTAAATAACAGAAAAGTTTGTACCAAGTTAAACTAAATAATGAATACCTAAATCATTTCCAAATGAGATAATATACTGAATCATTAAATACTAAACAAGTTTATCTACTCTGGGCTTCTTTTTCTGTACAGTATTGTAGTATCACTAATACTTTATTTAAGGAAACTAACTTTATTTAAACTTATACTGAAATAAAACTATACATTACTACCAAAAATGGGGAAAAGAAGTAATCTGTCACTTACTAGAAGTAAAACATAACCACACCTATAACTGTAATAAACATAAACCAATGATATTTCTGCCTGCTGGAGTTTGGAGCTTGGGGATTGCTCATTTTGTTAAAATGAATTAATAGCAGGTATAAGAGAATTACTAAAGACCTACAACCTCAACTAATAATTTTCCCTGAAGCTAATAAGGATTAAAAGAAAGTTAAAAAGGAAATAATCACTGCTATGTGATTTAAAATACTTTTTATCATGTCCGGGTGCCAACTAAGATTGACCTCAGTAAATTAGTGTTTTGGAAATGTCATTTAAACCCATTTAAATTTGCTCTCTGAATTGGTTCCCGTCATGGTTATTTATCAGTACTACTACACTGACTCAAATCTACCTTAGATTTGAATGGTTTTTATTAAGTACCTCCCTTGTATTACTATGCAAGGTTCTTATTTACGTTAATCTATAGTTCCATTTGTATCATCTGTTACAAGGTAACCTAAATCTAGTTCTTCATCTTCTGGCAAAACTCTCTGAATAAATTCACGCTATGGCAACTATTCTTTTATTTGTGAGAAATCACTAAATTCTATTGGCACCTGCCAACATTTTTACCTTACTCTGGCTTGCTCATACCGCCTTAAGAGTCCATTCAGGGGATCCCTGGGTGGCGCAGCGGTTTGGCGCCTGCCTTTGGCCCAGGGCGTGATCCTGGAGACCCGGGATCGAATCCCACGTCGGGCTCCCGGCATGGAGCCTGCTTCTCCCTCTGCCTGTGTCTCTGCCTCTCTCTCTCTCTCTCTGTGTGACTATCATAAATAAATAAAAATTTATAAAAAAAAAAAAAAAAAAAGAGTCCATTCAGGCTTTAGTAGCCTAGGATTCATCACAACAACCCTAACTTTTGGCTCTTTAATTTTTAGAGACAAAAGATACTTGGATCTATCAATAACTATGTCCTTTGCCAATTAAAAACTATACTATTAAAAAATGTATGTTTCTAAAAAGGTTTTATAATTGTGTATTTATAAATTTGCCAGTCCACAATTGCTTACTTCTTGGCTTTTACTATAAATATTATGAGTTAAGAATTCTAATTAATATATGTAATTAAAGATACTAGAAATAATAAGGATGAAGAAAGTGTATGAAAAGTAGTTAAAACAGAACATGTTTTTTGGACAAGGAAAGATATGAAGAATATGGGCTTTTGTTGTTGTTTTGGTAAGGGAAGAAGGAAAGGAATTTTGCCCAAAAGTAAAATGATTATTCCAGAATGGGAAAGGAAAATGATGAAATAAAAACTAGATGGATATAAAAAGTTGTAGAAGGCTTATGGAAAAGGAATCAAGAAAAGAATTTTATGTGTGGTCTAGCTAAGACTGAAATGGAGTTAAGTTTTTGCAAAACTGTTCCTACAAACAAAGTGCTTCATCTCCAAAGAGATTAATGGAAAAGACTGACAAGTACAGGTTTCTGCTAACTTTAAGGTCATCAGACTGAATGGGGCAAGAATTTCTGAAAGTTTAGTGGGAAACTGATTCATAAAAACCTACTTTTGTAATCAAAGGTTGAAACATTTTTTTTCTCCCTACCTGATTTCGCCAGAATTTAAGAACTCTTATTAATTAAATAATCTTATTTTTCATGACAGTATATGTATTTACATAAGCTCGATCTGATCTCCTTGTGATAGGGCATGATTAGACAAGTCCTTAGCTTGGTTGCTTAGCCCAAAGAGCCTTGAAAAGTTCAATCTAAGATTTTTATTTTTTGATTCTTTATGAAAAGTTCTAGCAGAGTGGATTTAAAAGAGCCTGTATGATCACTATTTTTGCTGCACTTCTATAAATAATCAGTCCAAATTTATTGAAACTGGACTCAATTTGCAAACAAATTAGTCTTGATAGAAACTTGATAGATAACTGTAGTTATCTTGATAGAAATGGGATGATTATAGAGAAAAACTAGGTTTCAGTAACACATCTTTGTGGACATCAGATCCTACTGCTGTTAATTTCTTTAAAGTTTTATTTTCTACTTATACACTGGACTGGATCCTGAATACTTCTAGTTTCCTCCAATATCTGGCTAGAACTCTCCAAACTAACATTTACAATTTTGTCTTCTGATTTGGAATCACTATGAAAATAAAACTGCCCTTTTCCTAAAGTCATGCAAACTAAAGCCAGACAACTGGATACAAACTTCAGGGAAACCACCAAGAGCTCATGTAAGAACAATGTGCCTGTTGCTATGTGGTCACCCAGCAAGATAACCAGAGACATCCAAACTGCAAACCAGGAAAAATCTATCAGATTGTTACTCTTGCCCTCACTCCATCTGAAGATAATTTGAATCCAACATCTAGAAATTTTCTCAACTGGCTTCTCTCCAAACTCAAGACACTGCACTTAGAATTTTCTTGAACTATTATCTTCCTTCTTTTGTTTTCATTGAAATATGTCTCACTAAATATCTGACAGCTCACAGCATAGAGAGGCCGAATTTAGGTGGAAGTTCACCTGTAGCACTGCCTCTTTATTTTTTTTTTAAAGATTGTATTTATTTATTCATGAGAGACACAGAGAGAGAGGCAGAGACACAGGCAGAGGGAGAAGCAGGCTCCCTGCAGGGAGCCTGACATGGGACTCCATCCCAGGTCCCCAGGATCACACCCTGGGCTGAAGGCAGCGCTAAACTGCTGAGCCACTGGGGCTGCCCAGCACTGCCTCTTAAAATAAAACATCCTCACCTTCACCCAGTCCCAAGTCATCGTGAAGATGTAATTGTTAATACACTGTCTTATGCCTATGTAAATACCTTTTAAAAAACTGAAACCCAGTTAATTTATTTGGTTGGTTAAATGTTGGCACACGGGAATCTCCTCTGGGAATTTTTCAATCTTTGGCTATTGTCCTCCTTAGATCATATTTACCTCTCTAATATGCTGCACACTCTCAAGGGTTTTGAAGGTCTGTCAGCAGCCACTCACAGGCCAAACGGTATCCATCAGGATCAGACAACTGGATAGAATCAATAATAACCACATAAATGATGAAGATGATGAACAGCCTGAGCCTGATGACTCAACTAATGGCAACAGCAAAAATGTGATTCTTCAGCCTGAGTACATCAACAGTGGAAACTGAAAATACTATACTGGTTGATCAGAACAACCAAAAAGGGAAGAACTGTTTTAAAAAAAAAAAAAAAAAAATTGAAAAAAAGGAGAACAGCCTTGAAAATTCCGAGCAGACAAAACCGGTTTAGTCAAAGCTCAATACAGCTTATCTGGTGAAACTAACTTGACCTAGATAATTTCCTGTCTATGCCTCCAGAAATCGTAAGCAAAACTTAAAACTGTTTCCCAAGGTTTATATGAGGTAATCCCACTAACCAATTCCCTATCACTTAAGAAAAAGTTAATCCTCTAATCACTGTGAAGAAGAAACAGTCACTGACTTCTTAACTGTGTTAAGTCGCTTGGTAACAATATACGCCCAGAGCCTCATTCCCTTTTTGGGCTCCTGGTTTCACAGTCGTCTCTTCGGTGCGTGCACAGTAAACTGCTACTTTCAAGTTGCTACTTGAGTGGTTCACTGGTTTTCCTCCTGCTCTTTCTGGACTTCCGACCGCACGCCCCCGTCTGCCCACCACCTGCGTTCAGGAAACAACAGCAGTCTAAGAACGCCCCCCACTATGCTGATGCGTCTCCGAAGGTGGCCGCCAATGCGCAGACTGGAAACCCAGCTTCCCACGTGGAAGAGGATGGGGTAGGCAGCCCAACGGGCCCCCGGAGGCCCTCGCTCCACGGAGATGGGCGAGGATGCACGCCCGTTTCCCCCCTGCGGAAGTGATCCGCGATAGCCCGGCTCACCCTCAGGACGGAAAAGGGAGGGAAAAAGAGCCCTTTCAGAGCAGATTTACCCCAAAACCCCTCCCCAGACGGCTAAAGGAACCCACGCCGCCAGCGCGGCCGCCCCGCTCTCCGACCTCAGAGCGCCGGCCCCTCAGGACCACTACCTACAGTCTCCAGCCGCTCCGCAATGAAAACTTCCCGCCACCAGGCTTTCCTCTTTCTCCAGCCGCGAGCATCCGCCCTTCCGGCGAGGTGCCCTCCACCAATTGCAAGGGACAGCCTTCTCTAATTGGTGAAGGGGTGTGGCCACTAGGCGCGTCACCGAACAAGGCCAGCGGTGATTGGTCTATGTCGGGGGCGGGCTTAGCCAATGGGAAGCAGCCTTGAAGCGCGGGTGGGGGGTGGCTGCGTGTTTCCGGAAGACGTGGCGGCTCTCCCCGGGGCTGTTTCCCGGCTTCTTTCCTCCCGACTTTGCTTCACGCCCTGGACGCCCCGCGGTGCTGTGGCCGCTGCCCTCCCTGCTGCAGCCATGATCTCCTTAACAGACACCCAGAGTAAGCGCTCGCCCCGGGGTCCCCGCCTGGAGCCTCGCACAGCCGTTGCTCGAGCCCGTCTCGGCCGCCCACCCGCCCCTCGGTCCGGGTCAATGAATGAAGCTCGGCGTCGGGGGCGGCGGCCTGCTGGACTGAGCTGGGGACGCGGGACCTGGAGGGCTGCCTGGAGGGGGCGGGAGCTGGATTGGCGGTGGCTGGCCTGGCTGGGGGGAGGGGGGAAGCCTTCGCTGAGTGTCGGTCCTGCCCCGGGGTCTCGCCGCTCTCGCTGCCGGGGAGATGGGCGCTTGTTCCCGCAGATGGCCGCGAGAGAAAGTTGGGTGCGCGGTGCGCGGTGCCCGGGGCTCACTCTGGGGACGTTTGTGCGCATCACAGACTTGGGGTCCTCTACAAGTCACTGGCCGCTTGTTTGGGAGATGGTATTTTAAATGTCATCTATTTTAGGTGTTGGGTTTGTGTGTGTGTGTGTGTGTGTGTGTGTTTTAATATGCTTACACTTAAACATTTTGAATATTTTGCCTTTTACCACCTCTGGAAACAACTTCCCAAAAATTCCTTGAAACGACTTCACTTTTCTACGCCTCACCTTTCCACAGTAGTAATAATCAGTGAAACGATTGCTTTCCTTCATGTTGTGTATTGTGCTCTGCGGCTTTTCATTATTTTAGCATCTCTTTGTGCCTGAGATAGAGTTCCCTAGGCGTATCTTACGTCTAAGGTTAGCATTGCTGTTTCCTTTTATTTCATTGTAACATTCCTACTTTTCTACCCTATTGTCAGCTTTTATCATTTTCGTATTTACATATCTGCCCAACCGTGTGGGTCCTATCTTTTAATGGTCGTGATAGTTTTTTTTCGTCTCACTTTATCTGCCACGGTCTTCATTTTTTATTCTGCTTAGCTTTGATTTTCAAGATTTTAAGAACTAAACAGTCTATTAAAGTGGAGTCTTAAGGTTTGGATTGAAGTCATGGATGACTTGAACTTGAGAAAGCCTCTAAGGTTATATATATATATATATACACACACACACTACCTCCCCAATCAGGCTCCTCATTCTGTGGTTGGATAGGTCTGCACCTTAGAGCCACCTGCACTGACCGAGGAATGGTACCCATTTTGTTTGTTGGCCTCACCTGTTGTGATCAGAAGATACATAAAGTCGGGATCCCTGGGTGGCGCAGCGGTTTGGCGCCTGCCTTTGGCCCAGGGCGCGGTCCTGGAGACCCGGGATCGAATCCCACGTCGGGCTCCCGGTGCATGGAGCCTGCTTCTCCCTCTGCCTATGTCTCTGCCTCTCTCTCTCTCTCTCTCTCTTTGTATGACTATCATAAATAAAATAAAAAAAAAGAAGATACATAAAGTCCTTTTTTTTTTACTGTTATAATAGAAACTAGCAATCATATAAAGACATTTCTTTTGATTTTACCAAGTGCTTTCATATAAATCATTAAACTGAATTTTTATAAGAGTCTTATAAGGCAGGGAGAAATATATCTCTTTTATAAATTAAAAGAGACTCAAAAGAAATTCAACGTATGGTCGTAAGGAAAGTGACAGAAAAAGGCTTTATCCCAGGTCTGCTGGCTCAGAAACCTTTGTGTTCACTGTACCCTTCCAGCATCGAAGAAAACTAGATACAAACTTTGAGATTTGTCTTAGAATAGTGTGTTTTTTTATGGCAAGGATAGATAGCAACAGTAGATATTTATCCTATAAAGTTATGCATTGATTTTTTTTGAGGGATTGTGTAGTATATTGAGTCCATTGTCTTTGTGATAGTGTTTTGTTCCTCTTGACTGAAACCCAAACTTTAAATTGTCCAAGAAAATAAGAATTGTATACCCAAATTGCTAGAACTTATTTCTAATTCTGCTAATTAGAGAAAGCACTTAGTCTCTGCACAGCTTTTCTAACTGTAAAATATTATTTTTCCTTTCTATCTGAGTCTGATTATTACATAGATTAAAAATACGAACTTTTTATTTATGCTTTGCAAAGAGATTCTCTTCTATTGAAGACTTCTTATAGAGACAAGCATCTGATTTACATTCTTCCACAATCCAGAACAAAGGGATTGGGTTGAAATATGGGCAAATTACAGAGCATTCTCCTTCATTAAATTGATGAAGAAGACGAAATTATATTCTTTATTATTTGCCAAATGTTTTAGGTAGGACAATGGATTGGAACACAAAACGATTAGTTTAACTGCAGAAATTGGCCATCATTCAAGTGATTTGCAAAGATTATTCTGGTATTCTGATTCTGGGAGAGGGTGACTGAGCACCGAACAGAATAAAAAGCAATTCATGATTGTTTTAAGGGGTTCTATAATAGCACTCTCCCCATCCCTCTCCATAAAAACACAAGATTTATTCAGAGGGACAGAGTAGGGTAGTTCCCATGCTGCCTCTAGATCTTTACTTCATTATGTCACATTGCCTGAAATTCTCCCATGATCTTCAGTTGAGTTGTTCGATTTGGTTGATATTCAGTTGAGTTCCTTACTATGAAATTTTCTATTTTTTAAAAGGCATAGAAGGAAAGAGAAAGCTAATATTAAAATTTTCAAATAAGGGATCCCTGGGTGGCTCAGTGGTTTAGCGCCTGCCTTTGGCCCAGGGCGCGATCCTGGAGTTCCGGGATGGAGTCCCACATCGGGCTCCCGGCATGGAGCCTGCTTCTCCCTCCTCCTGTGTCTCTGCCTCTCTCACTCTCTCTCTATGCCTATCATAAATAAATAAATAAATAAATCTTCAAAAAAATTTCAAATAAGATATAAAAATGCTAACAGTGATTGCTGTTAGATTAAGCATCTTTCCTTATAAAATTTTCGTGTTTTTTTATTTCAGACAAATTTTATTAAATTGCTTTTATCTGATTATTCTTTAAAGAAAAAACCCACATATATAGGCAAGAGGAATGCAGTTTTGATAGTTGCACAGCGAAAGATAAATTTATTTTACTAAGTATGATTCTGGTGGTGAATAGGCAGCTCTGTGTAGGGTTTTATTAACCAGGGGGCTTATGAATGTGTAGGCACCGGGAAGATGGGAATTCAGGATGTGAGGAAGGGCACAGTGAGGCCAGTTAGAAACTTTTGGTCCGTTTAAGCCGGGAAATACTTGGCAACATCATGCCAGTACCAGTTCTGGCAAATATGTAATAGGCAAATATCTCCTCCTGGGCTACACTGGGTGAAATAGTACCAATATTTTGGTGCCCATGCTACAGTTGTAAGCTGTGGAGTCCAAAACTGAGTTTGAATTCTAGTCCTGACTCCACACAACCACCACTTTTCCTGCCCAACAGCCTACCTTACTACCCCCTGCTACACACACACACACACACACACACACACACACACACATATACATTTGATTCTATGAGCAAGGATAAGTTATGAAACTCTGAGTCCATGAAACATAGAGCTGGTACCATTTTCACCTCACAGTTTTGTTAAAGGAATTATAACATATTTGTATAAACATTGCAGTGGATGGGAAACCATATCCAGATATTGTCTCTTTTCACTGCAGTTGATTTTTAATACTTCTACTAATTCCTACTTAGTTGTTAGATGACAAACCAATCCTGTTAAACTTGAGTCACCCAAAGATGATTCCCCTAGAAGTTCCGTATGCTCTAGTGCCCTTGAGTTTTATTTAATTAAATATAGTTAACCTGAAAAAAAATTCTGTGGGAAACAGTGTGATGTAATAGTTAAGCACAGGGTCTGAGTTCAAATACTTAACCAGAAGTGTGATTCTAGACAGAGTCATTTCTCTAAACCTCAAGTTGCTCCATCTCTAAAATGTTGTAGTCACACCTACCTTGCAATAGTGTCAGGAGGATTAAATTACATAAGGCTTGTAAAGTACCTCATAATGGATAATTCATGGCAAATTAACAGTACATAGTAGGTATACTTCAATATAATTTACTTTTGATGAACAAACATCTCAAAATGTTGGAGGTGCCTGGGTGGCTCAGTTGGTTAAGCATCTGACTCTTGATTTTGGCTCAGGTCATGATCTCAGGGTCATGAGATCAGCCCTGAGTTGGGCTCCCCGCTCAGTGCAGAACCTGTTTGCAATTCTTTGCCTCTCCCTCTGCCCCCCTCCCACTCCTTCTAAAGTAAATAAATAAAATCTTGGGGAAAAAAAAAAAGATTTATATGTAATCATTAGGATGATTTATGAAAAGGTAGAAATTAGTCATATTCAAATAACTCAACTGCCAGTGACTAAATCCTAACTACTAAATTGTTAAAAGATGGAATTTTAATTGTTCCTTTGTCCATATTTTCCTCTAGGAAATTATATCTGACAGCTAAACAGTTATTTGATCAATTGTCTTAAGGGATTTAAGCATGAAAGCATTAGCCATTTTCATAGGATTTTGTGTTTGTGGAATAAACTCATCAGTATATTTATAAACCAGTACCTGAATTCTTTTAGACTAACTTTGGGGGAAAAAAAGGTAGTTGGAATAGGAAGCAGTAGTTAACTATAAATTGAGGAGGTGGGGGATGTAGAGAAAGGTATATGATAGAAGTTTTCAACTCATCAGAACATTTTCCAGGGCTTAAAAATTTTTTGAGTAGCTATGACCTAGATTTTGGCTTTCTGGAGCCAATGCCAAAAAGTTAAGTAACAGACCAGAAATCATTAATAGTGTATTTAAAATAGGGTTTCCAAAAATATGGTTTCTGCTGTTTCATTATTTCATGCGGATAGTCTGTGTCTAGGTAAAATAACGATTGGTAAGTATTTCCTGAGAGCAAAACTAAAATGACCAAGGGGGTGACTTTGTGGCTTATGCTTTTAGGATTAACAGAAAAGGACAACTGTAATCTTAGAAAGTTAAGAATCCTCAGGCTAAAAAGATAAGACCAACAGAATGTAAAGGTAATAAAATTACTAGTGTTTTATATTAAGGATGAACATAAACATCAGTGCTTACACTTTTTTTTACCACCGTACACTCAGTACGTAGAAGAGATTCTGGCATCTAGGAGTTGATCAACAATTTTTTGTATTTGAATGAAAAGAGTAAAACCTCAGAATATTAATATTCAGTAGAACTGTTCTTTGAAACTTTTGGAGAGCGGATTTTAGGACTTAATACACTAAATGCATTAATGGGTTCATGGTTTAGATAATTTATAGAAGATAAATCCATACCATCAAGAAGTTAAAAGTAATGCCTAACCTCCTGAAAATTAACTTATGAGGAGACACTAATGTGATTCTCAAAATATTGCCATTGTGAGAAGCAGTATATCATGGAGTAGAGTATATTGTGCCGACCTACGGTAGCATTACCACTGAGTTAAAGAAGGAATTAATTTAAGAAGGGAAAGGAGTAACTGTAGATATTGTGCATATAAATAATAGTCATTGAATATGAAAGGACATAAATAGTAAAAGAAAACCCTTATACTTAGGTCTGATGCCAATGGAGTTCTTGGGAGGGAAAAAATATATAATCAAAGGTTTAGAATCCTGATTATCTTTCCTGTGTTTGTTTATGAGAAGTGCTATCTTTCATACAAGGATAGAAATGTCCATTTATATTTTAAATTTTGGAGTTGTTTGCTGATGTTAATTTATTATAGAGCTTAATGAATGTCATAAAGTTAACCTGCAATGTGGAGGACCTATTTTCTTATATCAACCAAAAGAAAAACTGAAAAATTGTCTTACTTAGTTTACGGGGATCTTAATGTAACTTTTGTTTTTCTCTACCCTTAACTATATAACTTATATTGCAGAAATTGGAATGGGATTAACAGGATTTGGAGTGTTTTTCCTGTTCTTTGGAATGATTCTCTTTTTTGACAAAGCACTACTGGCCATTGGAAATGTGAGTTTTTCAATAGATATTTTAAGTAAATCCATAAGGAAACTGTAATTAAAATGAATAATTGCCTGCTATTAAATTTGAGGGAAGTAATTCACTGTTACTCAGGTATTACCTTCTCTTTACATCAGAAATAAGGCTCCTGGGTGGCTCAGTCAGTTAAGCATCCTCCTTCTTCTTAGGTCATGATACCAGGGTCCTGGGATCAAGCCCCACATTCATCCAGGCTCCCTGCCCAGCGGGGAGCCTGCTTCTCCCTCTGCCTGCTGATCCCCCTGCTTGTGCACTCTCTCTCTCTCTGTCAAATAAGTAAAATTTTAAAAAAGAAAACTATTTAAACAAAAGGTAAGCATTTAGAGATTTTTGAATGACTACTCTGTTGAGTGTTGGTTATGTAATATCAATGGATTAAATCCAGGCTGCCTCTAGATAGGAGTTCAAAATAGGTGACTTGGTAGCCCCCAAATTTCTTAATATGTTTGACTTAAAACATATGACTTGAAACATTTGGTTCAGTAGTATAAAACAAACAGATCTTTAAAACCCATTTAAACCTTTTAATATATCTGTATATTAACAGCCGACTTGCCAAGAAAGGTGTGTGTGTTGTGTATTTGGAATGTGCTTTGTTGTCCATTGTGAAGATTGTACAAGAGTTCTAGAGATAAATCATAACCTTTTTAAGAAGACAACAAAGTTAATAATATTAAATATCTTTGAAGTGTATATTACCAATTACCATAGGGCTTTTAATTGGAAATTAGAATATATAAAGGATAACTAATCAAATTTATATTTTAATTAATAATATAAGGAGCACTGCTATTTGAGCCTATGAACCTTAACCATTAGGCTCAGTCAGTACTTGGTTAAAATTTTCATTCAAGGTAGTTACAAAAAAAGGCAAGTATTAGGAATAAAACCTGGGGGAAAATAAGCTTTTAAGAGATCACCATTTCTTGCTCACTCTCTGAAAACATACAAAATATATGTATATTTGAGAATATACAACTTTATTTTTATTTCTGCTGCCACCAGATATTCTGGGATTAGTAAGACTAGAATCCTTTTCCTGGCTTTACATAGTTTCTCCTATCAGCTTAGCCATGTCAGTATTTTTCCCATCCATAGGCACTCCTGTAGCCTGTGGTGAAGTGTGCAGAACCAGGAGTACCTCCAGGTGGCATATTTTTATGACCAGCCTTCCTCTTTTGCCCAAACACTCATCTGCATAACTAAAGCCGTCTCCATTTAGCTTGCCTGGGAGAACCATTGCATATGTACATGCCCATTGATAACATTTGATCTTTCTTTGGTTCTTTTTCTCCATTTAATCAAAAAAGAAGAGGACTGAGAAGAGTGGAATCCAACTTCAACTTTCACATGCTTAACCCACTCCTTGATTCTACCTCTTGGCGTGCATCCTCAGTTCCACAAGCCAGTTGCCCACACTAAGAGCCAGATGTGCTGCTTTTTATATTAAGCTTTGACCTTGCTTTTCAGAGTTATGCAGTATGGTTAACTACTTTTTCTACCTCCCTTTTTCTTTCTCTTCTAGGTTTTATTTGTGGCTGGTTTGGCTTTTGTCATTGGTTTAGAAAGAACATTCAGATTCTTCTTCCAAAAACATAAAATGAAAGCTACAGGATTTTTCCTGGGTGGAGTATTTGTAGTCCTTATTGGTTGGCCTTTGATAGGCATGATCTTTGAAATTTATGGATTTTTTCTCTTGTTCAGGTAAGGCAATTATTTTCTTTTACTTTTTCTCCTTTAATAAACCAGTATGTCAAATAATTATTACAAAAACCCAGATATTTGCATTGGCATGGGTACAAAGACCATAATTTTCTCAAATGGATTTTTGTTTACATTGAATCTTTTATTGAGTCTTACTAGATAATTCAGTCAGCTACAAAAATGTTTATAAAACCTAGATATTTGCCAATAGAATATATATTATCTTATAATTTCAACGCAATAAAATTCGTTTTATTGGGGTTTCAAGGCACTGTCTTTCTGTTAAGGCACTTTGCTATTTTTATCAGCTAAACAATGATACATACATATATGCATACAGCATTTTAATACATCGCACCTGATACTGCATAATTATTGCCACTTGGTGACAATTCGTTTAGTACATATTTAATACTGAATACACTATGGTAGATTTTGATCAGTTAACATTTACAAATGCTAGTTGCCAAGTGAATAAACAGTAGTCTATGTGAGAAAATACCTTTAAATAAGGTTGGTTTAATTATTTATTCAAGAAATGTATATCCTTTGTCTTCTATCTGCCAAACGCCATTTTATTCATGGGAGAATGAATTAGTATCAAATATACTTTAGAGAATCTCTCACTTCTGATATGGGAAAGAGACAAAAAGATACCAGCAGGATATAGTAGTAATGCGTGATAGGTGTATAAGCAAAATACTATAGGAGTATAATTAAGAAAGAGATCAAATTCAGGGAGAGGTAAGAAACATTACCACTAAAGGTAACATTTGAAATGTGAAGTCTCTAAGACATTTAAAATTTTAACTGGATCCTTTCTTTTTTCTTGGTTAGCTGTTGATTTTGATAATAAAGAATCTTTAAGTTCTGAGAACCTTTTTCCTTCTTCCAGGGGCTTCTTTCCTGTGGTCATTGGCTTTATTAGAAGAGTGCCAGTCCTTGGATCCCTCTTGAATTTACCTGGAATTAGATCAGTAAGTTATCATGTATTAGAAATAAAATTTTTAAACCATCAATATCAAGAATAATATTCTTTGATGCTTTCTACTCCTAGAAATACAAGTAATTGATACCTAATTAATAATAAGTTTTTTTATTATGATATAAATTGTCACGTCACCATAGATCATGGTTACCATGAATACCAGAGAAAATCATCATTGCTAACCATAAAAAAACCTGAAATTGATTTCCCTACATCCATTTTTAATACTATCGGTTTTTTTACTTTAAATGTAATTCAGGTTGGTATGCTATGCTACCTTTTTTTTTAGTTCAAGACATTTTTCAATTAACTTTTACATGATTTCTAATTTTAGAAGCTATTATGTAAAAAGGACATCATTATTTCTAATAAATATTTTCTTTCTTAGACTGTGTCACCAAATAGCGTGCATTAAGACAATTAAATCAAGCACTATTATACTGGAAGTCAGATGATAAAATTCTGTTCCCAGCTCTCTACAGTTTGAAAGATCTCATTAAATCTCTTCCTCCAAATTGGGCC
The DNA here is from genome assembly GCF_003254725.2 of Canis lupus dingo. Lineage (NCBI taxonomy): Eukaryota > Metazoa > Chordata > Mammalia > Carnivora > Canidae > Canis > Canis lupus. The sequence continues at coordinate 25,688,460 of NC_064269.1, read as the reverse complement.
ATCAACTTTCTAAAGTTGTTTACAGATGTTTGTAGATGTTTCTAGAGTGTTTCTAGAGAGAGAATCCATAGCATTTACTAGATTATCAGCTAAAGGATGGCTTACCCACTGAAGAATGAATAGGTTTTGCTGTAAGACAAAATCTCATTTCCAACCTCAAGTCGATTTTAGAGTCAGAATTTTACAGCCTAGGGGCACTTGGGTGGCTCAAGCCAGTTAAACATCTGCTTTCAGCTTTTGCATTTCCCAAGGTCCTAGGATGGAGCCTCATGGTGGGCTCCCTGCTCAACGGGGAGCCTGCTTCTCCCTCTCCTTCTTCCCCTCCCTGCCCCACTCATTCTCTCTCTCTCTCTCAAATAAAATCTTAAAAAAAAAAAAAAAAATACAGCCTAGGTAACAACCTAGATATTTGAAGTTACCTTTGGAGAGAGATTGTTGTGCTTTCTCTCCACTTATATTTACCTTAAAATCCTAATGAATCCATGGTACTTTCTTTTTTTCTTTTTTCTTTTTTTTTAAGATTTTTTTATTTATTCATGAGAGACAGAGAAAGAAGAGAGAAGGAGGCAGAGGCAGGGAGAAGCAGGCTCCCCATGGAGCAGGGAATCTGATGTGGGGCTCAATCCCAGGACCCTGGGATCACGACCTGAGCCAAAGGCAGCCACTTAACCTACTGAGCCACCACCTAGGTGTCCCTCCATAGTACTTTCAAAGCAACTCTTAGTTTCATGTGCCAATCATCTATTTATAAGAAGATAAAATGTTGGAATGTGGGCTTATAGGGGGTATGTCCTGATTTCATTTGCATTAATCTCCAAACTCATACTGTATAGTCAATTTTGTTTTTACTTAATGGCTTTTGGATTCACCGAAACTTCGTTATACAGTTATAGTCATTATTCACGTCCTTAATTTAAGGATTCTTCAGTATTTGCATATATAGACACTCTATGCTGTAAATTATGTTTCCTTTTATTATTACTTCATGGTTCAGTAAAAATGTGAATAGTGAAATGAAAGGAAGGGTTAAGCGATTGCTAGATATTGATAGTGTTATGACCACTTGGGTTACATAACTTTTAATATCTCCACTAATTATTTTGTTTCAATATTCGCATCACCATCTGGAATGCTGAAGAAGGCCCAGTTGCTTTACATTTGGGGTGGAGTAGCCAAAGTAAATAACCACTTAAATTAATGTGTGTTAAAATTTATATTCAGGAGCTATAAATTTATGCTTGCCTCATTACATCTATTTTTAATGTCATTACCACTTGCAGTCTGAAGCCCAGATTACACATTTAAAGTATTTTTAGTCAATAGCTGTTGTTAATTATTGAACTTAATGGAGTTAAATCTGTTTGTTCAAAGACTACATAGGCCCAGAAGAGATCCTCAGTAATGGTCAGTTGAAATGCCTTATTGGGTTCATTAATGCATGAATGGCTGACATCTCAGCTTTTCATTTTTTAATTTTTTGTTAAGCTAGCAGTGTTAATTTCATTTTATCCAATTTTTTTGTTCATTGTGTTGTATTTCTCGTGTTGTACCCTTAAAGTCATATGCATAACATGTCATGCAAAAACTACCTTAGAAAAGAAAATTTTTTAATACACATTTATGTGTCAGGAGATGGTAGTGAGTAGTACTGGATTAATAACCATTGTCAGTCATGCCTTAAATTTCCACAAATCTTATAAAGCTGGGTTTTTTAATCAACATTTAAAATGTTGATATGTTTTTATAATGCTGTGGGTTTTCTTTTAATTATCTGTTTTTTCTTCTTGCAGTTTGTAGATAAAGTTGGAGAAAGCAACAATATGGTATAACAACGAATGAATTGAAGACTCATTTAAAATATTGTATTATTTATAAAATACTTTGAAGAATATTCAGCACAAAATTAAATTACATGAAATAGCTTGTAATGTTCTTTACAGAAGTTTAAAACGTATAGTCTACAAAGTACCAATAGCAGTTAATAAAGAGGCAATGAGATCAGGCTTCTAATCAAGTGATCTAAGAAGTCAGCAAGCAAACTAAAGGAGGTGAATCTATGTTACAATACTTATTGAAACTCTTGAAGGCAATTTTTATTGTTTATCCACAATGTGTGAAACAGCCATCCTTGGAGAACTCTGCTGCCTGTTTCTTTTCTTATATTGGAGGTGCTGGAGCACTGTAGGCATTTGCTTTTTAGAAATATCCACTGGAATGGTAAAAGTATTTCCAGTTGCGCTGTGTCTCTGAAAGTGATGCATGAGTTAGATTGGATTATGTCATTTTAATGTATTAAAACCAAGGAAAACCCAGTTTTGATGTATGAATCACTTTTTTTTTTTTTGTAAATGTATGGTAAAAATAAAACATTTGTGGTTCTTCTGATTCTTAATATTTTAAAGCCAGATGAAAATCTGAACTAGATATTCACTGTCAGAATACGCAGAGGTCATTCTTTATAACTAAACACTCCGGAACTACTTCTACTTCCTGAGAGTCTGACCTAATTATCTGTATCCTTCGTTACATGTAAGCATCTAACAAAAACCATGAAGTAGTCTGTTACGTGCCTTGTTTCATTGGATAGTCTTTTCTTTAAGATACCAAACGATGCAAACCAAATGGATTTTTCTGTCATGGTGTAGTTTTTCTTTCTTTTTTGTTTTATTGTTTTTATTTTAGTAGTGATGTTATCATTTTACTTTTCATAAATTAAATAACTATTGATAATGTTTACTTTAAGATGTAATATGTTAAAAGGTTAAACTTATATTTGGTAAGAGCTTTTCATGTAAAGTGGAGTTTCCCTTTATTTTTAGCTTTTTCCTAACAAAAATCAATATGCATGTTGAATGCTTCATAAGATCACTCTTCATCTTGAATTCATGGAGAAAATATCTGAATTTCACATGCTAAAGTTAGTTTATTATAATTAAATGGGCTATAGTTTCTTAAAAATATGACACTAAAAAAATGTGTTGTTTTTTTCTACCATTGATGCTTGACTGACAGTGGCCATTTTTTCATTAGTAGTTTTCCGACATGGCAGCTTTTCTGGTAGATGTAAGAACACATTTCAACAGCCATAGTACTATTTGTTTTACCACTAATGATTGCACTTTTACTTTTTTAACAGTTGCAAAGCTTTTTAATGCACAAAATCATAACTGAAATTTGTGATTTTTATTTACAAACATGTCTACAAAATATATCACAGCTTATGTTATTTTAGTTAAATCTCGATGCACAGAAAACTCCCATCCTTGCTTGTCTAAAGAAGGAAAGACTTGGTATATAGTTTAATGGTTCAGTCTTGTGGATTACTGTCTTTTGGTACTGGCATTTGACTTATGACATAATCTGTGAAACTAGATGATATTGACAAAATGAGACTCCTACCTCAATAGTTCATGGAATAATAAGAGACCTAGTGTTGTGTCTAATGTTCTTCAAAAAAGTAATATCCTCATTTGGAGAGTGTCAAATATATACATATTTTGGGGATCGACTTATACAAGTTGCCCTGTAGGACTCTTATACATATTTTTGACTGATCCATATTATTTTCAGTGGCTAGATAATTCTATCTTTTTAGAACAAGAACAATATCTGCTAATGTAAGGAACATCTGTATTATTTAACTCCTTTGTAGACATGAATTTCTATCAAAATGTTCTTTGCACTGTAACAGATCTCTTTTTCAAAATCTTACTTCAGAAGTATTATTAGAAGTTGGTGTGAAGGATTTGATAATCTCCCAGTCCTTAGTAAGATTGAGAGGCTGGAGCAGTTTTCAAAGAGTCCACAAGTTAATTTCAAATGTGAGTTGGGGACTGCTTGGCAGCATTGTATATTTCTTACTCAGAACCACTGATGAGGCTCTATTTTTAAACATATTAGTCTTCTGACAGAAAGCACTGTACATTATATTGTTTCTTCCTTTCCAAAATTAGCCTTCTCTCTTTGTGACAAAAATGTACTTTGATTATTGCTATAAAGATGGAAGAAAAGATCTAATACTACTTAGCCTTAAGTGTACCTGGCGTTGTTCAAATGTATTTTCTGTAACAGAAACATACTTGCAATGTTTTTCATTTCCCCTTATAAATTGTAATTCCTGAAATATTGCTGCTTCAAAAAGTCTCACAGTCAGAGTATATGACCTAACAATTGAATATTGTAAATACACTTGTCTTACCTCTCAATAAAAGGGTACTTTTCTATTAATTGGTGGTTGTCTTAGCTCGGGCTGCTATAACAAAATTCTGTAGGCTGGGTGGGTTAAACAGATCTTTATTTCTCACAGTTGTAGATGCTGGGAAGTCCAAAAGAATCTGAGGATAAATTCAGTTATTGTTGAGGATGCTCTTTGTGGCTTGCAGATGACTGCCTTCTTGCTGTGTCCTCATATGGCAGAGAGCTTTAGTCTCTTCATCTTCTAAGGACACTAAGCACATCATGGGGAGGTTCATCTTCATAATCTCATCTAAACTGAATTGCTTCCCCAAAATCCCACCTCCAAATACCCTCATATTGGTGGTTAGGGTTTCAACATACTAATTTGGGGAGAATATATATTCAGTCCTTAACAGTGGTCAACTGTATATTTATGATGGAATTCTAAAAACTAGCATTGCATAATACCTCATTTTTTTTAAATTAGCCTTATATGCAGTTTTCCTTTTTTCATAAAATAGTCATCACATTTTCCATTGCCAAATTGTTTAAATGTAATCATAAATAGAAATGGATGCCAGGTTTTAAAAAAAAAAAAGTGGACAGTGAATTTAGAAATAGTGGAGGAATGTTTCTTTTTTTCTCAAAATGGAAAGAATAGTCCAATATTGAAATCTTTGTGACAAAACTACTTCAATGTTTTGATTATAAATTTTGGTAATGCTAAAAATCACTGGCCGTGTCTACCACTTAAAGTACCCAGTAAGTACCTATTGAATCTAGTACTTGAACTGCAAGCAGGTCTTGACTATTGCCTGGTGAACCAGAAATCTTAAATCTGTTTTACAGACCTCTTTCTGACCTTGTCCTCCGTACTGAAAGTTTCCCACCTTTACCCTTCTGCTACCTGTACCCCATGTAAGAGGTAGGATACAAAAGTAGAGTGCCTGGCACACTTTTCCACCACCTTACCTTTACTAGCTCTCAAGACCTAATCAAGAATAGTTCACTTCTATCATGTCTTTCTTGATCTGCTATAGCAAAATAGCTGGTCCATCCTTGTCCTCTCATAGAACTTTTCACTTGTCTATATTACTTGGTTACAGAAAAGAGATTCTCGAGGTTCTAAGTCTTAAGTAAAAGGAAGACCGTAAACACAGCAATGAATGGGGAGTTTAATTTTTGGATAGCAGGACTTCTCTGTGCCCCTGAATCTGACTGGTAGCCTTCTGAGGAAGTTACTTCTGTTCGTGAGCCTGCTGGTCTATGGGGCAGACCAGCCCGGGCATAGAATTAAGCCAAAGTAGAATATTGAACCAATTGAGCTCATTCATATCATACCAAAATCCTTCATTCTGTCATCAAAGAAGTAATTTGCAGTTTTTATTATCATAATAGCCATATTATCCATGTAACTTTACCCAAGATAGGAACTGTTTTCTATATGAACACAATACTAAAAAAAAAAAAAAAAAAAAAAGAACACAATACTCACTAATCTTGGTAAATTTACAACTTGAACAGTGGCCATTATTCTATAAGGACCTGGGCATGCTCCAGTCAACTGGAAGAATTCAGATAAAGTCAGTGATACAGGCAAAATGTTCCCCATTGACTATATGCCTTTAAAAAGGGTTTATCTTAATTTGTCCAGTGCCCATTACCTGGTCATAATGTCAGCAGAACAAAATTCAGTGGTCTTATCTGTCAAGGCTTTTATCAAGTAACTTTTCTGAGCCCACATCTAAGTTTGGACCTGTAAAAGCCCTGACGTTGTCATTTAACAAAATCCTATTAGGAGGCAATGCCATTTTAGACAAATGCATTCTAGCACATTGCTTTTGATAAGACTACAATATTGATAATCTGTCAAAACCATTCTCACTGCTGCATATTATACTGAATATGGCAGTTTTGATGGAAAGCATCTACTTGTGAATTCATTACTGAAACTTTTATAAACAAACTACATCATATGTTTATCCTTAGAGTTGTAAATTCAGAACACAGTTTTATCGGTGACTCATTTTCCTGTCCCTCTTTCTAAAATGTTTCTGATTTTTTGGTACTGAGAGGGGGAGATCGGCATTTTGCTTGTTTGTTAGGTGACCTAGCAACTGGGTTTCACTTACAAGTTCCTTTGAGACAAACACATGTATAATTTTATTTCTTTTATTGTCCTTTTCTTTGGAAGTTGCTGTAATGCCGTGAAATTAAATCCTAAAATCGTGAAGTCTGACATTTAAAAAATACTAGATTTTATCCAGTTTTGGTGTTAATCTATTAGTCCTTAGTTTTTAATCTTTCCCCTCTCCTAAGATTGTTGGAAACACTACAGTAACAGCTTTGGCTCCTTCTGGCTTGATTTATGCCTTAAAGGGAGTAAAGTTTCTACCTACAGACTACTTTTCTCATTTACTAACCAAACTTCAGTGTTCATGTCTTCACAGGCTGGTAAGTCTAAATATCAAGTGCTCAAATCCCAATCTCTCTTACAAAAGTATTTGCAGATACCAAGTTTATCTGTTCTCTCCCCAAACTCCTTGATATTTCTATGGCTAGCCATTCTCCCAGCTACACAGACTCCAAAGTTTCATTTTTATCACTAATATCCTCTAAATCTTTACTATTCGAAATATCCTAGGATCAGTAGAGTAATATCTATCAGCATCACCTGGGAGTTTATTACAAATGCAGAATTTCAGTGGCTCAGACAGTTGAGTGTCTACCTTAGGCTCAGGTCATGATCCCAGCATCCTGGGATGGAGCGTCGCCACCCCCACCCCTGCCGCTCAGCGGGGAGCCTGCTTCTCCCTATCCTTCTGCCCCTCCTACCTGTTCATGCTCTCTCTCAAATAAATAAAATCTTTAAATAGAAAAAGAAAAGAAATGCAGAATTTCAGACCTCATCCCACTTGTACTAAGTCAGAATCTACAACATTCCCAGGTGATTCACATACATATTAATTCCTGAGGAACTACTAACATTTAGAGGAAAGGGATTATCTTTCTTATTTACAATAGCTTAGCATATGGTGAGTATTCAGGTCCTTGTTCAGTATCTGCCTATATATGTAACTGTTTCACCTGGATATCGACATTCTTTGCATCCTTTCCCTGTCACATTCTACACATTTCTTCTTGCAGTTACCTTCTTTTCAGCATCATCAATGTCTCCTCCTGATCATCTCCATCAGCATATGTGTTATGCAAATGGTTTGTTAGTTGTCATTAGAGGAAGCCGACAAACCTGATTTTAGCAGGACACTGCAGGTGGTATCACCATCCTGGAATCTGACTTCAGCACTGTAGGCAGTATTGCCCCCACAAACAGGCTTACCACAACCACTGCTGCACCAGAAAATGTTTCTCCTGATTCCAACTTCATCCAAGCTCCCAATTTCCCATCTGAGGCAGCGTGTCTGATTGGGGAAGCCTGTTTCATATACCCACATCCTACCTGTTAGGGTTGCTGACAAAGTAAGTGTCTGGCATTTTCACCTTGTACAATGAAGGAAGCCTCTGCCTCCCACAGAGATTCAAAATTCCATAATTCATAATTTAAGGCATTTTAGGAATTCCTTAAAAATGAAAGGGTTCAGATATTACCAAAAGGCAAAAAAATAATACGCTTCCACTACTCTCAAATATCTCATCTTTAAAAAAAAAAACAAAAACTTCATTTTCCTTTCCTCCTTTTAGTGAAATGTAGTGAGGCTAACTTAAAAATGCTGAACTCATCCTTATTTCCTTATATTCTATTTCACTAACAACACACTCCAATCTAGCTTATGTTCTTAAAAACCTTCATATTTCCAAATCCAGTGCACACTTCCTGGTGCTCATCTGACATGACCTCTCAACAGTGTTGGATATTCTGTTGGCTTCCATGGTCTTGTGACCTCTGAGAATTTAACTTTTTTTTTTTTTTTTTCTGATGGCTTCACCTCAATTTGCTTTCCTGGCTCTCCCTCTGCTCATCTCTAGATGTTTGTTTTCAGAGCTCTTCCCTCTCATCTGTCCTTAACTCCATTCACTTTCTAAGCGTTCTTGTTCAATCCCAATCATTTTCCTGCCTTAAAATTCTTACGATTCTTAATTCTTAAACTTGACCATTTCTGCCTTTAGAAAAAATCTGTAGGCTGGTGGCCTCTTTGCTGAACTCTGCAGAGTTTCACATAGCCAACTGCCTACTTCACACTTAAGCTTAATGTATGCTTCAATTTTAATATTCAAATTTAATTCACCTCTCTTAACTGTCTCCTATGAACACTCTAATTTCAGTAAATGGCTTTATCATACCCAGTGTTTAAGCCAGAAACCCAAGACGCATCCTTGATTTATTTTTCTTGGACTCTCACATCCCATTTATCCACAGGTTCTATATTTTCTACCTCCAACACACACCCCAAATTCATTTATGGCTTTCCATTCCCTGCAAGTATCACCCAAGTCTAAGCCATCATCATCTCTTGTTCATAACCGTTTCCCTATGAACTGGCCCATTTCTCCCTCTCCAACCTTATTTCAAAGTGCTCTTCCCTATTATCACCCCTTAACCCACTCAGCTTTGGCCTCATTGGTCTCCTCCCCATTCCTCAAACAAGACATTCTTTGCCATCCCAAGATTTTGTCTTTCTTTCTTCTGCCTGTTACACTAATTCTCACTCTGACTCATCTCATGTCTGACTCTACCTGATATTACAGAACCCCCTCAATGCTGCCTTCCCTAAAGTACTCCACCACTTATGATATCGCCTCACTTATTTTTACTTCATAAAGTATTTAAAACATTTTCAAATTACCTTATTTACCTGTTTATTAATTTACAATATTTCTCCTCTGACTAGAAAATAAGCTTGAACATAGCAGAGACCATGTCTTTTTAATGCATGGCTGTGTCTCTTGAACTAAAAGGAAAAATGTTTGATACGTAGTAGGCATTCAATAAGTGTTTATTAAATAACTGAATGGATATATAAGTGAAGGAGTGGTGTCAAATTCCATCAAGATTCCCTGACCTTTTTATTTTTACCCAAAGGATTCATCTTTAGTCATCAGTGATAGCTTGATAGCTAGCTACACAAGACAAGTTTGCTTACTTGATTCATTTACTTCTGATTCAGCCTGGGCTTGTTAATAATTTTTTCTGCTACTAATAAATACTTTGGGAAGCTAGTGGCAAAAGCAAAAGCAATGATGCTGATATATTCAGAATATCTCCTCACCGATGTGGTCAGTATCTAAATAAATGATGTCCACTCATCAATCATTTATTTACTTCCTGCAAACAAATCTCCCTGGAAAAATTGTCAGATCCTCTCAATCTTGAATATTGACAAGAATTCCCTATTGACTCCCTAACTCTACTGAAGATCAGGAGGGGTCCCTGACACTAAGATTTAAAAGCTCCACTCTCAGAGCAAGATTAGAAAACTGACAGGTAAAGTTACAGTTATCGCAGGCTCTGGAAAGGAGCTGAACATGAAGGTAAGTAAAAGTTTTATTTACTGGAGACTTTTAAGCTATTTGTAAAAAGCTTTATAACTTTTTACCTATTTTATCTCTAGTAAGCATTTTATAGGCTAAAGGATATTTAAACAACATGCCTTAAAATATCAATCATTTGATTTTGCTACCAAAAAAAATCACTCATTTGGGTAATAAAAATAACACATTTCTAATTTTTTTAAAGATTATTTGTCTATTCATGATAGACACACAGAGAGAGGCAGAGACATAAGCAGAGGTAGAAGCAGTCTCCCTGCGGAGAGTCCCCTGAAGGAACTGAATCCGAGGGCTCCAGGACCCTGGGATCAAGTCCTGAGCCAAAGGCAAGGCTCAACCACTGAGCCACACAAGCTTCCCTCTAAATGTTTTTTTTTTTTTTTTTTTTAAGAATTCTTTGTAAGTTAAGTAGAAGGTAGACTGGGAATTCCCCTCTCCTCCACATACTGAGTATTATTAAAACAGAGCACATGGAAAAGTAAGAGGTTTGTCATTGTCCAGGTGTCACGAAAGTATGAGATGCTATAGGCACAGAAATTACTTTCTTTGATTTTTTCTTGTAGGGACTCAGAAGCCTGGTGGCAACAACCTTGGCTCTTTTTCTAGTGTTTTCTTTCTTAGGAAGTTCCAGCAGTGCGCCACAGGTAAGCAAACGCAAAACCTGGGGCTCCTAGGTGTTCTTTCTTTTCCTTCCTTCTGACCTTCCGTCCTTCCTTCCTTTTTTTCTTTTTATTTCTCTCTCTCTTCTCCCTCCTTCTCTTCCTTTCTTTATTCTAACAGAAGACTGAGCTACAATGTCTTACTAACTGCTTTTCTCTTCTCCCTGGGTTGTAGGGACTCTTTGAGAGAAGGAACTGGACTCCTCAATCTATGCTCTATCTGAAGGGCGCACGTAAGTTCCAAATACTTTGCTCTTCCGACAGCAATAAAGGAAGATCCTTAGGGGTGCATGAATCCATGGGATAGGTGTGTGGGGAGAGAATAACATCGAGTTTGTTCCCTTAAATAATCGAAGCCATCCTGGTCTTGAAAAAAAAAAAGAAAAAAAAAAGAAAAAGAAAGAAAGCAAGCAAGCAAGCAGGGGGTGTGGCAATGGAAAAGAAAGACTGATTATTAGAACCTCTCCATCCCGAACTGGGGCGTTGCTGGCTCTTGCCGCACAGGAAGACTCTGGAGTGTCCTGGGAAACACCGCATGGACCCTTGAACCCGACCACTGATCATTTGCCGCGGCGGGCAGGGCGCCGGCAGGGCGAGAGCGGGGCGCGGGCAGACGCATGCAGGGTGCAGCAGGCGCGGGCAGGGCGCGGCAGGGCGCGGGCAGGGCGCGGGCCGACGGGTGCAGGGTGCAGCAGCTGCGGGCAGGGCGCCGGCAGGGCGAGAGCCGGGCGCGGGCAGACGCATGCAGGGTGCAGCAGGCGCGGGCAGGGCGCGGGCAGGGCGCGGGGCCGACGGGTGCAGGGTGCAGCAGGTGCGGGCAGGGCAGGAGCGGGGCGCGGGCAGGCGCGGGCAGGGCGCGGGCAGGGCGCGGGCAGGGCGCGGCGGACGGGTGCAGGGTGCAGCAGGTGCGGGCAGGGCAGGAGCAGGGCGGGGGCAGGGCGCCGGCGGACGGGTGCAGGGTGCAGCAGGTGCGGGCAGGGCAGGAGCTGGGCGCGGGCAGGGACCGGGACCCGGACAGGCAGGCGCGGGGGCAGGGCGCAGGCAGGGCGCCTGATCCAGCCCCGGGTTGCACGCCGAGCTCCAGAAAACTGGCAGTCCAGGGCGGACCCGTCGCGCCTTGGGGACTCCCGGCGCTGAGCCCAGTTTAACCCCGATGTGGAGCACCCGGAGGGCGCTGAGCCCCACGTCTCGCCTTTGCAGAGGGGCGCCGCTTCATCTCGGACCAGAGCCGGAAGAAGGACCCCTCGGACCGGCCGCCGCCGGGTGAGTGAGCGAGGGAGGAGGCTTGGGGTCAGCGGCGACTCACCGCAGGACCCCGGGCAGGCCGCGCTCGGCAGGGTCGTGGCTCCGGAGCCGCATCGGGGACAGCCAGCCGGCGCCCAGCTGAAGCCGCAGCCGGTGCCCCGCTCTATGGGCGGCAGAGGCTGGAACTGAGGCTCCCGAAGCTGAATCCCGTCTCGGCTGCTCCGGCCCTCTGGTCCCGGGGGAGCTATCCGAGCCGGGCCGGGCCGGGCCTGGGGGTTCACCTTCCAGGAGGAAAGGAGTGGGAGCGAGAATGGTGCAACTGCCTCGAAAATGTACCTCCCCTTTTATGGCAAGACCTTTAAAGATTTCCTTTTAAATGTTTTTGTTGTTATTAGTACTTTACCTGGAAACTTCAAATGTACGCCCCTATTACATTACTAGAAGGGGCTCTAAAGCAGTTCAAAACCAGAAATAGTTAATAGATAGGGGCCATTAAGAATAGGGCCAGAGACTTATTTGCTTTACTCATGTAAGAATGTAGATTATTATTTCAAATAGCTTTGGACAGAAAGAGAGAAGTAGCTCAGGCTCCCAGGACTATCCATTACATCTAAATATTTCCCCCCAAACAGTGCATTTTATGCTCTGAAGGGTGAAATTATTCAGAGTAATTTACCTTAATCCATCCTCCTTTCATGAAATTCTCTGTAGTATATAAATTCTCTTCCATACCTGTAATAACACAACATAACCAATTGTAAGTAACATCCCAGAGAAGTGTAGAATGTTCCAATTCATAAAAATTAATCTTCTGTGTAAAGGGGGGGGGGGTGATTTGCTAAGGGATCAAGTCTCTTTCAGAAGGTTTTTCGATGTATAGCATATCACAGTAGGAATATTTAAATGCTAATAGAATCTGTGTATACTTTTTTTTTTCCTCCAGAAAGGCGAAGCCCAAATCCCCAACTACTAACTCTTCCAGAGGCAGCAGCTCTGCTCTTAACTTCCTTGCAGAAACCACAAGAAGGTACAAGTATAGTGACCTCTTTCAGCTGCAGGACAGCATAGCTTTAATTACTTTTGGGATTCTGTGTTGAATACAACAAAGTTGCCTTTATTCAGATTTTTTAATATAATTAACAGTTGCTCCCAGCTCCAGAAACTCAGACATGTTTATTATATAAACATTAGTACATTACTCATTAAAGGAATCCCCAGGAACATAAAAACATTTCCTTGAGGACACTGGGGGATTTCATATTAATTTCATAATCCAGAGCCTACCCTAACCTTGTTTCACTTACAACCAAATGAAATTGCTGAAAATGAACTATTTTATATTTGCATATAGCAATATCATATGGTTCATCCCAGTAGATATGGGCCAGTTCTAATTCCAAGCCTGTGTAATTTTCATTACATTATACAACTTCTTCTATACAAAGATTAGGTGTATCTTCAATTAGAGACACTCTGCCCATGTAGCACTGAAACCACTAGTTGAATTAAGGCATCTTGGTAATAGATAAGCCAGAGCTTTGGAGTATATAACAGGCTGGGTTCAAATCCTGGTTCTGCTGCTCTACCAGCTGGATAACCCTGAGTCTTAGTATCATTTCTGGTAAAATGGAATAATTATACACATGTGTAGGATTGCTATGAGAGCCAATTGAAACAAGATACATAATTTTAATTACTATTAACAAGAGATCATCAAAGCATAATAAACAGACCTAGAATTTTCCCTCTCAAAAATTGAAATGATGCCATCTTGTGACATTATTTAAATGTTTAAATATTTAGAAGATTTATAGTGAGGAGTCTGATGTTCAAAGCACAGGCTTCTGGCCTAGTGTTCCGACACTTATGCTAATAGAGAAGACATATATATCCTCTGGGCCTAGTATTAGATGGACCATGCGGGGAAAAGAAGAAAGGAAGGGTACTTTCTGGCTTCAGGCTTATGGTTTTCTTGTGAAAAAAGTACTGATGAGAAGTAAATGCAAGAAAGTGGGTTTGGGAGCCTTCTGAACTCAGAACAAGGACTGAGTAGGTGGGTAGAGGGGTATAATCCTTAACTCAGCACATATGCACTATGCCTGCTAGGTGCCAGCTATTGCGACAGGCAGAAAAGAAAGCAGATTAAGGGTAAGCAGGAATGAGAACAACCATTGCAGCAAAAAAAATAGGGTGAGAAGCACCTGGGTGGCTCAGTTGGTTAAGTGTCTGTCTTCGGCTCAGGTCATGATTTCAGAATCCTGAAATCAGCACCCACCCCAAGGGGTCTCCCTTCTCAGTATGGAGTCTGCTTCTCCCTCTGTCCCTCTCCTGCACCCGCATTTGTGCTCATATGTGCTCTCTCTCTCTCTTAAATAAATAAATAAATAAATAAATAAATAAATAAATAAATAAATAAAATATATATATTTTAAAGTAGAATAGCAGAACGCAGGCGGAGTGGTTATATCAGGGCTAGGATGATGATTATCTGCTACTATGACTAGTACCTTGAGCTAATAGTTGTTGAGGGCTTACCATAATGCAGGGGGGCCAGCATGTGATATAGATTAATACATTTAACCATCATAGTGACCCAGGGGGGTAAGCATATTATTATCCACACTTGCCAGGTGAAATGGAGGCACAGAAAGATTAAGTAGCTTGCCCATTCTTCTACAGCAGGTACTTACTGGAACTGGGATAAAGAACAAAGGTAATTTACTCTTTGAGAATCAGTAAAATGCCCTCTGCATTCAGAGCATAGTGATGATTCAGTGAAGAAGGCTGAATGTGATTATGGCCCAGAGAGTAACAATAAGAACTGTAACAATTGGAACAATACAGGAAGGTCTACTATGTGCCAGATGTGAATGGGAATCTTTCGGGCTCAGAAAATTGAACCTTTATGAGGTGTATTTACTTTCCTAAGGTTACGCAGTTAGTAAGAAGCTATGTTGGGATTTTACTTCACATCTCGTTGGTGTGACTCTACAGCACTCCCCATTATGCCAGGCCAGCCGCCAACTGCATTGTCTCCAAGAAGACAGATCGCAGAGGGGAATCAGGGAGAAGCCAAGGAATGTGAATAGAAACTGCAGGATTGCAGAGATGAGGAGCAGCCAGTCAATGGGAATGGATGGGGAGGCTCCACTCTAAGGAATACTGGAAAGAAGAATAAATAACGTGGGATAACTATTCACTGAGGAGATGAAAGGGAATCCAGAGTCAAGCCCATTTTGAAATGGTGATGCTGGCGATGAATGAACATTTCCATGGGTATAATTAAGGTTCAGTCTGAGATGACAGAGATGGTCCAGTGAGTAAAAGTGTGTAGGTCAGTGGTTCTCAACTATCCATCTATGGACTGGCTCCATAGAGTTAACTGGAGAGCTTCCTCAAAATACTGATTTCTCAGCCTTAGACCCACCAGAGATTCTGACTCTTCAAAACTTGAATGAGGCCTCAGAATCTGTATCCTTGAGAAGTTACCCCAAATGATTCTGATGATTGG
This sequence comes from Canis lupus dingo, assembly GCF_003254725.2. Lineage (NCBI taxonomy): Eukaryota > Metazoa > Chordata > Mammalia > Carnivora > Canidae > Canis > Canis lupus. The sequence goes on along the minus strand of NC_064269.1, from coordinate 25,673,361 downwards.
GCAGATTTGGGAACAACTGGAAATGCAGAACCAGTTAATAAAGGCTGAGCCATGAAAATCGAAATCTCTTTAAGGCTTGTTCAACAGCTGAGGCCTTAAAGGAAAGGGCAGATCATAAAGGATTTGCCTCAGAGAGTACCTAGAGATTAAGGGAAAAGGAGGAAGGTCGTATCAGTGAAGGGACATTTCAAGGAGAAGGCAGGAATGTTAAGAGAAGAACCCGAATAATAGCATATCCAGAAATCAAGGGTGGAAAGTTTCAAGAAACGAGTGATGAAAGCATCACATGTAGAGTAATGGTTAGTGAGAGAAGACATCAACCAGAGAGGAAGATCGTGTTGGCTAGGTGGGGTCATTGAACAGCAGGCCACAAGATTTCCGCTCAGCCCCTGCTCAGTGACACCACTTGCTACTGTCCTGCCACTTGTGAAACCTTCTTGAGAGGGAATTTGGGACAAGAAGAAAGCAAGTACTAGCTAGCATGGCAATCAGAACTCTTGCAATGAAAAGGTGAGAAATAGCTGGATAATGGGTAAAGGATGCTACTACCTCCAAGGTGATCTTTTCTAAAATCAACATTTGGCGCACTTACTATTTGCTGAAATTAGTAGGAGGAGACTGCTGGTAAAAATGGATCAAAAGAGAAGTTTTAGATTTGGTTGCTGGGAAGATGCATGGAGCCAGAAAAAAAAAAAAAAAAAAGAGCTAGAATGGAAAGAGGGAAGGTAATTTTAAGGAGGGAAAGAAGGATCTTCATTCCAAACTTTAGGGAAGACTTTGGAAAACAAATGTTGCATTGGATGTTAGCTGACTAAAATTTAAATTTAAAAAAAAAAGGAAAAAAAACTTTAGAGAAGGGTGGATGATTAAAGGTCCCAACCTCAAGTCTTTCTTGGAAAAGAAATGTATTTTTTTGCTCACTGATGTTTCCAGAGTAGCTTGTTTCTGGTGATGAAATAAGGAAACACAATCTACTTGCTTAAATTGATGGGAAGTTTTGAATTTCCATAAGATATGTTAATTACTAGCCACCTTTAATATTTCTATTCTAAAGTACCTAAGTATTATTTGATAGGCTCTTATTTTATAAGGTGAGTTATTTTAGTTCACGATATACAAGAATGCCCTTTTAAAAAAAAAGATTTTATTTCTTTATTCATGGGAGACACAGAGAGAGGCAGAGACATAGGCAGAGGAAGAAGCAGGCTCCCTGTGTGGAGCCTGATGCAGGACTCAATCCCAGGACCCCAGGATCATGACCTGAGCCGAAGGCAGATGTTCAACCACTGAGCCACCCAGGTGCCTCAAGGATGCCCTTCTTACTGAGTTTTTTTTTTTTCCTTCTCTAAAGAGCAGCTGTTCCTGAGACTGTTATTCTGGCAACTCCTTCTCCCTGCCCTATGGTAGGTTTTAGTTTTTCCACCCATTGTTACAGTCTCAGGTAACTGCTGTCATCTGACTCTTTAGCTACCCTGCCCCGGAAGTGATACCTCATGCTCTAAAATTTGGCAATTTCATCCAGCCAACAAGTGTCCCTTCTCTTTGTCTCATTTCCTCCCCAGGCCTAGTCTAGCTCAGTAAATAAGCAGAATATGTGCAAAAGTGCAAATAAGACACACTGTTAACAGGAAGTTACCAGAGACAATCGAATAGTTCTAATGGTGGGTATTTAAGACATGAGGCAAGACACATAGCCTTTTCGGATTGCTACCAAACATAGCACATTACAGTTTCATTCATTTTGGAGGAAGTCTGATGTGAAATGTGAGTTCTGTTATGTGTCTTGAGCTGAGGAGGAAGGTTTTTAAAACCCAATCAATCAAAACACATTTTTTCAGATTCTCAGTAGCAAAGGGCAGGGGTTAATAGAATTTAGGAAACTAAATGTTTATTTCTTGAGGACCTCTTCATCTTATCCCTTCCCCTTTTAAAACACAGGGAAATGTGTTTATGTATTTTTTTTCTTACAGCTAGAGAAGAAAACTTTGATCAAACCAGTGTCCTAGAAGACAGTCTACTAAACTGGTGAAAATAAACCAGATTAAAGTCCAATACAGTTCCATTCTCGTTGAAAACATGAACCATGTAAATAAAGCCCTTGGACCCTTTTACTCCAGTTGTAATGATGGGAACATGCATAACCAGTTTTATTCTTCCCAGAAGCAAAGGTAATGTAGGGTTCTTAGCTGAGAACATCATTGCTTCTGGTCCTGTTTAGGTCACCTTGTGTCTTACTCCCATTCATAATTATAAAGCTGGAGACTCTTTAGAGCATGCTTTCTATTTATTACAACAAATATCCATCTTGATCTAGTGGGTCTTAGTCATTGATTTTTTCATTCCCTTATCCTTTGCATTGTCTTGTACTCAGCTGCAAACCTCCCTCTCCTTTTCTGCCTTTTGTCCATCTCCGTGGTGGGTGAGGTGGGGAGCATGGCAGGATGGGAAAGAGTAGAGCATGTTCTCTTAGTGGTTCATCTTGGAGACTAAGTTGTTAGGAAGAGAAGAGGGATGGAGGTGACTAGGAAGAAGCCCTGAATAAGAACCCTTCAGTGTAGCTGCTGAAGGGGAGAAAAGGGAATCTGTGAGGCTGGTAGAGGGTCCCACTGTGGGGAACTCCCATTTGCGCTCTTTGGGGATCACCCTGAATTCAGGAAGTTACTGGGAAATAAGCCGGAGACACACTCCACTCCTGTGTATATTGTACAAAAGGAACAAACCGGTTTTTCAGAGATGACTCATGTTCCTCAGCTAAATAGACTCTGCTTACTCTAATTAACTAAAGCTCTAGGCTGTATTTTACATTAAAATGTTATATAAAGGCACCCCGATAACATCAGTATACAGTGATATGCCTAATCTGCTTCTCCTCAAAACTATGAAAACTGTCTGAAGAAATACATATGCACAAACACACAGACACATCCACAGCGAGCATAATAACCTATTTATTTGGAATTACAATATGATCAACATGTTAATTTTTTTTCACCTAATTAGTTGAGAGTTGTTATTGATAAATGTCATAGTGGAAAGTATTTGTTAATTCTTACTGTCATCAGTATATAGTCATTATTCAGTAGCTAAAGGATTTCTTTATGTGAATGTACCTGTACCTTGGAATTACAATTTCACTGTGTTATGAAATTAAAACCCTGCTTATAAGATTTGTCTGAATCTTGTATCATAACTGAACAATGAAACTATATTCAAGTAATTGTTACATTTATCTCTTCCAAAAAATATGTTAACATTAAAAAATTATGTGGTATCATAATAGGCATCTGTGATTTGTTATGATTTGACTTTAAGTGGATTTTCTAGATAATACCTATGTCCAGTTTATTGAGATTTTGCTCATCGATATAGGTGTGTACATACTGGCTATTTAAATATTATGCTTACTCCAAGACTATTTTAAAACCCCAACATGTGAAATAATTCTTCCCACTACTAAATAGAAAAATCTCAAGCATTTCACACTTGAAATTTAAAAAGTTTTCAAAAACTTTCCAAATAAGCAACAATTATTAAAACAATACAGTATCGTATTAGAATACAATTCATATGATATATAGTACCAAGTATTGTATACGTGCTTGAATTCCTTGAATATTGTTCTGCTGTACAGATGTGCCTCATTAACATGGTATTTGCATACAAGCCCCTATGCCCAGCTGCTATAACATTCTATGTCTCTTGGAATATCTTTGCAATTCTCTTTATTTCTAGATTTTTCAAAATTGAAATGGACAAAAGATGTTCACATTTGTAGGGCTTGTGTTTTAAAACTGGGTGGGCGCCTGGGTGGCTCAGTGGGTTGGGCATCTGCCTGCAGCTCAGGTCATGATCCCAGGGTCCTTTGATTGAGCCCAGGTCCTGCTCTCTGCTCAGCGGCGAGCCAGCTTCTCCCTCTCCCACTCCCTCTGCCTGCCCCGTGTGAAGCTGGCAATTGTACCCCCCGTGTGACTTCACATAAGTGTATCCTCACCCTTTAGGCCTCCCCAAGTACATTTGACCAGTCCCTCTCCTGAGTCCTCCTTGTGCCCTGGGAAACAATTAGCAGAGCACTTGCAACATTTGATATTCTCATCAGTATATGTAAAACCAGCTCTGCTCACCCTAATTCTTAACATGGAAGGAAGAGGGTGGTCCAATGCATTAAAAAAGTCTTCTGTTAGCTGGTCAAGCACACATTGACTATTTTCTATAGTTCCTGTACTCCAGCTTATGAATACATACACTTTAAAAACATCAATTTTTCTGTACCTCTACTCCCAGGGAGACCATTCATTTGTGCAGCTACTGTATATAAGGTACTGTGCTAGAAACAGTCTTCTACTAACAATCCTGTCTGTTGCTCCTCATCTGGCTTTGTCAGTCTTGGGGAGAGGACAAACAAATGACTGGAGGAAGAAGATGGAATCCAGGGGCAGCAGCTCTCGGAATAGAGGAGCGAGTGCAGGGTGGAACTAGGCGGCTCAAAACCAGGTGTTCGCAAGTCTGTGAATTTCCACAAGCTCTATCATTTGTACTCATTTCTAATTAGAGAACTGCTCTTCCATTTTTTTTTAAAAAAAGCACTTGAATTTTAAAGTTTTATATTAAGAAGCTATTTTACTGGGGCTCCTGGCTAGCTTAGTCAGAAGAACATGAGAATCTTGATCTTGGGATCATGAGTTTGAGCTCCACATTTGGTGTAGAGATTTCTCAAATAAATATTTTTTTAAAGAAGCTATTTTACTGAGGAAACCTCATGCTTTCAATAACAGTGGACTAGCCAGTTACCAACCACGGATATCATTTGAATATACACATTATGCCACTTTACTAGGAATATATTTTTATGGTTATTGTAACATTAAACCTCTTTTTATCATGAGATTTTTCTGACACTTCAGCGAATGAGTATTTATATTGTAATACAAATCCCTCTCATATTTTCTGACTTCTTGTGCAGACGTTCCCAAACTGCTCTGCAGACATTGGGTTAATTGGCATCGACAGGCATTTTTCAAGGATTAGGTTTTAGGTAATTTATTTCTCTTTTTCCTGAATCTCTAAGTGAAGTGAGTTTGCAACCATCTTCCACTGTGACCTGATTTGTGGCTTATGATGAAGGTGGATACCTTCATCTACTTTTTCTTAACAATGGGGCAGACAGTAGGAGAGCTGTATTACAGTTTTCCACTAGGGCAGCCCCAGTGGCCCAGAGGTTTAGCGCTACCTTCAGCCTGCAGGTGTGATCCTGGAGACCTGAGATCAAGTCCCACGTTGGGCTCCCTGCGTGGAGCCTGCTTCTCTCTCTGCCTCTCTCTCTCTCTCTCTCCCTCTGTGTGTCTCTCATAAATAAATAAAGTCTTAAAAAAATTTTTTTCCAGGGGATCCCTGGGTGGCGCAGCGGTTTGGCGCCTGCCTTTGGCCCAGGGCGATCCTGGAGACCCGGGATCGAATCCCACATCGGGCTCCCGGTGCATGGAGCCTGCTTCTCCCTCTGCCTGTGTCTCTGCCTCTCTCTCTTTCTCTTTCCTTTCCTTTCCTTTCCTTTCCTTTCCTTTCCTTTCCTTTCCTTTCCTTTCCTTTCCTTTCCTTTCCTTTCCTTTCCTTTCCTTTCTTCCTTTCCTTTCTTTCTCATTGCTAAGTAATCTCCACACCCATCATGGGGCTCAAACTTACAACCCTGAGATGGAGAGTCACATGCTCCACCAACTGAGCCAGCCAGGCTCCCCAGACTAAAACTTGTTTAAAACTTCTGCAGAGAAGAAGAAGGAGAAGGAGAAAGAGAAGGAGAAGGAGAAGGAGAAGGAGAAGGAGAAGGAGAAGGAGAAGGAGAAGGAGAAGGAGAAACAGAAGGAGAAGGAGAAACCTCTGCAGATCCAGGTCAATTGATATGCCAAACAACCTATTCATTGTGATCTAAGTGCAATAATACTTAAGTTGTGGAAATAATAATCCAAGAGTGAAGGTGCGGTTTGTGGATTGTTTCTTTTTTTTTTTTACCTATATAGATTTCATTACATTTAAAGCATAAATATGTTAAACTACAATCATTCAACAATGTCTCTAAGCACATCATGGATGTGTTAGAGACATTGCCCTTATTATAATTAAGTAGACTCTATATTTTCTTTTTTTAATTTTTTAAAAGATAGCTTTAAATGTTATACTTTATAAGGCACTATTTCATAGCAGGTATTTTATACAGTTTGTCTTATTTAAATATCTAAATAAGTGAAAACGAGACATCAATGAAAGCTTAATTGATATTTTGATCTTAATATTAAATATCGATATATTAATTTATTTGGATTTTAAAAGACTGAAGACTGACCAAGTTTTCCTTCCAAACAGCTTTCCTTTTAAAGAATAGAAAAATTGTTACAGTCAGATGGTATAGTGCAGATGGTAACATCTTCCCATCATTAAGTTGAGAAGTGACCTTGTAAATATGAATTACTATGTATCAGGATCTGGATTTAAGACAGCTTTTTTCTTATGGATTTTTTATTGTGTTCAGAGCTAGATAGAAACTTATGGCTCTGAGTCATGTGAAACATGAAAATAATCACTAAAGATCGAGTTATTTAAAATATGGGCTCAGATCAGGATCGCTTTTGGGGAAAATAGGAGACTTGTTTGGTAGATACAGCAGTTGTATAAATATTAAGCACAGGATTATGGTGATGCTAATTTCAAAATGTACACTAGCAAATGAAAATTCTTATTGCTTAAATTAACCATTTTAAAAATACTTCTAGTCTTCCTCCTTTAATGAACACTCCTCCTCATGCCTAAATTTACTGGGAATAAAGGAGTGGGGGAAAGAAAATAACTTGAATTTTATTAGAAATTACCAAATTGCCATTCACTTCATCTTCTCCCCTTCATAGGCAGAGAATAAATCCTGTTGTAACATTGAGAAGAAGAGAATGAAATGTGTAGCACTTTCTTTTCTTTAAATAATCACTCTTCCTCTGTTCTTACTACATGAGCTCTGTTTGACCAGCATGGAATTCAGTTCTTGTATTCTCCATGCAGCTTCTTCTTCCCACGAGGAACACGGCCCAGAGAAAATGGTGACTTGATATTTAACCGATCCCTTTCAGCCTCCTCTTCCTCATTGTATCGCTCATCCTCTTCTTCATCTTCCACATCACTGCTTTGAGGACTAGAGACCTGAGACCCTGAAGGGGAAGGTGGAACTGAGGAAGGCCTGGGGTATTTAAATCCTTCGGTCTGCCAAAGATAAAAATAAGTCACAAACTTGTAACAACTTCTTGATTTTTCAATGATGTAAACACTTTGCATATGCATTTAATATAAAACATAGTTGGATATTTTTTGTGGTCTGTTCAAGGGCTATTATTATCTTTGATTCCTCTTGACTCTGGTGCCACCAAGCTCAAGAGAGATTCATTAAATAAATAGCTTTCTTTCATTATACACTGAAATATTCCAGGTGCTTGCTATCTATCTATCTATCTATCTATCTATCTATCTATCTAATATAATTATATATATACTATTTATATGTAATCTTATTTAATCCTTGTGACAACACCAATAAATTTGTTTTTCCCATTTATAGAAGAAAATTGAGGGTTAGAGATGCCAGATAACTTGACCAAGGTCATGCAGCATGTAAGTGGTAGAGCAAAGATTTGTACCAGTGCTGTGATCACTCCCTAGTCTTTAACATCAATCATCGTGTTACACTGCTGATATTGTTTGTCTCAATGCCACTTTGCAGATTTGCTGAACAAAATAGCAGAACATGGGCATCCTGGACATGCCATGGACAGCCACCACTAGAAAGACATTCTGAAGCCAGGGCACTTAGTTGACCCTGAAATTCCACCAGTTACTTTAATTTCAGTTAATGAGCAAATATCACTAGGTTTAATCAAATTTCTCTTCTACCTAAGATTCACTGAGATAACTCATTTGGTAAATGAGCACTAAGCACAACTATGGGTCAGCCACTATAATGCCACTGAGGAAACAAAGAAGAAAAATATGATTCTTGCCCTTTGAGAGAGCACATGTTTGACTAGGGAGGACAGCTGTACAAAATAGTTACAACACTTGTCATTCTGTATTTCAACTCTTTTTGTACATTATCATGTGATACCTATACATCATTTCAAGGTTCAGATATTTCACCAGAAAGCAATTTAAGAAAAAGAAAAGAAGGGAAAAGGAGCTGATTCATGCACTTAGGACCTGGCCCAGAGTAGGAGCTCAGTACTTATTAATTGAATAAGTTGAATAAATGGATGAATATAGCTGAACTATCAAGTTGAACGACTGCCTCTAAACAAGCAAAGCAATTAATTCTGTTAAAATCCTGAACATGAAGTTGGAATTTGTATTTTGAAAGGTTTCTAAAACCGTGTCACCTTCTACATGAGCAAATTTTACCTTGGGTTAACTTCTGAGATGTTTCCCTTGACACTTGATAAAGATGGAATACCATTACATTATTATTAGGAAAAATCGATTATGGTAAAAGGGACTCTTGATTGAGAAATTACATCTGAACTTAGAGATTTATAAGTTATTGATGAAGATCTAGCTTTGGGGACTCCCTGAATTTGATGATTCTTGTGCTTGCATATATTCTTTGTGGAGTCCACAGAAGCTTAACTGTGGAAATTTATATGGGATATTGGTTCCTGTGGGGCACAAAACTATTAAGCTAAGATAGATCTCATACCTAATGATATGGGTCTCACCTTTTTGCATCTAAACTTTTGCCTGGTGGGCAGCAGGGCAAAGAAGTGTGGCTTTTGGACTGCCATGTATGTAGACTGCTATGAGGACTAATCCCACTGAAAAGAAATGCCTGAGGCTGGCCTACTTCAAGCCATGCTTCCTATCTTATATCCTATGTGAATGTGATGACAAATAATCTATGCTCATCTCATGAATATAAATACCTAAGAGAACTTCAGAAGAAGAAGACTCCCTGGTGGGCACTGCTGACTGGTCCATAAATACTCTTCTAGTTCAATTCATCCCATGGTTCCTGAATTAACTCTATGTTACTCTTGCCAAGTAGTCACCCAATATTTCCTTGGATAGCAAATTCACCTGCTGTTAAAGCAAGCCAGTTCACTTTTCAATAACTCCAGAAAGAATGGGTGTCTAACACAGTGGTTTTAAGCACTAAGGCAGGGAGAGTTTCAGTGTGGAAGTACTTCTCTAATGACATGAATTAGCTGATGGCCTGCTCATCCTCTGCATAAGGCTAACTCTAAATTGAGGGCTTTGAATTCATCTGATTTGTCAATTCCTCTATTCTTTGCTTTATGGCAACATTATGAAAAAATAGTTTGCGTCCTTAACTACTTCTAAATTAAAAGGTATTGCCAGGACTTGTGATACATAAAAAATTAGTTTTCTTCCTTTCTTTTTTTTAAAGATTTTATTTATCAATTCATGAAAGACACACAGAGAGAAAGGCAGAGACATAGGCAGAGGGAGAAGTAGACTCCCTGTGGGGAGCCTGATGAGGAACTTGATCCCAAGACCTCAGGATCACGACCTGAGCCAAAGGCACACACTCAACCACTGAGCCACCCAGGTGCCCCAAAATTTAGCTTTCAAAAGAAATACACAATATATAAAATGCTTACCGTTGGTGGTGATGGAGCCTCCATATGGAATTCATCTGGAAAAGCTCTGCTTAGTGTCAGGTACCTGGCATGCTGATAATACTGTGATAGAAAACCCAATTCACAGGTTAAAAAAATTATATAACTTAAGAACAAAGTTATTATATAAAATCTTCTTCTCCAAGTTATAAAACAATAGTTTTAAAATGACAGAACCTAGTAACCCTAAATTTAAGAATCAGAAAAAAAGTTTTACAGTTTTATTATTTTCCAGCGAATAAGGAAAGAAATGCTACAAAAAGTTGGAGGGAAAAGCCATACTGGCCTTACTGAAAACTCTGAATCGAGTGCTGAGGGGACTGAAAATATTGGCTTCATGCTACAGAGAAGCAGCATGACACAGGGCAGAGGTGGGGCCTGAAAAATCACACAAACTGTACCTAAGTCCTGTTTGAGACCTTAGATAAGAAACAAAATTTCTTTCTTTTTTAAGATTTTATTTATTTACTCATAAGAGACACAGAGAGAGGCGGAGATATAGGCAAAGGGAGAAGCAGGCTCTCTATAAGGAGAGCCTGATGCAGGACTTGATCCCAGGACCCCAGGATCACGACCTGAGCCAAAGGCAGATGCTCAACCACTGAGCCACCCAGGTGCCCAAGAAACAAAACTTCTGAAAGCCTTATCATTCTGCTTTCACTGTAAAACATAGACAGTACAATTAATCACCCAGGTTTTGAGGAGCAGTGGCATTAGTATGTGTAGAAACTCGGCAAAAGGCAGCATCTATCATGTGTCAGAGAGGGTTTAGTGGTATCTGAGCACATACGTGATGTCAAGACAAAATCAATTTATTTTTTTTTTAATTTTTTTTAAATTTATTTTTTATTAAATCATCCAGTGCTATAATATATGTCATCTGGGTATTTACAAACCTATGGCATAATTGAAAGGAGAGAAAAAAAATAATTGAAAGGAGATATTTCCTGTACTTATCATTTGAAAAAGATTATTATTCCCGCTCCTATTGTACTTAAGGCATATAGTCACATTATCAGGTAGAGTCAAACAAAGTAGATATGTTTCTGTAGATGTTTTCCTCTTACTCATGAACCAATACATGAAATATGTCAAGTTAAATGCTGACAATAAAATAACTGGTAAGATTACAGTTAGATCCCGATAGATTTGCTGTTATAAACTCAAACTAATAAATATGTAGGTGTGGGGTTAGGATTTTGCAAGCTCATATTAAGTAAAAAAGTACATGAAAACATCACTTGAGATTTCAACAATTATGATACTGAATTGACTTTGCAGCTGATAACTAGAATCTATATTTTTATAGTCCAGTGGGATTTTCCTTTTCTTTTGCTTTATTTTTAAGTAGGCTCCACAGATCCCAAGGCAGGGTTTAAACTCACGACCCCAAGATCAACCTGAGCTGAGACCAACCATCAGATGCCCAACCATCTGAGCCACCCAGGTGCCCCAGTCTGGTGGGATTTTCAAAGTGGTTCTCTTGATCCCGAACTTAACTTACTCTGCCCAAATATCTCCAATCCAGAAGATCGGAGAGCCTCTCAGTTCGGTTTCTCTGAATAATTCTTTGGCGGCGTGACTGTTTGCAAAATCCATACAGAAACTGAGTCAGCTGATTGCAGGAATCATCCGGAGAGCGGAACCGCCTATCAACAATGTAAATACCTGAGCAGCACAAAAACCAAAGCCCAGGTCAACATAGGGTTAACCTTAGAATGCTTCTTCTCCCATTCCTTAGGTTCCATCATAGACCACCCACACAGGCATTATCCACTCCCTGACTCCCCTATTGCCTCTGTGTTATCTTTTCCCTTCCATGGCTGTCTTTCTTCTGTGATCTCCTTCTAATGTTTTATAACTGTCACCAACACAAAGCCAACACAATGAATCTTGTTGAAAAAAACTTGGCAGTAGAGGGATACCCTGGGTCAGTGATTTTCCCTGGGACTGCTCACTACCAGAATCTCTGGGGTGAAAGCTGGGAATCAATGATTTTCAGGATCCCCAGGCCCACCACACAGCCGCAGCTGAGAACCACAGCTCTAGACTGAGAGAAAAGAACCGTGACAAGGAGGCCATAGAAGACCAGGAAATCGGCATATATAGGCCAACAATCCATCCCATCTTGTTTTTCTTGCTGCTAGGCAACACGGACACAGAGAGGGTAGGGTTGTAGGCAAATTCTTCTGCAGTCTTAAACAATTTAAGTGAATTTTGCTACCTTGGCACAGGCCTTTAAAATAATGATGCTGACCAGCCTATGTACTCTAAGGTCACAGTTATTGGAACATCAATATATTTAATATTAATAGAATTTTTAGCTTTTCTATGAAATACATAATTAAATCTACTTTTAATAAAATAATCAGTGCAAACATTACTTTAATCATCAGGATAGCTTTAGGGTTAGGCTCGGTAAAGACTCTGTGCTTTGTTTGGTTAGAGGTCACTTCTTGAGTTGGGCGAATGATGAAAAACCTCACCGTAAGCAGTAGGATCAGCCACATGCTCCTGCATGAAACAGCCAAAGCCGGAAAGGTTGGTTGTCACACTGGGGATACCCATCACAGTGCATTCAGCTGCCAGGGGAAAAGAGACAAAGACTTGGCTTTAGGCCAGCTCCTGTATCCTCTTATGCCAGCCTAGTACTAGCGATGTTTATTATGTACCAGGCACAGTATGAAGTCCTTTACATGTATTAACTCATTTAATCTCCTCAACAATCATGTGAAGTGTCATTATCCCCATCTTACAAATGAAGAAATTGAAGCACAGAGAGTTTAAATAATTTGCCCAATATCACAAAGCCAGGGAATGGTGTAGAATTGGAACTTAAAGTCTGGTGCCCAGCTCCAGGGCTCCTGTTTGATACTGCTACTCTATACCACCTCTTTCATTCCAGCTGGTTTTTCTCTGTGCTCCATTCTAAGCTGTGTCTCTAAGTATGTGACGAGTTTGTGGGTGTTGGACATGAGCAACTCCTCCCATCATATTAGTTTCCCTTGCCACAAATCCCTCCACTTCTCTAATTGTCCATTGTACTCATGCCCTCTTCAGTCTTCACTCACCCTCTAGTCAACACCTGTTTTAATAAAATATTTTTATAAAATAGTGGATACTTTTTTAAAAAAGAAGTATTACCTCTACAAGGATATCTGCATTTTTAACAAGGAATTTATATTTGATTATGGAATTAATCTTGGTTGGCTAACTCTGGAAAACAGTGTGAAGGTTCCTCAAAAAGTTAAAAATAGAGCTACCCTATGACCCAGAAATTGCACTGCTGGTTATTTACCCCAAAGTTACAGATGTAGTGAAATGCTGGGACACCTGAGCCCCAATGTTCATAGCAGCAATGTCCACAATAGCCAAACTGAGGAAGGAGCCACGATATCCTTCAACAGATGAATGGATAAAGAAGATGTGGTGGAATATTAATCAGCTATTAGAAACAATGAATACCCACCATTTGCTTCGGCTTCGATGTGGATGGAACTGGAGGGTATTATGCTGAGTGAAGTAAGTCAATCGGAGAAGCACAATCATCATATGGTTTCACTCATACAGGGAATATAAGAAATAATGAAAGGGATTATAAGGGAAAGGAGGGGATATGAGTGGGAAAAATTAGAGAGGGAGACAAACCATGAGAGACTCAACTCTGGGAAATGAACAAAGAGTTGTGGAAGGAGAGGTGTGGGGGGGAGGGTAAGGGTAACTTAGTGACAGGCACTGAGGAGGGCACTTGATGGAACGAGCACTGGGTGTTATACTATATTTTGGAAAATCGAACTTCAGTAAAAACAAATGAAAAAAATCTTGGTTAGCTAATGGGGATGGGCCAAAAAAAAAAAAAAAAAAGATTTCCCCACTAATCAAGAAGTACTGCAATTTAGACAGTAGCTTTTTCTTCTGCTCTGCAAGTATTGCCTGGTGGTCAATCTCTAGAGAGATGTGGTTTCCTAATTTTTGGAGAGGGTGGTGGAGGAGAAAATGGGACAGGGATTCTCGACCCATCTGAGAATCTAATGAAAACCTGAAGCTCTTCCCCAGAAAAATTATTATACATATATGTATAAAGAATCTTGCCTACAATTCCACGGAAGTTCATAGAACCTTATTTTTATCAAATACTCATTAACAGACATGTAATGAAATGCTAGATACCCATAATCTCTGCAAATGTTCATTGAATGATTTTAATGGAATAAGTACTTCTATTCATTGGATTTTGTAAAAAAAAAAAAAAGCAGACTTAAATGAATACTTTCTGGAGTATGTTAAACTTAGTATCAAATAAGTTATTCTTTAAAAAGTTAGAATTACCTAATATACCAATACTAAATTTATACCACCAGAGGTCTTGTTATTTCTGTAACTACAGGTTTGGTGAGGAGTGGCCAACTTCCTGTGACTAATTCAAAACAGAGAATGACTCACTCTCAAACTTCTTTTTCCATCTACTTACCTTTTATAACACTTTTGCTGGTCTTTATCTTAAAACGCTAGATGTATCTCCTTATTCATTTTGGGCTAAGTCTATCTTTGTCCTATAAAAATGACGTTTGGTGGAAAATCTGCTGTAAATTATAGAACATTCTCTTTCCCCGACATAATTGATTCCCCACATCCCTCAGTCACTCAGGCTTTGGTTTTGTGCTTCTCTATTTTTGAAACTTCCTTGATAATGTTATGTTACTTACTAGAAATAATAGGAACAAAAGTCAATAACAAAATGCTAAGTTCATCAGTGAAATGGGTACATTTTATGTATCTTAAAAGAAAGATACTCTATTATAAACAATTTAAGATAATATGTAGGTATTTCATAAGGAAAAAGACACCATCTTTATAAGTATGATAACTGATACCCGTAACAATTTTTAGGACTACAAAAGAGATAGTTGGAAGAGTTAGTTCAACAGTTTTTCTTATGTCATGTTTTAAGAGGAGATAATCCTTTATCTATTTTCCCCAAAAGTTTTAGTATTTTTATAGCTGCTGGCAAATTATACTTGGTGGAACCTAGAATGATAGAATAGGACCTTTATGTCGAAGGATGCAGAGATTTCATGTTGCTCCCTATGTAAAGATCCTATTTCTATAGAATTTAAAATTCTATATTGAAATTCTGGGCTCAAAATACAAAGATTAGAAAAATTCATCCTCTTCTTTAATTCAACCATGATCTCCCTAACGTTGACTGCTGCCACCCCTTAGCTGGGCAATGATGACATTGAAATCAGAAAGCAAAATTTATTAATTATGCATACAAATTTTTCCGAACCTTTTCTTTTAACATTATAAATGAAAGTATATTTATATTTATTTTTTTAATTTATTTTTTATTGGTGTTCAATTTACTAACATACAGAATAACCCCCAGTGCCCGTCACCCATTCACTCCCACCCCCCCCCGCCCTCTTCCCCTTCTACCACCCCTAGTTCGTTTCCCAGACTTAGCAGTCTTTACGTTCTGTCTCCCTTTCTGATATTTCCCACACATTTCTTCTCCCTTCCCTTCTATTCCGTTTCACTATTATTTATATTCCCCAAATGAATGAGAACATATAATGTTTGTCCTTCTCCGACTGACTTACTTCACTCAGCTGAAATTATATTTAAACAAAAAGGAAAATCTCTGACTACTAACATGAGTTGGAAAAGTCAGTATTGTATTCTTTCCATTGGCATTTCTTTGTATTATTTGTTTCCTTTTTCATTAGCCATTTCAGTACAAATACAAATTGATTGCTCTTGATACTAATGACAACAGTGCTATTAGGAGACAAAAAAGAAAAATAGGTAGTGCATTTGAGAATTGACCATTCAGGAGAAAAAAAAAAGGCAGATGAAGAGGTGGACGATCTGAATGGAATGATATCACTGGTCATAATACCTGCCACCAAACTGGCATATAAAAGCACCTGTTTCTTGAATGACAAGGGTGTGAGGAAGGCCTTTCATTGTATACCGTCTTATACTATTTGTTTCTTTAACTAACTGAATGTGCTGCCTATTAAAAATTAAATGCATCCATTAATTCAAAAGGAAACATTTCCAAAATAAGTTTGAAAGAACACTTTTGCAGGACATCATTTCTCATATTAAACCTGCTTGCACTCAATCTGTCCTTAATATTACTAGTTGGGCCTGGTAGAGATGACTCAATAACATGTAATGTTTACAACACATTCTTTTTCTTTGTAATACAATCATTTAACCTTAGCGGAAATTACGTATCAGCTTTGAATATTATATCCAGGTGCAAAAAATAATAGATTAATAAAATTTTAAATATTCCGCAATCTATATGTGCCACATACCTGGAGTATAACCCCACGGTTCATAGTATGATGGAAATACTCCAAGATGACAACCTCGGACAAACTCTTCATAATCCATGGGTAATAATGGGCTGGTGGAAGATAGAAATTCTGGGTGCAAAATCACCTAAAAAAGGAAAATTCTAATGAGAAAAAAAAAAAAGAAAAGAAATCAAAGCCAAAAATCTCCTATAGTTCGGTATTTGATACTGTAGAATCCGTGTGTTTTAGATTCAGGGAGAGAAGAGAAAAAAGAAAAAGAAATAAGCTTGGGTGCTTTTTCCTCTCTTTCCATTCTGTGTAAGTATTCACTCTGTGAACTTTCTCTCATGTTCCAAGGCCTAGATCAGAGGAAAGGTAGTTAATATGCCCATTTTTGTTCTCAAGCTAAAATATATCCTTCAACCCAAATTGTTTTGACAATAAAGGTATTTTTTATAAAGATTTTATTCTTAGGTAATCTCTACATTCAACATGGGTCTCACACTTACCATCCTGATATCAAGGATCACATGCTCTACCAACTGAGCCAACTGGGCATCCCAATAGTAAGGGTTTTATTTTGCTTCCTAATGGCGGACTGCTGTCTTATTTCTCAATTTGCTCCTACCCGGAGCAGGAAAGAGGGGAGCTAGGTAAAGCCTGCCCTCCATTGCCTCTGACACAAGTTAGCCCAGGGAAATAGATCTAAGGGACAGAGATGTACTACGAATCTCATCTAGATTGGATCAGACTAGAAGTCTTCACCCTTCGCTTTTGAACCTGGAAGTAATCACCTCCTCTCTTACCATCCTCTCTCACCTGGAGGTAATTACCTCCTAACCTAGCTCCTTGCTTCTACTCTACCAAAGTCTCTACTCAATACAATTAGAGTGAACCTTTAAAAATGCCAGCCACTCCTCTGCTCAAGATCTTTCAGTGGGTTCCCATTTTATTCATAGTAAAAGCCAAAGGATTTTTTTACTATGACCTTTAAGCAGTGGTGTTCTGGTAAATGTTTAAGAATGGAAAGCCAAATTTAAGTATATATTGGTACGTAAATTTACAATACATTTTATTGATATAAAGAATGTGTACCATACAATTTCCAAATATTAAAAAATGTATACAAAAAAACCTACACAAAAAAACTTGCACACAGACATTTGCATCAGCTTTATTCATAACTGATAAAACTCGGAAGCAATCAAGATAACCTCTAACAGGTGAGTAAATAAATAAACTGTCCAGACAATGGAATATTATTCAATTCTATAAAGAAATGAGCTATCAGGCCATGAAAAGACATGGAAAAAAATTAAATGGACATTGCCAAGTGAAAAAGGCCAATCTGAAAGGCCACATATTGTATGATTCCAACTATATGGTATTCTGGAAAAGGCAGAACTATGGAGACATTAAAAAGATCAGTGTTCAGATAGAGGCAGGGATGAAGAAGTAGAGCATGGAAGAATTTTAAGGGAGTGAAACTATTCTGTATGATTTTGTAATGATGGATCCATATCATTACACATTTATCAAAGTCAAAGAAGGTAAAACACCAAGAGTATAACTTAATGTAACTATGAATCCTGGTGGATAATAATGTGTCAATGTAGGTTCATGAACTGTAACAAATATACATTGTGGTGTGATATATGGATAGTGGAAGAGGCTGTATATGTGTGACAGTGGGGATTTGTGGGAACTCTCTGTACTTTCTGCTCAACTTTGTTGTGAACCTAAAACTTCTCTAAAGAAGAGAGTCTATTAAAATATATGTAATGTACTCCTTATTATAAATTCTTGATAGTTAACTGTTTCCAAATGCTTTTGTTGACTTTTGCTAGATAAAATCTTGTATTCAGAACCAACTTCTGGTTTCACCCGAGGACAGAATGTAATTATGATGTGAGGGTTGACCCATTCAGAGATATACGTCAGAACTTCATCAGTGACATGAGTGGCTTCTTTCCTGAGTCGGATATTAGCTTTTGAATCCTGGAAAAATATTTCGTCAAATTTTCATGCCACTCACAATTTTGTGTATTGATTCTAGACACAATCCTTTGAAGGTTAAATCTGCATTGTTAATATTTCTCTGTTGCCTTCTTAAGTCTAGACAATTGATAAAAATATAATTGCCTACTTTCACTCTCTAGATACTCCCACTATGGCTACTTTCAAGCTACCAATGTGATGTCACTGAACTGGAAATGAGAAAGGCAGTAGCACACCATTATAGAATACTTCCACCATGTGGGTAAAATAACTTCAAATGCATTGATAATTGTAAAATGTAGTAAACGATGAGGATGTGATGAGTTTTGAGCATTACTTTTCATTTTAATATGATTGATTCATATTTTTAAGTAGGTATAATTTTTTTAAAATAGCTACTTTAAAAACTGGTTCACAAATTTCTGAAAATGTAGTGATTGGCTCTTGTGTGCTGGTATGAACCTGTACTGAGACTCCACTCCCTGTAATGTTATGCAAAGGTAGAGATGAGAATGAAAGAGAAAGAATGGTTATGTTGGAAGGCTGTGACTAGAACAGCTACTTAACTGGTCACCTGGAGGAAAAAAATTCTGCTTTTCTCCTATTTATTAAAGTTTTTCTTGAACCATTATTAGGTAATTTGTCAGCCTCCCCCCATAGTTAAGTAGTTATTAAAAATAAAATCTGATTTAGAAGCATTGGGATTATATATACATGTATATGATATATATAATATATATACTATATATAACATATAGTACTTATATTGTATACATATACCTCATATACCTCATATACATCATATACATGCATAATGTATGATATATATTATATATTTATATTATATATATTATGTGTACTACATATAATATACACATATAAATATATCTTATTTATATTGTATATATACATAATATACATACACACATACATAATATATAATATAATCAAAGAATAAGTGTCTATTTTTCGAAAGAGATTGCTTTGTGCTTTTGTTGTTATTGTTTTAGGATTTTATTTATTTATTTGAGAGAGAGGGAGAGAGAACATAGAGGGAGAGGGAGAAGCAGACTCCCCACTAAGGAGGTAGCATGATGTAGGGCTCTATCCCAGGACTCTGGGATCATGACCTGAGCCAAAGGGAGATGCTTAACCAACTAAGCCACCCAGGCATCCCCAAAGAGATTACTTTGAAGAAAAGCCCTAATTTGGATATATAACAACAATGATAACAGTTGGATGATACTTTAATATATTAAAAATAACTTTCTCACATATTACTTCATTTAATTCTAGCAACATTGTAACATTCTCATTTCTCTAATTTTAGAAATAAATTATAAACATTATAAATAAGTTGTATCTCAGGAGATCCACAAATGGGAGCTAGGTTAAACTTAAGAAATAAAATGATAAAATATCCAAAACTAGTACCTAAAAATGATAGTTCATTCAAACACAAGATTCATAGATCTTGGATACTAGCCCTTTATCTGATACGTCATTTGCAAATCTCTTCTCCCATTCTGTAGGTTGTCTTTGAGTCTTGTTGACTGTATCCTTTGCTGTGCAAAAGCTTCTTATCTTGATGAAGTCCCAATAGTTCATTTTTGCTTTTGTTTCTTTTGCCTTCGTGGATGTATCTTGCAAGAAGTTACTGTGGCCGAGTTCAAAAAGGGTGTTGCCTGTGTTCTCCTCTAAGATTTTGATGGAATCTTGTCTCACATTTAGATCTTTCATCCATTTTGAGTTTATCTTTGTGTATGGTGTAAGAGAGTGGTCTAGTTTCATTCTTCTGCGTGTGGATGTCCAATTTTCCCAGCACCATTTATTGAAGAGACTGTCTTTCTTCCAATGGATAGTCTTTCCTCCTTTATCGAATATTAGTTGACCATAAAGTTGAGGGTCCACTTCTGGGTTCTCTATTCTGTTCCACTGATCTATGTGTCTGTTTTTGTGCCAGTACCACACTGTCTTGATGACCGCAGCTTTGTAGTACAACCTGAAATCTGGCATTGTGATGCCCCCAGCTATGGTTTTCTTTTTTAAAATTCCCCTGGCTATTCGGGGTCTTTTCTGACTCCACACAAATCTTAAGATTATTTGTTCCAACTCTCTGAAGAAAGTCCATGGTATTTTGATAGGGATTGCATTAAACGTGTAAATTGCCCTGGGCATTGACATTTTCACAATATTAATTCTTCCAATCCATGAGCATGGAATATATTTAAATCTCTTTGTGTCTTTCTCAATTTCTTTCAGAAGTGTTCTATAGTTTTTAGGGTATAGATCCTTTACCTCTTTGGTGAGGTTTATTCCTAGGTATCTTATGCTTTTGGGTGCAATTGTAAATGGGATTGACTCCTTAATTTCTCTTTCTTCAGTGTCATTGTTAGTGTATAGAAATGCCACTGACTTCTGGGCATTGATTTTGTATCCTGCCGGTGGGTGGGGGTGACTGGGTGACGGGCACTGAGGGGGGCACTTGATGGGATGAGCACTGGGTGTTATTCTATATGTTGGCAAATAAAAATAAATTTTATTTATAAAATAAATAAAACACCAATAAAAAATAAATTTTAAAAAAACAAACACAAGATTCACAAATTACAAAGTTAAAATAGATCAAATAGTTTCCTCCATAAAATATGATTTGAGTTCCTATCATGGGCAAAGTACTGCATGAGGAAAAGAGACAAAGACACAGATACTGTGTTAGGCAATCATCAAATCCACAGCCCATAGTACTGGCAAGTATCAGCAAACAGGGATTCAAAACTCATTGTGCCTACTTTGGCATTTCCAAGCCTGGGAAAATTTGTACTCTCCAAAGCCCATTTTTGGAACATGAAAATACCATGGCTCATTCGTTTTTGTTTCCAGCCAAGCAGAATGACAGCATAACTAAAATACGAAAGCAGCTGCTCTGGGCCCTGGACAGCGATTACAGAGGCCTAGGGCGGAGGAGATGTTAGAGGTCATCCCAAGGCTATGGGGAGGATTAAATGAGATCCTGTGTACCAGAGCCCCCAACAGAGCACCTGGCTCACAGCAGGCCCCAGATCAGTAGGGAAAAAACAAATAAAAGCCAAAATGTAGTCTAATTACATTTATCCTGTGAGGCTATTAAGATCCCAGGAAGTTAATTTACTTTCACAGAGTGCTGGCACAGGATCAGGACCTGGAATCTGCACTGTAGGTTTTTCTCACTATGCACACTGCTGAGGCAGAATTGATGGTAAATTCAAGCTCAAAATTATTTGCAATGTTTCCTGAATCAAATAAATAGAGAATTTGTCAATCCACTCTGAGATTCATATAAAGAACTTGTCAATCCACTCTGAGAGAACGACTCCATAGAGTTCTGTAAATATGCAACGTAAATATGTAAATTTTATTTAAGAGAGAGAAATCACACAAGTGGGAGGAAGGGAAAGGGGGAAAGGGTGAAGCAGACTTCCTGCTGAGCAGAGAGCCCAATGCAGGGCTCCATCCCAGAACCCCAGGATCGTGACCTGAGCTGAAAGCAGTCAGATAACTGACTGAGCTACCCAGGTGCCCCCGCAGGAGCTATTCTTTTATTTTTTGTGTGTTTGTGATAATAACCAATGAAAATCTCAAAATATTCATGAGTTTGTCCATATAAACATGATTTGTATGAGACAAACTTCCTTCTCCATTCACTCTACAGAAGCCATGTGCTTTTTTTTTAGACTTTTTTTTTAAATTTTTATTTATTTATGATAGTCATACAGAGAGAGAGAGAGAGGCAGAGACATAGGCAGAGGGAGAAGCAGGCTCCATGCATCAGGAGCCCGACGTGGGACTCGATCCCGGGTCTCCAGGATCACGCCCTGGGCCAAAGGCAGGCGCTAAACCGCTGCGCCACCCAGGGATCCCAAGCCATGTGCTTTTATATCTCTGTGCCTTTTTATCCACTTCTCCTGCCTACTCTCTCTACATGATGAACTGTTATCTTAATGATAAACCCCCACTTGTCAGTCAAGATCTAGCTAATGTGTCATCCCTTTTATAAAATATTATCACGTCTCTAGGCAGAGATAAATCCTTCATTTTCTACTTCCATCAAACTCTGTTTACACCTCTCTTCTAAAAGTTATAGAGTACCCATTGTATGTGCCGGGCTAAGTACAAATAAAAGGTAACATATATTATGTGCCACATACCATGTCCCCATGGTCTGCACTAACTGCAGCATCTATTATTTATTTAAGCCTCACCACAATGCTGGGAGTGGGGGCCTATTTTACCACCATTTTACAGATGAGAAGGTTGAGGTACATTAAGTCAATTTGCAAATTGATTAAGTGTCAGAGATCAAAAGCCAGACAAAGAATCTTGATTGACAGCCTCAACTGCCTCCCCTCTGGAGCAGCTACAGCAGCTGCCCTAGCCTATGGACCTGGCAGAGATGGATACTGTGCTAACTCATCTCTGCATAACCAATGACTCTTTTAATGGGCAACTGTTGTTTGGAAAATCTCTACTCCTACTAATAGGAATCCCTATTAAAATTATTGCATTCAGTTGTTCATAGAATAAGGTACCCATCTGCCTATCAACCTGAAACTGGTAGGTGAATGAAACACATGAAAGTAAAACATAAAGGAAAAGTTCAGGTACAAGGAAATGATAAATGTGGTAATGTTAATATATTCAAAGTAAGTCAACAGTAAACCACAACACATGCACACACACACGGATATCTTTTGTATTAAGAAAGGAAGTACTGGAAAATAATTCTGAATCTGTGTTAGCTGTAGATTGTACTGTTGAAATTTTTTTTTTTTTTTTTTTTTTGGTGGGCACAGGGGTACATGTGTCTCTGTGTGTGTGTGTGTGTGTGTGTGTGTTTGTGTGTTTCCTTCCCCTAACTGACCAGTCACATTAGTAGTCTGCTTTTTCTCTTTATGAGTCACTACACAGTGCTGCTACGTGTGTATATTTTTCATTTATTTGTTAATTTTTATTAATTCTAGTTTTTGTTAATGATATTTGACTTTCCTTTTGGAAAATAATGGTTGAGAGGTGTTTAGAACTGGGTTGCAGTCTGTGGGCCTTTCCTCCTCATCTTTCCTCGCCTCTTTCCAAGGTGTTTGACTACTTCTCCCTGCCTGCTTTTGTTTTCAATCTCTATCCTTCACAGGCATTTTCGCTGATTAAGTGTTTTCACATCTAATCCTGTCTTGGTGTCTGCTTCTCAGAGGATGAAAACTGAGAAAATTTATTTTTTTAAAAAATATTGTATTTATTCATGAAAGACACAGAGAGAGAGAGAGGCAGAGAGGCAGAGACACAAGCAGAGGGAGAAGCAGGCTCCATGCGGAGAGCCCGACGCAGGACCCGATCCCAGGTCTCCAGGATCATGCCCTGGGTCGAAGGCGGCACTAAACCGCTGAGCCACCGGGGCTGCCCCAAAACTGAGAAAATTTGTATGAAACACATTCACTGCCTCAAAAACTCACAGTCTCACTGGAGGGATAGACATACATATTTTAAAAATGCAAATAATCTGGAGCGATGATTCCTATATTTGCAGTAGATATAAAGCATCTTGAGAATGCAGATAAGAAAGCAATTGTTCTGCTTGGAGTAGATGGATGCATGTTATGGACCAACACAAGGAGGAGATGACTTCTAGGTCAGATCCCAAAGGAGCTGTTAGAATGGCTGAGATAAGGCACTTCAGAAAGGGAGAGTAACACCAGCAAAGACACAGAGGGATGAAGTATTTAACATACTTAGGAAATAATGTACTTGTCCATTCCTGAGAAATTGCTTCACTGTTACCATACTTTAAAACACAAACAAACAAAAAACACATAGATCAGCAAAGCATACTTTGTTTAGAGCTCCCAATTTCAAGGGACCTTCCAGGCTCAATCTTCCCAAGAGCAAAGAAAGCATGAACCACAGGTATGGCTCCATGCCCCCTGTTCCATCTATATTTATTGTACAGATTACATGCCAGACACCAGACAGGTCCTCAGGGAAGAGCTGCAGATTTAAATGCAAGTGTGACATGCAAAGTTCTGTAAAACAAAAAGCTACAAGAAAATAATAGGCTTTCTTTCCACCACTATTTCTGTTCCAAGAGAAAAAAAAATGGAGAAGGACTGGTCTAAACTACGTGAGAATGGGGTCAAGTTAGTGCTGATACACAGACGTGAGGTAAGTGTCTGCAGATCCAATCATGCTGAAAAATGTAAGGATGGAGCACTCTTGGGAGATACATCTCTGGATTTCCAAGGAAAAATTTGTAGCCTATTGCCTATCATTGGATGTGTGCTAGGGGTAAAAATTTTGGAAATGCAGAAATGCAAATGAGTAAATAAAAGTCACCCATAATTCTATGACACAGGGAAATATACACACATATATGTGTGTCTATGTACACATGCATGCGTGTGTGGAGAATATATTTTAAATGGATGGGATAGCATTGCATGGGACATCTTGTACACAGCTTGTATCATTTAATTCTGAACTATGAGCTGCTACTATCTACTACCATGAAAATTTCTCCTGCCTTGATTTCTGAGATATTTTTCTCTTCTAATTCTTGCTCTTTTTTTTCTCGACTTTTCCTCCTCTAATCTCCTCTTCAATCTTGAGGTTTTCTTGGGTCAACACTTTTCTCTGCTCATTCAGCCTGGTCTTCCAGCATGGCAGGTATCCCCTGTTGCCCCTGCACTGATATAGCTCCCTTCATGATTGCTCTATGTTTTCTTTTTTTTTTTTTAATATTTTATTTATTTATTCATGAGAGACAGAAGAGGCAGAGACACAGGCAGAGGGAGAAGCAGGCTCCATGCCCGACGTGGGACTCAATCCTGGGACTCCAAGATCATGCCCTGGGCTGAAGGCAGGAGCTAAACCGCTGAGCCACCCAGGGATCCCTGCCCTATATTTTCTAAGTACCTATGAAACATCTCAACTTGAGTAGCTCACACATAACTCAAACTCAATCTACAAACACTAAAGTCAATTCATGATGCAGTCCTCAAGCCAACTTCTGATAAAATCATTCCTTAGTTTTTAGAAAGTGTTGACTAAATACAGAAGCCAGGAGGCTATGATCCTTGCCTTCTCCCTCTTTTTCTCCTCCCAATGAGCATTGGTCACTAAGTTTGATCTTTTCTATATGTAACCACCTCTCCCATTATTCCATCCTCTCCAACACTTCTGACATGGCCTTTGTAAGGGCCCCTTATCATCTCTCACCTTCCTGTAACAGGAGGTCCATAACTTGTCTCCCTCTACCACATGCATTCACAGCTATATCAAGGAGTGAATGAAAGGTGAGGGATGAATTTACAAGTAGACTATTGTTCCAAGAAATTTTGCAGAGAAGAATAGAAAATACCAAAACATTTTTAAAAATCAAGAGAAGACCAGGTTAAGGCAAAGTTTGTTTGCTTTTTAATGAGAGAAAATTTAAGAAATATTTGTAGACAGCAAGGGAAGGAGCTAGTAAACCTGCTGTATAAGGGAGGGTTAAAAAGGTAAGTTTCCCAAGAATGTCAGAGGGAATGAGATCCCAGAGCAATCCTCAGAACCTAAGTGAAAAGAAGTAAGAATAGGCCAAAATCTTTATTTGAGGGTCACTGAAGGTTTATAACTCATTGAATTCTCAGGTCAACTGCTAAAGGTGAAAGAAAGAAGAAAAAGTGGGACCTTTGAAAAGATTGGTAAACTCTTATGACAATGTGATCTGGAATACTGGTGAATGGAATGGAGTAGAGATAAGCAACTGTCTGTTCACATGTCCCTTTTATGTCCCACACCTAGCACTGTGCCTGGAACCCAGTACACCCTCAGGACACATCACAGAGGCTAAGCTCCACAGTGGCAGAAACCAGGTCTTATTCACACAATTCACACTGTGCTTAATCATTTACAAACTCAAGCATCCAAACAATGAATTGGCCTGTAGAAAATTCTATAAAAATATCATTAGCCACATTCTCTGAAACTGGAGGCTTCTCATAGTATTCCCTTAAAGTTGAACTTTATCAGGAAAAAAGAAGAAAATTCATATTCATCTCAGAGATTCACTAATTAAAGTAATTCTTAGAATATATTCATATCATTAAAAATTAGGCAATTTCCCTATTTTTACCGGCAATATTGTACAATGTTGAGAATGATACTAAAACAATCATTATACTTTAATTACCCAAGACAGGAAACAGAATTATTTTTTTTTTGGAAATATCATTTGATAGGTGTCAAAACAAACCTAGGAAGCTTCTAATAAGCTCTGAAGAAGTATATTCTATATCCTTCTGAAGTGCCCTCTGTAAACAATTAGTTCTACCTTGACTCTGTCTGAGCGGCTGTTGAAAAGTCCAATCCGTCTAATGGTGCTGAGGATGGGATCAGTGGAGTCATCAATCATGTTGTGAGTGGTCACTGGAGGCAAAGACTGTCGCTGAAGTCATAGAGGAAAGAAAATGTCAATGGTGAAAAGAATTAATAAGTGTGACTAATGTCAACAATAGGTCATTGGCAACATGTCAACCAGTCTTTATGCCTTCCATCCTGTGGGATGACACTAATGATGATGACTAAGTTTTGCGTGGGTTCCAGAGAAGGATAATAGGTTGAAGAACTTTCTTCAGATATTGTGAACACATGATACTTTTGTTTCTCACCTGCAGCCACTATAAGAAAGGCCTACACTTCTTGACTACTTTTAGGACTTGTTTGGAATGAATGTGTCCTGAAATCTTAAGATGAACTCCTCTCCTGGATCCTTCTAGCAAGGCTATCCTCTGACGGCACCTGCTGCCTCACTGTTATGACAAGATGTCGGCACATGCCTATCTTGCATTTTTGCAATGTCCGCTCAACCGAGAGATATTCACCTTTTCTCTATCATGACTCAAAATGCCATGCTTTTTGAAAATTTTAGGGACAATTTTGTTGCCATTGCAATATACACAGTTTTTCAAAAAGATATATTGGTTTCTTTCTAAAAATAGAAATTTTTTAAGTGGATACAAGATAAGTTCCATGACATTTTTTAAAGAAGCCCTGAGAAGCACTCATAAAAGAAAATAAAGCAAAGTTATCATTTAGGTGAATGCATAAGAATGACTTCTCTAGTTCTCAGGTTTATACATTTTCCAAGCTGGCTCATTCCAGTAAATTAAAATATTGATCTAAATAGATTTGAACAACCTTGGAAGGGATGGGCACTCTTTGTTACCTGAGTTGAAAAGATGGCTCTTTTCATAATTGTTACATCATCTCGATCCAGAATATTGTTCATGTCAGGAATTTCTCCTCTGTGGGGAAAACAATGTTCATCATAAAATAAAAATAACTGGCACTAATTTAATGCCACGTATGTGTCAGACAGCGTTCTGAACACTTTAAAAATAATTATAAAGCAAACATGATTTCCTGATGAAGCTCATAGACAAATTCCTAAAACATGAAGAAGTTTGATAAAAAAAGCAATTTCAATAGCATCAAAGAAAATTAAAATTCATTTTTAAAGTATTAGCGTTAACCATCAGAAGGAGAATCTCACTATATTTTGCCTACCCTTGAGTACTATGTTCTAAAGTGGACATAACTATCTTTCTTTATGTGACATAAAGATCTTTAAGTGACATAACTGGTAAAAGGAAATGATGCATGCCTGCCATCGTCAGTCAGGACAACAGAGCTTTCTCTTCATATTATAACATAATCTATATATTTTATATATAATCATTACTTTGTAATACATTTTAGTTAGATTTGATTAGATTCTATACATCTATATTTCATTTATTTTATTACATATTTAAATGTTTATTATTCATTAAGTAATATAGGTTAATTAACATTATTTAATGTTACTAAATATTTTAATTTAATATATAAGTAAGTGTATTTAATATATAAAGTCAACATATATTTTGACTTAAAAAACTCATGAAATCTTCCTCAGTTTCGCATTAATATATTAACCCTTAATGAGAGTTCCATTGAATTAGAACCTATTTGCACATGTGAATATGTTCTCATTTGTACAACCTATCTTAAGAATTTGTCAGATGAAGGATAAAACAAGATCTGTTCACGTGATATAATACATATTCAAAGGCTACTCATTCCTTTACATCTGGATTAAAAGAAATACATTATAGCATTTAAGTTGTTAAATTTGAATAGGGGAACCCTATAATATTTGAAGTGTTAAGTACTCTCAGCACCTACCTTAACAATGCATCATAGAGTTTCTTTCCAAATTTTTCCTTTACAGAATGTGCAATGTCCCTGTATGAATTGAAAGATTTTTAATTTAAATAGGGTCCCAATTCAAAATCTTTGTTTGCCAGTGGCCATGCTGATGTTTTGTCGTTATATTCTTTGAAATTACAGACCTCTTTTGTAGAACCTCCTCTACTGTGTTTCCTAGTTGCCAGTTTAGCTTGAGTTAAAATCTCCAGAGCTGAGGCACCAGAACACCCTGAGCAGCCCACAGAGCTTGACATTTTTTGACTTGATGAAATTAGGGCAAGTGTGGACAGCAGGGCGGGGGAGTGGATGGAAGTATAGGTGTAACAAGATGGGTAATTCATTGATAATTGTAGAATCTGGGCTATGGGCATGTAGGGAGTCATTATACAAATCTCCTTATTGTGGAATTCACATTAAAACATTTTAATGTGAATTTCACATTAAAATTTTCACATTAAAAATTTTTTTTTCACAATAAAATTTTTAAAAATTCAACCCATCGTTAAAGATTGCTGCAGAGGCTTTATCCGTCCATGGTGGCTCATTCCAAAGTTTTTATAGTAACACAGTTTGATAGGCACTACATAATCTAACATAGTAGCCTATAAGAAGAGAAACAAGTATCATTTGCGCTATAATAATCTTTACTTATTTTTTTTTTTTTACTTATTCGTTTGTGAAAGAGAGAGAGAGAGCAGGAACGGGGAGTAGATCAGAGGGAGAGGGAGAAGCAGACCATCTGCTAAGCAGGATGTCAATCCCAGAACCCCAGGATCATGAGCTGAGCTGAAGGCAGACACTTAAGTGTCTTGTGCTATAATCATTGTAAGGCTGTCCAGCACTCCTTGTGCTATAATCATCATAAGGAATAAAACAGTTCAAGGAGATATATCAGAAATTATGCATGTCAAAAAAATCTCTTTACACTTATTGCTTGAGAACATTCACAAAACATGAGATTACCATAGCTGTTTCCGCACTGCCTGGCCTTTCAGTGTTTCCACGTTGAAATTATTTGTCTTGGCAGGCATAATGAAAAATACCACTACCGTGACGTCACTTTTATGCATCTAATGAGGGATTAGGAAACATAACAAGTCAACTACCAAAGATAAAAGAAAACGTCAACAGATAGACTTTAAACTTTAAAAAGTATATAGTGTTTTAAATCATCTTTAAATAAAAGGAATACTTATTTATGATTTAGAGACATTAAACCCACCTTCCTGAAGCTTACTCAGAAATTTAAATCTGGCTTTCAGTCGAGAACTGCTGGTTAACAATTTGAAAATTCAGACATAAAATATTTTCATTAAGCAGCTAAAATATATAACAATGGCTAGTGATATCATAGTGCTTTTCTGTGGTTAAAAAAGTCACATCAATCTGAGCTGTCTTTAAAATTTCATATTGGAAAATTAATGGGAGTTTGGCTTTGTTTCATTCTATTTTTTTCTAGTTTTTATTCACTTTGATTTGCACAAAAAGAGTATTTAAACTTTCCTGTTACATGTCTTATCATAATGCTACATTTTGGTTTTTTAGTCTTAAAGTCCAGGAACAAGCAAAGGAAAATGTACTCAGCACTTCTGGTGTGGCAGGCACTGTGCTGGATGCTTTAAATGCATAACTTAACCCCATCCTCACAATAACTGTGCACAATAGATGGCTCTCTTTTCATCTTACTAACTGAAAGAGAGGCATGAGGGTATCAATTGTCTAAGTTCCTACAACAGATTATTGGTAAAGTTGGGATTAAAACTGGTGTTTTTTGATTCTATACTCTGTTTGCTTTCCCCTCTTCCCTAGTATGTCTCAGAAGGAAATGATATATCCAGTCGTGAGAATGGAAGCATAAACTTACTTAAAACCGTGAACATATGAATGAACATATGAATGTTCATATGAATGTAGTCTGGAAATGACTATCTCCAAAGTGTGGGCACCACATACTCTGTGGCCCCTTCAAGAGTCTATTAATTACATTCTATTTTAAAAAATCTATGGAAGTCATAGAATAGGAAACTCTTCAAGAGAAGTCAATGTGCTATGAAAGAATAAATGTACTATATGAAAGAGAATACTTTCTCCAAGTATTGTAATTATCTTTGATGTCTAGAATCGCAATTGGCTTTTTTTCATATTTAAAAATAAAGTGACTATTTAATAAATGTATAGATAAATTGATTAATCATGTCCCTAAACATGATATATGTTTGACATAACTTTGAGTCCATCTATAAAGCTTGTTGAATAGATACATACCAGGAAATAATGGACTAAGATTATTGTAGCCTATTCTAGAATAATCTATGTGGTCTTCAGTCCTATTTTAGAGTTTGATTTTTATTAATGTATTATTTCCTTAGTAAGTGGTATCAGTGAATCTTTTAGTATACTTGGTGCGATATCTGCTCTAAGGCAAAAATAAATTTATGTCCAAGGAAAAATATTAACTGGAGAAGAGTATGAGCTCAGGAAAGTTTAAATTGTCTTGGTATCTCAGTAAGATTGAAATTCTACACTGGTCTCCCGTAGCTTATTGTTATTTATTCTATATCTACATGATAGGATTAGAATATAAGTCAATAATTTTAATCACTAGCTATTACATGGTACCATTTTGTATAGCTGCTTCTATTGGCACAGGTTTTACTGCTGGCTTAATTGGGAAGCTATATTAAGTCCCACCTTCCTGAGCAAAAACTGAATCTGCATGAAAGTAGGAACCTCCTTTCCCCTCCTTGTTTCCATGTGGTGGGATATCTCCTGGTCTCATAGTTGAAGGCTCTTAATCTTAGGGAGGGGGTATGGCTGATGAGTAGGGAGAGGAATAGTTTGTGTATGACTGCCCTGATGTACGGAGAGAAATTGTTTGGTTGCCAGCTAGATGGCACAGGTTCCTCTGAAGGCCTTCTTTGGTTGAAGGAGGACAGCAATATGGTGAGATAGCTAGGTCTAATAGTAAGGTCCAATATCCGGAAGCCTATTGGTGCCATATACCAAGCCACATCTTCCATTAAAGTCTTTATCAGTTTTAAAGACATCAAATTTTGTTCTCCATTTGCTTGACTTTTTCATATTTATCTTTCAACTGGTTAACTCTTGGGACAGGGGAAGGAATGTCGTAATGTCATATTAAAATATATCACAATAATCTTGTGGTTCTCTTTTTAAAATACCTGATAACATAGGCAGATAAACAAATGAACAACGTGGTGATCCCAACCTGTAAATTGAAAGACTAGAGCCATTTTTAAAATAAGGTTGACATTGTAAGTGTTCACAACCACATATCTCTTGGAAAGTTCTTAAGAAGCCAGAAAGTTCTTTACTTCCCACAAAAGAAAGTCCTCCTATAAAAGTATCATGTGGCATTACTAGAGCATTCTTACCCTCAGCAGAAAATTAAGCCTGGATAATGCTTCTAGGAAGATGTCAGCACCTTTGTTTGAAAACTCATATCTCCCAGCAATGAAAAGGAACAAAGTCTTTTCAAGATCAAAGTCCAGATGACTAAAACAAAACAAAACAGTTTCAAATGAAATAAGGCAACAGCAACAAAATGTACAAATGAATTCTGTTAAAGTTCAAAGAGAGCTGGGAAAGACAAACATTTACTATAACAGTCTTGTTTTCTCTATGCCATAGGTCCCCAAAACACACACTATTTCTTTTTTAAATAAAGAAAAGCATACCCGTAGAAATGACCTCGAACAAAATCTTGGATCCTGGCCTTGTACATGGCATGTAGATTTTGAAACTCATGTACTGCCGAAAATTTCTTAACACTCAAGCCATTTGGAGTAACTACATCTGGAAAAGCAAAAATAATATCATGGCAAAAATCTTTTGAGAGAGGGTATCATTGTAGAAAAATAGTTTGTTTAGATACATAAAATTAGATGTCTCTTAACACTTCTAGTTTCTATCATAGAACCAAAAATTCATAAAACAGCACAATAAATTATTGAAATAGGAAATTAGGAGTGAGTGACAAAAATAACATTAACTAGCACAATGAAACATCTAATTAAAAGCACTAATAATAAAAAAATTAAAAAAAAATAAAAAGAAAGAAAAAAAAAGCACTAATAATGATTATTATAGTTTTCGTTTATTGATGTCTTATTATTGCTCTTAATACTCTAAACACTTTACAGTGTAACTCATTTAATCCTTGCAAGAACCAATGGAGTAGGTTTTCTTATCTGCATTTCCATAGGCACAGAGTTGTTAAGGTATCCGTCCAAGAACACAAGTGTCAGAAGTAGAATCCATGTAGTCTCCCTCCACATGTTGTGTCTTTAACCATGCTGTACACTAAACTACTTCTTAGCATCTTATTTTGACCAAAAGTGTGGGAAATGTTCTGTTCACTTGGAAAATTGGAAAGTCATGTCTTTCTTTCTAATTCCCAGAAGAGCTTACTCAAGTAGGAGGACATGTTTGGTTTTCAAGAATAATTATTAGTTTGTGACAAGAAAGATAGAGACTCTTCAGAGTACAAGATGGGAACTACCTAGTGACTTGAATACATGGGCTGCTGCATTTAGTAGCAGCAGAAACAAATTAAAATTTAAAAAGAAGCTATATAAAAAAAAAACCCGTAACACATGGCAATGGGCATTTTTGCAAAGGAGATTTGAGCTAAAATTATAAATATGCCATTGTTTTGAAGGATATTTTACAGTTAACAAGCTATCTTTTGAAATGATTCAACAAAATCAACCCAGGCTTCTTGGTCAGTTTTCTTAAAAACAAGAACAAACTGCCATTCTTCTGCTTTTTTACTAAGTAATTGGACAAATTCTATACTCCACAGCAGAGTCAATTTTAGGTTGTCAAGGTTTCTAGTGAAAGCCCTCATGTGAATAATTCCTATAGTCTTATCAGGATAGTAAACAATCCCCTCTTATAATGTATTTCTCTTTCTGAAACATTATATAGTGCTTAGTTTGTGCTAGATGCTAGTGTAATTGATAAATATTAATTTAATTTTTATAAATCTATATGAAGTAAGTTATTTTGCTATCCCAATTTTACAAGTGAAGAACTGATCTATAGAGAATTTAAGCTATTTGCACAAGAACAAGAAACTACAAAGTAACAGAGATAGGTTTTAAAACCAAGGCTACTTGGGGGCACCTGGTTGGCTTAGTCAGTTAAGCATCTGATTCTTGATTTTGGCTCAGGTCATGATCTCAGGGTCATATGATCCAGCTTAGCATCCGGCTCTGTGCTGAATGTGGAGCCTGCTTGAGACTCTCACTCTCCCTCTGCCCCTCGCCCCGTACTCTCACTTTCTAAAATAAATAAATAAATCTATAAAATAAAATAAAACCAAAAAATTTAAGACTTTAGTTAGAGAGAGAGAGAGAGAGAGAAGGAGAATGTGCATATATATGCACGAATGAGGGAGGGACAGGCAAAGAGGGAGAGAAAGAAACTCTCAAGCAGATTCCCAGCTGAGCGTGGAGTCCTATCCAGGCTCCATCTCACAACCCTGAGCTGAAATCAAAATTCTTTGGCTTAACCAACTGAGCCCCCAGGCACCCCTAATTTAGCCTTTTTGCATCCCATGGAACATAAAAGAAAAATGGACACTGCCAAAAGTTTCAGAGCTGACATTTTTATTCTACAAGTGTGCATACATACTGACCCATCTGTTTAGACTCCCTCCTGTGGGAGCATTCTGATTGTCCAGAATCAGAATCAATCTTTAGGCTGGGTATCTACCTCTAGACCAATCAGCTGTGACCAAGTGATAGAATCATGTTCTAGGAACATGCCTTTCAGCATTGTAACCTCTGGTAGGTCTGGGGATAGCTCTCAGAAAAGCTTTCAAGGTCACAGGGGAAGTAAAACAATAAGTTTCTACTAAATAGAATCAATGATGCAATGTCACAAGATGTAGGGCTGGAATATTCTCACACAAATTTTTGATATTTTTTTGTAATTTTGTTTCCTTAAAATAGAAAAGTTAACTTGCTTTACACACAGCAGGTCACTGTGACAACCCTAGAGCATAAGCCCATTTCTAGCATAACCCATTTATTCAACAAGCACAGACGGAACACTACTATGTTCTGGATATAGCTCAGTATTGGTTTTGCAACAGAGCTGACATTGAGAATTAAAATATGTGCAAAGATTTGGGTGGTAGCAGTGAATGTCATTTTTCCTCTATTAGTTTATACTTTTTTGTTTCAAACAAAAGTTTTAGACTCCAATGTCATTTAGGACTGAAAGGTGGGTGACGAATTCAGAGATAATAATTACCAGGCTTCCTCTTTAGCATATGTTCTGCTTCTATTGCAGTTATTTCAGATACTGTGGTGAATACATGAGCACAATGGACAGAGGCCCGCTCCATGCAATACCGGTGGTAAATCTGCCTTTCCCCAGCCTCTTTGTCTATGTTAAACTGTTAAAAAAAAAAAGAGAGAGAGAGAGAGAAAGAGAGAGAAGAGAAAAAGAAAGGAAAAAAAAAGAAAAGAAAAAAGGAAAGGAAAAGAAAAGAAAAGGAAGAAAAAAGCAAAAACACATATACATTTGATATACATTTGCTCATACAATCAATCCTTGACAAACATGAGGGTTAGGGGCATGGACCCCTGGTGTAGTTAGAAATCCCCATTTCACTTTTGACTTCACCCAGCACTTAACTACTAATAGCCTAGTTTACAGGAAGCCTTACCAATGATAAAAAACAGTTGATTAACACATATTTTGTATGTTATGTGCATTACATACTGTATTTTTACAGTAAAGTAAGCTGGAGAACAGAAAATGTTAGTTAAGTAAATCATAAGGAAGAGACAACACATTTACAGTACTATAATATATTTATTGAAAGGATCCATATATAAATGGACCCGCACAGTTCAAACCTGTGTTGTTCAAGGACCAACTATACTGATCCTTCTACACAAGTGAAACAAAATCATATATTATACATATTGTTTTTCCTCAATTCTGTGTAAAGTTTTATAACCACAAAAAAGTAATAACTTTTTATTAAACCTATTACTAAATGCACAGTTATGCATGCTTTAAAAAGTATTATTCACTTCACTTCTAAACTTCTTAAATAGCTTCTAAACTGCTATTTAATCCCTTAAGTAAATAGTTTTACTTTGCTATAATTACATAGAATTCTTAATTTTTTGGTATTTTAATATTTACTTACCTTACATCTTACAAATATTGAGCTAATTTCTTTCCCCAAGGTCCTTATCATATTTTTCCAATAAACAAAGAAACAAAGGTGACATTAAGCTCTATATTGAAAATAAGGATAATTATTATCACTTTAATTGGCTGGTGTGTTAGATTGTGCAATCATCCACAAGATATCCTGGGTATCTTAACTTAAATTAAAAAAAAAAAACTTCAAAAACCAATAAGCCAAGCACCAAACAATTAATTAAATAGTTGGCAACAGTTGTGGGCTTTTGCCATATTGCTTAGCTGAACATTATGTCTCACATAGCTGCAGATGAAACTACCAGTGTTTAAGAGAGAAAAGTGTATAAGGTTACTCACATTATATTAGCAGGGTGCATTCTCTAATAAAGATCGTTAGAAGCTCAACACTGGATCAGGCTCTCTTCTAAGCATGTATCATATTTCATCCTTATAAACCAACTGTGGTTTGTATTTTGTCTTCATTTTATGCAGGGGAAAATTGAAGCTTGTAAAGGTTAGGAAACCTGCCCAAGATCACATTCCTATTAAGTGTCTTAGCAGAGCCCTGAACTGATACCAAATCAGGCTGACTCCAAGCTTGTGCACTCTTCTGCTTTTCTATCCTTTAGACTCCGGTTCAACCAACAAGTCAGTCCCAACGATTACTGCACCATATACTGAAATAGACTGAAAAAAAATACTGAAAAATACTCATTATATGATTCTAGAGATTACAACAAAGAAATTCCTAGAGCATTCTATCTTAACTGTAATATTGTAATATTTCTGTGAAAATGTTTGAAACATGGCTCTCTATGGCATCCATAGATCAGCTGAAGTTAATTATCCTAAGAGCTCTATTTGATTGGTCTCATTTATTCAACCAAATCTCTCATTCAACCAACATTTGTTGAGTAATTTATTGTTTCTGTGGCCTTCAAAGAGCTTATAGATTAGTGAGAAAACAGGTTAAAATTAAGTAGAAATGAGTAAGTGCCTGAGGAAAGCATAGGATCAGAGTGGGACTGATTCACACTGGCTGAGAATAGAGAAATGTATCTCTTACTATGCAAGTGTTCATATCGTCAGTATCACCTTCAGAATTTAAGACTTTCAAGGGCAAGGACCATAACTTATTAATCTTTGTACCTCCAAGTTGATTGGATGAATAAAATGGCATTTGGACCAGGACATGAAAGTTTAATTTGAGGAAGGTTATTTTGGATTGAAAAATTAGCTGCCCTAAAGAACACATATATTAAGTCAAATAGCATGTGTAGGAAATAGCATCTGATATGACTGCAGCAGTGGTATAAGAGAAGATGACAGACAAGGCTAGAAAGTTGGCCTTTGTCCTATGTACAATGAAAAGGACCGAAAAGGTTCATTTAATCATATGGTAAAGACAGCTTATGCATAGGAAAGATAACTCTGGAAAAAGTATGAAATGTTTTATGCTTAGAAAAGTGCCTGGCACATGGAAAGTGCTCAATACCTTTAGCTGTTGTTACTATGATTGTTATTGGTTTTATTGTAGAGAGTAATAAGATTTCACATATGGGACAGCATTTAACATCTAGACATTTAGAGATAAGAAAATAGGATTTCTAAATGAGTAAACCAAGTATTCAAATATTTAAGGGAAGGACATATTTAAGCAAGGAAATATTTAAGCAGAGGCCTGGTGAACCTGTGAAAGGTCTCAATGAAGACAGGCATGTGCCTTTTCTTGGTCCCATGGTCCCCTTACCATGCAGGCCTATGGTATGCATGGCCACACCTGTGGTTTACGGCAATTCTAGGTGTTTATACATGTTGTCCACTTTTCCACATGCATATGATAGTCTGTTAAAATCTGTCTGGGGGGGCACTTGGGTGGCTCAGTTGGTCAAGTGCCTCCCTTCAGCTCAAGTCATGATTGCAGAGTTCCAGGATTGAGCCCAGAACTCTTTCTCTCCCTCTGGTCCTCCCCCCTCCTTCGTGCATGCTGTCTCTCTCTCAAAATGAATAAGTAAAATCTTTAAAAAATTAACTATAAAATCTCTGTCCGGTAATTCTAACATATAACATATCTGGCCCTGGTTATTTTGACAATGAATCTCACTTTCCTACATTTTCATGTATCTCATTACTTTTTGTTAAATTCAGGAAAGTGTGTATAAAAGATGTTTCATGTTGCAATTAGTTTTTGAGTAAAATAATTCTACTCTTTCTCTTTTTATACAAGTTAGGTACTTTCATTCTTGTTCCTATCTCTCCCCCATATTTACTTGCCTGAACCAAAGCTTACTGCAACTGATTCTGGGACTTGCATCAAAGACTAAATTATGACTCATTTCTTATGTTGAATGTTTAAAAAGTTTTCATGCATATATATAATATACACATAATTATATTATATATATTATATATTTAATTTATTATATAACATCCAAATTCTAAACCTACTGTGAGAATGGGATGAGGAGGATCTGTAGGAAATGATTATGGGGGACTTTTCTATGAAAAATAATTATGAGTTTAACTCAAAATCACCTGGGTGGCTCAGTGGTTGAACATTTGCTTTTGGCTCAGGTTGTGATTCTGGGGTCTGGGATCAAGTCCCACATCAGGCTCCTTGTGGGGAGCCTGCTTCTCCCTCTGCCTATGTCTCAGCCTTTCTCTCTCTCTGTCTCTCACGAATAAATAAATAAATAATTTTTTAAAAAACAAATCTAGTTCCTAATTACTTGTGATCTCCTAGTCACTCTGCTGGACAGGATATTTTACTAGAATGATGGGTTGAGACTGACTCAGCTCACACATTTCAACCAGTGAAGAGCCTTAAAATGGGAAGATACATCATATTTGAAGATAAAATGGTATAAATACTAACCTTTTGTCCAAGGGATAATATTGTAATATGTAACTACACACTATAATCATTTGTTACTTAGAACAACTAATATTATCTAATGAATTTTATTAGTGGTTTTTATTAATTGTTACTATATAATGGTCTTAGATGTTCTGAAGTAAAATATTTGATACGCCTCTCCAATATTTTGTCTTTCACAAAAATCAAAGTCTATTCTTTTCTAGAAAACAAGATTGCTGAGCTTACCATAGATCAGTGGCTTGACCTTACTAGTGTATCATTATCATATACTGTCAGGAAATTTCCCTTATTTGACTTTCTGATGACTTTATTTTAAATGTACAACTTATGTTTAAAATTTGACCTTTAGGTTAGACTGACCTTTTCATAGGAAAGCTCTCTTTAGGACCACATTTAACATTTGCTCTGCAAATGTTAAAGTTTGTCAGAAAGAGCTTTCCTACACTCAAAACATCTCTGGGATAGTAGAAAAGCTTTCCATTACCATTAACTAAGTGTTCATGTATTACAAACACACACACACACATATTCTGTTTCATAGAATTTTAGAACTTTTTTAAACCACAGAAATCTTTAGAAATCCACTTTCCAAATTCCTAATTTTCCTGACAGTAAACAGAACCCAAAAATGCTAAGTTCATTTGATTGGCAGTATAGATACCAAGTCTATAAAACCCTGACTTTCTGGTATTCAAATGCTTTGTTGATATCACTGACATGGTGATATAAAGGTATAATTTTATTAATCTGACTTAACTGTCAGCAAATAAAAGAAAACGTCAAAACAGAATGACCTTGGTCATAAAGTTGGGCAGTCTTTTAAGATAAGGAAACCCAATTATTTGGTCACCAAGGACCCTGTTTTAAAGAACTGTCTTACTCAACCCACACACCAACTCCACCTATACATCACAGGGTTACAGGAGAAATCTGACCATCTGTTCACTTGAAAGAGAGAGGAAGACCCAGAGTTGTACGCCTAGAACACCGGGTCTAGCTGCCACTCTGAGCTGTGTGTGGATCCAGCACCCTCACAGTGTTTCCTTAGCTTCATACACGGGAGTCCAACCCACTTACACCTGCTGTGCCTCTTTGGATCTTGGCTTTACTGTTCCAAAGTAGATACACATCCAGCCTGTCACCACTACGCTCTACTGCACTCTGACGATTAAACTGCATCAACTCTCTGTCACCTCAAGGGAGGCTTTGTCATGAATGTTGATTCATTAAAAGGGCATTTCTGCCATCTGGTTGGCAGATGGAAATGTAAAGATCAATACTTCTCATCCCTCAGGTCCAAGGATCAGAAAGAAAGGTGGTTGGGTGGGGGAAGGAGGGAGGACTTTTTACCTTATCAAGATGGTTGTAGAAATCAATGTTTGCTGCACAGAGATACCTCCCAAGCAGTGTTGCATGAGTGGTAAATATTGTAGCAATGGGAAGTTTCCGAGCTCGAGAAAGGATCAGCCCAGTTCCTGCCTGCCATTCATGGAATTGGGCAATGACATGTTTCCCATCTGCATGATCTGTCACCTACATCAGAAAAGAAGCATTTAGAAGAGTTGTTGGTAAAGCTTGATCTTGACCATGGCCCACAGCATAAGGAAAGTTATCGTGCCCATAAATTTTTGCAAAATTTAAAGAGAGCTAAGCAAGAAGTATGCAGATTTAGCCAGC
Source organism: Canis lupus dingo (assembly GCF_003254725.2). Lineage (NCBI taxonomy): Eukaryota > Metazoa > Chordata > Mammalia > Carnivora > Canidae > Canis > Canis lupus. The sequence continues at coordinate 25,633,390 of NC_064269.1, read as the reverse complement.
AGAATAGTTTTATAGGATTTAGCTGCATGTTCAAAAAGCCCACATATTTTTTTGGCATAATCCTCCCTTTCGGTAATGAATCAGATTTATTTTTGTAACTACAGAGGGGCCTAAGAGAACAAATGTACAGTAGGTACTCAATAAATATTCGTTGAATGGATGAATGGATAATAGCAATAATATCCTTGAAGATAACACTGAGCAGCCGAATCACTGGGCACTACCTACTTACAAACTTCTTTTGAAATAAACAATAAATGACTTCATGTTTTAAGTCAGTCTTATTTGGATTCTTTGTTCTTTGAAGCCAAAAGCACTTTAATATACTATTTTAAGAAAATGGAAATGGGTAGAAGGTTAATGATTTGCTTAGAGGCAAATCCTATTTTAGTAACATGCCGAGGACCCAGGTCTAATCCCAGTCTAGTTCTAAAACTAGACGGGGCATCAGTTTCCCTGCCTCAAAGTTACCTTGTTTCACCCTTACAGAAATTTAATATTTGCATTTCACTACCTTTATGACTGCCTGTTTCCTCAATGAGGGAGCAGAACTGATAATGCAAAACATGCACATTCAGAGAGACTGAGCAGAGAATTGGGAAATGGAGAGTTCACCCAAGAAGGCAGTTCTTGCACTGAGAGGACATCGGTGTCACTTGGAAGGCTGGTCAAGCACAGGTATCTGAGTCCCATTGCCAGATGATCTAATTCTGGGCTGGGGACAGGAGTTTGTATGTCTTTTAAGTTTGCAGCCAATGCTGCTGGTGGTGGCCTATGGAAATACTCTGTGAAAACCACTGACTTAGGCTGGACCTTTGTAGTTTAAAATACCTACTCTTGAAAAAGTTCCTTACAGTAATTAACAGTTGCACAGATCAGTGGTAGCCGAGAGATGACAGCAAAAATAAGGCTTGCTCAAGTGCCTTAGATTTTTGTCAATGTCTTTATTTGCCATTTGAATAAAAAAAATTATGTTTCTGTAATAGCTTTACTTCAGAGAACATTGGGGCTTTCACTTTCTTGCTTCTCTCTTCTCTAGATTCCTTTAGCAGAAAGGATGAGAACAGACACACACACACATACAAGCACACGCATGAACATATACATGCACGCACACATGCACACACAGGCTGGCCTCAGCCCTGGGGGTAGTGGCTCAGGGAGGCAGTTTGCAGAAGAAAAATTGGTTCCACCAACCAATGCTAAAACAAGACTGTTAGCACCCTCACCCTGTTCTCCTATTCTGTCACCAAAACAAGGTAATGTTACTGCCCCTTCACCTTTCCCTTCACCTTAAGGCAGCCTTTTGTGACTATTGAATATGGCTTCATCAGCAAGAAAGGGTGGTCAAGGGGACACACTGCCAACATATAGTTCTGTGATTTATCCTTAGACTATATCCTCACTTTGCTAAGGATGCTCTTCCCTCACCATCTGATTTTTAAGTTAGGCATAATCATTTTGAGGTAATGCAAGAAATGCAAAGAAATCTTTCTGCCATGCTTTGAGAACTTGAGAGCACAGGCTTGGTTCATTTCACAAGAATTGGTACCTAAAGCTCTTGGGACTTGGGCGGACTTGGGGAGGTTTGTTTTTTTTGGGGGGGGGTATTTCACTGCTAACAGATCCTTCACAACTAAGGAGATCACTTCAACCCTTAGAAAATGATGAAAATATACAAAAGCCACTGCAGTAGCACAAGTACCCATGCATAAACAACACCAAATATTTCAAGCTATTTTTTACTCCCATAAGTCTAGAATTCATGTGCATAGTGCATGATGTATACTGTTTTTTGCTTGTATATATATTACTTTCTATGTATCAGGCAATATAATGGGTTGTTTTATTCTATTTAAATCTGACATGTGGTACATGCTAATAAGCACGATTATTAACCTGTTCCAAAGGCTAGTATTTAGTTAGAGGAAGGCTGAATATTTCCTCAGATTCTTTTGAAGTGTATTAGGACAATCATAATGACGTCATCTTACTTAGCTTAATCTAAAAATCACAGAATCATTGCTGGGCACAGAGCACAATTATGCTTCTCCTCTATTGTATGTCTATACAATAAACTGTACCTCTTTTAAGAACCAGGCAGTTAAAGATCCAAATATTAGCATATCGTTGGCTTCTCGGTCATGATAAGGGATGCCGACACTGCATGCTTCCCAGAGGTCACCCTTCCACCTGTCCAGGTTCCAAGCCGAATAGCCTATGTCAAATAGCACCACGTAAGGACTCCCTTCTATCAGCCATCTTCCAAAGTGCACCTGCCATATTAAAGAACATACAGCTTTGCAGTTATACCAGGGAGAAAAAGGTATTTGTGCTTAGAGTAGATAAACTTTATTTAGAACTCAACAGCAGACAGTGCAAACTATACAGGGAAATGTAGTGGTAACACAAAGCATCTGATATTTGAGCCTGAAGATGGAATGGGCTTGCATCCATTCATCTAAACTTCCAAATTCCTATCTTTCATTAAATTTGGTCATTTTAAAGATGAAGTATCTAGATCTCTGTAATCTCTGCCCTTCTCTTTCTCCTGTGACCTTGAGCTCATGGTTTTAAGATTTAATATCATGGTCTATGTTTTTATGATAGAGTACTAAGGTGAACTACTCTGTATCTTCAACTTGCAGTTGGATATAATGTCTACAATGTTACTTATTTTACTTTATACTAGAAAAATCTGCTAGAAATATCTGTTTCTATAATATTCCATGTTAGAAAAATCTGTTTCTATAAACAAACGTAAATGATTCTCTCATTCCTCCTATAAAAAAAAAAAAAGTGACATAAAGTGTTTCCCAACATGGTTGCTGCCAGGTGTCCTAACTAAATATATTGCCCAAGATAACTGTATCTCTTTAATCTAGCAGCTCAAAGTCTAATCCTGTTTTATTTTCAAATTGAATTTTTATTCCTATTTTATCTTGTGCAAATTTTAATGTATTGGCTATCTCACTTTTTTTCTAATCGTAATTATATAATCACTTGTATATGTAAGTTTTAACTTTCTTTTTGGCCTCTATTTTTTCTGAATGAGTAATTTACTCATTCTTTTGTCTTAACTTTTATTCTATGTTTATTCTCCTATTACATGGTATGCATCTCCATAAATTCGCTTCAAACCCTTGGAAGCTGGCAAAAACTAAGAGCCCTTCATTGGGTACCCAGGCCTCTTTAGTAAACTGGACGTGTCCACATTGCTTAGTCATTGACCCTGTGACTTCTGAATCCGGGGAGCTTACAAGCCCATTTGATCATCACTCTCTTCCATAGGACTCAGAAATGCATGATGGTATCTCTCCCATCTAGCCTTGGACAACTCTGAAAGACCCCCATTAACTGTCAGTTGCTTTCATTGTAATGAGTATTTATCATGGGACTCTTCTCTTCTCAGACTGAGTTTTCCTTTTCAATTGTTTTCTCTTTAGGACATTCCTTGATTTATGTATTCATTCAATGAATAGTTGCTGACTCCTAATATATGATATATGATACAATGAGCTGAGATCATAGAGAAGGATTAACATTAGAATATATAAGCTAGCTTGTTCTGACTTCCATTGAGTCCTTGGCTGTGACATGGAAAAATCCTTACACCAGAAATCCATTTAGAACCATGAGACTTGGGCAGCCCCGGTGGCTCAGCGGTTTAGTGCCGCCTTCAGGCCAGGGTGTGATCTTGGAGTCCTGCGATCGGGTCCCACGTCCAGCTCCCTGCGTGGAGCCTGCTTCTCTCTCTGCCTGTGTCTCTGCCTCTGTGTGTGTGTGTGTCTCTCATGAATGAATAAATAAAATCTTAAAAAAAAAAGATTTAGAACCTTGAGACTTGTCACACCATTATGACTTTCATCTCCCTCTTCTTTCATGAGAGCTTCAAATGTAAGCCCCTTCCAAAGACTCATTCTTTCATCCTGATAGTACAACATGCATCCCTCTCTTACTTTTCTATGTTCTCTACACTACACTCACTATAATTTATTTTCCTGGTGTTCTCTGGGACCTCAAGTTCCCTTTATTTAAATCTTCTGCATCTTAAACTTTGCATATACCATCTTAAACTTTGCATATTTGTAAATCCTGCTACTCATATAGACATCTCAATGAAGGCTCCTTATTTTTTCACCCCCAGAAACTATATTCCTGGGATGAGTATGAAGGAAGTTTGGATCTTTTAAAATCACACTGAAACTTATTTGTGTATAAAGACATTTTTGGAACTTGGTAGTATATTTGGATACTACCTTTCCTTATTCTACTAATCATCTGGCTACCTTTCCACCTTTTTGGGGACAACTTCAGAATCCAGGTTTTTATCCCACACACTTATGTCATAGTTTTCTGACTTTATTGACTTCAAAAAACTTCATGTCCATGACATTCCAGCTACCCATGTTCATGGCTGCATTATTATCCTTGTCAAAACCCAAACTGTTCCTCCCCTGAAATATTCAATCTTAGAATTCTATTCCTTGACCACAACGTCAATGCCCCACTTCTCTTACTCTGTTTCCCCGAGGCTATATACTATTTCCTTTTTCTCTTTAAGATCTCCAGTTCCTATCTCTTCATTTTTTCTCTACACCATCTCCTCCTTTCTGGGTTTGCTTCCTTTCTTATCCATTTCAGACACACTGTCCATCAATTCAATCATTAATTCAGTCAATCACATAGTCACCTCCAGGACTGATGCCACCTAGCCCTGTTTTCTGTTTGAGTGACAGGAGGAAGAAAAATCCTCTCGGTAGTGCTTTAGATTGTGTTCCCTTTCCACTTCTCAATGATCTTTCTCTCTTTGTCCATTTCTTTCGAACTTTTGACTTCTTCCTATCTGCCGGGTATTTCCTTTTGGCATCTAAATGCGATCAGATCTCACATTTAATGAAACACTAATTCTCAAAATAATATCACTCCCAAACTGCTTAATTATCTTTTTTCTTCATAGAAAAATATCATTGCCACAACTTCTGTACCTTTTTCCTAATTGTTCACTCATTCCTAAACCTACTGCAATCTGACTTAACCCTCTTCTCCCTAGAGGCTGTATTTAGCAAGATTGCCATGAATAACCTGAATATTGCTAAACTCAATTGGCTTTAGTTAAATCCTTCATTGACTTAATCCCTCCTTTATACTTGAAACTCTCTTCCCTTGTTTTGACCTATAACTATTATGATAGCAACAGATTACCACAGACCTAGTGGTTTAAAACAACACAGATTTATGATCTTTCAGGTTTGGGAGTCAATAATCTGAAATGGGTCTTTTGGGTTAAAATCAACATACTGGCAGAGTCACAGTCTATCTGTAGTCCTTTGGGGAATCTGTTTCTGGCCTTTTCCAGCTTCTAAAGATTACCTGCATTCCTTGGTTTGTGGCCTCTTCCTCCATCTTCAAAGCTCATCAGGCCAACTTCTGCTTCCATTGGCACATCTTCTTTTTGATTCTAACTCACCTGCCTCTCTTTTATAAAGACCCCTGTGATTACACTGGGCCCACCTAGATAATCCAGAATAATCTGTTCACCTTGCAATTCAAATCTACAAAATCTTTTTGTTATATACGGTAACATATGCACAGGTTCTGAGGATTAGGACTTGCCCACTCTTGATTCTGCATGACTGACTATGTTTCTACTTTCGCAACCTCTGAGTTTTTTATTTTAATGTAGATGTTCTAACATGTTGACATTCCTGAAGGTTTGACTCAATACATTTGCTCTTAATCAATAAACTTCCACTGAATGCTGTTATCAATACCCATAATGTCAACTAAAATTTAAAGACAAATGACTTTCCCCAAAACATTTCTATCCTCTACCTTCTGCTGAACTCCAAACCTGTTATCCTATTAGACACTTCTTGATGGTTTTCACAAGATGCTTCAAGTCTAACCTATTTACAAACAAGTTCATTACCTTTCTCACAAACCTGCTCCTTTTCCCTAGGTAGATAAATAATCTTCCATTGTGAGTTCATGTAAATGGTGCTCTATTCTTCCGTAACAGTGTCCTAGGTCTTGCTGAGTGGAGTGTCAATCAGTAGCCCTTACCTGGCAGCCATGTTTATTCATTGTGTCCACAGCTCTTCTAACAGCATCATTAATAGGTTCACACTGTTCCACCTGAGTCTTCATATTATGCTCAAAATATGGGCCAATCAGAAAATAATTGTCTCCCCATTCATCTGCTGTGGTTTTGGCCTTTGTCTGAATCACAGTATAGATGCCACCAACTGTTAAAAAGAAAAGGTTCCATTTATCATTCAGGTTAGTATTTCACTTTAAGTGATGAGGCATGGAAATGCGTTCTCATTTTTAAGTTAGCATTTAGGATTTATCAAGCACAAGGGTTTATTTAACTTTATAAAAGAAATCTTTTTAAAGATTTTATTTATTTTTTCATCGGAGACATACAGAGAGAGGCAGAGACATAGGCAGAGGGAGAAGCAGGCTCCCTATAGGGAGCCTGATGTGGGACTCGATCCCAGGACCCCAGGATCATGACCTGAGCCAAAGGCAGATGCTTAACTGACTAAGCCACCCAGGCACTCCTCTAAAAGAAGCTTTTTTTTTTTTTTTTTTTAAATTTTTATTTATTTATGATAGTCACAGAGAGAGAGAGAGAGGCGCAGAGACACAGGCAGAGGGAGAAGCAGGCTCCATGCACCGGGAGCCCGACGTGGGATTCGATCCCGGGTCTCCAGGATCGCGCCCTGGGCCAAAGGCAGGCACCAAACCGCTGCGCCACCCAGGGATCCCTAAAAGAAGCTTTTTAAAGGACACACAAATAGTAACTATTTGGTTTAATTCATGCATATTTTAAAGCCTTTTCTGGGTGCATATCATAGAGCAGCAGGTTGACAGCAGCCGAGAAATACAAACATTTCAAGGCAATCTGACAAGATGACTGTAGTAAAGCAGAACTTGGCTTGAAGGTCTATCTACACTGAAGTGTCAAAGTTGGCTCCAACAGCCATTGTCAAGACACACACTCAGCAACTGTAGTCACCTTTTACTCCTTCTCCTACACTGCTCCAAGAGGGGGTTGGGGTATGTTCAAGTAATAGCCACTGTTGAAATTATGAATAAGTCTTTCAAGCTAAAGAGCCACTTACCCTGGAAGGTACCCAACAAGGTACCTTTTGACAAGAGAAAAGAGGTGATAGCATTTAATAGGGGAATACTTGGCCCAACCCTCATGTCAAGCCCAGTGACTCACATACAAATTTTCATGTGGTCTTTCATTTTTCCCCCTCTGGCATTGCTCCCATGACTTTTGAAACACAGAGCTAGGGGTGCCTGGGTGGCTCAGTCAGTTAGATGTCTCCCTTTGGCTTGGAATGTGATCCCAGAGTCCTGGGATTGAGCCCCATGTTGGGCTCCCTGCTCAATGGAGAGCCTTCATCTCCTTCTCCCTCTGCTGCTCCCTCTGCTTGTGCTTGCTCTCTCTCTCTCTCTCTGTAAAATAAATAAATAAATTCTTAAAAAAATAAAACACAGAGCCAAAAAATACGTATACTCTAGAAAAACATGGATACTCTGGATTCAGCATGTCTACATCTAGAAAATCATTCGGGGAAATAAGAATGCTAAAAGATATGTGTATTAGGATATTTATGGAAGCATTTTCATACTGAAAAATTTGGAACAACTTAAATTGAACTAGTTAACTCAATCTAAGGCTCCATTAGCTCATCTGTTCAGCGGGAATAAAATATTACTTAGTTTAGGGGCAAAAGACAGGTTGTAGCAGCAGTATCACAGACTAGGGCTCATTGAAAAGGTGGTATTTGAGTAAGTATTTAAAAGGGTGAAGAAATGAGGCAAGCAGCTATCATGGGGAAGAACTTTTTAGGCAAAGAGTAGAGTTAGAGCCACGATCCTAAGTTGAAAGCATAGCGTGCAAGTGGAGAGTAATAGGCATTTAAAAGGAAAGGTTTGAGAGGCCACAGCTAGGCAGGAGGACCAAGGAGAAGAAGACCTCAGTAAACTTTGGGAGGATATCTTGTGCTGGCTCTAAGCAACCATCTTGTGTGACAATATGAAAATGGTCTGAATCAATTTCTTGAGCAATTCTCAGTCCATGGGCAATAGGTGAGAAAACAACTCAAGAAATGCTGTGTGAAATTCCAGAGCCAAACAGATCCTGGCACCAATCTTTATTTCCGTTTCCTAGAGTGATTTTATTACTTGTGTATTAAAAAAAAAAAAGGTTCCCATTTTTACTATGAGTTTTCATAAGTTATTTCAATTCATCAGGATATATAGGTCGATAGCAATTGCATCTCTTACATTGTTTCAGTAATTTAGGCTTTAAATAGTAAGTCATACCAATAATCACAATCTATGGCCAAAAGCTAGAATTTGCCATCTGCAAATTTTTTGTTAAGCCCAAACCACTCAAAATATACTTTGTGATAAATTGCTATTTAAGAGATAAGCCACAAAATGCAAATGTTGGCACTATTATATAAGTAATAAGATTCATTAATTCATAAAATGGTAGAGTTAATATAACTCACAACATGCAATTATTACATGCAAACAATTTTAACATGAGCCTACATAAACTTACCGTCTTTAAGAACTTCATGTCTAAGAAAAGACTTTGTGATTATGGAAAATTTAAAGAAACTTAAAACTATCACTTGAACAAAGAACGATAAGAACATTCAATCACAACTCAGATGGCAGGTGATGAGAGCAGCATGGGACATGTGAAGATGATTTGTAAACCCTGCAAGCAGAGGCTTCTAGACTAGACCAGGAAAAACGTGATTCACTTACGTAATCAATAATGAATCTGAGGCTACATAAATTGATGCCAGCATCAAGTATGCCTAAATATTTCTCCAAATTCCAGAAAATTTTATGAACTGTCAAAACCATTTGTTGAGGAAAACAAATTTAGAGAAATAATTTGCAAGAACAATCAAAAGATTTTTCTTTAAAGTATATATGAGTCACATCTTAGCAACATATTTAAACATATATAAGCTTTTTTTTTTAATTTTTTTTTTATTTATTTATGATAGTCACAGAGAGAGAAAGAGAGAGAGAGAGGCAGAGACATAGGCAGAGGGAGAAGCAGGCTCCATGCACCGGGAGCCTGATGTGGGATTCGATCCTGGGTCTCCAGGATCGCGCCCTGGGCCAAAGGCAGGCGCCAAACCGCTGCGCCACCCAGGGATCCCAGCTTTATTCATACTTACTATCCATGCAAAGGCAAAATTTTCAAATAATTTCTTCTGTAGACTTATTTCCTTCACCTTTATTTTATCAGGGGGTTATGTTACCAGATTCTGATGGCACATATTTATATTGCCTGATTCACATTTCTATTCTTAAAACTCTTTTATTTGCAACTATGTATGTTGCCCAGAGATCTTAGGACATCCTTGTTTGTTAAACTATGTGTTTCAAATTCAAATACACTTGAGTAAATGCAAGCATATTTTTATTTGCTGAAGGACAAAAAGGAGAAGAGAAATTTTTTACTCAAAAAAAAAAAAAAGAATGATTAGATGTGGAAATTGAAATGCAAAGTTAAACACTGTTGGTTAATTCGCTTCTTCTTTTTCCCATTTGAGGCCTTCAAACTTGATAGCGATAGTCCCCAGCTAGCCTTAGAGTGTTCATAAATACTATGGATACATTCTTTCAGTCTATCAGGAATAAAAACATAAAATTTTTAAAAAGAGTCAATCCTATATTGGTTGAGGCCTAATGGTAAATGAATCATTCCCCCCTAGACTCCTTCATGTACAGACTTTTTGGGAGGAGATCATCTTACCACTATTTCATATGCAAGCTCCATTTTATGTTCTTTCTGTCCTCCCCATATTTGTATGCCAACTACTTGCCCTTAGCATTTAACTTTGTCTGGATACCAAACTTACCCCAATCTCCTCTCCTGGCATGCTAATCATAGGTAAAATGGCATAGAAATAGGGTCATTCCTATTTTCAAATTTGGAGTATAAGCCAGAGGTTCCCCAACACATATTTTTTAATGAATTATTGTTTTACCAGTGTAGGTCATTGAATTTGGACTTGCCCTTCACTTTCAAACATGTACTTTGTATCTTATTGATCTATATTTTCCTGCAACAGCATGGGAGCTATCTTTCGTGTGAGGGCAAAGTATCAGGCCTTTCATAAGAAAGAAAAGATGAGGTCCCATGGCATATGCCATGGAGATAGCAAAAACCCCAAGTTTTCATCTAGAAACACTGCTGATATTGCTAAAATCTGGATTCCAAAGCATTATAGAATGTGGATACCAGCTAAAATAAGGCTACACACACACACACAGACACACACACACACACACACATGTATATACATATATACTCATGCACACACATACATATAATATATTATAATACATATAATATATTGTGTATTATTCTAAATATATATTATGTATAGCAAGGATATACATTTGACCCTTGAACAATGTGGTGGTTAGGGGTGCCAACACCGCATGCAGAATAAAATCCACATACAAGTTTTGACTCCCCAAAAACTTCACTTCTAATAGCCTACTATTGACCCGAAACCTTACTGATAACAGAAACAACACATGTGTGTATGCTATATGTATTTTATACTGTCTTCTTACAATAAAATAAGCTCGGAAAATAAATTTTTTTTAAGATTTATTTATTTATTTATGATAGACATAGAGAGAGAGAGAGAGGCAGAGACACAGGAGGAGGGAGAAGCAGGCTCCATGCAGGGAATCTGATGTGGGACTCGATCCCGGGACTCCAGGATAGCGCCCTGGGCCAAAGGTAGGCATTAAACCGCTGAGTCACCCAGGGATCCCCGGAAAAGAAAATGTTGTTTAAGAAATCATGAAGCAGAGAAAATACATTTACAGTACTGTATTTATTGAAAAAAATCTGCATATAAGTGGACCCATTCACTTCATAATTGAGTTGTTCAAGGGTTGACTATATTTTATATATAAACTGGGATAATCATCACTTTTTTAAATGCTTAAAAGTTGCAGAATTGGGAAGTTATATGACTTCAGTGTACAGAGCTACTAATCTGGCCCTCCTGTCTCAAGGAGACAGAACAGTAGAACAGTGGTAGTCATTTTACCCTTAGACATCATTCTCTGAGGTAGCAAACCTGATAGGAAAGACTAAATGTTACTACTGGCAACAATGGTCAACAAATGTTTATGTGTCTAGAGCTTTGCTGGGTCTGTGATTCAAAATGAAGCATCTGCAGTCTTGGGCAGTGGGAGATGACATACTTAAAGCAAAACTGTAGATACCTCCCACCCTGATTATACCACAGTGGTAACTCTAGATGTTTTAGACAGGAGGGGCTCAGACATGGTAATTTGGATGAAAAAGAAATGAAGAGACTAGTGCTCATCTTGAAGATATGTGTGTACCAAGCATGGGTTTTGCATAGATTATGTTTCATATGGTGAAGCTTGGGATGCCACTGACATGGCCACCACATATTCATGCCAGGCAAAGGAAACTTGACCCCTACTTACTGTAACCCGGATCCATATCTTTCCCCCCTCTTGGCTTTTGCATTTAAAAACAGAAGGATGGAATTGCTCAAAGTGAAAGGCAGTATGAAAATGAATGATCCAACTTCTTCATTTGATGAATGAGTTTTATGAAGAAATAATCATAAGCTAACACCTACAAGGCATTTGCTAAGTGTGGGGCACTGTTCTAAGAGATTTACAGTTGACATTTCTTTTAGTTTTCACAACCCCATTATAGGTAGGTGCTATTATTATCTTCATTTTTAAATAGAGAAACTGAGGCACATAGAGGCTGTGAGACCCATCCAACATCATACAGGTAATGATGGAGTTGGGATTCCAATCCCCAAAGTCTGACCCCAGAGTCCACAGGCTGTAGACAGCAAGACTGCAAGTAACTATCTGGAGTAAAGTATTCATAGATTTTTAAGAGTGGTAGGTGGGAGGGTCAGAGGGAGAAAATGAGTGGTATCACGGAAAGATAAATATCTTTAGGTCTTGGGGAAGGTGGAATCCTTTCTATTCTGCCCTAGAGAAAAGCCATTTAAAAAACAGTACTTAGTGGAAATAGCTTTTTTATTTTGGCACTTGCATTTCTGGTTAACAAAAAGGAACCTAGGGTTTGGGGAACTTGAGAGCAGTGGTTCTCACATCAGTCACTGAGGCTTTTGGAAATCTGATGAAAGCATTCAGTCCTCTTCTCCAAAGGAGGACGTACACAAACCACTTTCAGATATAATTTTAAAAGTTTACAAACTCTTTGAAGCCCACTTGTATCAAGGTCCAACCTTCAGAACTCCCGCCTCAGAATAGCAGACTCACAGTTATAATCAGTTTCTATCATACCATCTTGATTGTAGTTTTCTGAGTTTTTCCATATGCCTTTCATACCATGTGACCCAGAGCTATGGTATCCGTTTTGAGAAGGAAGAAAATAGAAGTATTATATGTATTATATTACATGTTGGCCTAGGGCTAAAATGAATTGCGTTTAATAATTTTTTTTTTTTTTTTTTTTTTTTTTTTTTAGAGAGAGAGTGTGTGAGTGCATGGGGGTGGGAGGGGAGAGGCAGAGGGAGAAAAGAATCCCAAGCAGATTCCACACCACACCCAGCACTCAGCCTCACACAGGGCTTGATCCCAGGAGCCTGAGATCATGAACTAAGCTGAAACCCAGAGTTGGTCACTTAACCGACTGAACCACTCAGGCGCCCCTATTTTTAGTAAAATTTTAAAAAGAAGCATTCATTTAGTGACTATACTTCAGAATTACTCACATGTATTAAATTAATAATCATTAATTGTGACAATATTCACTAAAGTCTTTTTAATCTCAGATATCCTTAATATAATACAAATATTGTGTAGTCTACCATGATTTGGGCAGATCAGAGAAAATAAACCTTTTTATTTCTAACATTTGGGCAAAACTCTCCATCCTAGATCATGCCACAGTCTCTAACTTGTCTGCTACTTTCCTGCATCCTCTCACCCAACTAGTAACAGTGCTTTTTCAAAAACACACCCAAGTTAGCACTTCCCACTATTTAGAAATTCAATGGCTTCCTATCATTAATCATAAATTTCACAAACTCCCCCCTGCTGGTCACTCCCATCTGCTCTCACCCTCCACTCCTTTCCTCTCTTAGCTTCCCTCAGATCTTTGAACAGAGTACACTTTCTCACCTCTGCATCTTGGCACATCCCGCTCCTTCACAAAGAACACTGAACCGTCTCTATCCTTCCTCCATCATCTTTTTCCAGTGCCTATTTATCCTCCACGTGTCAGTTCAACTGTCTCTTCCTTACAGAAGTTTCATCTCCTAACCTCAAATTAGGTAGATACCTCCATCCCCTGCCCCCAGTGTATAGTCTTCGAGCATCGTGTTCTTTCATTCTTACTGTATCACATTTGATTCTAATTGCATGTTCAGTCTCTACCTGCAAGTTTGTAGATTCTGGAAGACTGGGGATCAGTTCTGCATTGTTAAGCTCTATCTCCTTCAATTTCCAGTGCCTGACATCTAATAAATCAACACTTGATGAATATTTATTGAATAATAAATGAAGAGCAATAATAAATGTTTAAATGAATAAAAGCAATAGATGTCAAGGGTAATATGAACAAGTGGAAAGTGTTATTTGAAGTCTGAGAATGAATATCCAATAATTTAACTGTGACTCTCTAGTTTGTTATATTTTACACATATTCATTGTTCATTGGCAAGATTATGGCAGAAAGGGATTTTTTTTTCTGTAAGAAATCTTTTGTTTTTTTGGATCTGAATAGAGTTCCTTGCTTGCCATGAAACATTATAAGAGAGCTGGATCATGTTACATTAGTTTCATTCAAGAAGAAACTTGATATTCAGATGATTTAAATAATTTTTTTCAAAGTCTTAGAAATTTATGGCCTTTGATTGCAAGTCCTATGTTCTTTCATCTATAGGACATTTCCTTAGGCAATGATTTTAATTTTTAATTTTTGTGTGGTAGTAAAAAAGAGAAGTGAGTTTGAAGAAGACCTAAATGCTAGTTCCAGCCCTGACATTTGCTTGATCATCTAAGCCTGAGGCATCCATTTCATCTTTGAAATAGAGGAGTTGGATTCTAAGATGCCGCATATCACTGCCATGAACTGCGGGGAGATAAAAGTAATGTTTTTAAAAACTGTATTTATAGTGTCAGTGTATTGTCAGGGATGAACACAATAGTTGTCCTTTTATATAAAAATTTCTAAACTATCAGACTGTAATAAATATCAGCATAAAGATATGCTGGAGATGATGTCAATTGGATAAATCACATCGTGGTTCTCTTCTCCATAAAACAATTTCCTTTCCCTTGTATGGGAAAAGCAAGAAAATTGGTTCAAAGGCATGTAGGGCTGAAAACAAAATGTATTTGTTCTTCATTCCAAAGAAAAAAAAATCCATGGAGCATTTTCTGCCCACCAGTCACCATTCTGGGCCCTGAGATCAGCCTGTGCGTCGCCAGGATATAAGCTCCATGGAATAACAGTGTTTGCCAGGGTGTTCCTAGCACTGGGAGACAATGCTCCATTAATGTTTGCTAGATGGAGAGAAAAGGAGGAGAGAAGGAAGGAGAAGGGACTCTGTTCAGGTACTGGAACTCACGCAGGGGCTCTGGTCTAAAAATCCCCCCCCCCACCCCGGTTTTTCCACCAATAAGCTATATCCTTGAGTTCCTGCCTGCTCTGTAGAAAAAAACCTTCATTTCAAGTCGTAGACTGGGATTTATGTATAATAGAGATGACTCCATTCCCAGGAACTTTGGGCATTTTAAACACCAGGTGACTAGGAAAAGAACATTAGAAACAGCTCTTCACAAAACACTTCTCTGTAATAAGGTTTCTATTCTCTTTGCTTCCACACTACAGAGAAGAAGCCTGCTTTGTTCTCTCACATTCATTCCTGCATTTCTACCAAGGCAGGATTTATTTTTTTATTCTGATTGTATGCTATTATTAATTTTATAAAAAATTTGCTGCATTTTATGAACTTTGAATACTTAGCATAAGGTGAAAATCAGAACTGGTGCCAAATAAATTCCTCTAAGTTTGAAATTCTCTCATTCTTCTTAATAGGAGCCCTGTGTAATGTTTTCTGAGCAGCTAGTAGGTTAGAACTTTAATTCCAAGCTGGTCATGAATTATTGGCAACATTATTAATAAGTATTTTGTACCATCTTTAATGGTGCATGGCATTAAGGTTTGTAAAGAGTCCCAATCACATGTGGTTCTCCCTAAACTAAAGTACTTGGTTATGCTTTTTTGTTGACAGAAAGCATAAAACCAAAAGAGTAATAGTAGCCTTTCATTTCTGTTTGGCCATAATATGCATTTCAAATTTTAGTTTAAATGCACATTCCCTGACAACGACTAATATTTTCAACGTTTTCTCCCTTCAATACACAGCCGCATCTAAGTTCTCGGTGGCCTGTTGGAATAGACAAGGTTAAATGTAACCTCAACTTATATTCAGTTTGAATACTTTCCTCACTCACCACCAATTCATTCTCACTAGAGTCACCTGTGAAATCCTAATACATTCTTCAGCAATCTGGCAAATAGCCACCTTCCAGGGTAGTACAAACCTTTGTTGGTTACTTCCCAAGCGACTTCAAAAAGCAGTAAATCCTCCACAGGAAGCTCTTCAACTTCCCACTGAGGCAGCCCACTCAGGGATGTCACAGATAGAGATCGGCCTCGGAGCATTCTTTTCCCAGTTCTCTGAAACTTTTTTGAATCCTTTTTTCAACAAATTGTGATCCCAGGAGCGGTGTGCCAACAGCCGTACGAGTTCAGGGTGGAAGATTTCAGGCTTGGGGAACTTCTCACAGGTATAAACCAGTCAAATGAAATCTCATGTGCTTTCCAGAGAACTCTCAGGTTAAGGAGGAATTTTCAGCTCCTGTTTCTGAGCAGGTCCAGTGAGGACAGTATCTCCAATCAGTATTGACCTGAGCAACTCTATCACATGTATAATCCTCAGGTTTGGGGCTTAGCAAGCACTCCTTCAGAAGGTGGAATCCTCATAGGCTGAGCATGACACAAATCCAGACCTTTAGCCCTTGTCCTTTTGACCAAACTCCTAGACTCATACAGTCATCAATGCTTATTTCGTCACTTCTAAAGTGATCCAAGATTTGCAAATTCCCCTTATTAAGTTTATAGACCACTTTGGATTACATGTAGAATTCACTGGGACTGTTTTTAGTGCCTTAAATCCCTTTAAATTTCCTAAGTATGCTTTTGATTCCTATTTCTAGAGCATTAAATTATTATAGTCTATGCTTATCATCTAAATTTTGATGTTAGGCAGAGATCTTGGTTCCCCTCGTCTTAATTACTTTTATTAAAAAGTATGAAAAAAGTATAAAACCCAGTGTGTCTTTGGTTATAACATACAAAGTGTATAATTTTGACCAACCGATGGAAATTAAAAAATAAAAAACTGTTTTCAAAAGTTTAATCAGATCGCCTGATGATTTTTTCACTCATTCCCACTCTCATTACTCTGACTTTTTGAAATTCCTGGTCTTCAATTCTCATTTGGGGTTTTCGCTTCCAGTAAGCATTGTCAACAACATAGCATCTCCTAACGACCCTTCTAAAATAGACTTATGTATTTCTTTTGATCCCATGATTCCTAACATGAGGTCACCCTTTACCAATTCTTTTCAATGGTGAATACAATTTTCAAAATTGTTCCTTGAGTCAACAGGGGTGAAATAAATGGAACTAAATTAAATAAGTCCATGGTATAGATCTTCATCTATCCATGTTATGTTATGTGAGTGAATCCTCTTCTTTCGTGTGTGTGTCTGTATGTTTGAGAGAGACAGAGACAGAAAGAGAAGGAGAAAGAGAGAAAGGCAGTAATTTATGCAATAAGATTTAGAGAATAAAAAAAAAAGATTTGGAGAGTAATCAGAAAAAGTTCTCTGTTTTCCATATTCCCGAATATTCTCCTCTAAGATTTGTATTAAAAACACAAACTGATGAGTTGGGAGTTGAAAGAGAATAGTCACTCAGACAGAAAGTCAGATGGAGTTCCTCCAAGATGGGAGAAGGACTCTCAAAAATTCTAATCCCTAATTTCACACTCACACTAACATTTTATCATTCAATGAAAACTAAGTGAGAGGGCAATTAGGGAAAAATGAAGACTTGTATTTGGTTTCCTTGGTAAGTATTCCAGCAGAGGTCACTAGATACATTTAGAAAATCACACATCTGCTTTGACAATGTATAATCTTGTAAGTCTTTAGGATATTGAAGGCTTGATTAGCCTGTACCTACATATCCAAAAGAGTCAGTTAATGTATTTATAGAACACCTACTATGTGCTGCTATTCTAGAAAGTGAAGGTATTTTAATAAACAGTAAACAAGTCCTTGCCTTCATGTGAACAGGTAGACAAAAGAGTTACCTATCTCTCTGGAAAGAGTTAGTCACCCTGAGAAGTTCAATCACATTTTGTGATGTTTTTGTCAATGTTCACCTGTCCTTAGTTTTCCTACTAAATTTTCAATAAAATCAATATGACCATTTTTTTAAAAAAATCAGTTAAAAAAATTAGAATCTGGAGCAAAAGTGTGTAAAGATGACAGCAAACACTGCCAAAAGTGAAAGCCAAATGTTGTATGTTTACCAGAAGGCTGTTAGGGAGATAGCATATTGAAATAGTTAAAAATAAGGGCTTTGGAGATGGGCTTATCTCGGTGAGAATTGGACTATTTACTAGCCTGTAACGTAGGGGTGATAATATTTACCTCATGAGGATGTTGTGAGGGTTAGAGAAGAGAATGTATGCATGTCCCTCCTCGAGTGTCTTCCAAATCCTGCTTCTCAGAATCCAGAGATCGCAATGTAGATATATGAATTTGACTATTGGCAGCCCAGCTCAAGCTGCTAATCTGCCTCCTGCCCTGGTCTCAATTCAGAAGACCATTAGCTGGCTGTCGTTAAATTCCCTTTTCTCCCAGCTCTACTTAGATGCAGGGATACTTGTGTGGAGGTTAGAAATACCAAGTAGAGGCTTGCTTTTCTGATATTCTCCACCACATTCAAGATTGCCAAATATTTTTACGCGGTGATTTTATACTAAACGGAGGTATATATACTATGCGGAAGCTTATCAAACATATATATGTTTGTAAATACCAAATATGACAAGGATAACAAGTCAAATAATGTGTGTGATGGTGTTAAACTGTTTTCCTTCCTAAATGGTGTCATGAAAATGGTTGGTTTAGTAATATTCACTTGTTTTTTTTTTAACATAATGGAAAGAAACTCTACTGGTGATATGGCCATTGCACTAAATCAGTTTTCTGTTGGATATAACACCTGTTGGTAATTACTCTGTTTACCTTCCATGTCATGGCTCAGTGTTGTTAGGTAAACCTTCCCAATCTTGCTGGAACCAGCAGTACATGAGACCTCAAATAATTCTTTTACCATCAATGTTCATCAGATGTCTCCTTGAGATGATGTATTTTTTTAATTTAGCTCTTTCTATCAACCTCATAAATCTCCACTTTTGTGTGTAGAAGGCGTAAAAGCTTGTTCTCATTAAATACAAATGAGATATGGATATCTGGATATGATGGTGTCAGAACAAAAGGAAAAGTCATGATAGTCCTAGACATTACCTAGCCTTATTATAAACACAATTCTGAGGTAAAAGATTGTAAAATTTAATATCAGATTATATTCACATTTAAAGTTTTTAAAAAATCGTATCTTTCACAGTACCAATTTAGGGTTATTTCTCAAGTGCTACATTTGGAAGAGAAGTAATTGGCAATTCCATTTGCTCTTTGACTAGACAACACGTTGTTCTTATAACACTGAAGTGGTTCCCAATGAATACTGTGGAGTCACTTTCCTGATAAGTGGTTATACAATCTTTTAGTGTTAATGTAGGTTGGAAGATTGAGAAGAGGGGAGAGGTATAGAAGGGGTATTAAAAAAAAGGCCAAAAGATTTTTTTCTAAGCCCATGCACTAGCCTACATATGGTAAATATGTTCTCTTCTTTGTTTTGAGAGGCCTTCCTAACATAGTACAATGAAGATAAGCATGTGTGGAAGTACATGCTTCATCATATTGATAACTTAGTGATTAAGAACATGAGTTTGATTTTTGGGGTGTGTGTGTGTGTGTGTGTGTGTGTGATCCCACGTTATTACTTTAAATTAATTCAATGTTTCACCAAACATGTATAACTACTTATTTAAATCCACAAATGAATGAATAAATCAATTAAGAATAAATGAATGATTGGTTAAAAGTAGTTTTGTTCTACTATCTACAGGGCATGTTAACATTATTATGGGGAAAAAAGTTTTTCCTTCATATTTTTTTAGAGATGTTACTTAGAAACATTAGCTTTTCTTGCAGAACCAAAAGTTTATTTCATGAATAAAAGCAAACTTTAAGAATGCTTCCTCTTTAGAAGATGTACTAACTTGGTTTTCCCACTCCTGCTGGGAAGATGGCCACCTGGCTGAGAACACATTTCTCAGCTTTCTGGAGACCAGCTGTAGACATGCAACTGATTTTTCATCAAAGGAATGTGAACGGAATTGATTTGTGCCCCTGACTTCAGATTTCCCCCAAATGCCTTCATTCTTGAAAAAAAATGTTTTCTCCCTGAAAATACATCATATAATATTATAATTAGATAAATAGTAATTCTAATATAGGGGGCAACATATTCCTGAGGGTGAACCAATCAAGAAAGATAATGTTAACTGTAGTATGAGCAGATATCTCTCAGGTAAGTTCAGGAAATGAATGATCAGAATACAAATTCTAAAATAACCAAGGAAGAGTTAAATTACAGGCAATCAATTATCTCATTGGCAAATAGCCTAGCAGTTCTTACCTTCAGGGGAGAGATGGGCAAATAGAAACAAGTTAAATTATGCAATGAAAAAGTGATGATGAAGGGTGCCTGGCTGGCTCTGTCAGAGCATGCAACGTATGATCTTGAGGTCATGAGTTTGAGCCCCATGTTGGGCATAGAGACTACTAAAAAATAAATAAACTTAAAAAAAAAACTGATGTTGAGTCCTTAAATCCTAGATCAAATTCATGTCTAGTTTGAAATTCAAAGATGCTGGTTTTTTTCTGAAAGTATTAGAAACTCAACTTTGCAATTGGTTAAAATCAGGTCTTGATTCAGGAATAGAACATACAGCTTTCATAAGAATATTTGTGGAAGGGCACCTGGGTGGCCCAGTCAGTTGTGTCAGACTCCTGGTTGCCACTCAGGTCATGATCTCATCAATCTTGGGATCAAGTTACCCTCACCTTTCCCCCCCCCTCCACCCCCAAGTGAGCTCTGCTCTCAGCATGAAGTCTGCTTGGAAGATTCTCTCCCTCTGTCCCTCTGTCCCTCCCCCCAGTCATGCTCACTCTCTCTGCCTCTCAAAGGACAAACATTATATGGTCTCATTCATTTGGGGAACATAAAAAATAAATAAATCTTAAAAAAAGAATACTTGTGGAAAAATAGAAAAAGATCTTGAAAATTGTTTTTAAAGTGTATTTTGTCTCACACTAGGTAAATCTCAATGAGGAATTTTAAAAATATCTAAATAGCTTTATAAGACAAAAAGTCTACATGTTTGAAACTAAGTGAATTCTACAAGTGAGAAATTTTTTTTTTTAGGTTTTTGCTCACTATTGGTTCAATATCTAGCACAGTTCATCACCACAGGAACTCTGGGGACATACTGAGATATATGTATCAATCTGTGAGATATAATTAAGAAATTTATCTTAATTGTGTAGAATATTAGAAACTCACTTCTACCAAAATCCATCATTTAAACTTTTAAAATGCTGCTTCTCACATGAGAAAATGCTCCGCATCACTTGCCATCAGGGAAATACAAATCAAAACCACAATGAGATACCACCTCACACCAGTGAGAATGAGGAAAATTAACAAGACAGGAAACAACAAATTTTCTTAATTTTATCTTATTTTTTACTCTATATTAATTCTATTTCTTCTCTTCCAGTTGTTAATTTCAGATACATAGTTTTATTTTAAAGAATTCCTGAGTTCTGTTTACCATCATTTTCCCACATTAACTTCTAGGCGGATAGGAACTCTGTCTGTCCGTCATGGTCACTTTTGTATCTCTGCACCTGGCAAATTACCTGACACATTAAAGGCATTCCAGGAATAGCTCCTGAAATAATGATGAATGAGAGCATCTCCAAAGCTTCATAAGAAGGTTGCTACTAATTCCTTGTTGTCTAAGGAACAATTTCTTATGTAATTTAATATGTGTGCTCTGTGATATCTGGGCAGCTGCTGGTGATTTTGTTCTTTTGGTAGTCAACATTCCCTGGCAAAAATGATGTTCTTTTGTTTTTAATTACTTGTTGAAGGAAGAGTGATTTCCTCGTTGGAGTCTGGCATAAAAAAAAAAAAAGACTCTCCCACTGGGCAAAAGGATAATCATTTTCTGTAGATTGTTATGAGCTTAGAGCTCAATTTCATGCCCTGAATGATTCATTCTAAACCAGTTTTGGCCAGGTTTGAAGGCAATAGATATCATTTCTGAGATTCCTCCTTGGCTCCTTCTCTTCTCCATCCCTAATATCCAACATTTCTAGAGAACTGGCATGTGTCAGCCAGTGTGCCAGATGCTTTATAAAGTCTTTTAAGTATTGTGTTCTCACAACAATCCTGAATGGAAAGTACCAATATGTACGCCCATTTTGCAGAAGTGAAAAATCAAGGCTAAGGTCAATGAACTAGTTTAAAGTCGCAAAGCCAACAAGTGTCAGAGCAATGATTCATATAAGGCAGCCCGGCTTGAGAATCTGCACTCCTGACCACTGTGGTCTAACCATCGCTTGTTGATCTTAGTACTATCAATGTAGCTTGCAAATATCTCCAGACTTCTCCCATTTCTCTAGTTCTCCATTGCCACCACCTGAAGCTAACTTACAATCATCTCTTATAATGGTTTCTGGGATCCACTCTTGCCAATTGAAAACTAAAGCAATTTTTGAAAATACAAATCTGATCAAGTCACACTCACACTCAAAACACCCACGTGCTTCCAAATTCTCTTAGCCTAAGTATTCAGATCCTCAACCTGGCTTACAGGATTTTGCAGAACACAGTCAATGTGTACTTCTGCAGCTCTTTTTTTTTTTTTTTTTTAAACTCTCTCTCTCTCTTTGCCTCTGAGCCACAACCATACTGGCTTTCTTTCATTTGCTTGAATTTTTCTTTCAGAGGCCATGACCCTTTCCACCTCATAGCCTTTGTACATGCTGTGTGCTCTCTTCCTGGAATGCTCTGCCTATCTTTCACCATCAGATCCAATGTAACTGTCCCTGAGGGAAGCTTTCTGTGGTTCCCAGAATAGGGCAGGTTCCTCTGTTAAAATTTCTTGTTAGTATCCTGCACTTTTCCTTCATAATACTTAATGCAATTTGTAATTATATGTATCTCGTGTCATTATTTGATTAGTGTCTTTCCCCCGAGGCTTCATGTGTATTGTCTTCCATTCACAGTGCCTGGTACATATGCGCTCAATCAAAACTAACGACTAGATTCATGAATGCGTATGGGTTTCTGGAGGCATAGGTAGAATCTTCTGGATGTTGGCACTTATAAGCAAGATTAGGTAAGTTTCAGTGCTCAAGCATGAGTAAAAAGTTGAAATGTCGAAATTGCAAAGATACTGAGGATTTCTTCTAGGGAAAAAAATAGAAGACTTGGAAAGGATTAAAGGAAGGAAACAAAGAGGAAGAGAAAGAACAATATGGAGACACATCCAAGATTTTCTAACCCAGCCCTAGCATGGAAGAAAGTTGAAAGCACTTTTCAGGACCAGGAGCGCGGTCTTCTCAGGGAAAATCCCCCCTTTGGGAAATGGTACATTTCTTTCCTGCATCAAGCGTCTCCATACATGCTAGCCTCATCGTGGTCAGTTCTCAGGTTAAGGAATTGAGGAAGAGGAGGGAAGAGAGTCTTTATCTTTTATAAAATATGTTTATGTCAATGAATATCTTTTTCTAGACAGTTTACTGCATACAATATTCTTTTTTTTTAATTTTTTTTTAATTTATTTATGATAGTCACACAGAGAGAGAGAGAGAGAGAGAGAGAGAGAGAGAGGCAGAGACAGGCAGAGGGAGAAGCAGGCTCCATGCAGGGAGCCCGACGTGGGATTTGATCCCGGGTCTCCAGGATCGTGCCCTGGGCCAAAGGCAGGTGCCAAACCGCTGCGCCACCCAGGGATCCCGGCATACAATATTCTTAAATCCAAAACCCCTGAAAGATCATAACTCTTCAAATAGCCTAAATATTGTTAGCACTCACTGTAGATGTAGATTTCGAGATGCTCCGTGGTTTGCTCCATTACAACTCCTTCAGTGATTATGCTGTGGAAGGAGGCCCCTGTCACTGGCTCCTGTTTCCTCATCTAACACTCAGAACCAGGAATCCAATGCTCCAGAGACACCAGGCTACATGTCAAAGCCTCCCCATGATGCTTTGATTTGGTCAATGCTCTTCCTGCCCCTCTGGCGGGCGTAGTCCGTCTGCTGCTCATTCTGCAGTTGGCCAACTCTTTTCTCATCCTCTAGGTGTCACTAGACCAACGTTTTCTTGGGCTCTACTTGCTCAGTTTACAGGAGATATTCCTCCTTAAAGCTCCTTTAATCTCCTGTGCCTGCCTATTCTCTGGCTACATTTGTCATGCTGCATTTTATAACGATTTTCTGTTTGCATCTGTTTCTTCTCAAGAAGCCTGTTGAAGGTGGAATTGTCTTGTTTTCATCTTTGATTCCTGGTCCCTCGCATGATACCTGGAGCATACTAGTCAGTCTGGAGGTTTTGCTTGCTGTGGGCTTTTATACAATTTTATTTTCTCATGATATACACTTTTATACAGTATTTCAAACTATTTACAATAATACATACAATAACAAGAAGATAGCACAATTCCAATGCAGGGTTAAAAAAAGAAATACCAAGGGGAGCCTGGGTGGTTTAGTCAATTCAGCTACTGACTCCTGATTTAAGCTCGGGTCATGCTGAGTGAAGTAAGTCAATTGGAGAAGGACAATCATCATATGGTTTCACTCATATGGGGAATATAAGAAATAGTTAAAGGGATTTTAAGGGAAGGAGGAAAAATGAGTGGGAAAAATTAGAGAGGGTGACAAACCATGAAAGACACCTAACTCTGGGAAACGAACAAAGGATTGTAGAAGGGGAGGTGGGCAGGGGATTGGTAACTGGGTGACAGGCACTGAGGAGGGCACTTGATGGGATGAGCACTGGGTGTTATCACTATATGTTGGCAAATTGAACTTCAATTTAAAAAAATAAGAATAAGCTCAGGTCATGATCTCATGGTCATGAGATGCAGCCCTGTATGGGGCTCTGTGCTAGAGAGGGAATCTGCTTGGCATTCTCTTCTCTCTCTTCCTCTGCTCCTTCCCTAGCCTCAAATAATAAATAGATAAATCTTTAAAAAAAGAAGAACAAGGGTAAAAGATATTTAGGAACAAAGTTAAAACTCAATAGCATCATAAGTAAAACTCCATATAGTATGAATCTGTCTCAAATATATTCACATGAGACAGGACATCATTGCTCCTATTCCATTTTTTTAAAGATTTTATTTATTTATTAGAGACATAGAGAAAGAGAGAGAGAGAGAGAGAGAGAGGCAGAAACACAGGCAGAGGGAGAAGCAGTCTCCATGCAGGGAGCCTGACTTGGGATTCGATCCCGGGTCTCCAGGATCAGGCTCTGGGCTGAAGGCAGTGCTGAACCACCAAGCCACCACGGCTGCCCTCTTATTCCGTTTTTGATGCTCACAAAATAAGCAGCAAAGTCAATTTCTCTAGAGCTTTTGTTTTTATCTTTAAAAAGTTTTTATGTGTCAGAGACAACTGTATGGCTCAGTCAGTTAAGCATCTGACTTTTGGTTTCAGCTCAGGTCATGATCTCCTGGTTGTAGGATTGAGCTCCTGTAGGGCTCAGTGCTGATTATGAAATCTGTTTCAGATTCTCATTCCCTCCCACTCTGCTCCTTCTCCAACCCTGCCCTGCTTGCTTTTCACATGTGTGCTCTGTCTCTAAAATAAATAAAATCTTTAAAATAAAAATAAGAGAGTTTTCTGTGTCTAAATATATTTTTATTATTAAAATTTAAATGACCTTACTATTTATTACATAGGTTGAGGTATAGAGGAAAATGTTTAAGTAAAACACTTAGAAACGATGTAAGTAGGTGTGGCTCAGTCAGTCAAATGTCCAAATCTTGACTTTTGGTTCAGATTGTGATCTCCGGATTGTGAGATTCAGCCGAGTCAGGATCCAGGCTGGGTATGTAGTCTGCTTAAGATTCCCTCTTCTTCTCCTTCTGCTCCTCCTTCCCCTCCATCTCTCTCTCCCTCTCTAAAATAAATACATACATTCATAAAATAAACTCAGATGTAAATATATTACTGAGCTTGCAACGTGTTCAAAACATACAGAAGTGTGTTCCTATGGATCTTTCATAAATTTGATATTTATGTATAAAATAGGTCTTTTAACCTAAAAATTTATTCCATTAATATGCAGTTGAGCTAATTTTCATGAAAAGTCTGCTTGTGTCAAGCATTATGTGAGCATACTTCTTTCTCTCATGCCCCACACCATTATTAGGGATAGAAACAAAGTGTAATAAATCTTTAAATCTTAAGTAGGCTCATGATGTCTCCTTGCAAAGCCCTTGGCTAATATATATGTGTTATTTTTGTCTGTTGTTAAAAATATCCTGTGCATTGTTCTTAGAATTATGTAGCTGATTAGAAAGGACCATTTAAGTCTTTGGCATGAATTGAAAGCACCAGCTGCCTGGTGTCAGGTGGGAGTCACAATTTCCAGGCAGCCTTTTAGTTCCTCATTGCTAAGAGAACTTGCCTGGCAACCGTGAGTGTTTTGTAATGCTAGTGGCAAATACCATGTCACTAGAACAAACAAGAGATAACCTGAGAAGTGAGTTGTCATCACTGTCTGATTTTTTCCCCCTTGGGAGAAAAATTCCATGTTATTTAACCCTTCAAAACCTCAGGGTTTTCTATATTTCTTAGAGAATTGTTTTCATTCCAAACCAGATTCAGAATGATCTTATCACCTGTATGTCTGTTCTTCTCTGATTTCTAAAAATGCAATTTCTTGGTTGTTTTAAAATAAGTTAAATTAATCTGTCTTCTAGGGATATAAGAATTTGTTTTGCCTCCATATCACCCAGTTAAATCTATTGGTTTTAACATTGTAAAGTCTGTCCTCTATTATCTGAGCAAGAAGTAATACAGGATTTGTAAAAAGAATGATGGTTCTTTCATCATTAGCTCCTATGGGTTTCAAGTTAATAATCTAGAAATAAGGAAACACATGTCTTGATGTTAGATTCAGATTCAGTGTATATTCAGAAACAACCTGTTCTGTGGACTTGAAAAGGGACACAGAATTTACTTCTTATAATAATGATTATTACGTGGTATACAATGAAAATACCTTATATAGTGTTACATTTTTTTTTTAAATTTTTATTTATTTATGATAGTTACAGAGAGAGAGAGAGAGAGGCAGAGTATAGTGTTACATTTAATAGAATCTCGAACTTTCTCAAGAGAAATTAACGAGATCTTGAGAAAGCTTTATGAATTCCTTCCAACTTATGTAAACAATAGCAAATAGCTTTTACAATCTAATGACCTGATTGTCATGAGTTGCTGTACTTGGTGATTTGGATGAGAATATTTTTAAAAAATTGCTACTAGAACATTGTGAATGTCTGCAAAAGATGTTTCATAAAACATTAAGTTGTTTTTCTTATTTTTCCACATATAGAGGCTGAGAAAAAAGTGAAACAAAAAGACAAAATTAGGGAAACCTGGGTGGCTCAGTCGGTTAAACAACCGACTCTTGATTTCTGCTCAGGTCATGATCTTAGGGTCATGAGATGGAGCTAGGAGCCTGCTTAAGTTTCTCTCTCTGCACACCACCACCCCCAGCATATGTACGCAAATGCTCGCTCCCTCTCAAAAAAAGATAAATTTAATTCATCAGGATTTCTGAAGATTTTAATGTTCTTGCTATTATTTTTTTACATTGAAAACAATGTCTAGCATTTTTATTTTGAAAACTTTAATAAACAATATACTTGCCTGCTTTGAAATCCATAAAGTATAAAAATAATACCCTAAAATACTTCCTTCCTCATATCCAGCTTCTCATCACTCCTTCTTCCCCCGCTACCACCCATTAGCTCTAAAGATACATTGGCTTTTTCATAGTTCTTTTAATGTACATACAATCAAAGAAAAAAATACATTCTTTTTCTCCCTGCAGTTTTCTATGGGCATTCTTTTCACTTACCAGTCCATCTTTCTGTATTGCTTTGTGGAAAGCATGGTCATTCTTTTTACACAATGAATAATATTCCACTGCGTACATAGATATACTTCAACGGTTCTCTGTTTACAGACATTTCAATTGTTTACTATCTTGTGCTATTATAAACAATGCTGTTGGGCTAAAATATACATCGTGTCATTCTGATGCTAATACACAGAATTCATTCCCAAATATGCAACTTCTGAATGAAAGGTATTTGCTTTAAATTTTGATAAATTGCTTAATTGACAACAAATGTTGGTGAGGATTGGTATATAACTGGTATATAACTTCATGCTCCCTGTGGCAATATATATGAGTTCCGTTCCTCCCACAGGCATGGAATTAGAATATATTACGAATCATTTGGATTTCTCCTATTAGGTGAAAAACTGTATATCAGCATACTTCTAACTTGTGCTTCTTATGAAAGAGGTTGAGAATTTTTTCAAATATTTTGGAGTAATGTGCTCCCTTTTAAAATGAGCCATCTATTCATATCCTTTGATTATTTTCCTATGGCATTTAAAAATTCAACTTCTAAGGAGTCCTTATAGGGAGATTCACCCTCTGCCTGGGTTGTGAGTTGAGTATTTTCCTTCCAGTTTATTGTTGCCTTTTGACTTTTCTTATGTTGTTTTTTCAGGCAGGCAGTTCTTTTTTTTCCTGTAGTTAAATTGAACCAATCTTTTCTTTAATGACTCTGGATTTGGAGACTTAGAAAGGTCCTTCCTAGTTCAAGGTAATAAAAGAATGTTATATATATATATATATACATATTTATGTGTATATATATTTACTACTTATGTATTTTTTCTTTTTGCATTTAAATTTTTGATTCATTTAAAAATTCTTCTGGTTTAGGATGTGAAGCATCTACAACATTTTTTTTCAATCATGCTGTTGAGTTAATAATAATTCTACCCCTCTCAATATTTTCTAGGGGCACCTGGCTGGCTCTGTGAGTAGAGCATGTGAATTTTTATCACAGGGTTGTGAGTTCAAGCCCCATGTTGGATATGGAGCTTACTTTAAAAAAAAAAAAAAAGGAAAGAAAGAAATTTGGTATGCCTGGGTAGCTCAGAGGTTGAGGGTCTGCCTTCGGCTCAGTCCCACTTTGGGCTCCCCGCATAGAGCCTGCTTCTCCCTCTACCTGTGTCTCTGCCTGTCTCTCTCTGTGTGTGTCTCTCATGAATGAATAAATAAATCTTAAAAAATATATTTTCTAAATCATCCCCATAAAGTGTCTTTCAGTCCACAAAGATTTACTGTTCAGAACTGTTGCAGCACTTGGGATTTTACCACTGTACTGTTGTATTATAATAATGTACTTGTGTAGGGTCTTATAATTTAGTTTTTTAAGCTTATTTATTTAAGTAATCTCTACACCCAAGGTGGGGCTCGAACTCATAACCCTAAGATCAAGAGTCACATGCTCCTCTAAGCCAGCCAGGTATCCCAGTTTTATAATTTGTAGTCATCTTCTACATGTAATCTCATTTTATCTTTATTTGATACCTTTTAAAATAAGGAATCTCACCTGATCACAGGGATTTAAAGAAGAGCCGTGATTCTGCCCACAAGTATGATGTTTGGACACAGGTGTAGTTCTGTGTCCTGTGCTCACCATACATCTGTCCTATTACTGCACTTCTAAAGGTTTTGTTTTTGGGAACCCTGGGTGGTTCAGTAGTTGAGTGTCTGCCTCCAGCTCAGGATGTGATCCTGGGGTCCTGGGATCTAGTCCCACATCAGGCTCCCATAGGGAGCCTCCTTCTTCCTCTGCCTATGTCTCTGTTTCTCTCTCTCTCTCTGAGTCTTTCATGAATAAATAAATAAAATCTTAAAAATAAATAGATAAAGGTTTTATTTTCCTGAAGGCATGGACTATGTCTTCTGACTTTCCACAGCAATGAAAAGACTTGTTTATACCAAACACTCAATAAACACTTGTTTATTGGCTAATTTAGTGTACTATGACTTCTGTTG
This sequence comes from Canis lupus dingo, assembly GCF_003254725.2. NCBI lineage: Eukaryota > Metazoa > Chordata > Mammalia > Carnivora > Canidae > Canis > Canis lupus. The sequence goes on along the minus strand of NC_064269.1, from coordinate 25,603,899 downwards.
TTAATTCTCTGCTTCATTTTGTTCACATAGACCTGTTTACTCTAAAACTAGATAGAAGATTCCTACTTTCCTTTGATCTCTGAGTTTTCTAAAGTAATGACTAATGTTTCTGTGTGGGAGTGTCAATAACAGGAACCAAACTGAACCAGATTCAAGAATTGAAAATGTAGGAGCACCTGGGTGGCTCAGTCCATTAAACATCTGCCTTCAGCACGGGTCATGATCCCAGGGGTCCTGGGATCAGTGGGGAGTCTGCTCCTCCCTCCCGTGTGTGTTCTCTCTTGCAAACTCTTCTCAAGTAAAGAAATAAAATCTTTTTAAAAATAGAAAATGTAATCATTTTCCTCTCAGAAGGTCTTCATTTGACCTAAAAACCTTCATTATGGCAGGAACCAGATAAAACTGAAAACATTTATTACATAGCTATTGGGGAACAGTAATGCCAGGCAATAAAATGTGGTAACAGAAAGGATTATAAATTGTGTGTCAAGATCAGAAGCCATTTATTGTTTTTTTCAACTAGTACATATTTCCCCCAGTGGTAATATGGCAATCATAACTTAAATTTCTGCTGGGACCCATCCTCTCCACTTCTCTCAGTTAATGGGCTTTGGCTCCAGAAAAACCAAGTCATTAGTCAATGAGAGCACTGAGCCTCCCAGGCATAGGAGATAGGTTCAGGGACGTGCATTTCATCAGTGAGATGCAGTAAAATGCAATAGGATGCAGTGAGATCTTTTCCTGGAGTTTCTAGGAAAGCAGGGGGTATAGTTCTCTATACTGAACACAGGATCTGAGATTGGAGTTGCTGTAGACAATTCACCACAGAACCTGAGAATCTAAATATACAAAGGAGACAAGAATTAAGCCGAGAGTTAAAGAAAAACTAGATAATCCTGGTGACATTTCTTCTGTTGTTTCTCAATGTAGTCTTGCTTCCTGTCAGTTCCACTTCTAGACTTTTCAGTGAGGTAAACCAATAAATTCTCCCTCCTTTTTGTTTTGCTTGTTTCAGCCAGTTTGAAGGAGTACTAACCAATAGATCCACAAAATAGGTTGGTGGCATTTAGGCAAATCGGATTAGAACTTGGGTCTGTTTCTCCTCTATGAAATAGCTTGGAATGAGTGTACTTCCCATGTTAAAATTATATGGAATAACATCTCCTTTATGAGTATATTACGTCAGTCCCAAGCAGTGGTGATATTTGCATTTAGGATATTGATCTATGGGATATTTGAATCCATGTATTAACTACTCAGGGTTATTTTATCCCTAGAGAATGTTAACAATTTAATTCTCCATGTTTCCCCAGAGAACAAGAAAATAACTAAGGTGCCCCAATTGAATATGTGAGGGCTCAGGTTTTTTTCTTGATTTTATAGCACCTTGACTTCTTATTATTCATGTCTATCGCATCTAGATAAAAATTATTTGCTAATAGGTACTTTGTCTATGGTTGATTGTTCCTAATAAAGTCTTATAGAGTGTGTCACTAAGAATGAGCTTTGGCTAGCTGAGAGAGATAGCCGAAATAACAGTACAGGAGTTTATTTCCTTCTAATGTAAAAGCAATGTATAACTGGTATAACAGCTCCATGAAAACCAAGGACCCAGACTTCTTCCAGCTTGTGGCTCTGCATCCCAACAGTTTTGCCTTTCTGCTCCTGGTCTTGACAGTTGATAAATTTGAGATTATGGTCTTTCCATTCTTTTGGCATTAAAATGTCTATTTGTATGAGAATAAGAATATGGTATTTTTTTCTCCAATCCTTATTTGGCAAAATAAAAAGTTGGCAAACTTATGTTGAGACCCCCTACCTCACTCTACACATGTATTCATTCCCCATCCCTGACAAAGCAAACTCTACCCCTAAGTGGTGTTGGAACTTGCAACCCCACGATCAAGAGTCATATGCTCCACTGACTGAGCCAGCCATGTACTCCTGAAGTTTAAAAACTTTTAAAACTGGTCCATAAAGTCCAAGCTTAGAAACTACTAACTTATTTTAAATTCAGCATTCACATAGAAATTGGAATAATGAATAACCTTTGCGAGAGTGCTGATAATACTGACTCCATCTTTGGCCCTCCATCTCGTTGGTGTTTGCTCAATGACCTCCCTTGGGCTACACATTCCAGGCCCCTTAGGGATTGATATATATACCTCAGAAATGCCCGCCAAGTCCAGAATGGGGGAGGCTTGTTTGGTCTCCCACGAATCTGTTAGAGAAAGTCTTTCCCCTTCCTGCACAGGTGGTGCCACAAGAGCTAATTAAAGGTTAGCTGTCAATTAGGTGTATGTGAACCCTTTGATCTCACTACAGGGCTCTTATGTGTATCCCCTTGCTCTATAAAAGCAGAGGACTAAGGTCTGGATTTTGCAGAGAATAGCTATGCAGCTGCCCTGGATCATCCTCCTCTTGATCCCCTGACTTAATTTATCCTGAATAAAGCTGTAAACTGTATGGAGTCACCTCCTTCATGTTCTAGCCTCAGAGTAACTTCTGTTTGGTGAATATTTTGTCTCTCCCCCACCTTCTATAACTAATTAGTTATCACTATTTCATAGATAAGACTATTGAGGCTTGGGAATGGTTAAGTAACTTGCCTCAAATAAGTTAATCAGTGATATAACCTGCACTGAAACAAGTTTATGACAATCACCATATTTTTAACACTACATTAGAATGGTGGAAATATGTTGCTTATACATTTGTTCAAAGCCATGGAATGTACATCACCAAGAGTGAATCTGATGTACACTATGGACTTTGGGTGATAATGACATGCCAATGTTGTTTCATAGATTGTAACGAACGTACCATTCTGATGAATGATGTTGAAACCACCATGTGTGGGGGCAAGTGGTATATGGGAAATCACTGTACCTTCCTCTCAATTTTATTGTAAACCTAAAATTGCTCTAAAAAATGTCTTTAAAAATAAAAGGGTAATCATATTCTCAAGACAATAACAAAATCATGGCATATGCGGTGACAAAGAATGTGCTATTTGAAAGGATGAATATAGATAGAATTTAGGGCCTTTTATGACGGGTGAAGAATTATTTGAAATATTGACTGAAATCTTTCAGAAGTCACTAAAGAAAGAGTCCCGGAAATAGAAGCACACTACGGTAGGTAATTTTATTTGTTCAAGGCTCATATTGCAAGCATTAAACCAAGCATGGGCTTTGATTCTGTGAGCCCAGATTCACATATTTAGGAAGATAAAAGCAAACTGTGATCCATGTATATGGATGAAAAACTAAAGGCTCACAGTTAATTACATCAAGGTTTTAAATTTCTACAGCCTAGAAGCCAGAAGTCACAGATCTTTTAGGTCTTTCTGGATATCCCACAAGGTATCTGCACTTTTCTTGAGCTGGGCAACCTCATCATCCTTCAGCTTCTGATTGATCACACTGGTTAAGCCCCGAGCGTTCAGGATACACGGAAGACTCAGGAAGACTTCGTTCTCAATACCATACATACCCTGCCAGAACAAGAGAAACAATTAGATTAAGAAATGAAATTATAGGGGCGCCTGAATGGCTCAGCTGATTAAGCATCTGCCTTTGGCTCAGGTCATGATCCCAGGATCCCCACATTGGGCTCCCTGCTCAGTGGGAAGTCTGCTTCTCCCTCTGCCTCTCCCAATGCTCATGTTGTCTTTCTCTAATAAATAAATTAAATCTAAAAAAAAAAAAAAAGTGAAATCATAGATAAGAATGACCAGATTCCATGTTTAAACAGAAAGAAATGTAGGAAATATGGTAAGAACAAACTCGTTCTTTAATTTTCAACACTTATAGGCCCATATTTTCCAAATACTTACATTTTGAATTCGATTTTATATGCAGAATATACAAAAACACATTATAATAAGCTAGACATTTATAAGAAAGTAACACTTTTTTATTGAACTTATTGATACATCTCTGCCTGGATATACTTTAATAAAACTTAATATCTAAGTCTTCAAATTAAATTGCATTCCAATGTGTTTCTTAATGGGCTGCTTTTTATGAAATCCTAAATTTTAAAAAATTCTTTTGTTTAGGAGAGAATTTCAGGTGGTAGCTATCCAAGAGGTCCAGAATAAATGTTGGAAGCCACTCAAAAGCAAGATCTTTGCAACATCCAAGAACTGCCGGAAAAATAGCATAATTTCCAAAACACAGAATTTACCAGTTTATATAAAGCAGTAAATTTATTCAGAGTCAATTTAACCATGCAACTAACTGGATTATTTAATTATATCAAACAAGTTACTTTAATACATTTTTCATGCCTTTTTAGAAAAGTTTATTTTTCTAATCTCTGCACTCAATGTGGGGCTCAAGCTCATGACCCTGAGATCAGAGTCACATGTTCTTCCACTTAGGCCAGCCAAGCACTGCTATTTTCTAAACTTTTAGTTCAAAATTTTTGTATACACACCAAAGCAGAGATCAATAAATTCCAAATATGTACTCCAAGACCCAGCAATTATCCAATTTTTTCCATACTTATTTTTTAAAATTTTGTTATAGTGCTTGAAAAAACAAAACCAAATACACCTGACACCACATTTTACCACCAAATACTTCTATATTGTTCTCTTTTGCATGTTTTTTAAAAATCTACTGCATTTTCCCCTTATATTTCCTCCCCTGACTTATGGAAAATGAGTTATCTTATATAATGTTTTAATACAATCTTAATTTTATTGAAAAATAACCAATTTCTATTTCAGTGTTTCATAGCTTTTTCTTTTAAATATTTTATTTGAGAGAAAGAACACAAGCAGGGGGACGGGCAGAGGAAAAGGGACAAGCAGCCTCCTGATTGAGTGAGGAACCTGACTGGGGCTTGATCCCAGGACCCTGAGATCATGACCTGAGCTGAAGGTAGATGCTTAACCTAGAGTCACCCAGGCACCAGTTTCCTGGTTGTTAAACTGAACTAAATTTACTAAGGTATCAAGTACTATATCAAGGACAATCTATACTTTAATACCCCAACTTGAAATAAAACTAATACTTATTTATATGATACATATTTTGAAAATGTGTTAAAAAAGATTCAGAGTGAATATTTAATTTGCCACCGTATACAAGAGAGAAAAGAGAGAAGTTTTCACAAAACTTTGAGATTCAGAAAAAAGTAGACTGAGACCACCTTGTCCTTCTTTAAATCTAATCACAGAATAGAATACCGGAAATTATATTTGTAACAGTTTATCTTACCTTCACCATTGTTGACACTGGATGAATCCTGGAGAGATTTTTCAACATGGATTCAATGAGATCAGCCACACTTAATCCAATAGCCCAGTTGGTATATCCTTTTAGCTTGATGACTTCATAGGCACTAAGAAAAAAAATCATAAAAGAGCTCACTGAAATCAGACTCAATAGTTATTAAAACTGGACTCTTTGTGTTGGCTGCTGCTCCCTTATTAAGCTGTGTAATCTTCAGTAAACCTTTCTTATCTCAGTGTCCTCTCCTATAAAGTGAGGACATCTATTTTATAAGTTTGTTAAATAAATTAACATATATTTAAAACATTTACAGTTGGAAATACTACCTAGTGGGCTCTACATGAATGCTATGATGAACTTAAATAGATTATTGAGGGGCCTCTGGGTGGTGCAGTAGGTTGAGTCTAACTCTTGGTTTCAGCTCAGGTTATGATTAGGTCTTGAGATCAAGCCCTGCCGTCAGGCTCTGAGCTCATCGAGGAGTCTGCTGGGGTTCTCTCTCTCTCTCTGTCTGCCCCTCTCAGTGCTCACTCTTTCTCTCTAAAATAAATAAATAAATCTTTAAAAAAATAGATTATATGCATAAATATTTATAAAAGCTACAGTGGTAGAAACATACTTTTTTCCAACCAATCTTCATATTCATAATACATGAGTATTTCCAAAATTACTAATGAAATCAGGAAACAATGAAAATAAAAAGATGTTCACATTCTAAGGACAAAATATACCTTGATTTTGAGGTCCTACTTACTACTGTCACCTAAATTACGATGACCAACTAATCTAACAGCAGAGTGAAGATGATCTACCTTGCCTGACAATGTTCTGTACATAAATTTTACACCTTGAAATCCACAAAGCCCTTGGTCCTTAAGAGGTAGCAGGAGTAACCAAAATTAGAATGTAGGAAATTGGGATTTAATGCTATCAATGACTAGAAGACCTTAGGCAAGTTACATTACCTGGGGAGACCTAGTTTTCTCATTTTAAAGCAAAGGGATTAAGTTAACAAAATGCTAAGAACCCTCTCACATTTTTAAACAATCTTATCTCTATGCACGGGTCAAATTCCAGAAAAAAATAAATACATTTAAACTAAGCAAAACAATTCCATGTTTGAGAAATTTTTTTTTAACAATTCTCTGCAAATAATAGCCGATGTTTACTGAATACTCAGCAGCATTATGTCTGTGTTTTTACTAAATTTTCGTAATAATTCTATTACCATATGACTTCAGAAGGGACAAAACTGAGATTCAACTTTATGGCTTCTGTAATACCAGTGTCATAGTTTGAATTCAAGTCCATATTCTTTACTCATTCCACAATGATACCTTATTTTATATGCATTAAGGTCATAAGGAGAGGAGTTTAAAAACAGTTTTAAAAAAAGTACAAAAGAGTTTAAAGAAGGAAAAAGAAAAAAAGAGAGATATCTTTAGTTGGGTGCGGAGAGGTAAATATAGCACAGCTTTAACACTTTTAGCAATCTATCAGTAAGTACTTATTTTAGGTAATTATGAAACTAATAGTGTCCAGGTTCTATGCAAGTCAACCCTATTCATCAGTAAGAGGCAATCTGAAAGCCCTTCTCACTTGTTAATTCCATATTTTGCTCCTGTTCCCTATACAAACAGATTTCTCCAGAAAAATATCTGGTTACCCTAGGGGGACTCGTATGGTAGGTTTGACCAGTCAAGTTCGTCTTATCTGTTGAAGTAGACAACAGCTGCATGTTTACTATATTAAGAGTTTATCTGAGTGGGTGGCCATCATGGAAATCACTGATAATTTTATCTAGATAAAATTAATAGCAGTAATATCCATAATAGCCAAACTATGGAAAAAGCCCAGATGTCCATCAACAGATGAATGGATAAAGATGTGGTGTGTGCACGCGCGCGCGCGCGCACACACACACACACACACACAGAGGAATATTACACATTCATCAAAAAGAATGAAATCTTGCCATTTGCAATAATGTGACTGGACCTAGAGTGTATTATGCTAGGCAAAATAAGTTAATCAGAGAAACACAATTATCATAAATTGAGTGGAATTTAAGGAATAAAGCAGAGGATCATAGGGGAAGAGAGGAAAAAATAAAACAAGATGAAATCAGAGAAGGAGACAAACCATTAGAGACTCTTAATCATAAGAAACAAACTGAAGGTCACTGGAGGGAAGGGGGATGGGGAGATGGGGTAACTGGATGATGGACATTAAGGAAGGCACAGGATGAAATGAGCATTGGGTGTTACGTAAGACTGATGAATCACTAACCTCTACCTCTGAAACCACTAATACATTTTATGCTAATTAACTGAATTGAAATAAAATTTAGAAAAAAATTAATCATCTTAAGCCTCCTTCTACTTACCTTTCAACCACCATCTTATGCACTTCCTTCCAATTTTCACTGTCGTTGTCTGTTCCCATTTCTGGATTCAGTTCCTGAAGAGAAACACCTGCCACATTCACTCCACTCCACACAGCCACTGGAGAAAGAGGATAAACATTTCATATTTCTGACACTACTTTAAAAAATCTTTTATTCTCTTAGTTCAGATTTTACCTCTGAGGCAAGTTACTGAATACCTGCTGGAACTGCTCCAAAGACAACTGACCCAGTCTACTCCCCTAAAGGCTGGCATGTACTTTCAAAATAGCCACACATCTGACATTTTAACTTTCAACCATTTTGGTGCAAAACAGAACTGTTGTGTCATACTTACAAAGAATATGAAATTCTTTGCCTCCCTCTGGGCTTGTTGAAATCACAAGGGTTTCTAGTTCACGACTACCCTAAAATTTGAGCAATCTTTAACTCCACTCCTACTCATTTTCCTTATATAAATCCCTTTTTTCTGGAGTGAAGTAAAAAAAAAAAAAAAAAGATAAAATCTAAAATCCAAATATACTCAGTCATCTCTTTTCATGCCCCAAGTCCAATCTATCTCTCAAAAGAAACTCCAGGTAACCACAGTGAATTTTTCTGGTCTTAACTGAATCAAATGTCTCCTTCTAAGAATGGCCCCAGAGGCACACCGAAGGTGTTCTCTATCACCAACTGTATCTTTTGGAGGGCTCCATGTATCAGAATACCCTTATCCATTATTCTTAACACCTTTTACCCAGCCAAAAGTATATATTGAAAATGTAGATGTACAAAAATGAATAAGGATATGTTCTGTGCTGTGGCTAAATTTAGAAATTACTGGAAGAAACAGGCAAAGGAAACTAAAGCAATGAGATGGGCTATCACAGAGGTATGAAGATAAATTACAATCCATTTACTTGAGGAGCAAAGGGATATCAGAAAGGGCTACAAAAAATGGCATTTGCAGGATCCCTGGGTGGCTCAGCAGTTTAGTGCCCAAGGCGTGATCCTAGAGTCCCGGGAGTCCCGGGATCGAGTCCTACATCAGGTTTCCTGCATGGAGCTTGCTTCTTCCTCTGCCTGTGTCTCTGCTTCTCTCTCTCTCTCTGTCTCTCATGAATAAATATATAATTTTTTTTAAATGGCATTTGCATTGGACCTTGAAAAATAAGTAGAGCTCCTTGGAGACCTTTGGAAGAGAGCACTGTAAACTCAAGAAATAGGAGCAGAAGCATGGGGTCAAGTCCAGTATAGCTGAAACTGGCTACCAAGGGCAAACCTGCCCATGGCCAAATAAGATCCACTTTTAATCCACAACTTTTGTGAATTCAGGCTAATAGTTGAGAAAACTATGGAATATGGGTACTCTCATGGCTTTTGATGAAACTGAAATCTACATAATCATGTCAGGGTTGAGTATGGTTTAATTTTCTTTCATTTCATGTACATAATACAGGTCAATGTGGAAATAGGAAAAAAGATGTTTTGGAAAAAAAATGACACAGTGATGAGTAAATAGTAGCCTAGATAGGAGTCAGAAGACATGATTCTAGGGACATCTGGGTGGCTCAGTGGTTGAGTGCCTGCCTTTAGCTCAGGTTGTAATCCCCAGGGGTCCTGGGATCAAGTCCTGCATCTGGCTCCCCACCAGGAGCCTGCTTCTTCCTCTGCCTATGTCTCTGTGTCTCTCATGAATCAATAAATAAAATCTTAAAAAAAAAAAAAAAAGAAGACATGATTCTAGTTGTAGTTGTGCCACTAATTAGCTAAAGGATTTTTTTAAGATATATTTATTTATGAGACAGAGAGAGAGAGAGAGGCAGAGACACAGGCAGAGGGAGAAGCAGGCTCCATGCAGGGAGCCTGACGTGGGACTCAATCCCAGGACTCCAGGATCGCGCCCTGGGCCAAAGGCAGGCGCTAAACCGCTGAGCCACCCAGGGATCCCCAGCTAAAGGATTTTTAACAAGCCATTAGCCATTATGACTGCTTTGTCTCATTTCTTCTTTCATTATAATGCAAGCCTTAAACTAGAGAACACATAATATTACTTCCAGATCTGTGGTTCTAATCACTGTACAATTTTAATAACTAGCGTTGGCTGAACTTCCACTGCATACTGCACACTGTGACGGTTTTTTATATATAAGACATAGATTCAAACAAATCCTTGGATATTAGGAATTCTTGAATGAAGTGGAACAATGTGCCAAAAAAAAGAAAAATAGCATCATTATATAAACAAGAACAAATGCAATAGTTTTAAGACCAAATTCTTTTAACATAGAAAACTCTTTACTAAAACCACATTACACACTCTCACTGAATTCAAAAAAATATTTACACCTAAACCTTTTTAGGGGGAAACAGCTCCTTGAATATAGGACAGATATGAATTTAATAGAATAAAGCTTATTGTTAACATTAAAATGGATAGTTTTACACATTGGCCTATTCAATGTATTTTGGTTTAACAAACAGGCTTAAGAGTTACATAACCAGAATTGTTCATAAGTGTTATTACATAAAATTGTTTGGAAAAGAAATATTAATTTATTTTTTAAAATGTCTTTAAAGTTTATTTTTTTAGTAATCTCTACGTGCAAACTCATGACCAAGAGGCTCATGCTCTTCTGAATGAGCCAGTCAGGCTCACCATTAAACAGAAATATTAACTTAAATAAATGATATTTTAACTGTTTTTCTTCTTTCTTTAACAAAATATTTATTTATTTATTTATTTATTTATTTATTTATTTATTTATTTATTTGAGAGAGTGAGCACGTGCACATGGGTAAGGAGGTGCAAAGGGAGAGGACAAGTAAGACTCCATGCTGAACACAGACCCTGACATGGGGCTCAATCTCACAACCCTGAGATCATGACCTGAGCCAAAATCAAGAGTTGGATGTTTAACCAACTCTTAAACCAACACCTGAACCACCTAGGTACCCCTTAACTATTTCAAAACAAAGCATTACAAAAGAAATCAAAATATAACATAACTTTAATGTTGGTCTTTTTACAATGATTGATTTATGCCCAACAATTCTATTTAAATTCCTAAAGAAGATATTTGAGATATTTACCAAATGGCCTCTTACTACTTAAGTGATTGATAGTTATTATTAATGCTTTAGTAAAAATCAGATTTCATTTACTTTTATCTTTTTTTTAAAAAGTAGTCTCCACACCCAATATGGGGCTTTAACTCACAACCCTGAGATCAAAAGTCAGATACTCTACCAACTAAGCCAGTTAGTCAGGTGCCCCCATATCAGGTTTCATTTAAAGCAAGATTTATTTTACACTATAGAATAGTGGATACTGGTTACTGTAAAAGCTTTTGTTACCCAATTTATTTCTCCTTCAATAAACATGATGGGTATGATACCTCCATCCACTGAAAGGAACTAGAAGCAGGGACATACCAGGAGCATGAGCACACCTATGTCCAGATCTCGGTTCCTAAACGCCATTCCTCTTAGAAGTAAACAGGACTCATTGGAGAAAGAGATGCGTCCAGTGCAGAGAAATGGGAAATATAACACCAACATGGTGCACTTTATTGTCCTAGAGATAAGGAACGGGCTCAAGAAACTCTGGGACATGTCAAAAGACCCAGGTGCCAGTCTGAAGAGCCTATTACTTGACAAATCTGGGACAATGTCTGTGTTACAATTATAGTGGAAGAAGATTTGTTGAATAAAATAAAAATCTGAGTCCACATATAAATAAATGAACACATAAATGGTGAACAGAAAGCTCTCTTTTACAGTGGAACTCAATAAATATTCAGAAATGATTGAATATTGTGTCTGACAACTATCACAGTAGGAATTTGTTTGAGAATTATCGATAGATCCTAAACATAGCAGGCAAAAAACTGATGAAGAATGTATACATATTTACCTAGTTACTATCAAGGTATTTTCCCACAAATTGCTTATTTGTAATGTGAAGTATGTGAATACAAAAATTAAATTAAAAAACAAAACATTCAGAATGACAAAAATAACACCGTAAGTACACATCAGAATATTAAGGTTTTTTTTCTTTACCACTTGAGTCACCATGTTCTCCCAAAATCCATCCATGGCAGCTGCTGGGATGAATGCCAAGTTTTTCAGCCATAAGATAGCGAAATCTAGCAGAATCCAGATTACACCCACTTCCAATCACACGGTGCTTGGGTAGTCCACTTAGTTTCCAGGTAACATATGTAAGAATATCCACTAAAACATTTAGAAATAATACATGTGAGTAAATCAAAACTGATTCCAACTGCTATGGCAATTAGCAGGTGTCCTAGCTTCTTCCTCCCCAACTTGTCCAGTCTGAGATGTGAATACAGCCAGAAAGACATAAACACTGTGACTTTACATAGTTAAGAAATAATGCATGTAAGAGACCCTATGGTTACATAAGTTTCTCGATTTTAATGTTCCATGACGGTAGGGGCTATCATCATAACCCAAAAGCCACGGGTTATTAAATTACTAATTATGGGCACGAGATACCATTCAGGAAGAAACTGTGATAATACAAGGGGATTTATATTTTGTTGTATTTAATGAAAGGACCTCTATGATAGAACCTTTATTCTGGTGTGGCACAGCCCTGAGACTTCACAGAATAAAACTTGCTGGTCTAGACAGGATCACATCACTCTTAGGCTATAACCGTCAAAAGGAGAAAACATGCACTCAGGGAATGCAAGAGGTTAATCTTGCAATCTCCACCTCCACACAAATATACACATTAGTCAAGATATTTTAAGGTCATTTTGGACTGGGGATTATAAAGCTCTTCCTTGGCAACTTTGATTCAGTGGGAGTGACTTCCTGGAGAGTTAAGACTTTGAAGCTATACCTGGAAAGTTGTATAATGAGTTAATGTCTGCCTTAGGCAGGGGATACAGCAACTTCATATGTGCCAGCTATTTGTCACTCTTATTCCAAGTCTATTTGCCACTATGTATTTACACGAAGTTTCATATAAAAGATTTAACTATTCAGTAACCCCCAATCCAAGACTGCAGAAAATAATACTGAAAGAATCTCTGTCCTTGCTGGCTCCCAATTCTCAATATTCCACAAACTGTAAGGATCCCCCTGCTTCTTACTCACAATCTTCCTCTATGTCCAGCATCCGGAGACAATCAGTTTTATCAATGTATCTACTATGTTCACCAATAAATAGTATGTTTGGTGGCAAATTATAGACAAAAGAAGTATGAAATAGAGAATGAATTCTGACTGTTTAGGTTAAATAGTGCAATGCTTTCGAACCAGAAGTTTTAATGTTTATTCTGCAAATGTTGATTTAGCAACAAAAGCAACTTTTAAGCTCTAACATTTGGCATTAGCATGTTATTTGTCCATCGATACAGTCTATTTCTATCTTTCAAACTGGACTGATTAATGGCTTTTAAAACTAGTTTCAAATTCAATGCCACTAGAATACACATTTTTGGCCAACAGAAGGTCAAATTTGCTAAAATGTTTCTTACAAATTAAAGCCACGTTTAAATGTTTCATTATACACCCCAGGATAATCTTCCTAGAAAATTTTAAAAAGCTTCTAGGCTCTACAACAAAGTGATGAAACAAACAGATGCAACTGTTTTATATATAACTCTTCTCACATTTTTAAACATTTGGCCCAGGACTCAGCCATTTGTTTTGCAAACACCATTCTTTCGCAGCCAATAACAAGACACAAGAGTTGCTTCTGCTACTAAATCTTAGGACAGATTCTTTAAAAGCCAAACAACAGAAATAAAATAAAACCCAAAACATTTAACTTAACAGGGGTGAACCTTAAGACATTCTTGTTAATTAAATACCTGGGTTGGAAACCACAATTATGATACAATCAGGACTGTACTTGACTATCTGAGGAATAATGAATTTGAAGACATTAACATTCCTTTGCACCAGATTGAGGCGGCTCTCTCCCTCCTGCTGGCGGACTCCTGCAGTCACCACCACAATCTTAGAATTGGCAGTCACAGAGTAATCTAGGAGAGGGAGAAAAAAAGTACTTTAAATACAACTCTTCATCAAAACATATCATATATGGTATGCTCCAGAAACCTAAACATCCATAAGCTTTTAGAACTTATATAAGCATTACATACTGTAAGAATTACATAGGCAAGAATTCTGTATTATAAGGTTTTGAAGTGTGACGCTCTTCTCAAAAGAAATGACATCTTCCTTTCTGAGTCACAGAGAAATAATCCAACCATAAAACTGGCTCAGAGAATAGACCAAGGAAATAAGAAGGCCCTAAATTATGTTTCTGGCTAACAAATTCAAAATGCTATTGACTTTTGATGGCTACTAATTTGATAAAACATAAACCATGAGTCCCAAGTTCAACAGGCAGCCCTCCAACAGAAAAAGAGAATTAAGGACACTTGTAGACTTGTAATGTTAATCCAACCCATGAAAGGGAAGGAGGGCAAAGAAGCATTTGCTCTTGGCCAGAAACTCATTTTTAATACTCAATATTTTAAGGAAGCCTATTTACTTTCAGCAGTTGAGTTTCTCTGGCGAATATATTTTTTTCCCCTTCAAGGAAGTATGTCACTTCCCAAAATATAGATATTATGACCTGATGTGATCATCAGATATAATAGCTACAGATGAGTCACATAATTAACTAGTGCTGGGGCACATGGGTAGTTCAGTGGTTGAGCGTCTGCCTTTGGCTCAGGTTGTGATCCCGGAGTTCTGGGATCAAGTCCCACATCTGGGTCCCTGCAGGGAGTCTGCCTGTCCCTCTGCCTATGTCTCTGCCTCTCTCTGTCTTTCATAAATAAATAAATAAAATCTTAAGAAATAACAATTAAAAAAATAAACAATATTGCTATGTGACTTTTGATAGTTATTAATACCTTTTATCAGTTTCCTCCCCATAACACTGAAGGTACTAAGACCTACCTCTCACACCTTTCTTGTGAAAATGAGGTAAAATGTGACATTCAAAAATTTCATAGTACACAGAATGCTAATAACTCAATAATAGCCAGCAGTAGTCATAGCAGAAATTATTCTGACGTTCACATTTCTAGCTTTAGACACAGCCCTGCTATCATGGTTATCACTGCATAAATGTGCTAATCTAGAACAGACAGCTAGAACATGAATTTTTTTTTGGTTTCTTCAAAGCACTCAAATTACTTTGTACAAATATTTTTTGGGGGTCTAAAACACTCTTGTTCTCAGATACACGTAATCAAACATTAGGATATAATTTCCTAAAATGTCATGTGTCAAATGTATGGAAATCATCTGGGAAGTTTACAGAGGCGATACTTGTTTGTCCTCGAGGATGAACTGGATAGAGAAGGAAAGAAAAACCACCAATACTAGATTCACCAGGATGGAAGACTAATTTTATAGAGTGAGGGCATCTATGATTAGATCACTTTAGGCATGAAATGTAACTACCTTTATCTGCCACAATTTTAGGTGTCTGTAGAAATAAGCTCCCATGCTGTAGATCCATCATTTCTCCTTTGAGTTTATCTTCTAAAACATCCACAAGGGCAAGTTCATCAGCCAGAGACTAGAAATATAAGAACAAGGGTTAGTACTCTAAGCCACTCTAAGGCACCCCGGCTCACAATCCAGCAAAGAACCTTTATTTATTTATTTTTTTAAAGTAGGCTCTAAGCTGAGCGTGGAGCCCAACACAGGGCTCGAACACATGACCCTAAAATCAGGACCCCGTGTTGAGACCAAGAGTCAGTCACTCAACTGATTGAGCCCCTCTGGTGCCCCCCAACAACAAAGACCCTTTAAATGGATAAGCACCAAGTGTTAAAAACCCTGAGAATTTTATCATGGAGTTAGGTGTGCTCTTTAAACAACTGCATGAGAAAGTCTTGAATGAACTATTAATATTAAACACATTGATTTTTCTAAATTTTATCTTCTAGTACTCAACTAGGATTTAATTATCACGATACTTAACATGCTACAAATCACTTTAAGAATATGTAAGACAACGATTCCTCATGAAACCAACAGTTCAATAGTGTTCTCAGGATATACAAGCCTTTCCATTAATGAGGGGTGGTGAAGACTCACCCAGACTCAGAATCAACCTTAGGCAGTGTCCATCCCTGAAATCACCTCCAGTTTGGAGGGTTTTTCAGAAGGCAGATTTGATTTAAACCATCAATAGTTTGACCACATAGTAGGCTCTAAAGCCCAGTTTGAAGTCTGAACTCAGGTTGGATAGAACCAACTTGAATGTCTTGATGGGCAAAGGGGTATCCTATGGATGGCAGGGTCTGGGATTTGCAGATTCTTCTGTGTCATCCCAAACTTCTCCAGTTTTCTATTCCAGTTGTCACCCTGTGCCACTCATTCAAAATACAAGTCTAAATCTCAAATATACTACTTAATCTTGATCTAGACTCATAATTCTACATATTCTATAAAATGTTCTGTATATAAAATGTTTTATTCATATGTCCTCTATATCTCTACAGAAAGAGTGGGAGAAAACAAAGCCTTGGGTTCACCCTTTATCAGTCATGTAGAGTACTTTCTTAAGCACACACTTGATCTCTCCTTGTAAAAATAAGGGGAGGGGAGGTTGTCGGTCTAGATGCAGCCAAAAATCCTTTCGGCTCTGAAATTCCATTATCTTATGGAAACTCGTAATTTGCAAAATGTACAAAACATAGTTATCCCTCTTGTTGAAATATCATTAGTCTTTGCCTTTACTGTTTTTAAGGCTATTGGCAAAATAATTAGCTTAATATATCAATATGGAAATCCACTTAAAAATGAGGATGCCTCTCCTAAGGATGGCATGATCAGTCATATCAGAGAGGAGTATTGATGGGGAAAGGGTAGGTAACTGGGTTCAGAAGGCACTTGCAAGGAAAAGGTAGAGTAGTAGAGGGTGGAACAGGAGGTGTCTGGAAGGCACTGACCAGCAGAAGATGAAGCCAGTAAAAAAATCTGACCTACTTTAATTTGCCAGCCAAGGCAAGTCCTGCTCCTTGTAGGAGCCATGGGATGAGCACTGTCTAGTCCCTAGAATCCCAGTGGCTCGCTAGTCTTAAGAAGTGAGTGATAACAGGCTTGCCTTTGAGTTCCTGAGACTCTAGCCTCCAAATGTGCATTTACCTCCAAGCAACAGATTTACTTGCAAACTTTTGCAATGACCATTTTGCAAGTTGGGGATTACTTAGCCACGGTTTTCTCATTTCTTTGTATATCCACTATTGGCACTTGTTTTCACAAGTTTTCTTTTAAAACAGGTTTTGATGCTTTTTAAATGGTTTTGTCCCTCTGCAGCCTCTGACAAGAACACACAAACCTGTATTTGTCTTTTTTAAACCCTCAATTAGGACACTATAACTTAATTATAGCCATCCCATCCCATCAAGGTACCGAGCAATAGGAATATCACTTTTATTTTAGTAACATAACATCTGTGTCCCTAAAGTCAGCATGGCAAAACAATTTCAGGCTTACGTGGAAAAGGATGTCACAGGATCTCAGATCCTGTCTTTTGTTTCAGCCAGTGGGTGTGGAGAATTGGCTGAGAAGTGCGTCCTCAGCTGGTAGAGAAGGAAGAGATCCAACACTTGGGGAAAAAAAAACAAAAACTGTCGCACTGAATTTAGCTGCATCTGCACGACTGAATATCCTCCAAATGCGGAGGTAGGCAACACAGAAGATGTGTGCCTAAGTGTCAGCACTGTTGTTTGACTGAAATAAATCTCCTTCTGTAGTTCCTACGCAGGTATCCCCCGCTATCCTAAAGTAGAATGTTCCTATCAAATCTTTTGTAAGCAGAAATGGCATAGAGCAGAAGCAGCAATTACCATTAATTTATGTGGGAAATTTCTGAGAATTCTCAGATTCCAAAATAACCTCTCCTACTTCGGTTTATCTGATACCTTAAGACACATCTTGCTAACAGATGCACAAAATAAACCGGAGGCAAAGCACAGATGTTCATGCAGTTCAAAGCTCCTGAGACGCTGAAAGTATATAGCTATTTCCTGGGGAAGTCATCTGGTGGGGCCACTCTCACTGCTTGGGGTGTGTGCTGCCTCTGTGATAAAATAAACTCTGACTGCTTTTTTGCTTTTTACCTTTTCACGGTAAAAGGGAAAATTCTCTTGGGATTTCGTTTGATTAGAGAAAATAGCTACTAATGAGGGTCTTCCGTAAAAGCAAAGTGAACGAACTTTCAAAAAGCAGGGAATACCTGTATTGTAAAGCCTGTGAATCCACTTACACTGTAAATATACTTAAAATAGTTTGAAACCGCAAAGCTTAATTGCAAAAGCAGGAAGGACAAGGTTGGGTAGAAGGCAAGGACATCGCTGTTGAATGTGACCACTTGTTTAACATACAACAAAATATCTTTTAATCTGAAGTCCCACGTGGACCAGACATGGCCCTATTTGCCCCATGACTCTCTTAGCCAATAAGTTACTGCCACCAATGCTATAGTATCTGATCACTGCATTTTTATATCCAAGTGTTTATTCTGCATGAAATTTTATGGGAGGAAAAAGTGTAACTTTTTCCAAATATTGAACTAAACGGACAAGCACCTTTTGTTTAGTAATTTATGGAATGCCACTTCTATCATATTATTAGATACTATTCACTTCTATCATATTATTAAATACTATTTGGGCCTTTTTCTGGGCTTTTAGTTCATTTTATTAATCTAACTATTCTTGTACAAATACCAAATTTTATTATGTCCTACTTTCAAGCCAAGTCCAGCACTGCTAAAACTACTTGACAATAGGTCTGTAATTACACTGCTCCTAAAAGACTGACGCTGTGCCTGTAACCACAAGAACAAGGTTAGCTGACATAAGTGAGGATAGATACTCAAAGAAAGCTGGACTTAGTTTATGATAACCTCTCACGAAAGCTCTGTAAGCCCCTGACAACATGATGAGGTTGATATTTAGAGCCCCCTCTTGACAGCTAAAATGCAGAGCCTGTGATGGGTAGTAGGGTAGGAGTCCTACTTAGCAATAGAAATCATGATAAAGGAAAAGCTACGATCAAAATTTGACAAAAATAAGTTATTAGGAATAGCAGAAGCATTTATGTAATACATACTTATTAGTAATTATTCTACTAATTAGGAACAAATTCAGCCAAGTCTCTTCTCTCATGGAATGTTCTAGAAAAAGAGGAGTTAAGCAAATAATTTAAGATCATTTCTGATAGTGGCCGTACTATATAAAGACCATAGGCAGGGCAATGTTAATGTTCCTGGGAAAGAAGTTTACTTGGACAGTCAGGGGCTGCCTGCCTACAAAGTTATGATATGAAGAGGAAGAAATCAACTCTGATGGCCTAGGGTAGCACTTCACAGGTGAAAGAAAATGTAAGGAAAAGGGTTTTAAGCAGAAATGAGCTAGGTATTTTGGAGAAGTAGGGGAGATGGCACATGATAAAGTCAGAGATGGTAAAGGTGCTGAAAGTATGTAAATAGAGCCCCCTGGGGTTGTGCACTCCACCACCTTGCTCTGAGACAGGCAGGGAGACATTTCTGAAGTCCTGGATTTTGATGTACATGCCATCTATGTGTCCTATGAAACTACTGGAATGTTTAAGTACAGGAGCTATAGTTTTTATCAAAGCTCACTATGTTTCATACGAAGACAATGAGGTTGGGGAGCCTGGGCATGAGAAACAAAAGATAATTTTTTTTTGTAGTGATGGCATACCCTACTAGGGGCCTCAGTTGCCTTCTCAGACCTGGCAAAGGTGTGGGCCTCCTCAACCTACCTCTGATGCCCCAGGTTGGCACATTTCCCGGGCAGAAAGCAATGTGTACTCCCTATAAAGCATACCAGTCCAATGATGGACTCCAAGACCGGATAAGGACCTTACTATCTCTGTGATCTTCACCAAGTGGCTTATTAACCTTTCTAGGCTGTTTCTTTCCAACAGTAATACATAGATGACAATACCTCGCCAATTTTTGGGAAGGAGTAAATGAAGTAATATATAAACACCTCCTTCCTCTATTAAACTAGTAGGGTTTATAATCCCCAAATATTAATAAGGAATAATTCTGAAACACTTTAATCCTCATCCATTAAAATAAGATTTGAACATTTTTAATTAGTAAGATGGTCTTTGAGCAAGGCAGACAATCCCTCAAAGCATCTAAATTGGAAGATTCCTACTGTGTTAGCAGCAGGGTCTGTTCTCTCCAGCACCTGAATTGGGCCAAAGTATTACATAACTGTAGGCACAGTCACAAGTTTATTTACCGAAGACAATTTTAAGTTCACAGTAAAAATCACAGAAGTATTCTTTATAGCATCACAATAGCTTAGATGTAGTTTCCTGAAAAGTCTAAATTTTGAGATTTGCAGGAGAAAAGAAATATCTCTAGCTAGTGTGTCACTAAAACCTTGATGTTTTTAACTGCCTAAAGACTATCTTAGAATAAAAGAAACTGGAGTCACTATAATTAAAGAGTTCAGAGCCTGGGTTCATAATACAGCTCTACTGGGGTGCTTTGCTAGCTGGGGTGATAGAGCATGCAATTCTGATCTCGGGGTAGAGAGTTCGAGCCCCATGTTGGGGGCAGAGTTTATTTTAAAAAATAAAATTAAATATCAAAAAATAAATACAATTCTACTATCTCAGCTGTGTGACTGGAGGCAGGCTGCTCAATATTTTTCTTTTTTCTTTTTTTTTAAGATTTTATTTATTTATTCATGAGAGACACAGAGAGAGAGGCATAGGAAGAAGCAGGCTCCAGGTGGGGAGCCCTACGTGGGACTCGATCCAGGGACTCCAGGATCATGCCCCGGGCTGAAGGCAGCACTAAACTACTGAGCCACCCGGGCTGCCCTGCTCAATCTCTTTACACTCCAGCCAGCCGCCTCATCTGAAAACAGGATATGAACACTTCCCATTCTGAGGTTGCTGTTTAAAATGAAGGGTTTTATTAAAACACTTCCACTATGGTATACATTCAATAAATGCTTTAAAAGAAACGTCAGCTGGAATATTTTTCATTTTAATTGACATGAACAGTGGACACTAAATTGTGATTCCCTATGATCTGGGAAGCAGCTACTACAAATAAGCCCCTGGTCAATACTAGCTAGAAAAAAAAAATGCAAAAGAGTAAAACCTTCATTGTTGATATCATA
Organism: Canis lupus dingo; assembly: GCF_003254725.2. Taxonomy (NCBI): domain Eukaryota; kingdom Metazoa; phylum Chordata; class Mammalia; order Carnivora; family Canidae; genus Canis; species Canis lupus. The sequence goes on along the minus strand of NC_064269.1, from coordinate 25,583,080 downwards.
GTTGATTTCTCTGATAGCTTTTTCTCAGTCAAGACCTTAAAATTAGTTCCTTGAGAATTCAAACTTGCAAACAGAAACCTGCTTGGCGAGGTGTTATTTGGGCAGCCTTCAGACATGACACAAAGGAACAGTGTACTCTACTGAAGGCAAAGCAGCGATTTTTTTTTGAGGGGGGAGGGTCCTACATTTAAAGCAGCCTAAGGAATCAATTCAGTGAGGTAAATGAGAAAGGGCTCTTTGGGTGCCTGGGTGGCTCAGCTGGTTAAGCATCTGCCTTAGGCTCAGGTCATGATCCCAGGGTTCTGGGACGAAGCCCCACATGGATTGAGGGGTGGGGGGTGTCCCCACTCTGTGGGGAGGCTGCTTTTCCCTCTGCCCCTCCCCCTTGCTTGTGATCTCTCTCTCTCAATCAAGCCCTGGGGTGGCACTAAACCACTGAGCCATCCAGGCTGCCCAAACAAATAAAATCCAAGAAAACAAAAACAGAAACAAAACAAAAAAAGGGGCCTCTTTCCTCTAAAATCCTTGGAGACTAAAAAAAAAAAACTACAGCTTGACCTACATGGGGCGTACGTAGTAGTCAAGCCAGAAGCCTGTGGAGGTATACCAGGAGAAAAGTCTGCAGGAGTGGAAGGTGCTAACAGCGTGACATCAGTGTTAAATCTCCTGATGCTGAGAACTGCTGATTATATGAGAATTTATTTCCGATTAGGGAATGTACTCTGAAGGACTCAGAAGTCATTTCCACCACTTCGCAAAGCCCTTGTGCAAGTTACTTATTAATGATAGAGGGTAAAAGGACCTTTACAATGGAGAAATCATGCACCTATCACTTCAACCTAGGGCGTCTTGGGCACCTACTGATATTAAGACAAAGTTGAACATCTCATGCCTCCTGATGTGATCCCATCACCTAGTCATAACCCCAAAAATTTAACCTGAACCTAATTACAAGGAAACATCAAACCAACATCAATTGAGGGACATTCTACATAACTGACTTGCACTCTACAAAAATATCAATGATGTGAGACACAAAGAAAGCTCAGTAATAGTTCCAGATTAAAGAACAAAAGAGATACGACAAGTATATAAAATATGATTTTGGACTGAGGTGGAAACAGATATAAAAAGCTATTAAGCAAAAAAATAAATAAATAAATAATAAATAAATAAATAAATAAATAAATGCTATTAAACAGCAGGGAAAATTTTAACTCTAGGTACTATACATTAGAGGATAGTATTATATCAATGTTAACTTCCCCGAGTGCAGCAATTCTATTGTGGTCATGTAGGGAGAGCATACTCCGTAAACACATGCTCTCATATTTAAAGGTGAAGTGTCATGATGTCTATAACTTATTTAAAATTGTTCAGGAAAAAAAAAATATTTTAAAGACAATAAAATCCTGAAGTGCCTACAGAGATTGTACACATAAACTGAAATTATCTAACATGTATGGTGTTCTTGAAATATACCTTTCCCAGAATGCTGATGGCACATGCCATACCAACTTGTCCAACACCCACTACAGTGATCTTATTGTTTGGGATTGCAGCCTCTTCTTCTGCAACTGGTGCAATCAGTTTTTCCTTAAGAGTTGCCATTGTGCCCTGCAAGAAAAGAATCAAAACATTATACATACACCCACACATAAAACCCAAATGGGAATAATCCACAGAATGCTACTGTTGCAATTTTGAACTACAGCAGTTAAAAATGAGCCTAATGATATTCTCCAACACAAATATATTTTAAAGAACGATGTAACCCACTTAATGGAGAAATCAATTAAACAAAAAACTTCTATGAAGTCATTAGAATTTGGGATACTGTGCTAGTATTTAACAAGTCGTAACAATTTTGTCTTGTGGCTCTTCATTTATTGGCTGAAAGACATGAATATTTACATTTAGAATAGCTCACTTGTTTCCATTCCCCTCATGAAGAATTTATATGTAACAACACAAACTAAATTAGGGCCCTGGACTAACCCATATGTAAGCTTGGTCTAAAAGAGTTAATAGCCAGTTATGAGTATAATTTCTACTACTAATGGTTATTATCACTCTTTGAAGATAGGGACCGGTTCTTCTACTTTGAGTCTCATTTAAAACCTGTCAGTGTACTGGACATATCACATATACTTCATAAATACAGTGGCATGAAAATAGTGATAAATGTTTATGCAAAATCTTCAGAAATATGACTCTAAATTCCGTTTAGTGTACCTTGGAACTAACTGGAAGGTGGGCACCCACTTAATATATTTTCCTTTCAAGGAGTCACGTTAGGAGAATATCAGCCTTTGAATCAGTTTCTTTCCAGCCATTAAAAAAAAGAAAAGAAAAGAAAAGAAAAGAAAAGAAAAGAAAAAAAGAAAAGAAAGGAAAAGAGAAAAGAAAACCTGTCGGAAAACATTCCATATAGTAACACCAAATTTATCTGTACCATCAGATAATCAAGTACATTTTCTGGATAACTAAAATGTCAAAAGTTACTGAATTGTAAAAGAAACTTCACAATTCCATGGCAACTTAGTACACAAAATACACTGCCGGGCCTTCTTAAACAGAGAGGCAGGTCATACTTAAACCTTTTCTTCACATTTAAGTATCATTTATAATTGTAACTCATTATTATTTCAGTTTCCTGTTTACTTTTTATGCTAGACTCTCACATCCACAGCCACTGTACCTACGCTGCTTTCCAGTCTCCTTTTTGTTTCTCATCTGCAATGGACTAAGTAACAAAAGTTAACTAGTTTAGAAACTGTGTATGTTAAGAGTTCAGAAGGCTCTAAATTGGAATAAATTACTTGAATTTGGACACAACTATGTAATAACTATTTTGTTCCATACCTATTTTTCCGCCAAAAAATATTGCCTCCCTCCATCTGTAGGAACTAAATTTAGAGATTATTTCGCAGAGCACATCTGCAGTTTTCTCACGGAGGCTAAGAAAAAAAATAGGCAGCCTGGTGCAACTGCCTCTACGAATGGCTTGACACAGAAATTCAAACACGTCCTGCATTCTGAGCAGAATCAGAAGACTGCCCCTTCTCTTGCTGAACAGAGAGATACAAACTGTGTATTTTTTCTCCATTAAGTTTATTTTCGTCGGCTGGTTTAAGATCCTTATATATAGAATCCAGTAAGCAAAACCCAGAAATGGTCGCTATATACAGACTGGTTGTTCAGACACACCTTCTAAATTAATTTTGAAAACTTCAGAAACCACAGTTAGAGGCTCAAGCCAGTACATTATTTTCTTTCAGATCCTGCCGGAGAAAAGTATTTAAAAAACTTTTTTTTTCTCCTTAATAGGAGTTATAAGACATTAGAAGAAAATGTTTTCTATTATTATATATGCAGGACTGTGCCAAGATCTGAGTGCTTAGCTGCAGGGAAAAAGAATGGTAAACAGGGTGAAAACCTCTGATTCTCGGTCCTTTCCATCCCCCGCAGGTCCAGCGCCCCCGCCTGGGGGGAGAGAGGAGATCCCTCCCCGCCCGCCCCGCGGATGTAAATCCTTAGAAGTGAGCCAATGAACCGGTGTCTTAAATTCAAAAACAAAGACTCTTTTTGCAGACTATCCTTCAATTTTAACTTTCTTCTTAAAAAGATTATTTATTCATGAGAGACACAGAGAGAGAGGCAGAGACACAGGCAGAGGGAGAAGCAGGCTCCCTGCGGGGAGCCGGATGCGGGACTCGATCCCTGCACCCCGGGATCACCACCTGTGCCAAGGGCAGACAGACGCCCAACCACTGAGCCACCCCGGTGCCCTGATTCTAACGTTTTAGAAAGCCAGGTTTTGCCATCGAATTCCTCGACTTTGCCATCGAATTCCTCTCGCTCTCGCTCCCCCGGCCGCTCCCTGCAGGCCCCGGCCGCAGCTTGCCCAGCCCGCCGCCCACAGGCCAACCCGCGCCGGGAGCAGCAGGTCACGAGGGAGGACAGCAACCTCAGGTCGCCCAGGAGAAGGTCCCCAGGGGCAATCCCGGGCCTTCCTCACTCTCAACACCCAAAGCTGGCCAAGTACACAAAGCTCCCGAGGCATCAGGAGGAGAGGCCAGAGGGGAACAGGCCTGCGTCTCCACGAAGGCCTTCTGCATCCCAGCAAACCGGGCAAACCCGGAGGGCCGGGCAGGACCCGCGCATCATCCTCTGCCCGCACCCGCCCAAGCAGGGGCTCGCGTCCCCGACCCGGGTAGTGGATCCCACCGCCCAGGCTCGGGGTCAGCCAGCTGTCACGTGCTCCTCGGCTCGCCCCTAGTTCCTCCAGCACGTGCGCGGGGTCCGGCCCGCAGGCCCGGGGAGCGGGGGAGGGGGGATGCGGCCTCCGGAAAAGGATCCAGGGCATGCAGCACCCGGGTTTTAGCTGCCAACGCCCCAAGTCCCTCCCGGATACAGCACAGGCCGGAGGCGGGCTCTGGGGCGGCGAGGTCACGGCCTCGGGCTCCCCCGCGGAGGGCACGGCCTGCAGCCCCACAGCCTGGCGGCGAGTCCGGGCCCGAGTCCGGATGCTCCGCGCTAAAGGCCCCAGAGAGCACAAGCCCTGCAGGGCCCTTTCCCGCGGGCTGCTACGCAAGGGCCCCCCCGCACCTCCCACCCCGGGGCCCGTGAGCCCGGATCCGGGGTCCCGGGGGGCACCTACCCGAGACCAGCGGCTGTAAGGGTCGCGCGAAGGAGACCAGGTTAGCAGCGCGCGTCTCCGCCGGCGCAGGATCCGCAAGGAGGGAGGAGGAGGCGGGGCCCGCCCGCCCGCAGCCTATTGTGATTGGAAACCGGATCGCCGGATCGCCGCCCACCCCTCCCCTCGGCTCGCTCAATCCCCTTCAAGGACGAGGGCTCGAGTGCACACGCGCTCTCCCTCCCCCTGGAGGAGGTCACCTTCCGAAGGCAAAGCTGCAGCCTCCCAGCTTAGACTCTTCAACCCAGAGGTCCCGTTATCTCTAACACTTTGCCCATCTTTGTTCTGGACCCTCACGCTCTCGTTTGCATACATTTAATCCAAATAGAAAGACAATTTTATTTTGCCCATTCTGGGTCAATTTAAGAGGACCCCTGTTCTTAGGCAAGGTGTTGGTGGCAATGTTACCCTGGAATAGTACTGGAGCTTCTGGGTGTTTTGAAAAATAAAACTGATTTTTCAATGTTCACGCTCTTGGTTGTAAAGTTCATTTGGTACAGCAGTAACTACCCTCCCCCCGCTCCCCCCCCCCCAACACATACCCTAACTGAGCAATACTCATTGGTTTCCTTCTAGCTGTCTGGCAAGATCAGTGAGGAGCAGTGCCTACCTTCTGAAGTTCCTCTACAAATATGTATGCTCTCAAGGGTAGGCTTTGATCTCAAGGAAAGATAATGGGGTAAGATGCCTTCATTTTCTGTGTCAGCCCCTGAGCCACAAGGCTGAAAGTTCTCATTCACCTGTGCGGTTTTAACACCCAGCTCAGTGCCTAGTACAATCCAGTGTTGGTGAATGAGTGATCAAGCAGTTGGAGACATCCCTAAGATTCAGCTTCAGTTGTACTGTGTGTTTGTTTGTGTTAATAAAACGCTTTCAGGAAGAGCAAACACCCTGATGCGAAAGGACGTATTTTGTGTTAGTTTTTGTGTAAATGATCATTAATCCTATAGCTACTGCTTTCATTTCATTTTTGTGCCAGGCATGGAAGGTACAAAACTGAATATAACACTATGCCCCCTGAGAGCTCCCAGTTCAAAAGAAGCAAGTAGGCAAATTCTTTCGATTAGAATTCAGCGTGATAGATGGTAATAGAGATTTAGTTAAAGTACAATAAAAATTCAAAGAGAGTAGTCAAAGAAAGGGGTGTGTCTAGAGGAATTGAAAACCTTAAACTTGACAGAATTACAGTGACCAGGTCTTGGGGACTTTGAAGGACCTTGAAGATATGATCCAGCTACAAATTGAAACTTGGATATGAGGGAGAGAAGGAGGAGTTTGGTGGATGCACTCAAGAGCATGGCATTCACCTTTAACCCAGTATGAAGCAAGACTCAAGAATCATCCTAACAAGACCTCTTTCTCATCTACGTTCCAAAACATCTACGTGTCCTGAATGTAGACTTCCAAGCATATCCCTATTTTCTCCCCTTCTTGCCATCCCTACTACTGTGTATCTTTGGGTGAAGGGGAAGGGGGACAGAAAAAATGAGAAGAGGTCTCTATGTCTTTACTCTCAACTCTATTCCTTACACAACCCGTTATGAATCTTACTGATTCCAGTGACTTTTGCGGTATGCAACTCTTGATACATAGTGCCAGTCTCAAACATTTTTGAGAATTGTATGCCCAGGCAACTTTTTTTGAAGTGCGAAGTATGGAAGCCAATTTTATATGTGCAAGGATTCAGAGAGTATACTCCCCAATGAGGTTCAGGACATGCTACCTCAAAATATGGTACCTTGACATACTGAATATCTTAAGCTGAAGAAGTTTGACTTAACAGCAAGGGCAGGAAGGTCACTCTGACCTCCTTCCATCCTGGCCCTTCCCAGGAGAAATCTCCTAGGAGAAAGGGGCCCTCCCTGTGCCAGGAGGGAGATATTCTTATCACCAAAGATAGGGAATTTGGGCCAAGAAATCTTAAACAAATTTGGTAAGATAATCTTTATTTTCCTAGTTACTTCTTCACCATTTACTACCCCTAGCTCAAACCTCTTTGTCTTGTCAAATTCTTCACAAATTTATTATTTCTTTATCTAAAAGATGTAAAAGCTTCCTGCTCTGGTTACTTCTTCTGGTCTTTATTCTTTTGTAAAGGCTCCCATATATATCTAAAAAATTTACTAAAATTTACATGCTTTTCTCCTGTTGATCTGTCTCTAAGTTTTTAGACCTAGTCAGGGACCCTAAGGGAGTTGAAGAAAACTTTTTCCTTCCTGTGCCCTATACCATTCCGTTCTTTAAGAAATTGTTTGGAAGCCGAGTCTCACCTCATTGAAAAACAAGCAAAATTAGGAATCCAAGAAGCGGGGAGTTATGGCAGAAAGCATAGGCAGCATAGTATAATAAGAAATAGATTGGGTCTTCACCTGGTCCCCAGCACAGAACTCCTAAAACCCTTGTAATTTCCTAAATTGTAGGAGTATCTTCTATTCCTAACTAGCCCTTTCCAGCATACCTGAGTTTATGCTAATAAGGTGATTTAGTGTGACCTCCCTACTTAGCATCAGGATGAGTCTGGTCCCCCAAAAGACCAGGTGATTAGAGAGGTAGAACTTTCAGCTCACCCACCAACCTCTGGGATAGAGATTAGAAACTAAAGCTCTAATAAACTCTTCTACGAGATTTGATAAGGTTCTGGGTTGGTAAACATGCTGAGAAGGCAGTGCATCCCAGTTCCATGGGGACCGAAACTCCTGTGCTTTCGGTCCTTCCAGACCTTGTCCTACGGACCTCTTCATCTGCCTTTTCAGCTGTATCCTTTACCGTATCCTTTATAATAAACTGATAATCTTGTAAGTAAGTGTTTCTCTGAGTTCTGTGAGCAACTCTAGCAAAATTAATCCAACCCTAGAATGGGGTCATGGGAACCTCTGATTTATAGCCAGACAATCAGAAGCATAGATGACAACCTGGACTGTGATCAGCATCTGAAGTAGGTGGGATAGGGCAGTCATGTGACACTGAACCCTTAACCTGTGGCATCTGATGTTATTTCTAGGTAGATAGCATCAGGAATGAGTTACGTTTGTGGGCCACCTGGTCAGCATCTGTTGAGAACCAGAGAAGTGCTTTGTGGCGTGGATAACAGAGGCAGTGAAGTCTAAACCAGTTAACTTAGAGATAAAACTAAATAGTTTCCAGAGATTTCATTATAATACTGAATGCAAAAGTCAAAAAAAATCTTCAAAACAGATTATTTCTTTCAAAAAATCTATTTTTTAAAGATTTCATTTATTCATGAGAGACAGAGAGAGAGAGAGAGGCAGAGACACAGGCAGAGGGAGCCCAATGTGGGACTCGATCCTGGGACTCCAGGTCATGCCCTGGGCAAAAGGCAGGTGCTAAACCACTGAACCACCAGGAGTCCCTCAAAAAATATTTATTGAGGCTTGTGTGACAGGCACTGTTTCAGGGGTCAAGATGGACAGGATGCCTTCTAATGGCAAGCATGTATCATGTTAATAAACAAGTTAATAAAAGTGATAGGATAAAGAATATAAACATAATAATATACAACTGCTCTTTCTGTACTTTTAAAAAAGACTTTATTTAGTTATTCATCCGAGACACAGAGAGAGGGGCAGAGACAGAAGCCGACTCCCCGTGGGGAACCAAATGCGGAACTCGATTCCAGAACCCTGGGATCACACCCTGAGCTGAAGACAGACAACCGCTGAGCTATCCAGATGTCCCTGTCTGTAATTTTCCTTCCTGTAGGCCTTTGTGAACAATATTTATGTGCCATGATAAAGCCTACTGCAAAAGGTAGAGTGTTTTGCTTCCATAGTAAGTTATCCCAAACTACTGGTCTTTCTTTTTTTAACATCTTGTGCCTTTAAAAAATATTATATCCTATTGTCAGATTATCAGCTCTTGTAAGACCATATTCATGGAATTTTGGAATGGAATAGGAGCTCTGACATAATCTAATCCAAATGAATACCCAGAGTTAGAGTGCCTGACCTCATATTACTCCTTGAGATAACAATAGAACCAGAACTAGTTTTAATCTTGCTGCCGTGTGCCTGTGGGAACTCTTTTTTTAAATTATTTTTTTATTTTTTATAATACATTTATTTTTTATTGGTGTTCAATTTGCCAACTTACAGAATAACACCCAGTGCTCATCCCGTCAAGTGCCCCCCTCAGTGCCTGTCACCCATTCACCCCCACCCCCCGCCCTCCTCCCCTTCCACCACCCCTAGTTCGTTTGTGGGAATTCTTTTAATTGGTTTTCTGTTGTTCTGTGATTATAAAACCAGACTACCTAATCTTATTAAATCTGTCAATTCCTTCTTTATTCATCTTTATATCTCCAGGTGCTATAGTATCTGACAAGATACTCTTGTGTCTCCCAGAAACATATTAAACGCAGGGTACTATGATGAGCAAATAAACTCTATGAGTTAGGATTTTTGAGGCATCCCTTGGTTCACAGATTCCTTTACACTTTTTTTTTTGGTCATTGTCCTTTATTTCCTAATTCTTTTTTTTTTTTTTTAAGATTTTATTTATTTATTCATGAGAGACACACAGAGAGAGAGGCAGAGACACAGGCAGAGGGAGAAGCAAACTCCATGCAGGGAGCCCAACGTAGGACTCGATCCTGGGACTCCAGGATCACACCCTGGGCCAAAGGCAGGCGCCAAACTGCTGAGCCACCCAGGGATCCCTATTTCCTAATTCTTAAGTATGTTTCATTTCAGTCAGCTGAGTTCCCTTGAAGCTGAGTTCTGGTGGGGGAGTTTTTACTCAAGTTGAAACTATACTAGTAATATTTGCATGGGGGTAGGAGATGAACCTTCCCTTGGTAAGGCGTCAGTCCTCTTAGGGTGATATTGAGGAGAAAATGTTCACACACAGGGAATTATACAGCAGATGAAGGTGAACTTCAGGCAGGCCAGCTCCACAGAGCCAATCAGAAAGTTGAACTTTCCTATCACTTTCAATGGGTTGTCCTGGAGGTTGGCTGGGCACTACTTCTGGGAACGGAAGTGCCCATCCCCCATGCCCTCAGGACATTGAAAAGTCTTCACTGTGTGAAGTCCTCTGAGGACCACCAGTATTTCCCATTCCTAGAACTGTGGCCTCATATTCTTCCTGGTGCCAAGGGTTTTCTTTTTTTTTTTTAAGGGTTTTCTTTAGTAGCTCCAAATACTTTTCTTATTTTAGAGACCCTCAAGAAGATGAGTAGTTTTTCTGTGCTCTGACCCTGCATGTTTCAAAATACTAACTTTTTTTTTTTAAGTTTTAATAATCTCTACACCAATGTGGAGCTCAATCTTAAAAATCCCTGAGGTCAAGGGTCCCATGCTCTACTGACTGAGCCAACCAGGCGCCCTGGTTGTGAAAAAGTGACAAAATTCTCACTTTTTATCTTTAGCAAATACAAGATTAAGAATCCAATAGAATGAAATGCTTACAATAAAATAGTCTCTGGATGCCTGGGTAGCTCAGCGGTTGAGCGTCTGCCTCAGGTCATTGATCCTGGGGTCCTGGGATTGGGTCCCACGTTGGGCTCCCTGCAGGGAGCCTGCTTCTTCCTGTGTCTATGCCTCTGCCTCTCTCTCTCTATGTTTCTCATGAATAAAATAAATAAAAATAAATTAAAAAAAAATAGTCTCCTCTCCTTTTCCCTTATGCCCAGTCTGGATCCTTAGAGCAACCACTTACACTTCCTGACTTCTTGTGTTATAGTCTAAAGCCCAGGAGAAGGTTATCACTGATATATATATATATATATATATATATATATATATATATATATATATAATTTTTCCAGATGAGGAAACTAGGCATAGAGTTAATTCTCTGCCCAAGATCACACAACTAGTAAGCAAACTATTTTAACATTTAAGGTCATTCTTTAAAATAGGTTTATAAATGTTTCTTTTTTAAAAATGTTACAAGAAGTCAGGAAGGTTACTAAATATTCAGAAATATAATTTATTTAACTATTCTCATATTTTGAGACTTTTTACTGGGATAAATAGCATTGCATAAATACCATTGTACAAAGTCATTATCTGTTAGTTTTGTTCCTTCTTGAGGATCTCTGAAGGTGAAATGACTGGGCCTAACCATATGAGCAAATTTCCGGAACTTACCCTTTTTGCTCCCTTAGCCATGTCTGTCTTATGTAATGTTTTATTTTTGCCAGTTTATTAGGTGAAAGTGGTATTTTGCTCTGCTTTTATATGACTTTGATTATTGGTAAAGATATATACCTTATACCTTTTAAATATTTATAGAGCACTTGCTTTTTTCCCTTAAGTTTCCATTATCTGCTCATCTACTAGAATAGATATTTGTTTTGTTTTTTCACCTAGCAACTATTCATCTTATTTGTGTAAACAGTCAGGGGTTTTCTGTTCTTCTTTCACCTCTTTAGCTCCTTCCATACTTAGCTTCTAGAGAGAAGAACCTGTCTGAAACCAGAGCCAGCCAAGAGAAATAAGAACTGGGTATAAGGCAGGGAAGAGAGAAACCTAGTGATGGTGTTTGAGCTTCTTCTGAACTTTTTCACTGACCATAGAAAGGGTCCTCATTGATACAGTTCTTTTGCATATTTTTAAATCGCAGAGTCATTTTTTTTGTTTCAAAACCAAAATATTGAAAGTATAAGAGATTTTTAAAAGCTTTGTATTTTGAAATAATTTTAGACTCACGCAAAGTTGCAAAAATTATTTGGAAAGTTGCCATGTACCCATTGCTAAGCTTCCTTCAACAATAACACCTTGGTCACCATACACTATTAAAACCAAGAAATTGACATTATTATGTTACTGCATATATATTAAACTATGGACCTTATTCAGATCTCACCAGCTTTTATATGCATTGGAAAGAAGTATATAAATAAATATACTTCTTTAAATTATAACTTTTTAAAAATATATATATTAAATATTTTTTAGGTTTTTAAAAATATTTTATTTATTTATCTAAGTGAGAGAAAGCACAGAGGGAGAGGAAGAAGCAGTCTCCCTGCCAAGCAGAGACCAAGGTAGGGCTCAATCCCAGGACCCTGAGATCATGACCTGAGCAGAAGGCAGGTGATTAACCAAATGAGCCACCCACATGTCCCTATATATGTTTATTTATATTGAACAATTTGTGCAGCATGCAAAGATCATTTTCTAACTAAAAACTAAATATGAATATTTCAAAATATATTGAGCACTATGTAGATTTTTAGGTAGTGCTATGGACTCAGGAATTTCATTTTTAGAGTAGAAAATGTTGCAGAGAACATATGCCTTAGGCATTTTGGCTGTGGACTGTGTATTAAAGTTAGTTATTATATCCTGCTCATTATTTAAGGCAGGTTAAAATGCAATTTCCTGCAGTGTTCTTGTTGCCACAAAAGAATTTGTTTCTATCCATCAACCATCACTAGCGCTGGAAATCAGTTAATGGATTTTTGAAAGCCATTCCCCTGCAGCTGTGTTTATGCTTCACTCCAAATGCTCTTTGGTATTTCCTAAGCAAAAATACGATAAGGAATACTTTTCTTGTCTGCATTTGAAAACAAACAAAAAAAGCCCCTTTTTTAGTATCTTATTTTGATTTCTCTGATCTTAGCCTTTAAGAGGAAAAAAACAAAACAAAACAAAAAGGAACAACAATGAGGGGCACCTGACTGGCTCAGATGGGAAAGCATGCCACTCTTGATCTTGGGGTTGTTTGAGCCCCAATTTGGGGATGGACGTTACTTTAAAAAAAAAAAAGTTTAAAGAAAGGAACAATGATGAAAAAAAAAAAACTAAGAAAAATTACAGAAAAACAGAGACGTGCACCAAAAGCAACTGCTAAATTCTATAATCTTGATATTGCTCATTAAATGAAAATGGGTACTAATTGTAGAGAGGAAAATCAGGGAACTAATATTTATTAAGACCTGCTATGTGCTAGATGCTATACTGGTATTTTAAATGGCCCATTATAACCTTGACAGTATATTCAATAGTGTATCGATGCTATTGATCTTAAGATAATTGTCTAATAGTATTTAATGAAGAAGGGTGACAATCCAATGAAGCAACAGAATCATTTGTAAAGCTGGAGGCAGAAGAAAGCATCAATTTCTAGCTAATTAAGTGATATTATTCAGGGACAGAACAGAATGGTCAAGAAAGAATTCTTTAGACATTGTAGTGCTACTTAGTAAGTTTACTGAGTAGCCTAGGGACAGGATCTGTGGGCAGAAAGAGCTATACTTTTTGTTGTATGAAGCTGGTGGTTTTCTGCTAGTGCTCAATGGGGAGGGGAGTATTAGATTTTTAAATGTTTTCTTCCAATTTCTATTCATAAAACTTCTTTTGCAAAATGTCTCTGGTGTTTATCACTCAGTTCAGTATTACCTACCAGTGATATACACAGGCTAGTCGTGAAACCCTTTAAGAATGCAGCAACCAGCAGCATATGTGTGATTCTTATCAGAACTATGCAGGCTATAGGTTAGCCTTCTAGGCTAAAGGTAAACATTTTCTGCTTCTATCCTCATAAATACCGTACTGTCAGGTCTTCTCATTTTAATTCCTTTAATTTTATTCTGTAAATAATCTACTACACAGCAGGAAGTAAAAGTCCTCAATTTCCCCATCTCCCATTCTCCTTACAGGAATCACCCTTAGCAATTTGTTTTGAGTCTTTTTTTTTTTAAGATTTTATTTCTCTATTTATTCATGAGACACACACACACACACACACACACACACACAGAGGCAGAGACACAGGCAGAGGAGAAGCAGGCTCCATGCAGGGAGCCTGACGTGGGACTTGACTTGACCCTGGGTCTCCAGGATCACTCCCTGGGCCGAAGGTGGCACTAAACCGCTGAGCCACCCAGGCTGCCCACCCTTAACAATTTTATATGCATCTTTTCTGTTTCCATATCTTAAAAGGCATCCTGACTCAGTGTATTTTGACTTATAATTTTTCAACTTTATAATGATGCAAGTGTGAAAAGCATTCATTAGAAATCATACTTCAAATTTTGAATGTTGAGCTTTTCCCAGGCTAGCAGTGAGTGGCATGACACTGGGCAGTGGCGCATGATCACAAGGGTAAACAATATATTTAACAACCATTCTGCCCCCATACAACCATTCTGTTTTTACTTTCAGTAAAATACTCAATAAACATGTGATATTCAACGTTGTATTATAAAGTAGGTTTGTATTAGGTGATTTTGCCCAACCATAGGCTAACATGAGTGTTCTGAGCACACTTAAGATAAATGAGGCTACGCTATGATGTTCCGTAGATTAGGTGTATTAAATGCATTTTTGACTTTTGATATTTTAAATTCACAATGAGTTTATCAGGATGTAACCCCACCCTAAGTGAAGGAAAATCTGTAGTTCAAATTTAAAAATGTTTTTAAATTTTTAATATTTATTTATTTATTTATTTGAGACACACACAGAGAGAGAGAGAGAGAGAGAGGCAGAGACACAGGTGGAGGGAGAAGCAGGCTCCATGCAGGGAGCCTGACATGGGACTCAATCCTGGGTCTCCAGGATCAAGGCCCTGGACTGAAGGCAGATGCTAAACTGCTGAATCAGACGGGCTGCCCAGAAATATTTTTTAGTATACAATATGATTTTAATAAATTCCATTCCTTTTCAGCAGTAAGTTATTTATTATTCATACTAATTGTTTTACTTTAGCAAGTTATACTTTCCAGTTTCAAATATTGAAAATCTTATATCATCAGTCAGGAATAATTTATAATAATCAATTTTTTTCCCTCTTGTTTGGTATTTAATCAAAATTATTAAAATTCATTGAGTCACTGCTGTGTGTATCTGGTACCTTACTTATATCAACATATATTAACACGTTTAATTCTCATAAGAGTGCTTTGATTAAAGCATGTTATGATTTTCCCTATTTGTAAATTGGAGAATTTGAGGCACAGAGAGGCCAAATCAACGGGCTAAGGCCACAAAGTTACTAAGTGGTGCTGCTAGGCATCAAGCCCAAGAGGGCTTGAAATCATCAGTGCTAGTCGGCTTGATGTAGTCCCTTAAGTCAACTTTTTTATTTTATGCTTCAGTTTGCATAGCTTTATGTTATGTTTCCTAATTCTCCAAAATTTTCTTCTGTAGTTTCTAATCTGCTATTCAAGTCCATCCATATATTTTCTTTATATCTTCTTGAGTGTTTCTGCATGCATGTGTGTGTGTGTGTATAAACTTCAATCATCTGTCATTTCATTTTTCTTTTTTAAAAAAATATTTATTTATTCATGAGAAACACACAGAGAGAGGCAGAGACCTAGGCAAAGGGAGAGGCAGGCTCCCTTTGGGGAGTCTGATGCAGAACTCGATCCCAGGACCCCAGGATCATGACCTGAGCCAAAGGCGGCCGCTCAACGACTGAGCCACCCAGGCATCCCAACCATCTGTCATTTCTGTTTTCTGTTTGTATTGATTGATTTTCCCCCCTACTTAGAAGTTACAATCCCCTGCTTCTTCCCATATCCAGCAATTTTTTTTGGATGCTGGAGATAGTAATTTGAATGTTATTATTTTAAAGTGTCTAGATTGTGTTGCATTCTATAAAGAGTGTTGAAGTTTGTTTGGAAAGCAATTAAGTCACTCATGGATCAGCTTGATCCTGTTGAGGCTTGTTCTTAAGCTCTGTCAGAGCAAGTCTAGAGCAATTTTACTCTGGTAGGTTTATAGGTATTAATGAGGTGTTAACACTTCTGGGGTATGCACTGAAACCTGGGTCTTCAGCAGACTCTCTATACAGTGGCTGATCAGATTTCAAATACCACCAAATTTCATTTGGGTTCTGGGAGTCATTCCATTTATATTTCCTTAGAAGTTTTTCTTTGCTGACCTTTTCTGTCTTATGCGTGCCCCAGGTGTTCCACAGCTGCCTCAAGTTTCCTGGATGCCAATCCCTGTCTCTTCTGCTTGCTGAGGATTCAGGGCTCTGCTTGAATTCTTTCTACTTACATTATAGCCCCCAAAATGCTTCCAGGGAGGAAGTTAGAGCAACTCCATGGCTCATCTTCTTTCCTGTTTTCCAGAGATCACATGCCTGTTTTCCAATATCTAAAAACTGTGGTTTCTTCTGTTTTGTCTGGTTTTCTAGTTGTTTACATTTGCAATTCCAGTATCATTTTACTCTACTGTGACCCCATATCCACTTCATAAGCAGTCCCTGAGGAAAATTCTCAATTTCTTATTGTATCAGAATAAAATAGGTGCTTCAAATGGTTAAGGTATAGGCTGATATTCATGGCATCACATATTTAGAAGGATTTTGGAAGGGGATGCTTAGGTGGTTCAGTCAGTTAAGCGTCCAACTCTTGATTTTGACACAGATTGTGATCTCAGGATTGTGAGATTGCATCCTAATGGGCTCTGTGCTCAGCTTGGGGTCTGCTTGGGATTCTCTCTCTCTTCTCTCCCTCTGCCCCTCCCCCAGCTCTCACGCATGCTTTTTTCTCTCTTTCTAAAATAAGTAAATAATTTTTTTTTTAAAAAAGTCTTTAAAATGAAGCATTTTGGTAGATTTTGAATTTTCAGTGGGGAGGGGTGATGTTGAAGAGTCTGTGTATTTAATGAATATCCAAGTGACTCTGATACAGGTTTCTATAGCACACATTTTGTAGAAGACTGTATTATCCCCTAAAAAGTCTCAGGCTTACCTTTGACTCCCTAGTTGCACCTCCTTTACTCCTGAAAGAAAGCACATACAGTTCAATACCAAATGCTTTGATCAAGGTGACAGGCAAGCGTAGGCATCCTTATTGGATGATGATCACAAGTGTACATTCTTAGATCGCCTGGGCTTGAATCCAGGCTTTCCATTATTGGCTAAGAGAGTAGGGAGACTAATCTTTCTGAAGCTTTCCCATCTGTAAAATGGACATAAAAATGGCACTGGATAGGGGCACTTGGGTGGCTCAGCTGGTAAAGCATCTGCCTTCTGTTCAGGTCATGATCCAGGGTCCTGGGATTGAGCCCTGCTTCAGGCGCCCTGCTTGGTGGGGAGCCTGCTTCTCCTTCTCCCTCCGCTGTTTGCTCCCTCTGCTTGTGCTCTCTCTCTCTCTCTCCCTCAAATAAATAAATACAATAAATACAATCTTTAAAAAAATGGTATTGGATTGAAGTATATGCCCTATAACAGGAACCAGTAGAGAACTAATAATCTTGGGTGTATAATCTTTGAAGTCTTTTCTTAGCCTGAACAGAGGCAAGGTCCTCTTCTTGCTTCCTTCCTTCCGTTGTGCATTTAGCATGTGGGGAGCAGCACTGGTGAGCCCGCGCATGTGAAAGGGGCAATCTGGAATAGTGTGATGCTCTATCTACTTACAACAGGCAGGTAGAACTTGCTTATTTATCTGTGAACTGCCAACTTGTCGAGACCCATCTTTCATCCTGTATTCTCAGTGCCTAAAACAATTTAAAGCATATTGTAGAAAATAAGTCTGATTTATTTTGACTTTTAAATAGATGAATCAATGAAAATTTTATGCTGCTTCTCTTACTGCTCCTGCTTTTTTTCCCTCTTCTTTCTCATTCTCCTCTTCCTCCTTCACCTTCATCTTTGTCTTCAATTATTTCTCTGTCTTCATCTTTGAAGCTTCTTCTATTGTACTCCTGACCTCACTTTCTAGGCACAGGTTTTGAGCAGGTCTGGCAGTAGATGTTTACAGGCCTTTCAAAATCTTCCCAAGCTCAAGTGGATGATTTACATATCAGGGCAACCTGAGATAGATGTCTCCACTTTGAATGTTCCACCAGTGGGAGGAGGAAAGGTCATCTTAGGGCATTCTCTTAGAGTACAATTACACCAAGCTATGGACCTGTAAAAGGACAGAACAAGAACCTATATTGTTCACTGTTACATTTCCACATTCCTAGCACACAGTAACCATTCAATAAATATTTGATAGATACAATTTTTTTTTAAGCATCTCTCACTATGCTATTAACACTTCCTTGAATCCCTAGCTTTATAGTATCCTTCATGGCTGGCTTTGCTAGTGTATATCTGTCTAATTTAAAGGGTCCACAGTACAAAATTTGCCTTTACTTTGATGTTTTAAAATCAAGCATTAGGGATCCCTGGGTGGCGCAGCGGTTTGGCGCCTGCCTTTGGCCCAGGGCGCGATCCTGGAGACCCGGGATCGAATCCCACGTCGGGCTCCCGGTGCATGGAGCCTGCTTCTCCCTCTGCCTGTGTCTCTGCCTCTCTCTCTCTCTCTCTCTCTCTGTGACTATCATAAATAAATAAAAATTTAAAAAAATTTAAAATCAAGCATTATTAATTCATCTCTGCTATGGACTGAATGTTTATGTCCCTCCGAAATTCATGTATCGAAACCTAATCTCCCATGTGATGGTATTCAGAGGTGGGCCCTTGGGCGGGGATGAGCATGGAGCCCCTCCTAAATGGGATCTGTGTTCTTTTTTTTTTTTTTAAAGATTTTATTTATTTATTCATGAAAGACACACACACACACACACACACACACACACACACAAACACAGAGAGAGAGAGAGAGAGAGGCAGAGGGAGAAGCAGGCCCCATGCAGGGAGCCCAAAGTGGGATTCCATCCCAGGACTCCAGGATCACGCCCTGGGCCAAAGGCAGGTGCTGAACTGCCAGAGCCACCCAGGGATCCCTGGGATCTGTGTTCTTAATAAAGACATCCAAGAGAGCTCCTGCCCCCTTCTGCCATGTGAGGACACAGAAAAGCTGGCAGGCGTCTATGAACCAGCAAGTGGGCAATCACCAGAACTGGATGTGCCAGTACCTTGATCTTAGACTTCAAGACTGTGAGAAATAGGTGGGTGGGGCGTTGCGGTAACCGGGTGATGGGCATTAACGGAGGGCACGTGATATGATGAACAATGGGTGTTATACAATATGTTGTCAAATTGAAATTAAATTTTAAAAACTGTGAGAAATAAGTTTCTATTGTTTATAAGCTATCCAGTCTACTGGTGTTCTTTTATAACAACCCAAACTGACTAGGATAGTCCTTACCTGATCCTTCCTAAGATTGATTATTAGCTCTCCTTTCATCTATCCTTAATGTTAATGCTTCCCAGGATTCAGTCTGATGTCAGAATCTCACCTCCCTCTCCCCATGTTGCTCAGGCTATTAGCCATCATTCTGGTGACATCAACAATTCCTTATCTGTGGTCTTTATCTGGTGCCCAGACCTCTCTCTGGGACTCAGACCTCTATTTCCAGCTATCTCCTGGGTAGATTTGTCTGGAAACTTTCCAAGTCACCTCAGAAACAGCCTGTCCATGAAGGGCCTCCAGAGCATGTTATTCTTTCCTTTCAGCAGTTGTCAGAGATTGAGAATATTTTAGCCACGA
The DNA here is from genome assembly GCF_003254725.2 of Canis lupus dingo. Lineage (NCBI taxonomy): Eukaryota > Metazoa > Chordata > Mammalia > Carnivora > Canidae > Canis > Canis lupus. The sequence continues at coordinate 25,564,016 of NC_064269.1, read as the reverse complement.
GCAAATTCTTTCTCTTGAATGTATGTCTTAAAACGTAATGGAAAATATTTTTATAAGCCTAGACTATAAATACTGCTTATGGTGGTTGCTTTTGGGGAGGGAATTGAGTGACTGGGGTGGTATGGGAAGAGAGGTTATATTTCACTGTGTAGCTTTTAAAATTTTATGCCGTACACGTGTACATCTATTTAGGGATATTTATTTACAGAATAATAATGAAAAGCATAATGAAAGGAATGATAGATATTTACCAGAAAAATTCACGTATCAAAAAACTGACGCTCACCCAGAAGGAGCTGCCTCCTTCCTTTTCAAAGTACACTTTGCTGAGAGAGAGAGAAATGGGATAATTTATTCATAGGTACGTGCTCTTTTAAAATAAGCTTGGTCAAAGGCAGTGAGATTGTTTCAAGTTCTTCTGAAAACAAGTTCAAGGGTGTCTAAACTTTAAGCGCTTACTCATTTACTCACAAGCATTTCTGAGCTCCAGGAACTGTGTTGAGACCTGAGGACACAAAATTTAATCACTCACCGTTCCTGAACTCAAATTGCTGCAAGTCTGGAGACCAGGAAGTGGTGTGCTACAGAGAAGGGGAGACTTGGGGCTTCCAGCCTGGCAGGGAGAGCAGAGGGTTTAGGTGGTTGGGGAAGGCCTCCTGATAAATGGAGGTCTGTCCTCACTCCTAAGATTGAGCTCAATAAAAACTTCAGTCTTAGGAGAGGAGAAGAGAGAGGAACGAATCGGGGCAAAGACCTTGCAACATGAAATGGTAGAGTATGAACTATGGGGCCACAAGGGATTTTGAGTTGTCAGCATGAAGGACAAGTTATGGTTTTAGACACAGCGTCTCTTAACCTAATTCAGGAACTCAGGCCGTGTGTCTGCCTTTGAGCCAGGGAGTATCCTCTTTCCTAATATTTCTACTTCCTGAAAAGGTTTTGGTTCCTTTTTACACTGTCTAAAATTGCATCCATTCATCCAAGCCTTCCAAACCTTTGAGTAGATCCAATTTTACATGAAAGTCTCTGAATTTTTATGCAAAATTGTCTATCTGTGCCCCCTGTGCATTTTTCTGAGGGGGGAAGACCAGGTATCTCTTCAACAGTTTGCAAATGGGTCATTCCCTTTCTTTCTTTGACAATCTCTCTCTCTCACACACACCCTACTCAAAATGTAAATACTTATTTAGTTATAAGCTTTTAAAATGCAGATAACTCTGGGGGAGTTGAAATAACTCTCAACTATTCTAGCAGTTCCCAAATATTGGCCAACCACCACAGTGGGTGAACGCTACTTTGCCCATCTGAAGTGAATTTCTGGCGGCTCCATGTTGGGTGATCAGGCCTTCCTGGGTGCACAGACGGTACTATTTTTTCCCTTGAGGCCTCTGCACAAACACATGTAAACCCTTGAATTGAAAGGTACTTATGTGGCCTTTCAAAGAACTCTTGTCCTAGTTTACCCAGCCACAAATCCGCCTAGCTGCCAGTGACTTTCCCTGGGCAACCACTTCATGTTATGTGTGTGCTGCAAAAACTCAGCCTGTTAGCAAATATTTAAGAGTAAATAGATAATGTTAGGGGAAAATTGTACTACGTAAACTAGGCCAAAAGTGTATTTATTTCCTGCCTAGACAACATTTAGTTTCTTTCAATGCTATTTTTTAAAAAGCACTTTTTGTTAGTTTGGATTTCTTACAGGGAAATCTCCCTTACAGATTTCTAATGGGAGATGGGAGTTTTTCTCCCTAATGTGGTGCACATACAGGGAAGGAGAAATGAGAAGGTATGTGAGATGGACAAATGCATTATCCGAGAGAGGTAAAGAGCACAGTCGTTTCCTAAATTAACTGATTCTTACATTCTTTCTTTACTAAGCCAGTTAATCATGTCTGAGCACTTCAAGCTTACTATGATTCTATTTGTCCTGAAATGAAACTGACAGAAAGAAAATAGTACAATGGATAGTTTAATCGTAAAAGATGCCATATTAAAGAAGAATGTAATGCACTTCCATTGTAATGAACAAACACTTTTTCTTCTTTGGTAAAATCTTCTTTTCTTTTTTGCTTGCCTATGTTTATGACACAACCTTTATTATCAATTTAAATTTTTTCCCTTCTAAAACACCCCAGGAATGAATGATAATTTCATTGATTATATTGATTTCTGACACGTATTTTTGTTTCGTAGAGCACAGTGATTAAGAGCTGGATCTTGGGAGGAAGGAGAAATCACATTATGGTATCGGTTTTGCTATTAACTGTCTGTGTGGACTTAACATACCACCTTCTCTGTAATATTCGATTAACTTTATCTAAAAATTAGGAAAATGAGAGGATTTAACTCCTAAGGTTGTTTTGAGAATCACATAAATAAATGGAGATGAAGTTCAATCTCTAGTTACTTAAGTTTATTGTGCATGTATTTATGCTTCTATTACAAGTATGTCACATGATTTATACATTTTTTAAAAGATTTTTATTTATTCATGAGAGACGCAGAGAGAGAGAGGCAGAGACATAGGCAAAGGGAGAAGCAGGCTCGTCTCAGGGAGCCCAATGCAGGACTCAATCCTGGATCCTGGGATCAGGCCCTGCGCTAAAGGCAGACGCTCAACCGCTGAGCCACCTGCGTGTCCCAAGGATTTATACATTTTTGCATTAGATGTGAATCTATGGTTTTAGAAGTCAGCGTGGTGGAGATAAGGGTTGTAAAAGAAAGGGATCTTGATGGGGCCCTGGTTCTGATAATGTTCATACTGTACATCAAGGTTTTAGCTACACAGGTATGTTCACTTTGTGAGAATTTATCATTGGTGTGGCTGCGATTGGTACACATTTCTGTATGTATATTATATTGTAGTTACAAGTTTGTGCAAAAAAAAGCAACAAAAGAAAAGGAAGATGTGAATATTATGCACTTTGATTCAAAGTGACTTACAAACATTAATTTTGCTCTTTGGAGGAAACCCCAATTCTGAAAGGAATGCAAATTCTAAAGGTATTTAATCTGAGGAATTGGCCACAGATGACTCTTTGGATATATACAAATCTCAGAATAGTTTTTAATGCATATTGTGTATATATTGAATTGAAAAATTGCAGGATAAACATATATAAAATATACTTTATGGGAAAATACTGGTTTCATAAGTTTTGAGAAAATGCATAGTGAATATGCAAAAGGGGCACATAGAATTAGGAAAGAAATGATGCCTGGGGATTGTTTTTTGAAGAACATAATTTTAAGCAAGGTAGGTATGTGGATTGAGAAAGAATAAAGCAAAAGATTTTTAACAGGAAGAATTCGAATAAAGTATGGAAGTGTGAACAACAGCAATGAGCACAGGAAAGCCAAGGGTTTGTTAGACTGTATTGAGGGAAGAGTGTTGCAGATGGGAAATGCTGAATGTGGAGCAGTTTTGTAGAAGGCCTTAACTGTTAGGAAACCATACGAGTTCCGTTTGTGATGGGGCAAAGCATAAGCATTCTTATGATTCTTGTGCAATGTCAATAGAACCTGACCCTATATTTTACACATTGTTTTGGAATTTGAGACACAATACAAAATAATAGCCACCTAAATACTACTCTGTAGTGTACATACCTACTTCTTTTTTTCTCTTTTTAAATTGAAGTAAAATTAATATCCAGTGTTATAGTAGTTTCAGGTATACTGTATAATGATTTGGCAATTCTATACATTACTCAATGCTCATTAAGAGATGTGTGCTCTTCTGGGTGTTATGCTATATGTTGGGAAGTTGAACTCCAATAAAATTTTTTTTTAAAAAGAGATGTGTGCTCTTAAATACCTTTACTATTTCATGCATCCCCTCCCCAACTCCCCTCTGACAACCACCAGTTTGTTCTCTGTATTTGAGTCTGTTTTTGTTTGTCTTTTTTCTATGTTTGTTCATTTTGTTTTTTAAATTCCATATATGACTGAAACCATATGATAGTTATCTTTCTCTGTCTGACTTTTTTTACTTAGCATTATACCCGTTAGGTCTATCCATGTTGTCAGAAATGGCAAGATCTCAGTCTTTGTTATGGCCAAGTACTCTTCCACTGTGTGTGTGTGTGTGTGTGTGTGTGTGTGTGTATACCACACCTTTATCTGTTCATCTATGGAGGACACTTGGGTTGCCTCCATATCTTGGCTACTGTAAATAATGCTGCAATAGATATAGGGATGCATACAGCCTTTCAAATTAATGTTCCTGTTTACTTTGGGTAAATTCCAAGTAGTTACTAGAATACTTTGTTTTTGTTTATTGGACTACAATTGATTATTACTCAGCTGTAAAAAAGAATGAAATCTTGCCATTTGCAGCAACATGGATGGACCTAGAAGGTATGATGTTGAGTGAAATAAGTCAGAGAAAAACAAATACCATGATATTTCATTCACATGTGGAATTTAAGAAACAAAACAAATGAACCAACAAAGGAAAAGAAAGACCAAAAAACAGACTCTTAAACAAAATAGTGGTTGCCGGGGGCACCTAAGTGGCTCAGTCTGTTAAGCACCTGCCTTCATCTCAGGTCATGACCCCAGGGTCCTGGGATAGAGTCCTGAGTCAGGTCCTGGGATCAGGGAGTCTGCTTCTCCCTCTCCCTATGCCCCTCCCCTTGCTTGAGCACTCTGTCTCTTAAATAGATAAATAAATTTTTTTTTAAAGATTTTATTTATTTATTCATGAGACACACAGAAGAGAGAGAGGCAGGGATCCCTGGGTGGCACAGCGGTTTGGCGCCTGCCTTTGGCCCAGGGCGCGATCCTGGAGACCCGGGATCGAATCCCACATCGGGCTCCCGGTGCATGGAGCCTGCTTCTCCCTCTGCCTGTGTCTCTGCCTCTCTCTCTCTCTGTGACTATCATGAATAAATAAATAAAATCTTAAAAAAAAAAAAAAAAAAGAAGAGAGAGAGGCAGAGACACAGGCAGAAGGAGAAGTAGGCTCTATGCAAGGAGCCCAAGGTGGGACTCGATCCTGGGTCTCCAAGATCATGCCCTAGGCTGAAGACAGAGCTAAACTGCTGAGCCACCCGGGCTGTCCGAAAGATAAAATCTTAAAAAAAAAAGGTGGCTGCCAAAAGAGAGGTGGCTGGGGGGATGGGTGAAATGAATAAAAGGGACTAAGTATATACTTACAGTGATGAGCACTCATGTATAGAATTATTGAATCATTATATTATGATTATACACATGAAAATAATCGTTATATACCTGAAAATAATATAAAACTGTATGTTAATTTTACTTTAATTAAAAAATAAATAAATGCACACATGCATAAATAAGTAAATAAATACCACTGTGTAGCATAGCCCATAAAATTCCAGGGATGGAATTGGTATTTGGAAAAATTTTAAGCACCTTACACAGAATTACCAAAGTAAGATTAATTGATTTTTACTGTAGTTTATTAAAACCAGCATTCTTTATCTGGAAATTAAAGCAAATTGTTCCTTATCTGCAAGTCCAAATTAAACAATTGTCTGGAAATGGTAATGCTTTAGCTTCTGAACCTTTCTAAGGACAACAAATAACTGGAAATGCAAGTATGGGCCAAAGTTTAAAGACTTCTGTTTGACACCCAATCTCTTGCAACAGTAGCTGCAGTCAAGTTGGGACTATCAGCAATGTTTTTAAACACTGTCACCTACTGGAAATTTGCTTGAAATGCTCAACATAGTGATAAATGAGAACCCCCCAAATTTTCTGTATTTCATTTTACCAACATCTATCTCTTTCTATCCTTCCCACCAAATCAATCATGACTGGAAGCTAAGGGAACAAGGATACATAACATCAGTGCTGACAATTTGTGTTTTTCTGTTAATTTATTTTTTATTTATGATCACTCTTAATATGTTTAATATTATTGATGTTTTTCTTATCTTCTCGTTAGATGACAGAGTGCTAGGAAGATGAGTTTTAAACTGAGACAGATCTGGTTCAACCAGAACTCTGCCACATGCTAACTTCTGTGGTTTTACATATGGTGCTCAGTCCTTCTAAACCTCAGTTTACTCAACTATGAATCGGAACATTCTCAACGTTACAGCTAAAATATAAACCACTAGTTAAATGGTATGCTTTTAATAAACTATGGTTATTTATAGAAACTATGACAATAATAAATACAAGGAAAATGGTTTGGAGGTTTAAGTTAGCTTTTATTGAGGAATTCATTTGGGATCTTGGTCCAGGTTCCTTGGATATATTTTTTAAATAGCTTCTGCAAGGCCAACGTGCCTGGGAGCATTGACTAAAGACCACCAGGGAGAATGTATTGAAGAAGCAGCTATGAAGCAATTATGCTGTGCAAGAAGCCTGTTGTTAATGGCTTTTAAAGCCCTTAAGGTTGACATCTTTTCCAGGAACCATATACAGGCAGCTAACACAGGCAACATTTTGCTTAGGGCAAAAAAGAGGACTTTTCTTCATTCTATACCCAGAGAATACTTCCAACACGAGAGATGTATTTTCTGTTCCCTGTTTATGCAAAGGGATGATTAGATGTTTTCTTTATTTTTTATTTTTTTAAAAAATATTTTATTTATTTATTCATGAGAGACACACAGAAAGAGAGAGAGAGAGAGAGAGAGAGGCAGAGACACAAGCAGGCCCCATGCAGGGAGCCCGATGTGGGATTCGATCCTGGGTCTCCAGGATCACGCCCTGGGCTGAAGGCGGCGCCAAACGGCTGAGCCACGGGGGCTGCCCAGATGTTTTCTTTAAACACCAACTCCTACCTTCTTCCCAGATCTCAATGACAAAACAAACGAACCCAAATCAAAACAAAACCACAACAACCAATCAATGAACCTGAAAGTGCAATATGCATTAAACATATTTATCCATGTCCTTGTGTATGAGAAATGGATTCTCAACTTCTTTTTTGTGAGAAGTAGAGGGGAGCAGAGGGAATCACAAACAGGTTCCAGGCCTGAACTCACAACCCTGAGATCATGAACTGAGCCAAAATCAAGAATTGTATGCTTAACCAGTGGAGCCACCAGGCACACCTGTAGTCTCAGCTTCTCCAAGGGGGGACCGCCACTTATCAGCAGAGAGAATGTCTTTAAGTCCATCAGGTTCATTTTTATAGCTGCCCTCAGGTTCTTAGTTTGTACAATCTAGATCTCATACCATCTTTTGTCAATTAAAAGCTCAGCTTATCAGAGGCACTAGTGGTGAAGGTTTGCCTGAGACAGGTCCAGGCACAAAGAGAAGTAGACATTTGGGCTTCCAGGAGCTAAGGTCTTTGTTAACGCGTTTGCTATCATAGTTACCAAAGGGATCCTACTCCCAGATATATTCTGGGTAACTCTGGACTAGTTGGCCAGCCTGACCATGTTTGATCATCAGCTCTGGATACAAAGGATCTTTAAATCTCTGTTGGGATATTCTTACTATTTTTATATAGGAATCTGCATCTTCATCATTTATCTCCTCCCCTTTAAAGTTCATAACTGAGTCCAAACACTAGAAACATCAATGATCGATTGTTCTAAAAAGATAGCTTTTATGATCATCTATTTAAGAAGATATACAGTTGTAATGATGGAAGGACAGTTTGCTGCAGCATCTGGTTCATGGTGATGGGTGATGGCTGGTAAGAGCAGAGGAGCTTCATCTGTGGACAGTGTGGGGTAGATGGAGTCTATAAATTAGCATCATCAGTTTGTAGATATTGAAAAAGAAAATTAGCTAATAAGTTCATCCATATTAACCACTTGGAGGAAGACAATATAAAATGGTGATTTTATCTTCAGAGGAAATGGCATGAGTACTGAAGACAAGATTTAGAAAATTTTTCAGTGTTTAGCAAACAGATTAGTCATGAGAAAGGTCTGGCTTGAATTCATGGAAAGGAAAGAAAATGGAAACGTATGTAGGAAGAGATGGTGAAAATCCAAAAACCACAAATTGGGAGAAAATTAAATGCAGTGTGAAATGACAATTTGTTCTTTGTAATGTCTTTTTCAGAAGGAAAATATATTTTAGCTTGTATTGCTTTTTTGACTGTCCAATTTCTGTAAAATCATTTTTTTCATTGCCATCTCATGGACGTTTTGGAGTATATAATTTTTTCAACTAGAAAATGAGATGATAACATCTAGTATCTCACAAGGGTTGTTGTGAGACTACGTCAAATTGTGTAAGGAAAAAGCCCTTTGTAAATTGTAAAAGGTTTTTGTTGGCCTTAAAATTTTCTGTCTGATAAGCATAGCTCGTAATGGGACACTAAAAAAATAATCACGGTACAGATGAACTTGTGACATTGCTTTACTGCAGATTCTCCAATTTTATTTAATATTCCTGAGAAATGAGACTGTGTGAACAATCTGAATATTTTAAATTATTTCTTCACTTTGATTTCAGATAGAGACACACATGACTTTCCATCATGAGGTGAAATGGAATACTAGAAATGACTAATCTTTGGTTTTTAGTGTTGCCTCTTCAACAATGTAACAAAATCTAGAACACGGTGAATCCTGCTGGAGATGTAGAGTTATGGTGAGTTATGAAATGGGAAAACAGGATTTAAAGTTCACTTTTTAGAAAGAAAGCAGTCCTCTCTTGATCTGAAGGAAATATCTTTAATAAATACCTCTTTTTCTCCACTGTAATTCAGTTCTTTATAATGAAAATAATCGGAAAGTCAAAACATTCTGGAGAGCAAATAATATGTAAGTTAAATTTAAGGTTAGAATTAAAATAAAGCATTTTACATATCAGCACTTAGTCTTTGGCCCATGGCAGTGATGGTATAAAACAAAACATGAGTGTGATTGTAAGGAAGATCGCCTTGGCCATGAGTCAGGACAAGGACCCATGTTACAGTCACTGCCTGTTTCTGTTCTAGGTTAGCCCACTTCACCCGGCTATACCTGGTTGGCTTTATCTGCTAAGCAAGGAGGTTTCACTAAATCATCTCTCTAACAAAAGACTAAAATTTAGCAACAATCTGATAAGCAGTTTCAATGAAATAGTGACAAAATTTTACGATTCTAAACTGTTATTTGTATTCCCTTAAAAATGTTAGATACCCTCATGGAAAGAGAAGCAAAATTAAAGCTATAACAACATGGCACTTTTCACATCCTGGAATGTGAAACATAAAGAACTTTAATATTACAGTGTGTTGGTGATGGCAAAGGGGACTGGGTGGACTTATATATTACTCATAAGACGGAGATTGGTTCATCTTTTGGAGGGCAGGTTCGCAAGCCTCGTGTAAGTGCAAAACACGAATGTCATTTCAGACTGTATTTTCATTTCTAGTAAGTATAAAGGCTGTGCAAAAATTTAGACACAATCAAGATGTGCATCAATAGAGGATTTTTTAAAATTAAATTAAATTAAATTAAATTAAATTAAATTAAATTTTATTTTATACAGAGGACTGTTTAACTAAAGTAGTACATTTCCATTTAATGGAATACCATTCAGCATCTGAAAGAACAAGCTATTTTTATATGCATGCACGTGAAAAATCTCACGCATAAAAGAAGTAAAGGGATTGATACAATAGTGAGCTGTATTTTTGGAACATGCTTATATACATGTGTGAATATGCATGTGCTTGTGTCCAGAGGGACCAATCAGAACAGTCATCAGCCATTAGAATAGTAGTATGAATACATATGCCATATCAGCCCTCCTTACCCCTGCACTGCGTATTTCCCAAAGACACTCAAGCAACCAGTTTCAGTGGTTACCTCTGGGAACCTAGTGGTTACCTAGATGATAAAGAGTGGGGAGGAGGCCCACTTTTCTATCATTCACTTTTTATTTTTTATTTTTTTTTATTTTTTTAAATTTTTTAATTTATTTATGATAGTCACAGAGAGAGAGAGAGGCGCAGAGACACAGGCAGAGGGAGAAGCAGGCCCCATGCACCGGGAGCCCGATGTGGGATTCGATCCCGGGTCTCCAGGATCGCGCCCTGGGCCAAAGGCAGGCGCCAAACCGCTGCGCCACCCAGGGATCCCTCACTTTTTATTTTTAACCAAGGACATTTATTACCTATTCACAAAACAAAATAGCTATCTTATGGAAGAAAAGAATATATAAATAATTATGTGTTTTTATAACACATAATTTTATATTTTTATAGTTTTATATGTTAAGTTTTAGGATTTTGTATTTTAAGTCTCTCTTCTGTTGTAGTATCTTGATTATTCATTAATTTTAAAAAGATGATGAGTTTCTAAAAGATATGTTCTGGTATAACATTCATAATCTTATCATTTCACAGTCCCTGGCATTGTGCCTTTTTTGTTAAATGGAGCTATTTTTAATAAGTTCCTTTAATTTTGGTGCCAGTTTTGCAGAGATAAAGCTTCTCAGTTTCTATGAGCCAACTGACTTTATATGCCTTAATTTATATGTATGGAATAAAGCACGCTTAATGGAATTCATTTTTTGATACTGCCATTTTCTCATAATATAAATTATCTTCTACTTTAGATAAAATGGAAACAGATGGTGTGAACCTTGACTTGTCCATCCTTGAATTAAAGTGATTATTGTAGTGATGGCAAAGCGGGCAGTGGAAGTTTTCTTTAGCTATTTTGTCCTGTTTAGAGAACTAAATTTTGGAGGATTTAATTTTTTTCGTTGCCATAGTGTCACCGATTCTGTGGTGTAAACTCAAGTTTTGGCCTCTGGAGAGCCTTCTCTCCATCCTTAGTTCTTATACACTAATTTTCTATGGACTCTATCAGCTTTGAAATGTGGTTCCCATACATTTGGGGTGGGGGGACATTTTTGGTGAAAGAAGCTGGGAAAATTCTTTGCCTGTCCTCCCAGTATGTATCTCTGGATAACTGACACCCTATCTATGCTTGGAAACCAAGCTTATTTGCTGAGCATTGTGTCCCTGGTGACAAGTCCAGGGCTTGGCAAACAGGAATGTAGTTTTTTGGATAAATGGGATGAGTAGTGTATGGCGTTAACAGCCCTGTCCCTTTTTGTAATTTTTTAAAGGTTTATTTATTCATTTTTTTAAAGTAATCTCTACACCCAACATGGGGCTCAAACTCATGACCCCGAGATCAAGAGTCTCATGATCTTCTGATTGAGCCAGCCATGCCCACTGCTCCCTGCCTTTTTAAAGCAGCACAGTGGTGGCCACTATTGATCTCACTCTCACAGCTCTTCACTCTAAGATTCTCTAACCCCGTTCTAGCAGGGGAAATGATTTCCTTGCTCATCACTTTTCTGAGAGTGCTCTCCCCTCTCATGCCTGGTACATTCTCCTTCCCCGTCACAGATCACATGTGGAGTTATTCTTGGGGTTTGGAGCTATCAGTTCTTGCCAAGGTGTGTGGAGCTGCTGCAGGATTATATAACTATCTGATTTCATCCACCTTCCTGTTGCAATGTGCCCTTTGTCTTATCCTGTTTACTTTATGGCCAGATGTCTATGACTGGCCCTGAACACAAAAGTAGAATTTGTTTTGTGTCCTTACAAAGGAATCCCTGGGGACAAACAATATCCCCACTTTGCAGTTGTTCTCTCCATTCCCATTGTTTGTCCTTTTCTTTTTTTAAAAGACTTTATTTATTTATTCATGAAAAACACAGAGAGAGAGAGAGAGAGAGAGAGAGAGAAAGAGAGAAAGAGGCTGAGACATAAGCAGAGGAAGAAGCAAGTGGGGAGCCTGATGTGGCAGTGGATCCTAGGATCCCTGGGATCAGGCCCTGAGCCAGAGGCAGACACTCAACCACTGAGCCACCCAGGCATCCCTGTTTACTCTTCTACTTGACTGAAGTGCTCTTGCTCTTTCACCCTTACACCCTTAAGTATCTCAGATATCCTCTACTTTGTAGCCCCTGGTTCTGAAGCCAGCCTCTCCCATCAGTCTGCCTCAGCTCAGTGGCCTCACAATAAAAACCACTGGGGAAGACAATGCCTATAAAAGATCTCTAAAATTTTGTTAGGGTTATAGCCCATTCTCATTTCCACACTGAATTAAATGAGAAAGAGCCATTATCCACCCATCATCTTGGCACATCCTTGCCTTTTTTTTTTTTTTTTTTTAAGATTTATTTATTTATTCATGGGACACACACACAGAGGCAGAGACATAGGCAGAGGGAGAAGCAGACTTCCTGTAGGAGCCCGATGCGGGACTTGATCCTAGATCCCGGGATCAAGACCTGAGACAAAGGCAGCCAGCCAACCCGCTGAGCCACCCAGGCATTCCACATCCTTGCTTTTAAGGCATCACCTACACATGTGGTCAACCTCACCCCTGGGCTTGTTAATGCTGATGTCTGAGGTGACCCAGAGGGTGCAAGATCAGTCAGGGTGGAGCTGAGAAGATTTTCTTGTTTGAAACTCAATTCTGTGGTCACCTGTCGATTTAAGCTGGCCTTGGGGTGCAAGATCTCCATAGAACAGAGGGCCTGCAACAGGCTAAGGATACCAGAATTAGTAGAAAAAGGGCAAATAGAAAAGTATTCCTTTCTTTTGCTTCTTGTCTCTATGTTCAGGTCTTTCATAATTTTTAGGAAATTCACTGCCATTATCTCTTCAAATATTTCTTCTGCTCCATTCTCTTGAGACAAAGAGCTTGATGTATTCACAGAAAAGGAATAAGGTGAGAGTCTCTGGCACAAAATGAGCAAGGAGTGAGTAGTGAGATGAGACTGGAAAAGTTATATGAACCAGGTCATATAGGTCATTGTTGGCTAATGGTAAGAACTCAGATTTTATTTTCACTTATTATAGAAAATTTCAAATATGTACAAAACTAGAATGAATTGTATAACAATTTCCCATATACTCATTGCCAGTTCAAACAATTGCCAATTCATACTCAAATCTTTTCCTGTTATGCCCTTACTGACTCTCCTGGAATATCCAGACACAGTTTTTATTTATAAATATTTCATTATTACTGAAAGATAGGAATTCTTCTTGACATAACTGCAATACCATTATCACACCTGAAATATTAACAGGTGGTATTCCTTAATAGCATCAAGTGTTCCGTCAGTGTTCACATTTTCAATTTATTTCAAAAAAAAATTTTTTTTTTAAAGTAAGCTCTATGCCCAACATAGGGCTTGAACGTATCACTCTGAGATCAAGAGTCACATGCTCTACCAACTGAGCCAGCCAGGTGCCCCTGAAATTTTTCTTGTTTTGAACCAGGTTCTGAGTAAGACTCATACACTACAATTGGCTACTATGTCTCTCAGATCTTTTTTAATCTGCAGAGTACCATTACTTTTTTCCTCTTCTTACAGCTTATTTGTTGAGGAGATTAGATTTTGTTGACTGCATCTCTGTGGTGGTATTTTATATATTTCTGTGGTTTCAGTTAATTGGTAGTTAGATGTAGACTCTTGGGGAGATTTGGGTTTAATTTTTCAGGCAAGAACACTTGGTAGATTTCGTACCCTTACCTCAAGAGGTATCTATTACCAGTTGATTCTCCTTTTGAGATGTTAGAAGTCGTTAATAATCACGATCTACATCCATTAACTCACTAGAGTTTGCAAAAGAGCTATCTTAGAATATCACTGTTCTGCCATTCTCCTTTTTAGATGAACGGGCATATTTCTATATAGAGAAACAGCCTCATTAACCACTTAGTTACTGGGAAGGATAATTAATCTAGAAAAACAAGATGAAGTTTGATTCTCTCCCTTTATTAGTTAGTTTCAAAATGACTTTATTCCCCGTAATTCTCCAAAGAGGGCCAGTGAGTTAGTTGGCTTGCTTACTTGAATATCATTTATAATCTACAAACTATAACTATTTTACAACATCACAGTTGTTTTTATTGTTTTTATTGGTGTTCTATTTGTCCAACTTTGAGGCTGTGGGAAATGTCTCAAGCTGCCTTATAAATCCTTTGGAAATGATCTTGACAATATATCTTGCTTTCTGATCCAAAAGATCGTCCAAGTTTATTTTGTAAGTTTCTTGCTCCAGATCAGGAACCAGCCATTTCTCCAAGAAGCTCAGGTTCCATCTAGTGGAAAATAATGTTCAGAGACAATCTGGGCACTAAGGGTAGTTACCTTTGTGCTGGTCATTATTTCTAGGTCTTTTCAGAGGACAGAGTTAGAACATCCTTTAAATCTTTTTTTTTTTTTAAAGAGTTCAGCTTAATTTTTTTTTTAAATTTAAATTCGATTAGTTAACATAGAGTGTATCATTAGTTTCAGGGGTAGGATTTAGTGATTCATCAGTTGCCTATCATACCCAGTGCTTATAACATCAAGTGCCCTCCTTAATGGCCATCACCCAGTTACCCCATCCTCCCATCCACCTTCCCTCCAGCAACCCTCAGTTTGTTCTCCATAATTAAGAGTCTCTAATGGAGGAACCCAGTGGCTCAGTCTGTTAAGCCTCTGCTTTTAGCTCAGATATCTCAGGGTCCTCAGATGAGTCATGCATGGGGGGTGGGGGAGGAGAATCCCTGCTTGGTATGGAGTCTCCCTCTCCCTCTCCCTCTGCTCCTCCCCCCACCACTCTCATGCTTTCACTCTCAAATCAATCTTAAGGAAAAGAAGAGTCTCTTATGACTTGCCTTCCTCTCTGTTCTTATTTTATTTTTCCTTCCCTTCCCCTATGCTCATCTGTTTTATTTCTTAAATTTCAAGAGTTCAGCTTTTTACTGACAGGTTACAGAAGAGGTTTAGTAAAAAAGATCAAGGTGTATGTCCTCATCAGACTCCTGATTCTTCTTGGTTTGCTTCCACTTCCTTCTCCTCAGCTGGGCAAGCCTTGGGGGAGGGAGTGGGACCTCCTGCTGGTGTACCACCAGCTGCTGGGCAGGTCCCCCAGCTCCTTTCTTGCACTTGAGGCTCTGGGTGTTGATATTGGCCAGGCCTTTGCTGACAAGTCGAGTCAGAAAGGCTCAACATTTACACCTGATGCTTTAATGAGGGGGTATGGATCTTAGCCAGGACGGTCATCTCACTGTTGTAGAAGATGCAGGGCTGCGTAGATGCAGGTTAGCCCCAGACTGAGGAAGCAGTGGGAGGGTGGGTCCTGAATCTTCCCAGTGCTAGTCTGTGGAGGCAGAGAGAATTAGGGCCATTCAAGTTTAACATTGGCACAAGTACAGCCATTGTAGCTTCAGTAGCCATCTCAGGCCACAGTGACCAGGCCACTGTGACCAGGTACTGAACTCTACCTTACCCTGGCTACAGAAAAAAAACAAAAAGCACTTATTGGAATAAGGAAGCAAGAGCTTGTGAGACCTCTTTACTGGAGATTCTCACACCCCTACCCTTACTGAAAACCCCCACCTTACCCCTAGACCAGCCTATAAAAACCCAGCTGTAACCCATCGGGGTCCAAGTCCCTGCTCCACTGTGTTGGGTATACTTGGACCCAAGCTCGAGCTTGCTAATAAACTCTCACAGACTTGCATCGGTGTCGGCTCCTTGGTGGTATCTTGGATTCACAATCTTGGGCACAACAAGTCCATGGAGAAAATGAGGGCCTCACCCATCCTGGCCGGCCCTAGCTTTCTCAGAAGGACCGAGCACCTTAGCGACAGCTGAAGAAAGGCTGGGACACTTGCACCTCAATGTTCATAGCAGCATTGTCCGTAACAGCCAAACTGTGGAAAGGAGCCATGATGTCCTTTGACAGGTGAATGGATAAAGAAGCTGTGGTGTATGTATACAATGGAATATTACTCAGCCATCAGAAAGGATGAATGCCCATCATTTGCTTCAACATGGATGGAACTGGAGGGTATTATGCTGAGTGAAAAAGTCAATCAGAGAGCAACCATCATATGGTTTCACTCATACATGGAATATAAGAAGTAGTGAAAGGGATTATAAGAGAAAGGAGGGAAACTGAGTGGGGAAGAATTAGAGAGGAAGACAAACCATGAGAAACTCCTAACTCTGGGAAACAAACAAAGGGTTGCAGAAGGGGAAGTGGGTTGGGGGATGGGATAACTGGGTGATGGGCACTAAGGAGTGCACTTGATGGGATGAGCATTGATTGTTGTATGTTGGCAAATTGAATTTAAATAAAAACTTTTTTAAAATTAAAAAATGAAGAAAAAAAGAAAGGCTAAATCCTTTTCCTAAAGATAAAATTCATCATGGGTTCACCCTAGTATTTTCAATTAATATTCAAGGAGATGGGCATTAATTTCATTTCATCAACAACAAAATTGTATTTAATCTCTTTCATGCTGAAATTTCTGTTTGTCAATGGCACAAACGTACTTACTCATTTGCTTTATCTTCTGGGACACATTCAACAGTCTCAGAATGGCAAAATCAACACTACCATCAATAATGTAAATTAGTGAAGCAAAAGTTTTTCAAAGTTTTTTTGATCATTAGACTATACACCATTAAAAATATACAGAAAGAATACTGTGGGTTTTTGTTGTTGCTGTTTTTAAAGATTTTATTTATTAAGAATGAGAGAGAGAACGTGTGAGCAAAAGAGAGAGAGAGCGAGAGAGCAAGAGCAGGTGGGAGGGGCAAAGGCAGAAGGAGCAGCAGACTATCCCGCTGAACTGGGAGCTCGGACCTATGTGGCATTCCTCCCAGGACCCTGGGATCATGACCTGAGCCTAAGGCAGATGCTTAACTGACTGAGCCACCCAGATGCCTCAAGATTCTGTGTTTGAAAGTTTCTTATACATATTCATGTGACTAATATAGAAATATTATATGTATGTATAATATATTTGAGTTAAAGAATTCATGGTTCCCAACTCATATTAATAGAATAAGCTACATTTGTTCTTTTTTTAAAAAGTAAGCTCTAGGCCCATCTTGGGGCTTGAACTCCTGAGATAGTCTCATGATCCCAGACCAACCCAGCCAGGTACCCCCGAATAAGCTATATTTAAAGAAGACTAAGCATCTATTCCTGTTTTTTTCTCCCCACTCTACATACTGTATTATATAGCCCAGTGGTAAGTTTTTAAAGATTTTTGTGACTTATTTTTCTATTGATGTTTTAATATAAATATATATGTGTAAGATGGTAGCTACACTTGTGGTGACCATAGCATAATGTATAGAAAAGTTGAACCACTACGTCGTACGCTTGAAATGAATGTAACATTGTATGTCAACTATACTCAGAAAAACCTTTTAAAATATATATGTGTATATATAAAAATACACATGCACTCTGGTGTATATCTTGTTTTTTGATAAATGACAACACACTATACAAGTTTTTCTCTACTTTGATTGTTCTTGTTCAATAATATGAACTGCATAATCCATAGAAATGCATGGAGATATTTTTCACTCCTTTTTTTGCCCTGCAGACTACTGCATTGTGTAAAGATATATTATTTAAGCAACTAGTCCCCATTTTGATGGGCGTTTCAGTTGTTTCTAGTATTTTGGTATTATAAACAATGTTGCAATGAATAATCTTGGCAAATGCATTTTTTGTTTATTTATCTACTTTAAGTAACATATAGTATATTATTAGTTTCAGGGTTTTTGGTAGTGTATCTTTTGTATTCATTTCCAAAAATAAGCTTGCTGGATTAAAGGCTAAAGAATTTTGTATTTTTTTCTAATCTCAATGGGTAGTCCTGAGGTGTGTAACCCTTGCCATGCTCATGGCAAGGATGGGATTCTCAAAGCATCAGTGCCCATAGTAGTGGGATAGTAACTTAAGAAATGATACCACCTTTAAGTACACACACACACACACACACTCACACACTATATACACATTCTACAAAATACTATCCTTTAAGCAGTAATTCGGGAATATTTTTGTCATTTCCTAAGATGAGGGATAATTGCTCTTTTCCCTAAAAAATAACATTTAAATTATTTTCCTAGAAATATAAGAATTCTCTCTTGGTGATTGCCATTCTACTCTGACAAAAACTAGAAAGCAGAAAGTATAAAGTGTAATCTGGATATAATTTCTGGGATTTATGTGTTTTGATAGTTTTTGTGCTGCAATTCCTTTTTATGTTTGTATGTGAGGGAAATGTCATAGGAAAAGCTGGAGTTGAGCAGAGCTGAATTAATTACTGTGACTTAAGGAGAGCATGGGAGCATGAGAGTCTTTGGAGGGCCACCAGGAGAAAACTGACAAAACTGCTATTTTCACATTTAGAATTTTCTACGTGGTCACTGCCAAGATGGAAAACTTAGGAGGATGGTGCCATCTGCTTTTTCCAATACCTAAAGGTACTTTATCTAGATATTACATGATTTATAACCCTATAAAGAGCCTTGTCCTGTCACTCTAGAGTTGACATTCAGAGTTATCCAATAAAGAAGAGCTCTTTTCTTTCCTTTCATGAAAGCATGACTATCACTATCACTGCAAACAGTTGATCAACAATCTGACTTGAATCACCAGCATGTAGAAGGAACAAAAATAATAAAAACCAACCTTTATTGATTAACACGCATAACCATAATGCTTGTTAAGCTCTTTTCATGGATATTTCACCTCGTTTTTGAAAAGCCCTATCAACATTTCAGAGTTACAAAACTGAGGGTCTAATATTAAGCATCTTTTAAAATACCATACAGTTGGCATATGGTAGATGACTTAAGAATTCAGTCTTCATCAAGAGACCGTATCGCTCACCCACGTAGACTCTCTGGAGCTACTAAAAATAAATATCAGATATTATTTCAATCATTCATGACCTGCTGAAGGAAATTAATCCTATTGCACAGGAAAGTGATATAAGACTTAAGAATATATATATAGGGATGCCTGGGTGGCTTAGCGGTTAAGCTCCTACCTTTGGCCCAGGGTGTGATTCTGGAGTCCTGGGATCTAGTCCCACGTCGGGCTCCCTGTGTGGAGCCTGCTTCTCTCTCTGCCTATGTCTCTGCCTCTCTCTCTGTGTCTCTCATAAATAAATAAACAAAAATTAAAGAAGAATATATATATATATATATATATATATATATATATATATATATGTATATGGACACCTGGGTGACTCAGTGGTTGAGCATTTGCCTTTGGCTCAGGGCATGATCCCAGGGACCTGGGATATTGGGCTCCCCACAGTGAGCCTGCTTCTCCCTCTGCCTATGTCTCTGCCTTTCTCTCTGTATCTCTCATGAGTAAATAAATAAAATCTTAAAAAAGAATAGATATATACAGATATATATACCGAATATACATATATACTGTTATTATTAAATGCAAATCTATAATTGTATCAGTTATACAAAGTGTGTATGTGGATGCACATCTGTGTGCACCTACGGGGGTATGTGTAGGTCTGCTAAAGGGCTGATAGAGTACTTACAAGGAAAGCATGAGTTGAATCTTTACATTCGACTGAGCTTGCTTCAAAACCTGCTTCTACATTTACTCCCTGGGTAGACTTGGGTTCAATTACTTACTGCTCTAAGCAAGATTTGTCAGCTCTTTTTTTTTTTTTTTTAAGATTTTAATTATTTATTCGTGAGAGAGAGAGAGAGAGAGGCAGAGACACAGGCAGAGGGAGAAGCGGGGTCCATGCAGGGAGCCCAATGTGGGACTCGATCCTGGGTCTCCAGGATCAGGCCCCGGGGCTGAAGGCTGGCGCCAAACTGCTGGCCACCCGGCTGCCCTGATTTGTCAGCTCTTAAATAGGGGTTATAATTCCTCAAGTTTTTCTGAGGATTTGGAAGTAATAATATATGTAAAACATGTTTGAAAGAGTGCCTGCCACCTAAAAAGCAAAATGAAGATTTTAGTGATCAGAACCCACATGTGCATCATCTTTGAAACGTCTTTAAGTTTTTCAATTTTGATGTGTGGCAAGGATGCCTTGGTACCTGGAATGGGGTAGAAAGAAGAGAAAAGCATAAAGACTTAAAGGCAGAAACAAACGAACTGTGCATTTATCTAACAAAAGTTTGACTTCCCGTGTAGAGTTTAGCCTACCGTGTAGTGGGAAACCACATTGTTTGGTGTATGATAGAAGCTTTTGATGTTTAGCTAGGATAACCATGATGGGAGAATTCTTCTGGAGGTCTACTCCAGTCAAACTGTGGTATCCTGGATTTCGCATGCTTTTATCACCTTGATAACTTCCTGGGAAATACACTATAAGAACCTGATAGATGTGAAAAGGTGTTGAGGTGCCCCCTTTGAAAGCTACACCCCTTATATCCCTTACATATATCTGTCATCTTCTTAGTTCTTCTGCATTAAAAGTTTTGGGGGCAGAGTCTCATGAGAAGGTGAAAGGAACTCAATGATCATTACACCTTTTCTATGGTTCTAAGGCCTGAAAACTCAGAATACTTTTGTGTTTCTAGATATTAAGCAAAATATTGTGAGTCCTAACCGTTAAAATTCCAACTGGTCTGAGTTAAATAAGTAACATCTATGAATTATTTTGGAATTCAACATTTTTTTTTACATTTTCTAGAACAATGCATTTTCCAAACTGTATTTTGACCTCTCAGAATGTTCTTTCCTGTATTTCTGCATCTTTGCCACCAGATGGCAGTGACAACCCGTTCATTAATATCTTCCCCTTTCCCTCTCCCTGTTTTTCCTCCCTCTCCTGTCTTCCCTCCTCCACCTCCTTTCCCCTTATCACCATTCTCTGCTTAATGTTATTCTAGAAATGAATCAATCAGTGGCTCTAGGTTAAAAGCAATGGCTAAAAACTCCCACTGTATTTCCTTTGACAGATCAGCATGCTAAAGTCATAGTTCCCTAGTGCAAAAAGGGTGGGTAAATGTCCGTTGACAGTAAATAACAGGATCTTGTGTGGAAGTTGAAAGGCCCTTAAAAAATAAGTGCCCCTAGTAAGTAACAAAGGACTATCTTGGATTGTACTTATCAGAAATGTATGTAAAACTCTGTGCGTGCCTCTGTGTGTGTGTGTGTGTGTGTATGTGAGAGAGAGAGAGAGAGAGATAAAGACAGAGAGAGAGATCTTTTGGAGTTGGGTGTAAGTTGTATAGAAATGACTTCAGGAATCACCTGTCATAACAAGCCTGACACAGCCGAGGTATGGCTCCATTAAGGATGAGAGAGTGGGGTCATCCAGAGGTGATGTGGGACCTTACATGACCCTTGTCTCTACTCCACTTAATCTTGACCCTCCTAATTCCGTTTGTCTAAATATGGCATGTTTTCTTTCTCAGATATTTTCTCCAAGGAAATTTTTCTTGTTCAACTATCCTGGATTCCTACGTATATGTTTCAATCTGGGAAGCAAAATTTATTGTGTCACTTTTCCACCCCATTTCTTAAAAATAACTATAAAAAGATTGAAAGAAAGAAAGAAACTTTATAATTGGGTTGAACCAAAAGGCTGCTTGGACATACTTCTTTAAATTTGTCTTGATGAGACTGTTTTTAAACCAACGCACACACTCAAAATCGAAGAGACAGGAAGATAGCTTGAAATGGATTTTTTTTTTTTTTTTTTTTTTGTCCATTGTATTTTTAGCTAGTGAAATTTACCTGGAACTTTTTCAATAGCTTGGGATGATTAATTGATATGATTTTAGCTGCAGCAGAGAAGAATAATTTTCAGGGCTTCTTTAATGACCCAGGATGTGGGTACAGATCATGCAACAGAAGTTTTATTAGTGAGATCCAACTATCTTTAAAATTGTAATCTATAGCTCTGGCTTTGCTATGTGCACTTTCACATACCAGATTCATGGATGTGGGCATGTTTTTTTATCCTCATATATAAAACGGAGATAATCATGCCCACATGGGGATTCACTGAGGTATAGGGCCCAGGAAGTGCTGTTATGCATGCAATATTCAACAAAGAAGTGTCCTCTTTCTCTCTTTCTCAACCTAGTCCCAGGATAAGAAGAGTATACTGATTCTAGCTTACATTGCAAAGAGGCAAGCCCTTACCCATTTGTCACTCCCAGAAGTTCACTCTGTAAAACATTCACTTCCATGTCTCCCTTTGGTTTGGAATTTTCCTAATGGCAATCTAA
The DNA here is from genome assembly GCF_003254725.2 of Canis lupus dingo. Taxonomy (NCBI): domain Eukaryota; kingdom Metazoa; phylum Chordata; class Mammalia; order Carnivora; family Canidae; genus Canis; species Canis lupus. The sequence continues at coordinate 25,542,071 of NC_064269.1, read as the reverse complement.
TGAGAAAAGGAACTTTTTGTTCTTATCCCCATCACGGTATTTAAAACGTTCATGGGCATTGATGTACTTAGCACACCGTCAGCGCCCTTGGTACTGGACAGAGTTTGTGACATGGGAGAAGGGAGGAATAGAAGCAGACGAGACTAAAAAAGTTAAGTTTCTTTCCTTAACTGAACAAGAAAAGAATGCTAATGATTAGAATAATTTAGTGAAGATTCAATAAGTTAATTAACAGATCAGTGCTTTGAAATGTTCTTTTTTCTGCTAGAGGGTCAGAGGGACTTATGAGCATACTTTAAAGCTTTAGGAAATTTTCTAAAAGCTTATGTCTTCAAGGACCCTTGAGTCGTTCTCCACTAGAGAGCTTCAAACTCTATCACATATTTCTGTGAGCTGTGAATCTAGTTTCAGAGTTCTTACATTCTAGAATGGCACAGATTTCTGAAGGCCGGCAAGAACTTCATTGCTTCCTATAGTTCTGACACTGGCTAATTGATTTTTTAAAAGATCTTATTTATTTATTTGAAAGAGAGGGAGAGAGCGCACGCACAAGCTGGGGGAAACCCCAGAGAGAAGGAGACGTGACTCCCCACTGAGCAGGGAGCCTGACTCCAGGCTCATTCCCAGGATCCTGAGATCATGATCTGAGCCAAAGGCAGCAGCTCAACCGACTGAGCCACCCAGGCGCCCCTAACTGATTCTTTATTTCTGAATAGCTTGAAACTTTATTTTTGAAATAGAGGATAATGTTCCCATGGAATCTTGGCATTTCAAAGAAATAACTTCTGTTTTAAAACTTTGCTTAGGGACATGCGAGGTATTAAGAACTCAAAAACCACACGGCAGTTTGGCAAACCTATGTGACCAAATTGCATTTGTTCAATGAAAGCCCTGGGTTGCTTTGTTCAAAAATGCTGAGTGCTTAATAGCTTCTGGACCTTAATGTGGTGAAGTTGGAAAACTTTCTATTTGAGAAGTAGTGATTATTTTTTATCTTCATTGGTAATATAGGAATTTGCCTTTGTGGCAGATCTTCCCTTTCACCCAGGAGTTTCCAAGGCAGAGGCAGGATGATTGATAACCTTCACATTATTCTTAGAGAAGCGCTGAAATCCAGCGAAGGAACCAAAGGGCAGTACCTTCAAACTGAGGCATAAGCATTTTATTTAGTCATATAAGTTGTATGTACTGGTTAAACTTTGTCTTTGCAGAGTTAGAGATTTTTTACTCTCTACATTTATTTATTTTTTGATATTTATTTATTTATTTAAGTATTTATGTATGTATTTTTAAAGTAATCTCTACTCCCAGAGTGGGGCTTGAACTCATGACCCTGAGATCAGGAGTCACATGCTCTACCAACTGAGCCAGCCAGGCGCCGCTTTTCTCCCTAAATTTAGGCTTTTACTGCCTAAAGCCCGAAAAATGCTGTTTCAGGGAGGTGTACAGATACTTCCTCTCCTTCCCCAACACAAGAATTTCTTCCCCAGGAGCGGGGAAGCTGAGACTGTGTTGTCACCAAGCCATGCAAAGCCTGAATGTCACTCTGTTTCAAGGAGATAACTGGGCTTGGTGGAAGGACTTAATTACACAGGACTGATATTAAGGGGATTTACCACGTATGTTTCCTTCCAGTTTTATATTTTCAGGTCTTATGTTCAAGTCTTTAATCCACTTTGAGTTGATATTTGTGTATAATGTAAGATATTGGTCTAGTCACTGCCACACCCCCCTTTTTGCATGTTGCCATCCAGTTTTCCCAACAGCACTTACTGAAGACTGTCTTTTCTCCATTGTATATTCTTGGCTCCTTCATTATTAATTAATTGAACAAATAAGCATAGGTTTTGTTTGTTTATGCTTAAAATGTAATCACTTTCTCCTACTTCTTTAACAATCCTGGTTCTCATGAACACAGCAGATAATAAAATTAAAATTTTCCATATTTGTATTAAAATTTTCCATATTTGTTCTATTATTTCATTCCACGTTGCAAACATTAGTCTTAAAACAATCATACTAAAAGTACCATAATTTAAAATTACTGGGAACCGTTGAAGTATTTTTGAATATGTTCTACACATATTACTTGATTTTTTAATAACTTCACTACCTAGCTTAAATATAGAGGCATGATACAGTACACTCTCATCCTTTATTCCTCACTTAGTGTCAATTCTTTTTTTTAAAGATTTTATTTATTTATTTATTTATTTATTTATTTATTTATTTATTTATTCATGAGAGACACAGAGAGAGGCAGAGACATAGGCAGAGGGAGAAGCAGGCTCCATGCAGGGAGTCCAGTGTGGGACTCCATCCTGGGACTCCAGGATCATGCTCTGAGCCAAAGGCAGATGCTCAATCACTGAGCCACCCAGGCATCTCTGGTGTCAATTCTTCAAGTAACTATATGTTCAGTATTCGTCATCAGTCTTCATGTTGATAATTCTCTACTTAACTTTGGTTGTGTGAAATACATTTTGTAGTAGATTCCTAAGGAAGAAAAGAGAAAAATCATATTCCCTGAGTTCTTGCATGTTGATAAAAGTTTGCCTAAGCCCTTTATATCTGAAAGTGAATATAAAATCCATGGCTTATGTATCCTTTCGTTTGGTATCTTAAATGCTGCTCTAGTTTTTTTCTATCATAAAGCATTATTTCAAAAATTTGATAATCTAATTTTCTTTCTCTCTCTCTTTTTACATTGATGTTTTTTGTTTACATAAAATAAACTACACATGTTTAAAGGATATATGCTAGCAGAACTCTTCTTTTTTACTTTTTAAAAAGATTTTATTTATTTATTTGACAGAGAGATGGAGTACAAGCAGGGGGGCAGGAGAGAGAGAAACAGGTTCCCCACTGAGCAGGGAGCCCCATGCTGGGCTCAATCCCAGGAGCCTCAGGATCATGACCTGAGCCAAAGGCAGATGCTTTGCTCACTTAGCCACCCAGGAACCTCTAGGCAGAAGTCTTCTAGCTCCAAGATTCCCTGCCCTTCTTGGTATACACAACTTGTATGTCCTCTCTTATGTCCCCACAAAATTCATGTGTTGAAGTTCCAACTGCTCATGTGATGATATTTGGGGATGGGACCTTTCAGAGTAATTAGGATAAATTAGATCATAAGTATGGGGCTCCCATGATGAGATTAGTAGCCCAATAAGAAGAAGAAAAGAGAAAGAGAGAAAAGACTGAGTGATGACATAGCAAGAAACTAGCCATCTGCAAGTCCAGGAGAGAGCTTTTACCAAGAATCAAATCTGTCTGTATCTTGATCTTGAACTTCCCTGACTCTAGAACTGTGAGAAAATACATTTCTGTTGTATAAGCCACCTATTCTATGTTATTTTGTTATGGTAGCCCAGCTGACTTAGGATACCTTCATTTACCCTCATTTGACTAAGGGCAGGACCTGTAAATATGGTGGGATCTTCACTCGTGTGACTAGGTTATCTTGAATAAAATTTTATCAGAGCAGGGATCCCTGGGTGGCTCAGTGGTTGAGCATCTGCCTTTGGCTTGGGGCATGATCCCTGAGTCCTGGGATCAAGTCCCACATCAGGCTGTTTGCACTGGAGCCTGCTTCTCCTCCCTTTGCCTGTCTCTCTGCCTTTCTTGGTGTCTCTTGTGAATAAATACATGAAATTTTTTAAAAAGATATTTTTTCAGAGCAGATTGGAGAGAGGTTCTCTTGTTTGGTTTGGTGAAGTAAGCTTCTGTGTTGTGAATGGGTCACATTCACAACAAATGGATGGAACCTGAGGGCAGCCTCTAGGACCTGAGAGAACCCCTGGTTAACAGCCAGCAAGAAAATAGGGATGTTAGTCCTACAACTGCAGGACATGAGTCCTGTGACCTGGAGTCTTGTGGTGATGACAACCCTGGCTGACACCTTGATCTCAGCCTGGTGGAGTCCTGACCCACTTAACCAATACTTGGACTCCTGACCCAAGGAAATGGTAAGATAATTAATTTGTGTGGTTTTAAATTACTAGATGTGTGACAATTTGTTATGCAGCAATAGGAAACTAATATAGAGTAAAATATAATAAAATTTGACATACATGAATGTTAGAATAAATAAATAAATAAATAAAACGTAAGAACATATTTATCATTCCCTTAAACTCCCTGTGCACTTTTGTAACTCATCGATCCAACTCTGTCTCAGCTCGTCCTATGCTCAGGCAAACACTGATCTGCTTTCTCTGTGGATTAGTTTGTATTTTCTAAGCTTTAAATAACGGGAATCATATAGTATATACTCTTTTTTGTTGGGTCAGTTTCACTCAGTATAATCATTTTGAGACTATTTCATTCATGTCATGTCCTTTTTTTTTTATAAAGTGAGAGATACATTCTTTTTTTAAAAATTTTATTTATTTATTCATGAGAGAGAGAGAGAGAGGCACAGACACAGGCAGAGGGAGAAGCAGGCTCCATGCAGGGAGCCTGACATGGGACTCGATCCTGGGTCTCCAGGATCAGGCCCTGGGCCGAAGGTGGCATTAAACCACTGAGCCACTTGGGCTGCCCTCCATGTCATGTTCTAATAAAAACAGCTCATACCATTTTATGGCTGAGTAGTGTTTAGTTGTATGCATTTACCACATTTATTCATCCATTCAACTGCCAATGCACATTTTGGTTGTTGGTATTTCTTTGCTATTGCATGTAAAGATGCCATGAACATTTGTGTATATGCTTTGTTTGGACATAAGCTTTTATTTCTTTTGGGTAAATACTTGAGAGCGGATACCTTCTTCACATGATAGATGTGTGTTTAACTTAAAAAGTTGTTAAACTTATTTTCCAAAGTAGTTGTACCACTTTCCATCCATAGCAACAGTATATGAACATTCCAGTTGCTTCACATCCTTGCCAACACTTGACATGGTCAGTTTAAAAAAAATTAGATATTTTAATAGATGTATCTTGTTATCTCATTGTGGTTTTAATCTCTACATCCCTAATGGACAGTAATGTCGAGAATCTATTTATATTATCTGTATACCTTATTTGGTGAAAGGTCTGTTTAAATACTTTTTTTAAAAAGCTTTATTTATTCAGGAGAGACACAGAGAGAGAGAGAGAGACAGAGAGACAGAGAGACAGAGACACAGGCAGAGGGAGAAGCAGGCTCCATGCAGGGAGCCCCATGTGGGATTTAATCCCAGGTCTCCAGGATCATGCCCTGGGCCCAAGGCAGGTGCTAAACCGCTGAGCCACCCAGGGATCCCTAAATACTTTGTCTGTATTTTAATTGGGTTATTTATATTCTTATCATTGAGTTTTTAGAGTTGTTAATATGTGGAGACAAATCCTTTATGTGGTTTGCAAATATTTTCTTCTAGTCTGTGGCATGTCTTTTCATTCTATCAAGAGGATCTTTCAAAGAATAGACGCTTTAAATTTTGATAATTTGTTCTATGTATTGTACATTTGTTCTATGTATTGTACATTTGGTGTCATATATTAATAAGCTATTGTCTAACTTAAAGTCACAAAAGCTTTATCCTATATTTTTTCTAACAGATTTATAGTTTTAGGTTTTATATTTAGGTCTGTGATCCATTTTGAGTTAATTTTTGTGTATGATGCAAAAATAAGATTTAAAGTTTATTCCTTTTTTGCATATGGATATCCAGTTGTTCTTGTACCCTTTGGTAAAAGACTGTCCTTTCTTTACTAAATTGTTTTTTCAGCTTTGTCAAAAATCAGTTGACCAAATTTGTGTGTGCATCTATTTCTGGACTCTATTTTGTTCCATTGATCTATTTGTCTATCTTTTGAAAAAAAATTTATTTCCTTTTTTTTTCATAGAAAGAGAGGGTGGACTGGGGAGGGAGAAGTGGAGAGAGAGAGAGAGAGAGAGAATCTTAAGCAGGCTCCATATCCAGCATGGAGCCCAACATGGGGTTCCATCTCTTGACCCTGAGTTTGTGATCTGGGCTAAAATCAAGGGTCCCATGCCCAACCAGCTGAGCCTTCCAGGTGCCCATGATCTATTTGTCTATCTTAGTGTTAATATAATACTATCTTGATTATTGCAGCTTTAAATAAGATCTGCAGTCTGGTAGTGTATGTCTTCTAATTTCGTTCTTCTTTCACAGAATAGTTTTGTTTATTCTAGATCCTTTGGTTGTCATGACTCTTCATGATCCTTATATAATTTATTGAATATCTGTATTTTCTCCTCTAACATGCATCCCATTTTCTGATAATTCAAGTTTATATGTGTGAGATCTGTTTGCAATTTATTATTATTCCATTGGCCTGTTTATTTAGCAATGCACCAAGTCAGTCTTAGTTACCATAGCTTTATAATAAGTTTTATTTTCAGGTAGAATGGGTCTATTTATCATGTTCATCTTATTCAAAAGTGAATTGGCTATTTTTGGCCCATTTCTCTGCCATATAAATTTTAGAATCATATTGTCAAGTAACTAAAAAACCCCCAAACACTGGTAATTTTTAGAAAGGTATTAATTCTTCAGATCAATTTAGCAATATCTACCATCTTTATCATACTGAGTCTTCTGAATCATTTAGTATATCTTTCCATTAATTTAGATATTTCCTGCATTTCAATAAAGATTTATTTATTTTTTTCTCTAATGGGCTGGCTTCTTTTTTGTTATATTTATTCCAAGGTGCTTGATATCTGTTGAAATTAGTAAGATTTTTTCCCAATTTTAATTTTTCAACTTATACACAGTAAATTTTAATTTTTTTGGTGCATAGTTACATGAATTTTAACATATGCATAGATTCGTTTAACCATCACCACAATCATGATGCAAAATTATATCCATCACCTAAAAGCTTCCTTCATGCTGCCGTTTATAGTCAAACTATTCTTGTATTCCTGAGTCCTAATTGGTCTTCCACCCCTATAATTTTGCCTTCCCCAGAATGTCATATAAATGCAATTATAGTATGTAACCTTTTGAGACTGGCTCTTTTCACCAGCATAATGCATTTGAGGTATATCTGTGTCATTGTCTGTGTCAATAGTGTGTTCCTTTTTATTACTAAGAATTAGTTCATTGTATAGATGTACCACAGTTTGTTTATGCATTCATTCCTTGAGAGATATAACCCCCAAATGCCCTAAGCATTTGCGTACAGGTTTTAATCTAAACATAAGTTTTTATTTCATTAGTATATATATATATATATATATATATATATATATATATATATGTAGAAGTGAGATTGTTGGGTCACAATGTGCATATTACTTTATAAGAAGTTGCCTAACTGTACTATTTTGTATTCCCGGCTGCAATGCATGAGTTTCAGGTGCTTCACATTCTCATCAACACATGGTATGGTCAGTTTTTAAAAAATTAGCCAATACAATAGATGTGAATAATATCTTTTTAAAACTATATTTTCTATAGTTGCTGGTGCATATGAATAGAATTCAATTTTTAAATTATTTATTTATTTATTTATTTTATTTTTTTAAAGGGAGTGATGTGTTACTTTTTTTAAGATTTTATTTATTTATTCATGGGACACACAGAGAAAGAGAGACAGGTAGAGACACAGGCAGAGACAGGTAGAGAAGCAGGCTCCATGCAAGGAGCCCGATGTGGGACTCGATCCCAGGACCCCAGGATCATGCCCTGGGCCAAAGGCAGGCGCTAAACTGTTGAGTCACCCAGGGATCCCCATAATTTTTTTTAATTTAAGAAATTTCTTAAGGATTTTATTCATTTATTTTAGAGAGAGAGAGCAGAGAAGAGGGAGAGAGGAAGAGAGAGAGAGAATCTCAAGCAGACTCCACCGTGAGCATGGAGTCTGATGTGGAGCTCAGTCTCACAACTGTGAGATCATGACCTAAGAAGAAACCAAGAGTTGGATGCTTACCTGACTGAGCTACACAGTTGCTCCTTATAATTTTTTAAGATTCTTCAAAAGATTTTATGTTGTTAAAAACCTTTAAAGTATAGCATATATACCAAATATGTATGTATTATGACAACTTCATGAATTAAACACATCCAGTAATCAGCAACTACTGATCAAGAAAAGAACATTACAAGAAACAGAATCCTCTTCTATGCCCCTTCCATTTTTTGCCATCCTTCTGAACCAGATTCTGACTTCTAATAGTGTAGATTAATTTTGCCTTTTTGTACATCATGTAAACGGAATCTCACCATATGTGATCTTGAGCCCTCTGGTATGTTTTCTTACCCTTTTTGGAACATCAAACAGAAGGAAACAACCCAGGAGAGTGAAAACATTATGACAGATCACAATTGATAGCATATTCTTTGAAAACATTTATTAGTAGTAATTGAGTACACACACTGTTTGCATATTATACACGTTCATTAAGATAATGACAGATGGGGCAGCCCAGGTGGCTTAGCGGTTTAGTGCCACCTTCAGCCCAGGGCGTGATCCTGGAGACCCAGGATCAGTCCCACATCAGACTGCCTGCAAGGAGCCTGCTTCTCCCTCTGCCTGTGTTTCTGCCTCTCTTTCTCTCTCTCTGTGTGAGTGTCTCTCATGAATAAATAAATAAAATCTTTTAAAAAAAGATAATGATAGATGTATTACTGAAATGCCAAGAAAGAAAGCAGATTATTTGGACTCAGTGTTGCTAAGGTTTTCTTTTTTATCTTAATTCCTTTAATCATGATTTTATTTTCACAGTTATGAACAGTGACCATGGTTTATGTTTCATAGTTTATTTGGTTGATTGTGTGCTTTTTACATGCTTTTCCCAGTAGAAAAGTTTTTCCACTTTTGGAAATGGTGGAATGGAGATGCATAACCTCTGTCATCACCAACTGAATTTTCATTACTTCTGTCATTCATGGTCTCCAATCATCAGCAGAGGAGTCATTACCCACCATGGAGGTGGTAAAGAGAGATTAGGCAGCTCTTCAATTATCTTGTAGAGTTTTCCCTCAAGGGACTACAATCATTCTCATTCTTTCATATCACTATGGTCCTTTGCCATAATGTCAGAAGCGCATGTTTGCTGTTACATAGTCAGTTTGTCACATGTTTTTACTTAATCTAAATTAGATAGATCTTAGGAACTTATCTTATTAAGTACATACAAACTTATCAGCTTACATAGATACCTAAAACCTTACTGTCTATTGTTTTCTTCAGGAATTGTTGATAAGAGGTCACAGCTTTAGCTGACTTCTACTATCTTTAATAATTCACATTTCTGTACCCCACACACATAGATAAGCATATCTTTAATACTTAAAGGCATATCTAGCTTACCATTCACACAATTTTCTTCCTTCACTTATTCCATATTTTATAATAGCCTTGGTCAGAGCAACTGGTAATTACATTTTAAGAAACCAGTACTCATATTTTTAACAGCTGAATCTGCCAGCTTTAAGATTCTTTGTGGGTTTGGGGTAATTATACAGCATTCATTTCTATATATCTTGACACAAAACACAAAATATTGATATATCAGAATGACTTTTATTTATTTTATTTTTATTATTTTTTTAAGATTTTATTTTTAGTAATCTCTACACACTACATGGGGGCTAGAACCTACAATCACGAGACCAAGAATCACATGTGCTACCAACTGAGCTATCCAGGCGCCCCATCAGAATTACTTTTAAATCCCAGAAATCAGACCATGTAATTTAAACACTAGAGAAAATATTATAAAGGTAGAGGAGCTAGGGGTTATGTACATAATTCTCTATGTACATATAGGGGGCAGGGATTAATTTTAACCTTCAAAATACTTTACAAAAAAAGTGTTTCTAAGAAGACATGACATTCTGCACTAATAGAATCATTACCACCTGCTAGGTTAGCCAGTGATGGAGGCTTTCCCCTCTGGATCAGGAGAAATGTCGAAATCTGTACCAGCAGGATTACAAAGTGCTTCAACAAGTGGGGTCTGAGCCACATGGCCTGGGTTTGAATCCCAGCGACACTGCTTGACCACTGGCTTTGTGGTCACTGTGCTTTTGTTTTTTCATTTATGAAATTGGAATAGTAATGGTACCTATCTCATGGGGATACTGGAAAGATTAAAAGTGTTTACATACATGAAGTGTTAGAAAAGTTCTTGGTTCAATAAATATCATTACTATTGAATAAATGAACTAAAATATAAAATGAGCATAACGCAAATCATCTTCTGGATCTCATTTTTGTTATTAACCTGATAATTCACAGTGTTTTACAACTAAAAAGGGCTTCAGGAATTATCTACTCCAACCATCTCAGTTAAACATAGGAAAGTAAAATTGAGGAAGGCAAAATCATTTGTGCTAAATCGTCTAGCTCACTAGTAATAAGCTAGGATGTTATCAAATTCTCTTAGTCTGTATTGTGTAAGGGGAATCGAATAGTCTAATTATAACTAGGCTTAAAATAAAAATACAATTTAAAGTAGGAAGTCAGGGGTGCCTGGGTGGGTCAATTGGTTAAGCATCTGCCTTCAGCTCAGGTCATGATCCTGAGATCCTGAGATTGAGTCCCGCATTGGGTTCCCTGCTCAGCGGGGAGCCTGCTTCTCCTTCTCCCTCTGCCTACTGCTCCCCGTGCTTATGCTCTCTCTCTCTCTGTCAAATCAATCAATCAATCAATCAATCAATCTATCTATCTATCTTAAAAAAAAGTAGGAGGTCAAAGCCTGAAGGGTAATTCATGTTCCATTACATAGAACTTTCTCTGTTTCCTGTTTTCTCTATTACTCAGGGCATCATATTTGTTATGCATTTTGGTGTTTGGGGTGCTTTGAAATATTTAGTTTCTTCTTGTATAATTTTAAATTTTTATTAATACTGTTAGTGTTCAGAAGAATAGGTATCAAAGCCTGTTTAAGGAACTCTGTGTTTCTTAGGTCATCTGAGATACCATCTAAATAGTTCATCAGGTTCTTTTGCTTCTTTCAGCAAAGATACATGCTAGCCAAAGACATTCTAATCAGATAAGTCCATAGGGCACAAAGTGAACTGAAATATTTTATCTAATGTGATCAAAGTAGACAAGCTGGCTGTTTTAGACTTCAAAATATGAATTCATTTGTGCCCATTGAACTTATGGCTAAACTATTGATAGCATATCTTTAATCTTGTTCTAAGAATGTTATCATCAAAGGCGAAGCAGCAGTTCTCAAAAATGACCAAGAAAGAGAAAGAGAAAAAAAACAAGAAATGGTGTGCTGCATTGTCTTCTGAAAAAAAGTCTTGATTGTGTGTGTGTGTGTGTGTGTATGAGAGAGAGAGAGAGAGAGAAAGAGAGAGATATAGTGAGAAAGAGAGAGAGACCAAGTCCCATTTTCTGGAAAAATAAATGAAGTGCTAAAAATTCAATAAACTTTTATTACTAGTTTAAGTGTCGACCCTTTGCTAGGCATTCACCATATAGCAGTGACTAAGACAACATGTCACATAGTCAGTAGTTCAGGACAAGATTCCAGCTCAGCTCAGCTAACTCTATCATGAGCTCTCTTAATGACTACTTCTTAAAAATCTTATTTACACAAAACCATGATTTACTGTTTTCTTATTAATAGTGAGTGAAAAAAATGTGTCATTGCTTCCATACCAACATTTGGCATAAAAGTAATAAGCATTGGTATGTTGAAGTTGCATCTTAAGTTCAACAAAACATCTCAATGAATTCTTTTTTTTAATTAAAGATTTTATTTATTTATTCATGAGAGACACAAAGAGAGGGGTGGAGACATAGGCAGAGGGAGAAGCAGGCTCCATGTAGGGAGCCCTGTGTGGGACTCCATCCCAGGACCCCCAGATCACACCCTGAGCTGAAGGCAGATGCTCAACTACTGAGCCACCCAGGTGCCCCTATTTCAGTGAAATTCTAAAACAATGTTAAAATGTGAATTTTTCTAGTATGTTGTTCTTTGGTTGTGTTTCAGTTCCCGTACTATCTTTCTGATGGGCAACTCAATATACTTATTTTTCATTTTTACAGTATTAGGTAAATCTTTCTTATCACTTATTGGGGAAGTACTTAGCCATTCTTAACCCCAGCTGGGTCAGCTGCTTCCTATTGGAGAAGGTAGAACCAACTGCTTAAGAATATGGTGCTGCCCTGTTCACAACCAGTTGTACAATAGAAATACTAGATACTGTTTTCTTCCCTGTGTGTGAAGTAGCAAATCATTGATTATGTGACTTGTTACGTATTTTTATAAGCACTAAAGAATTGAACATTCCCTCCCTTACAAAAAAATTAAAAGTATGTGCTGTGATGGGCAGCCCTAGGTCCACCTCCTAATTCTGGCATTTAGCTAGCTGTCTCATCTTTGACAAATGACTTAATTTCTGTGATGCTTTGAGTTTTTTCATCTGTAGAAGATTACATATACATAAAAGAAGATATCATTTACCTCAGATTATTATTTGCCTTATGTGTAAAGACTATACTATAAAGTACTGGTTATCTCAAGCCTGTCATTAGATCTCATTCTTCAATGTCACATAATGTTTCAGTTAAAATGAACCTCCAAGCCTGGAGGTTTCTAGCTCTAACGTTGCAGGATTTGTGGCCTCAGAGACCATAAGGCTTTTCTCTGGTGGCATCTACAGGGTATTCCACTCTTTTTAGACGTTTTATGACTTCGATTGGAATTTCCTGAATAGTGCTACCGAGCAGCAATCTTCCTGGCTGGATTAGGACTGTCATTCTTCCACTTTTAAACATGGTCTTCACATTGCAGTTAATGAAAATAAAAACCCTGTGAGATTAAGTATAAAATGTCGTTTCCCTAAGATAATTATCAAGGTAGTCATAGTTCTGATTACTAACCACTCACTCAGTACTCTTCCTGGCACACTGTATTACTTCTTTATAAAAAGGTCTAGTGAGAACAAGCCATTGCTTTAGTACACTAGAAACATTTATGGGAGAGGCTCCCATAAATCTCTTTAGTGAGTAACAATGGGATAATAAAACTCAGGGATTTGGAACTCACTTTGGTTCTCATCTTCTTTCCAGACCTTTGTGATTTAGAAAGTCCATATGTTAAAATCTCAGAGAGGCTGATTCAGAGAGACCTCTTTTAATTTGGAGGCTGCTAGTGACCTCTTATTTATTTGTTTCCTCTTATTTTTTTTCCAAACTAAGATTTTTTTCACAGGACTTGGTATAATTTTTCCAGCTTTTCTGGTATAAACCATCTGTGGTCATTTTGCAGAGTCTCTTTAGGTCATGGGAAAGTTCTGTCTTTCCTGCATAGCACATATATGAGTCCTGCTCACCACAGCGACTTTTTAGGAGCAGATAGTTGCATTTGTCCCTAAGGAATTTGATGTAGTCGCAATGCCAAACTTGTTGCCTATCTATATTTGTGAAAAAATTTGAGTGCTCCTACTTTTAAATAACTCATTCGTCAGTTCTGAAGGTGAGCTTTGCCCCTTTCTCGAAGAGTCAGTCTATTATAGGATCTCTGTTAGAAAATGAAAGTTCTCAAATGCTGTGTTTGATAGGCTAGTAGGATATTTATGTTGGTTTTCTAGATACCTTACAGCTTTAAAATAACCATTGAAAGGATGGAGAATATGAAATATATTGTCACAGCTAGTCCTGACGGTCCCTTTTCAAGTATGAATCACTTATCTTTTCTCATTAGACAAATTCCTATCTTCCTCTGAGACCCACCTCAGGTACTTCTTTACCTTTCTACTGCCCAGTGCCTCCGAATTTCAGAAGACAAATTATTCCCTATTTTGATATTTGAATATATCCTGTCATACATATTTAATTTTACCCTGAAATATGTATTTGAATTTTCTTTTACGTATGAGCTGTATGGAGTGAAACTATATGTTCCTTGAAGACACAGACTATCTCCAAGAATTCTAGTAAAGTCCTAACATCATATGCCTGGTGGCCGCAGATACATGTTACTTCAGCTAATAATTTTTTTAAATGGCGATACATACCCCTTGTGGATATTCTGGGCAATACTGAGATAACAAATCTGAAGTAGTCAAAAAAATTGCAAGAAAGGTATTCTATTTCTCCTGGGATCTTTTCCTTTGAAAACTTGTGTGTGTGCGCACATGTGTGAACAAATTCTGATCATATTTTATACGGTTTTGATGCTTGTTTTTTAAAATAACCCATCATGATATTTTTGCTATGAAATCTTATTCAAATGCACCATTTGTCAGCCATCATTTACTCAACTATTTACTTACTGTTGGACATTTAGATTGTTTTTGTTTTGATTTTATTTTAAAAAATATTTTGATAAATATCTGTGTCTTTCTTCCAGAAAACTTACCAACTTATAATTCCAATAATCTATCATAATGCCCTTTCACTTTTTGCAGCTGTCAGTATTTTTGTAGAGTATATTTTAATTTTAGAGACAAATTTTTATTACTTTGAAATACATTCTTCGGGCAACCCGGGTGGCTCAGTGGTATAGTACTGCCTTCAGCCCAGGGTGTGATCCTGGAAACCCAGGATCGAGTCGCATATTGGGCTCCCTGAATGGAGCCTGCTTCTCCCTCTGCCTGTGTCTCTTCCTCTCTCTTTCTCTCTGTGTGTCTCATGAGTAAATAAAAATAAAATCTTAAAAAAAAGAAGTATATTCTTTGCTTATTAGAGACATTATCTATTTCCTATATTTGATAGACATTCAAATGTTTTCTTTTGTGCACTGTCCATTTGTGATTCTTTCTCAATTTTATATGTGATGTGTTACTCTTAGGTTCATAAGAACTCATTATATATTAAGAACAGCATGTCCATATTTGTTGGATTCATATTTATTTTTCCATTTTAGTGTTTACCTTTCTTTTTTAAAGATTTTATTTATTCATGAGACACACACAGAGAGAGGCAGAGACATAGGTAGAGGGAGAAGCAAGCTTCCTGCATGGAACCTGATGCAAGACTTAATCCCAGGACCCCAGGTCATGCCCTGAGCAGAAGCAGATGCTCAACCACTGAGCCCCCTAGTGTTTACCTTTTAATTCTTGGTAGTTTTTGCAAAAAATTGAATTTAACAATTTTTCTTTGTTTTTTCACATAAAGCATTGAAAATATTTATTTAAATTTTTTCCACACAGATTTTCTGCCTTGAAGTTTTAATGTTTAACTTTATAATATACTTAGAATTACTTGTTTTTTTCCCTCAAATAGTTGATCAGTTTCCCAGAATCATTTATTGAATATTTTTTCCTACTTATTATACATTTTCTTATTTACTGTATATTTTAATGCATATTATGTATTTTCTTTTTTAAAAAAAAGATTTTATTTATTTATTCATGAGAGACACAGAGAGCGAGAGGCAGAGACACAGGCAGAGGGAGAAGCAGGCTCCATGCAGGAGCCTGATGCGGGACTCGATCCAGGATCACGCCCTGGGCTGAAGGCAGGTGCCCAACCACTGAGCCACCCAGGTGTCCCTATTATATATTTCCTTACTGATCACATATGTGCATATACCAGTTTCTTATAGCTGTGTATTTTGGAGCTCTTTATTCTGTTTCATTGATCTGTTCTTTCTTGTTCTAGCTCCACAGTGTTGATTATTATAGCTTTATACTAAAGTTTAACATCTGGTAATAATTCCTCATGTTACTATCTTTTTTTTCTTTCTTTTTTTTTTTTTAGAGGAGAAGAAGAGAGAGAGAGAGAGAGAGAGGAGAGGGGCAGAGGGAGAGAGAGAATCCCAAGCAAGCTCCACACTCAGTGCACAGCCTGACTTGAGGCTCAATTTCACAACACTGAGATTATGACTTGAGTCAAAATCAAGAGTTGGACACTTAATCAATTGAGCCACCCAGGCGTCCCCCTTATTTTATTATTTTTATCTTTATAAATACAATGTTTTTTCTTGCCCGTTTGTTCTTACAGAAATTTAAAATTATTTGCCAAGTTAAAAGTATCTATTTGGGATTTTTAAAAAAGATTTTATTTATTTATTCATGAGAGACACAGACTGAGAGGCAGAGACATAGGCAAAAGGAAAAGCAGGCTCCCTGCGGGGACCTTGATGTGGGACTTGATTCCAGGACCCCTGGATCATGTCCTGAGCCAAGGCAGATGCTTAACCACTGAGCCACCCAGGCGTCCTATTTGGGATTTTTTGCATAGAATTGCACAAAGCCTTATTATTTGAGATACACCCACAGAAAACATTATAACATTTGGTATGTTCTTTCTTTCAAGTCAGACTAACACTCCTTTCTTGTTGGAAGAGAATTAACTGCCAGGCTGCCCCGTAGTCCAAGTGTGCAAGAAGTAGTGTTAACTTGTGGTAACTTATGTCCGCAAAGAACATTTTATGATGAGACTCTGAAGCAGATCTCACAACTACTTTACATATCTGCTACTTTTCCTTAGAACACAAACATGAATTTTCTCTCATCAATACATCTCCAGAAGAAATTTTAATCCAGAGACTTTTTGACACACAAGGGTTTCCTATCAAGCTTAGGTTTATTAAAGTATTGAGGTAAATACCTTGAACAACTTTCACATTTGAATGAAGTTTAAAAATTTGCCCCTGGAAAATTGCCCTAAAATCTGGTTGTGACACCATAATATAAACAACAAAAAATAGTTTGCACTCATCTAAACCTTCTTATCTGTCTATTGTTTTTGGGTTTCATTCAGTTTTTCGTTGTCTCAAATGCATGTGTCCTTGTTTCTGGTGGGAATTCTTGCTAAGTGATATGTGTCTTTCTCTTCCTTTGGGATTTGAACTATCCCAAAACCATCTTTTCTCTTTTTTTTTCCCATAAATTCTGCTCCTTGGATGACGGTGTCTGTGTTTGGTTTCACAAACATCTGAGTAAAATGTGTTTATTTTCCTTTAGAAATATGCATTGTACACTGTGTGTACTTTTGCTTTTAGGAAAGTACAAGGTGATAATTCAAGGCCTAGATAGACAGAGAAATTTTATGTTAAGAGTAAAGGCAAGAAGAGTGGTCTTATTTTCCAAAGCTTTCTGTGCTGAACAGCATCTTGAGATAAGAAAGACATTTATTTAGTTAGTTTGGATAATTTTATCTGTTTAGTTACTTGGCTTTTGATCAACAATTTTGAAGCAAAGGCTGCCCATCATCATGGAGGAGGATTTTTCTTAATTCTTACTTTATGTTATCAGAACAACAATAATCTAGTAGCAAATAAAAAATCTCTAACCAGTGGTGGCAGCAGAGTGGTGCTTGGGGGGTGTGCAGTGCAGAAGCATTTGGTGTTTTGAAAATTTCCTGCATTTTCTATGACAATTAGGAAAATAAGAAATGTTGACATCTTTCTAGAACAACTGCTGTTAGGTATACCAGGAGGATGCTTTTAAAGACAGAAGTTAGAACACATGAAAGATCAAATAACTTCAGGAAAGAACTTTTTACTTTAGTTTCAGGACAAGCTATAAAATCAAAAATTTTGTGTGAGAGAAAAACAAAACTTTGAGTAAATTATAGGCACTGGTACTTTAGTCTGAACATGTGTTTAGAAGCAATCACCACCATCAAACAGTGACCACGGACACATGCCAGTAAGATGGATTGCTGAGAATCATATGCTTTTCTCTACTATTTGAGAGTTTCATGGCAGTGGGGCTCTGATGGTATTTGGAGCAATCTGCCATGAAAACATCTCTATAAAGATCCATGCAGATTGCCAGGTGTTATGTGTGTGTCTTGCCTGAGCCCATGCACAATCTTTTGTGGTTTGTGAAATTGGAAGGAATGACCATTTTCTTTATTTAGAGGGAAACATTTTTTAAAAAGGGTTGCTATTGTAAATATTTAATTTTTAAAAAGATTCATTTATTTTAGTGGAGTGGGGTAGCAGGAGGGACAGAGGGACAGGGAGAGACAGTGCCAAGCAGACTCTGCACTGAGTGAGGAGACTAACTCGGGGCTCAATCTCACCACCCCAAGATCATGACCTGAGCTGAAACCAAAGAGTCAGACACTTAACAGACTGAGCCACCTAGGCACCCCTGGAAATATTTAATTCTAATTTTACCTTATTTTAAAGCATTAAAGATAGATTAGGTTATCCAATTTGATTGAGATTCAATTCAATTTTTGATTTTTAAGAAAATGCAATTCAAAGATGCCAAACAGTAATAATAATGCTCCTTACCACAAAACATGCAGAGAATTGATTTTATATTTTTATAAAGAAACTCTACCAATGACCATGAGCTGGATTTTCCTTTTTTCAACAATATACTTCTGTGGTAAAACTGCTGAAATTCTTACCCAAACATGGACAAGTACCTCTTGAATGATGAACAATATTGTCATTTGGTATCGGTCAACCCATGGGCAGAGTATCACAGAAACAGAAACAGTTCTACAAAGAGATATAGATTTATATAACATTCCATATTTATTTAAAAATGTTAATTGACCATCTATGAAAATTAAATATTGAACATTAAACAGAAAAATCTTTGCCAACGAGGAATTTACATTCTTGAGGGTGAATTTAGAAAGAAACAGGTACTGTAGAGTGCAGATGTTGAGAGATTATCAATCAATGACCAAATATGGCCCACCACCTATTTGTGTAAATGTTGTTTTATTAAATGTCCCTCCCTTTGCATGTTAGCTATGGCTACTTTAGCACTACAATGGCAGAGATAAGTAGTTGTGACAGAGACTTTCAGCTCCCAAAGCCTAAAATATTCACTATCTGGTCCTTCACATAAAAATTTAGTTGACTTCTGCTATAATGTGTTGGTGGTAATAAGTGATTTTATTTTCTTTATTTAAGATTTATTTATTTATTTTAGAGAAGGGGGATGGGAAGGGGCAGAGAGAGAGAGAATCACAGACTCCCTACTGAGCATGGAGCCTGACATGGGGCTGGATCCCACTACCCTGAGATCATGACCTGAGCTGAAACCAAGAGTTGGACTCTTAACCAACTGTACCACTCAGGTTCCCTGGCAATACGTGATTTTAAAAGGTAGGGTGAGTTTTTGTAGAGTGAGCAAGGAAGTGCTTTCTGAGAAGGTAACATATGAATAAACTTGAAGAAGGTAAGGGAGAAAGCCCTGCAGATTTGACAGAAAAGAATCCAGAGGAAGAGAACAGAAAGAACAAATGAACGGGAGTGTGCTGGTCATGTTTGAGTAACTGCAAGCTCATTTGGAATGCTATTTGCAACAGCCCAGGTGAGTGACAATGGTGGCTTGGACCAGGGTAGTGTGGTAAAGGCCGGAAAAATTACTTGGACTTAAGACACATATTTAGAGTTGCCAACAGGATTTGCTGACAGACTGGATATGATGTGTGAAAGACAGTCACAAATGACTCTAAGGTTTTTGTCCAAGTGAGTGAAAGAAATAAGGTGTAATTTACTGAGATGGGATCCACTAGAGAAATAGCAAGTTGTGTTGGAAGGAATAAAAAATGAGTTATCAATTTTTTTTCCTTTCCTTTTCCTTTCTTTCCCTTCCTTTTTGTTCCTCTCCTCTCCTCACCTCTGTCTCCTCCCCCTCCTCCCCTTCATTTCCATTCCCTTCCCATCCCTTCCCTTTTCTTTGTTTTCTTTCTTTCCCTCATCTCTCCCTTCTTTCTTTGTTTCTATCTTTTCAGACCTTTTATTTTTAGGTCAACAAATCAGAAATAGAGGTTTTCAAAAACAAAAGAAAGAAAAGAAACTTCTTTCAATAAACAGTGTGAAGACATTGGAAGCAGTTCCTAGGAGCAGCAGGTGATGATGAACTCATATCTCACTCTATGGCTTCTAATCAGCTTCAAGACACATTACCTGCCTCCTCTTTCTTCTCTTTCATTTCAACCTAAAGCATCTCTTTCTTCTGCCCCTTCTCTTTGTGAGTCCAGGTGCAGCAAGATAGGACACATACCCACAGCTGCTAAGGGTCTGTTTTTGAACACACAAATTTTGAGATGGTGGTTAGTGTCCAAGTGATCATGTCTAGTAGGGAGGTCAATGTCTGAGATGAGTTCAGAGAGGTAGTCCAGGTTGAAGAAAAATATTGGGGAATCATTTGGGCATAGAGATCACAAGTCATGAGACTGATTGAGATGCCCTGAGAGTAAGTGTAAAAGGGGAAAAAAAAGATGTAAAAATCCAAAGATTCCCAAGTTTCGTGTTTAGGGTGATGAGAAAGAACTGATAAAGAGACTGAGAAGATGCAACTCGACAGGTAGGAGGGAGCTAAAACAATGTGGCGTCCTAGGAGCAAAGTGAAGAATTTGATTGAAGGTGCAAGGAGTGATGGGAGATTGAAGACAGAAGGAGTGATGGATGCATTGTCTCAAAGGCTGCTGAGATCAAGAGGACTAGGAATTGACCTTCTCATTTGGAAGTGTGGGAGTGATGTAAGACCATGTAAAAAGTTGTTTCAGTATAGGGTAGTATTCAGTATAGCACAGTTGGAGTGGGCTCAAGAGAAAAAGAGGATATCCAGGGAAATGATGTGTCTATGGAGCAAATGGGGAGAGACAGTTGAAATGTTATGAAATAGTTATGAAAGGGAGTTAAGGAGTCAAGAAAGGATTATTTTTCTTTAACCAGGAAGTATTCTAGTATGTCTGCATATTATGGAAAGGATCTCTAAAATTGAATGTAGCCTGAATGAGATCTTTAAGTGAGAGCAGTAGAATTCAGTGTGCAAGTGGAAGAAGTGGCCTAACACAAGAGAACAGAAGGTTCAGCCTTGTCTGAATGAAGCTAGAAGACAAGTGATGACCTCTTTCCTCTCTCTCATTTCCAGAAACACATTTTATAATCCTTCTCTAAAGCAAGGGAGGGAAGATCAAGTACAGAAGCATCCATAAAAGATGACATGATAGGTTTTGTTGTAGACTGAAGTGGATGTTCTCTTGTAATCTGATTCATACTTTTCAACAGAATAAGAATCTAGGTCATCACTTCAGAGTGAAGAGTTAGGAAAATGGTAAGTGAATGAATTAGGGAAATGAGTAGAATTGCCTGGCAGCACTAAGGGCCTACTTGAAGTTAATGATCATTGTTTTAAAGTGAGACCAGTCAGCATGGTTGTATGCTTTCCTGCCGTCATCCCCCACCCCCACCCCCGCCCCCAGCTCTGTTCTCCTCTGGTGCATATGAAAACTAGATATAGGGTGGTGTTTAACCAATCTGGAGTTTTGCCACATGACTACTATGGAGAGAAAAAAGGGTGAGATAGAGTGTGGAAAGGAGTAATAATACTTAAATTCTAGAATTTAAGCTGGATAGGAAGGAAGTGAGAATATGAGATGGGTAGGGGATAGTGAAGAGGTAGTAGAAAAATTGGAGGTCCAAAGACAGGTGCAAACAAAGTTGAGTACCTAATTGTTGGACTCAAGGGGAAAAGTAAATGATCTTAAATGAGGATGTGGTGACTGGAGAGAGGTGCACTTGAAATTGAATTTGGGGAATGGTGCAGTGATTGGTAAAGCATATAGAGGGTATGACTGTGCCAGGGTGAGCCTGGCAGAGTTAAGGACAACCACAATTCAAAGGAGGCAAGAATCTGAAAGGACCAAATAATGGAGGGATTATATCTAGATAGGAAAACCACCAAGAATTATGGCAAAAGTCCTTTTGGACTGGCCATTGCTAATATCTTCAAGGAAGAAGGGAAGGGTCCTGGAGATCCACAAATAACTGGAATGAAGAGGGAATAAAATTGTCCAATGGCATAACCTGAGATTTTCAGGGATCAGCCCAAGAAAAGACTAAAAAATGCATAGAATGAGGTTCCCAAATTTTGCTGCATATTAGAATCACCTGGGGAGCTTTAGGACACCGGATTCCTACATCATAGCCCATACTAATTAAATCAGAATGTCTGGGGATAAGAATACCATGAGTATGTCTTTCCAGATTCTTAGGTGATTTTGATGTCAGCCAAGTTTGGTGACCATTGCTAGAGTGGACCCTATATTATATAATTTGGTGAGAATCAAAGTAGGACAAATTGATCTTGGCTGAAAGGCAGATTTTTTCTGAAAATATCTCTATGTAAATGGAGAGCAGGAAATGAAAACAGCTTCAAGAACAATAACAAAAACAGCTGTTGGAAATCAGCCTGAAATGGTGAGGTTATTACGATAAGAAAGTTGACAGTTTGAGAATTGGAGGGGGTGCTTTCATTTAGATAATTAGCTTTAATATCCATGTGGCCATATGCCAGGTACTTAACTTCCAACTCAGCCCCCTCATTTGTACAGTGGAATCAAAAAAATATGCCTTTCAACTATTGACAGAACATGAATATCCTAGCAGAATTCCCTTATTAAATTCCTCCATTGAGAACATTTTTGTGTCTTCTCCATAAATGCTTGTGTAATATTTCTTTGTTACAGAAAATTTTGTGTACTTTTTAAGGTGTATATATAATTTATATGTTACATATAATTTGTAATCCATGTGTATGTGTGTATGTATGTATCTACCTATCAAGTAAGATCACAAGACCAAAAGCACTATGCCCAGTGTGTGCAAGAATTTTGCCTGCATGAAGCCAGGTTCAGTTCTCTGTAAGTCATTGTATGATAAAATATGAGTGTATCAAGCTCCTCATCTTCTCTTGC
This sequence comes from Canis lupus dingo, assembly GCF_003254725.2. NCBI lineage: Eukaryota > Metazoa > Chordata > Mammalia > Carnivora > Canidae > Canis > Canis lupus. Next base: position 25,519,523 of record NC_064269.1, on the reverse strand, counting down.
TTTGAGGAAGGATTGTAAATTGCGTTTCTGGAAATGAGAGGGAGGAAAGAGGTCATCACTTGTCTTCTAGCTTCACTCAGATAAAGCTGTACTGTCAATGGTTAAAATCACAGTGTAGAGTGAGTCAGGTATGGGACTACATTTTGGTTGTATTACTTTTTACTTAACCTCTCTGAATATTCTTTTAGGGCTGTTGAGATAATGCACATGCCAATTGCATAAATTAGTAACTGGCCTGTAGTGAAGGTGAGTATATGTTTAATAAATGATTATATCACTATTTAAAATTTTTAGCCACTTTAATCAAGGCCATTTACGGATTTACTCAATGTTACTATTAGAATAATACAATGTGTGAAAAATACAAAAATTCCTGATGTTAGAAAATTGGCATTGTGTGGGTTTTGACAATTTTCCAGACACTTTGTTTACACAGAAGATCAAGATTGCAAGGACAGGTATTTAATTTCCTCTGATACAGAGGCTGGCAGGAAGTTGAAAAAAATTGACCAGATGGATTTCTCCATAAGGGCTTGACATTACTTAAGACATGAACACCACCAGGATAGACACCTATCTAGGGAAATGGGGGGAGGGGTATTTTTTGTTTTTTGTTTTGTTTTGTGAGCAATGACCTATTGTCCCTTATTACAATTTGCTGAATGTGATCTTTGCTCAAGTTAATCACAGAGAGCCAGTTTTGCAGGGTTCCAACAGCAACCTTCCAGTGGTGAAGAGCCAATGGCAACATACTGCAATACTCGCAGGAAATCTACTGCTTTATGGGTGAAACTGGCTCTCCAAAAGAATCTTTAATAGCATGGTGTTGTTTCATATGAAGCTATTAAACTGTCTACATGAGAAAGAGACCTTCACTCCAAAGGTCTCTCTGGTCCCTTTCACTTTGATTTTTCTGGCTCTTATAAACATGTATAAATTCAGTTTGAAATTTTCAAATCTTGTAAAAAGCCCAGAAAAATTCAGATCAGTTAACAAAAACCCAGTTAAGCAGTCTCTTGGCACAAAACTCTAATACTTAACACATTTCTCTGGGCCATAAATTAAACAGGGCCTCATGTGCATTTAAATAGCTTGGGGGTGTGTGGGTGGTGGTCTTTGACAAAAGGAGCAAAAGAAGTGATATACTGATCTAAAAAAGGATATGATTTAATGTCTTCTTTTATTTTCTTCTTCAATTACCCAAACCTTGTATTCCACAAAATTACTTGATATGTACCAATAGTAGCAGCTTTTGGTAGATCAGAAAGTGATAATGCTTGACTACAAAGGTCTTGTTCTGTTGAGTATATAAATCACAAAGAGCAAAAAGGGGTTCTTTTTTCTCTGCAGCTAACTGAGAGCTGGTAGGAGCTTCCAACATGGCTTTGAAAGGCAAACTTGGCAACTCTGGTGTCCACTTTAATCAGAGAGTATGAATCTTTTTTAAATCTTGTATTAAAGAGTCATGCAGAGAGTAGAAATTTAAGTTAATTTTTTGTCTCTATTTTTAAGAGCTAAAAACTTATATCCACATATCCAAGTCTTATCGTTTCTAACTAACTTATTAATGGTGTGATATTTGGCAAACTACCTTAACTCTTGAGTATGTTAGCCTTTCTGGCTAACCATAATGGTGGAATGAAATAATGTGGATAAAATACCTACAAATTAATAGTTGCTCAATAAATGTTTACTCCTCTTCACTAAGGTGGGCTTTATGGGATTTACCATGCTTAGGAAAGTACAGGCACCTTCTAGAATCAGTTTGCTCTGTTTATATAACATATGGTCTCTGCATCTCATTTCTCTTCTCAAAAAGCTAAAATAAAGTTAGGAAGCTGAGATCTTGTCTCACTGCCGATGGGCTTTCCCTCTATATTCCTACTCACTTAATAGTGGGAATCTTTTCTAATCCATTATGTGTGTTGTAGGTTGATGTGCCCGAGAAATAAACTCTAAGATGGAGATCAGCATGGAGGAGGGCTTTTCCAGAATGCTGTTAGGGTCAAGGCTTGTAAAAGAGAAGGTGAGGAAGCAAGACTGGGTAAAGGAAAAAGTCAAGCTTTAAGGAAGGCTCAGCAAAAGACTCAACCAACATAATGGGAAGTTCTGAAGGAGATGTCACAGCTTCCCTGAGTGGAGATTTGGCATAGTTCAAAACAAGAGGACCAAGGTTGATTGGCTAGAGGATGACCTTCTGTAGATTTAAATCATAAAAGAAGGGAAGCAATACAGAGATACTTGGTGAAGCACTTTGATCATAAGATTTTAAGGCATGGATCTGGGCATTATAGACCAAGTAAGGTACAGAGAAGGTGGTATAGGCAGTTTTGTTCACTCTACATACACGACATGAAGTAGGAAGTGCTGGAGGTTGAGATTTGGAGAAGGGGTTGTTTCAATAATGACATAAAATAATTAAATTAGCTGGGGTTGGGGTAATAGTAGTGAACGAAACAGAAGTTATAGGCAGGAATAATTTAAAGCACAGTTGAATTTTTTTTTACTTGGAAAATTATGTACACAAGGCTTCAATTCATTTGTTATATTCAGTTAGAATATCATTATGAAGATTGAGTTTTGAAGACATGTATTCTTTTTTCCCTAATGACACCAGGATAAAAAACTGCAGATTTGGAAAGAGCTCTAGAGATTATTTATTTCAGCTCTTCCATTTTACAAGTGAGAATAGCAAGGTACAACAAAATTAATGACTCGTGCATTGCAGTAGTGGAGTAGTACAAGTGAGGGCCTCTGATTCCCAGGAGACTTTCTTATCTACAATTCCAGACTGTGGTACTACATTTATAAAAGGATATTAAAAAATCAAGTGGATAAAAATATTTCATACTAACTAATGCCATTATAATATATACTGGAGCTCCACTCTGGGTTCCAATCAGAACCATCTGATGGGCTTTTAAAAATATGTAGATTTCAAAGTATATATTTTTAAGTTCTACAACTGGTTTTGTCCCTGCAAAGAAAGGTTTAAAATATAAATATCCTAACAAACCAAAAAGCAAAAGTAATAAATCAAAGATATTGCACCCACAGGAGAAATTGTATTATGTATGTGAAAACCAAGTGGAATATGTTTTATATGTATATTTGTGCATTCTCTGAAATCCTTTGCTTGCATGAAGTTATTGGCAGCAATTCTGGCTCTACCAAAGCATTTTACAGACAGATACAGATTGGCTCAGTGCTCTCTGCACTGTGTCTTTAGGAGATGAGGGACAGTGAAAATTTTATAACTCCAGCAATGTAAAATATCATACTTAGGAAATATTTAAAATAGCATATTTATGCAAAAATACCACCTACCGAGAACAACCCAGTTGTTGGTGAATATTTAAAGATATGTAAGGTTTTCCAATATTTTTATGTTTGGCAGTTATATGAATCATGTCCCAGTGGTAGACAGATGGTACATTCAGATCAGAATCATTTGAGGATGGTTTAAAAATGGGCCCATTGACATGGGTGTGGGCAGGGTGTGGAGGAACCACAGAGTAAAGTGCAGCCAGCCAGGCTAGGGTCAGCAAAATTACTACTATTCTTTATCTCAAAGGATTGAGTGGGAAGATGTTACAAGAATGGGGAAGAGCATGAAGGAGGCCATCTTGAAAGGAGTAGTGACCTCAGGTCAAGGAACACAGTCTGTTCAAGATGACCCCACAGGGAAGGAGGTAGCAGGGGAATAGGTACTCTAAACTCACTGTCTTCTCTGCTTCCAGTCTCCTGTTGCAGCTCTAGGCTAGACAAACCCAGTGAGAAGTCAGAGTGCAAAGGGGTAGAGGTGATGGAGAGTGGATTTGGCGGGCAAAGGGAAGGTCTCCAGCACAAGGGGGAGAAGCCAAGGCCTTGGAAAGGTTAGTATCTATTGATGACATCATTATTTTGTTCATCACACATGTACTGAGTATTTACTATGTGCTGGGCACTGTTACATGTCATTGGGACACAAAGGTTAATAACACCCTGGAATAAAAAACCTTGTAGGTTTGGTGGAGAGAATCACAAATCAATGTAAGAGTACAAATTACATGTAAGTGGAAGGTCAAAGTCTCATTTGGAAGAATTGCAGCAACTCCTTTTGAAAGGATATTTTCCTCCAAAGATTCCGTAAAGATAACAGGAAATCCACTGCCAGGAAGAACCTTGAATCTCATGGGTGATCTGAGAGAAAAAACAATTATCAGGATATTACATCAAGGCCTGAGAGCAAGGAGTGAAGTTGATAAAAGTACAATTAAAGAAGTTCTGAAACAATATGGATATTCTTCTAAATGTGTATGGGGTGGTGGTGCACTTGTACAGGGGTGATAGGATAGGACAGGAACAAAGTATTTACAAGAAACTTAGATTCTGTGTCAAATATCATCATGGAGAACTAATTTAGGGAGATTCCTTATGTAGTTCAGACACCAGTGGGCCCTTCCCTATCCCCCTTGTGTGTGTGTGTTTTTTTTTAAGATTTATTTATTTATTTGAGAGAGAGAGAGAAAGAGAGAGAGCTTGACGATGAGTGGGGGAAGGGGCAGAGGGAGAGAATCTCCAGCAGATGCTCCTGCTGAGTTTGGAGCCAGATGCTGGGCTCTATGTCAGGATCCACAGGATCACAGCCTGAGCCAAAACCAAAAGCCAGTTGCTTCAATGACTGAGCCACCCAGGCACCACCCCTGACCCTTCTGTTTGATTGCACGATGTCTCTTTCCCTCCTGTGTTAACCTGTACCCAGAACTCAATGCCTTCACCAGTTTCTATACACACAGAGGATTTTGCAGGATAATTATGAAAAGCACCCCACAATTGAACATCATGCTTGCCTTCTTTTCCCTTCTTCTCCTTCATTTCTTGTCTTTCTTCTTCCAGATGCTTCCCAGGCACTTCGATTATTTCCTTCTATCATTATTAATCTAGTAAAAAGCAGTAGTTCCCAGACTTTAGCATTATCACAGTCACCTAGAGGGCTTGTTTAAACACAGATTTCTGGGATTTGAGAATTTTAATTTCTACCAAGTTCCAGGTAATGCTGCTGATCTGGGGACCACACTTTGGGTACCCTGGCTTTAAGTTATAACACCACACATCTCTGACAATCATTTTATTTATTTTTTAAAGATTTATTTATTTATTTATTTATTTATTTATTTATTTATTTATTCATGAGAGACACACAGAGAGAGGCAGAGACATAGGCAGAGGGAGAAGCAGGCTCCATGCAGGAAGCCCGACATGGGACTTGATTCTGGGACTCCAGGATCACAACCTGAGCCAAAGACAGATGCTCAACCATTAAGCCACCCAGGCATCCCTCTGACAACCATTTTAATCTTCAGATTATTTCATGTCTCTATTGATGTCACAAGGACAGGCATACATTGATGGTTTCAGAAAGACAGCCCTGGTAACTTTGGGAAACAATGTCTCTTTTCACTAAAATGAACGGAGTCTTCTACCCTTGCTATCCTAAAAATACCACATTAGATTATGGTTCTTTAGTTGGGACTTCCACAAAAGCCAAATTAGAACACATTTCTTGATTTGGTTAGTTACATGAGAATCAAGGGCAGATAGAGATGGGCTGGAGATCATCATGTGATTTTTTTTTTTTTTTTAGATTTTATTTATTTATTTGAGAAAGAGAGCACGAGAGAGAGCACAAGCAGGGGGAGGGGCCGCGGGAGAGGGAGAGCAGAGCAGGGAGCCCGATATTGGGGGCTCGATCCCAGGATCATGACCTGAGCTGAAGGCAGATGCTTAACCAACTGAGCTCCCATCATATGATTTTAACATTAGTTTGTCACTTGATAATACCAATATTCGATATAACTCTTGAGTATTCTGTTATTGTTAAACATAGACCACTTGAAAGTAAGTGGTGAGCATAGAGAGCAAAATCATGTCTCAGTGTTCAAGTTACCCTTTGATTGACTGTATTTTATGTAACAAGGATTTATCAGTTCCCGGTATATGCAGGGTGCTTCCCTGTCCTGAAGGAATATGAAATTGAGTGGAGGAAACAAGCAGAAAACAAAAAGAGAATGAACAAATGATAGAAAGGAAACACATTGCATTACATAAAATAAGGAAATGGCTGACCTCAAAGTAACTAGCTGGGCCTCGATTCTGTAACTTGTGAACATTTAAATCCTTGCTTGATGGTTAAGTGTTTGGGCTACAAGAATAGAACTACGCCCCAGGAAGAAGCCGGGCTTCAGGGGCCTATGTCAGCTACCAGTGTCTCTCTACAGGTAATGCAGGACTTGGGCAACAGTAGTGTAAATAAATAAGGATTTATTTCTTTTTCATAACAAGTTGTCTGGGAATAGGTAGTCTGACGTGGGTTCAGGAGTTCAATTTCATTGCCAAGATTTGTTTTGTTTTGTTTTGTTTTGGAGTTTCCCCCATGGCTTTAATGTAGAAGCTGCACGTTCCACTATCCTCTCATTCACATTTGAGGCAGGAAGAAAGGAGGAAGGAAGATTCAGGGTCAAGCTTGTCCCTTGTTTCCTTCTGGGAAAGGTTAGAAACACAAGCTTTCCCAGAACCCCCCCCACAGAATTGAATTTACATATCATGGGCCATGCGTCATGTGGCTGCAAAGAAAGATGAAAAAATATTTTACTAGGTATATCCCAACCCAAACAAACAAAACCAGGCTTCCATTATGAGGGGAAAGCGAGACAAATAATAGTGTCTGTCCCTGGGAGGTTTCTTGGGAAGCTGTGTATAAGGGTCAGGCTGATACTAGCTGCCCCCTGCTTGATCCTGCTCTCCTATCAGGATTAACACTTTGGGATAGTGGAGAATATAGTTAGTATCTCCAGCTCTAGCATCCTATAGCTCTATGGTTTAGTCCCAGGTTAGACACTAATAGGCTGTGTGACCTTGGGCAAGTTACTTGCCTTATCTGAGTTTAAATTGTCATAGCTGTAAAATAGGAAGACTAATATTAGTACTTTCTTCCCCAGGGTATTGGTGATTTTAAATAGCACCCTTCCTTTAGAGCCTGGCACATAGTGAGTGCTCAGTTATTAGAGACTTAAGAGTTTTAGTTGCTACGATCTGTCTCAGAGAAGTGAAGCATGAATGTCTCCAGGATGGCTGCAAGAAAGGATCATGGTAGGATGCAAGAATAAATGGTAGGCTAACCCATAGCTCATTACAGTCTCTCAAATTATTATAGCTGTAATATATAAACAAATTCTTTCCAGTCTACTTTTAGCCTGACACTGTTCACACTACTAAATTTTACAGACTTGAGTGTTTATGTGAGCCTATGAAAATGAACTGTAACTCAGGATATGTAACTAGAAGAAGTTTAGTACACCATTGCAACGTGCACGCAGTTAAGCTGTTGGATTTTTCTGAGAATTGTGCTCTCTTCCTTGTGAAATACAGAAGGTGAGTTTTTAGGTTGTCATAAACAACTTGCTCTTCCTGATTCAATTCACTGACCTGACTATAGAATCTGCTTTCTAATTTTGCTCGGTATTATGAAAAAAAAAAAAAGTGCTGCATTTGTCCCAGTAGTATAGAAGACTGCTTTATGCCAACTACCATGATAAAATAGCATTGCCATTTGTGTGGACTCTGTAGAACGGTCACGTGGAGTGAGTAAACAAGGTGAGGTCCCTGTGGCTGGGATTGGAACTAAGGACTGACCCGAATGCAGTGTGTCACAGCCCCGGCCCTCAGAGCTGCTGGGATGTGGGGAGTCACCGGAGTTCCTCATGAGGGGAAGAGTGTGGTACTGAAGAGGACGAAGTTAAAGCCATGCCGAGTGGGCAGGACAAGCCTGATGGTTCAGGGCATCCATCCCAGGTAAATGGCACAGTGGCACCAGGTGCTACCCAGTCACGTAAGCCCCACAGCAGAGGCATCTGCTCCTCTGTTGCAGGTCCACACTGCCAGAAGGAAAAACAAATGGCTCTCCTTCCTGTGTCACCTCCTCAAACTCATCTGCATCAGTCCAACCCACTTTTGCTTTTTTGTTGAATCCATATTGTTGAACCCTCGCAGTGTGCCAGACTCTGCTCTAGGCAATTTGAACTCAATGTTTCTCCTCTTTCTAGAATTCCTGCTCTTCAGCTATCCACGTGGCTTGCTACTCTAAATCTTTCCCTCTTCAAGTCTTTTATTCCAATATACATTCGCGGGGAGGCCTTCCGTGGGCCTAGATCTTTAAAATCGGACTCCTCCCTCTTCCCTTCTCGATTTTATATTTCATGGCACATGCAAAGGTGCTAGGAGATTTGCTTATTTGTGTTGTTTGTTTTTTTTTTGGGGGGGGGTTTCTCTGAATAGAAGGTAAGAATCAAAAAGGTTTTTGTTTGCCCTATTTGTTTAAAATAGGTTCTGCTATTGTGGCATCCCATTGCCTAGAACAAGGCTTGCCATGTAGTAAATTCCCAATAAGTACTTGTCAAATGAGATAATGAAATACACTCAGGACAAATCCTTTGGCAATCAGTGTTAAGCAGTCTGTGCAGATATTATTTTGTATATTTCAATTGTGTACGCTCTACTTTGAGCCTGGTCTCTTTTTTAAAGATTTTATTTATTCGTGAGAGACACACAGAGAGAGGCAGAGACATAGAGAGAAAAGCAGGCTCCTTGCAGGGTGCCCACTGTGGGACCTGATCCCCAGATCCGGGATCATGCTGAGCTGAGGGCAGATGCTAAGCCGCTGAGCCAACCAGGTGTCCCTTGACCCTGGTGTTGATACTGGGTACTTTGATGGATAGAACCAGGTAAGCGGCATCTTTTATAGAAGATTATCTTTTTTTAAAATTTTAATTTATTTATGATAGTCACACAGAGCGAGAGAGAGACAGGGAGAGAGAGAGAGGCAGAGACATAGGCAGAGGGAGAAGCAGGCTCCATGCACCGGGAGCCCGACGTGGGATTCGATCCAGGGTCTCCAGGATCGCACCCTGGGCCAAAGGCAGGCTCTAAACCACTGTGCCACCCAGGGATCCCCAGAAGATGATCTTAACAGGATTTTATTCTAATGGTGTGTATATGTCCATGCTACATTCTCTGGACATACAGATGGGCCTTGTTAATTCCTGCAGTTTCCAACATAAATGAGATTTTGTTAATTGGCTTCCACAACAATTTTTCAAAGCATTAGCCTTTACCCTTATTTCTTATTTCTACTCTCCACTGTTGGAAGGATCTGAAGTTCATCTTATCTCATAGCAGGGGCAGATCCACAACAAAGCTAATGAAGTTTAAGTTTCTGTGATTCTCAGCAAAGGAAGCAGTCAACAAAACTAAAAGACAACTCAAAGAATAGGAGAAGATATTTGTAAATGTCTTATCAATCAAAGGGCTAGTATCCAAAATCTATAAAGAACTTAACAAACTCAATACCCAAAGAATAATCCAATCAAGAAATGGGCAGAAGACATGAACACACATTTCTTCGAAGAAGACATACGAATCGCCAACAGACACATGAAAAAATGCTCAACATCACTTGGCATCAGGGAAATACAAATCAAATCTACAATGAGCTAGCACCTCACACCAGTCAGAATGGCTTAAACTAACAAGATGGGAAACAACGAATGTTGGTGAGGATGCAGAGAAAGGGGAACCCTCTGACACCGTTGGTGGGAATGCAAGCTGGTAGCTACCCTGGAAAACAGTATGAATGTTCCTCAACAAGTTGAAAATAGACCTACCCTATGACCTAGCAATTGCACTATTAGGGATTTACCCCAAAGATACAAATGTTGTGATCTGAAGGGGCACCTGCACCCCAATGTTTATAGCAGCAATGTCCACAATAGTCCAACTATGGAAAGAGCCCAGATGTCCATCAACAGATGAATGGATAAAGAAGATGTGGTATATATACACAATGGAGTATTACTCACCCATCAAGAAATGAAATCTTGCCATTTGCAATGACATGGATGGAACTAGAGGGTATTACACTAAGTGAAATAAGTCAATCAGAGAAAGACAGCTATCATATAACTTCACTTATATGTGGAATTTAAGAAACAAAACAGCAGATCATAGGGGAAGGGAGGGAAAAATAAGACAAAATCAGACAGGAAGACAAATCAACTATAAGAGACTCTTAATCGTAGGAAACAAACTGAAGGTTGCTGGAGGGGCGGGGGTGAGGAGATAGGGTAACTGGGTGATGTACATTAAGGAGGGCATGTGATGTAATGAGCAATGGGTATTGTATAAGACTGATGGGGACTCCTGGGTGGCCCAGTGGTTGAGTGTCTGCCTTGGGCTCAGGGCATGATGCTGGAGTCCCACATTGGGTTCCCCACAGGAACCCACTGCCTATACCTCTGTGTCTCTCTCTGTGTCTCTCATAAATAAATAAAATCTTAAAAAAAGAAGACTGATGAATCACTGACCTCTACATCTGAAATTAGTAGTACACTATATGTTAATTAATTGAATTAAATTAAAAAAATAAATAAAATGGAGAGAACAAAAAAAGTAAGTTTCTGTGATCCTTATGTACATGGATCCCATCTACATGGAAGTACTTAACTGTGTTTTAAACATATATTTATGTATTATATTATTATAATATATATAATAATTATATATATCATCTTAAAGAGAACCTCAAACTGTATAAGTTTCAAGACCCCCAAAATTTATATCCATTCCCATTTAATAGTCATGCTCTTTTTTATTGAGTGACTTGTAAATGAAATAATTACCTCTCATGGAGTTCCCTCTAATTCTCATGCTTTATTTCCTCCCAAACATAAAACAAATGCCTTAATTTCCTTGGGGTTTCATTGTAGGCAATTTAAAAACATATCTGTCAGCTCTATTTTTCATTACATTTTTCTAGCATGATTAACTTGGACAATGTGGAATCTCCATGATTATTATATTATTTAAATAAATATGGCATTAGATAATAAGACTCACTGTTATTGTATACTGAAGATCTCCTATTTTTGCATTTTGCATATATTAACTGATTTAATTCTCATGAGAACTGGGCATTACCCCCATTTAAGAGAGGAGGAGACAAAGATCCAGAGATATTTTATGTTGGTCAAAGCCTAAATACCACCCAATTTCCACAGTAGGGCAAAGAGAGAAAGAACATTTGTGAACTGTATGCGAGTGTAGGTTTCTAATCACAAAGCTATTTGCCAAGATTTTAACATCCTTTGGAAAACTAACAAGAAAAATATTTGAGGATTTTGGTTTTCTGGTTTCTTGAGCTGGGGTGACATTTATGTCCATATGATTGCATATACAAGTTTACTCTAAAAGGAAAAAGACGAGGAAAAATTAATCTTACTGGCTCACTGTTCCTGTGCATCAGACAAAGCCAGTGCTCATGAAGGCAAAAAGGAATGGAAAGTGGAAATTAGTAAATTTATGCACACAAAGAATTATGCTTAAGAATTATGCTAAGCATAATTTGCTTTTCATAATATCATGCGATAAAATGTTCTATAAATACTACTGCTAAAAGTATGCATTCCCATGATTGTTAAATGTCAAAAATCTGCTTTCCAAATCAGGCAGGTGGCTAATTCTGGGATTCGACTAATAATATGCATTGACAATCTTTATGATGATTATTTCTGATATCTCTTAGTTTTTTATTGCTTTGAAAGCAAATCGTTAAAATTCACACTTGTCAAATGTATACCATTTTCTTAGCTGTTGTGATTTATGATTTGGCTGTTTGTGTGTCTGGCCTAAAGTGTGAGTTCAATGACTGGGATCCTATTCTCTGGATGCCTTGCCTAATGCTAAGCATAATGTTGGCTCTCAGTAATAATAAATTATTTCAGTCATAACCCCTCATATTCTTGTCTAGACAGTCTTCCATGTGGTATGCTTGTTCTTATTTCCATATTTTCATCAATAATAGTCAAATGAATTTTGAGATTTATATGCAGATTTTTAAAAATCACAGCTTATCAAAATAACCAAGTGTGAACCATTCTGGTTTATCATATTATATAACAAGGAACATTTTAGAAAAACTCTTTAATTTGGAGGATTTCAAGAGTCATTTTTGCATCAAGTAGGTTTTAACAAATAAAGTATTTATGATATAGACATCTGGGGATAAGTAGTTGCTATCTTTCCCTATTGATTCTGTTTAATGATTAATGCCTTGGTCACCTCCACATAATGAAACTTCTGTTGTTTAAACAAGAGTTGAGTTTCATTAAAGGTCAGGTCAATTAGCTTTTTTTTTTTAAAGATTTTATTTATTTATTTAGAGAGAGTGAATGGGGGGAGGGGCTGAAGGAGAAGGAGAGAGAGAATCTCAACCTGATTTGAGAGAGAGAATGCATACTCATGAGCAGGAGGTGGGGTGCAAGGGGAGAGGGAGCAGACTCCCCATTGAGCAGGGAGATAGACCCAGGCTTATTCCAGGGCTCTAAGATCATGACCTCAGTGGAAATCAAGAATCAGACATCCAACCCACTGAGCCACCCAGGCACCCTCAGGCCCATTAATTTTATGTAGTCTTTGGAATTCAGAATTATTGATTCATATTTCTAAAGGCATAAATCTCTGCTCCTAATAGCTTCTTAATTCTTCCTATATGGTGAAGTATATTTAAGAACAGTGAACTATAAAGATATCATTCATTAAAACACAACTATACTTTATATTTGTGACTGTCAAACAAGACATGTCAACTTTCAAAATAACTTTAGGGGATCCCTGGGTGGCTCAGCGGTTAAGTGCCTGCCTGCCTTCAGCCCAGAGCGTGATCCTGGAGTCCCGGGATCGAGTCCCGCGTTGGGCTCCCTGCTTGGAGCCTGTTTCTCCCTCTGCCTGTGTCTCTGCCTCTCTCTCTCTGTGTCTCTCATGAATAAATAAAGTTTTTTAAATAAATAAATAAATAAAAATAAAAATGACTTTTAAAATAACATATAGGGGATCCCTGGGTGGCTCAGCGGTTTGACGCCTGCCTTTGGCCCAGGGCCTGATCCTGGAGTCCCGGTATCAAGTCCCAAGTTGGGTTCCCTGCATGGAGCCTGCTTATCCCTCTGCCTGCATCTCTGCCTCTCTCTCTCTCTCTCTATCTCTCTATGTCTATCATAAATAAATACATAAATAAAAATAAAAAAAAATAAAAAATAAAAATAACATATAGCGTATGTTGCCAAACACTTACAGATCCAGAAAATATCCCAGAAGAAACCAAAATTTTGTGATGCTCCGTGCTCATTTGGCTCTGGAAGCTAATTCCTTTAATGCGCTTAGTAAATTATCCTCCTATTTGAACATGAAAGTCTTGACTTGAACTTCAGCAGAGGGCAAAAAAGATAAACAGCCAAGATAGGTCATGTGAGGATAGTAAACTTGGCTAAATACTCTCTTCTCTTCTGGAGTCTGATCAATATCTGTAGGTGAAAATAACTCTTATTAGGTCATTAAAATGTTTATGAGCTAGTTTCAAGTTTTCTGTTTTCCCAATTTCCTGGCATTGTAAATGTTCAGTAATTATTTAATAGTGTTTTTTTTAATCCGATACGGATTTAAAAAAAAAAAAAGACTTATTTGGGCACCACATAAACCCTGGAACTTTCATGATCTTTATCTTCACATGCATATAAACAAATATTGATCCCATACCACAGTCATTTAAAGACTATTGAATTTCAGTCATACGTTTGGCTTGCTGGTTTCCTCCCACATTCCTTTCTTGATGCCAAAAACCCCACTTGGCTCCAGGAATTCCAAATTATTCCAGCAACTTCTTAAGATTGATAAATATTATACTCAAAAACTATAAAGGCTAAGAGGGAGAATAATTAATAAATTATAACTCATTATTAAGAGTGCTATATGAGTAAAAGCTATTAGTTGAAGGGAGTTATGTTTTTTTAACTTAACATTTTAAAGACTGATTATTGTATAAAATAAAGGCATTTTGGGGATTTTTAGCTTCTAGTGAATAAAAGAAGTTAGACTTATCACTAAAATAAAACACTTGAGATCATAATTTCTAGAGCATGTCTATATATTACCACATTTGATCTTACAACATTCCCATGAAGTGATATGATTTCAATTCTACAGATAGTGTATATAGATAGATGATATTTTTTAAAGAATGTTTATTGTTTCATTTTTTTAAGATTTATTTATTTATTTTAGGGAAAGAGTGTGCAAGTGAGGGAGGGGCAGAGAGAAGAAAGAGAGAATCTCAAGCAGAGAGAGCCCAGAGCCTATTGATAGGAGCTAAATCCCAGGACCCTGAGATTATGACCTGAGCTGAAATCAAGAGTCAGATGCTTAACTGACTGAGCCACCCAGGCACTCCTAGAAGTATGTTTACATTTTGCAAATTCATCCTTGGAAATTTGGTTAATTAATTCTCTGGCTGAATTTGTAAGGGATTCCACAATCTGGTTTTATTGATTTTAAGACCTTTTCAGCCATTCTCTCTTCAGATATTGCTTTTGACCATTGGTGTTCTCTTTCTCCTCTTTCTGGGATTCCAAATACAAGTATTGTTATTGTGAGACTCTCACTCTATCCTTTATGTCTTTAACCTTCTCTTTTAGGGTTTCCACTCATTTGCCTCCTCCGGTTTCATTATGGATTTATGGTGGTTATCTTCTGATCTCCTTTTCAGTTCAGTAATTCTCTCCTCTTTCTTACCTGCTGCCATACTGTTCAATTGTGATACTGAGTTCTTCTAATCTGCTATTATATATGTCGATTTCCAATTCACTGCAAAAATGTTTAGTCTCATCATTTCCTTGAACCTAATGAGTACTTTTGTTTTAAAGTACTTTTCTAGTAACTCCAATACTAGAGCTTTTTGGGTCTACTTCAATTGTCTGTTGCTCCTGGTTTATTCATGTCATCTTGTCTCCTTGCGTGTCATCATTTTATCTTCACCTGCTTAGAATTAGTGAATTCGTCCAGGAGAAAAGTAGCCTTAAATTCTAGCTCATCTTCCAAGCTTCCAATCCATCTTTTCATGGATTTCATCTCATAATTTTTTTTAACTAATTTATTAGCTCTCTGATGCTTTTAAGCAGAATTTAAAAAAATATTTTGCCAATTTTTTATTGTCCTCAGAGAATAGTTTTAATTATTCAGTCTGTGATTACTCAGAAGCAGAATACTTGGGGATCCCTGGGTGGCTCAGTGGTTTAGCGCCGCCTTCAGCCCAGGGTCTGCTCCTGGAGACCCTGGGATCGAGTCCCACATCATGCTTCCTACATGGAGCCTGCTTCTCCCTCTGCCTGTGTCTCTGCTTCTCTCATTAATAAATAAATAAAAATAAATAAATAAATAAATAAATAAATAAATAAATAAATAATTTTTAAAAAGAAGCAAAATACTTTAGTCATTTCTTTACATATGTTTGCCATATTTAATTTATAGGACAATTTGGGAAAGAATATGTTTTTTAATATACAGTTAGTCTTAGGTGCACAGATCAGGCTTACTTCAGAAAATATTTGTGAGTTGGCTATTTGAATTGAAATGCATTTTTTTCTATTAAAAACCTATATGCTAATTAGGTTCTTAGGCCTATTCATAAAAAAATCTATTTCCCCTACATCTTGGATTTGGTTCCCTAAAAAGCAGAGCTAATCCTGAGATTCTTTTGCAGGTTATTGAGGAAGTTCTCTCAGATGGAAAACCTATAAAAAACTGAGAAAATCAGGATTGGGCAGGGACAAAGCTAAGCAAAGATCTTCAGCTAAAGCCTTACTTCACCAATTCCACGGAGAGCTCTAGACTTTAAAATGTGCCACAATATTGTGCCAAATTGAGGTAAGGGTCTGGGATTTTACACTCCTAAATTAGTCAGTTATTGGCCACAGGCTACCCCTAAAGAGGGAGGTTATAACTTTCCAGGTATTTCCATATAGCGTAGTTCCTGTCAGACCATGGCGATTGTGGGAGGAAGGTGTAGTGGTGAGCTCTTAGCAGCCAGCTCACAACAGATGAAAGATGGATACCCTCTTCCAAAGATCTGGGCAGGATCAATAGCCATCTTCTACATCTCATAAGCTACCTGAAGTATAAGGGAATATTTTCAATGTTATGGAGTTTAATTTCTAAGAATAATAGTGTTTGAGAATATGCATTTAGATTTTTAATTTTGAATATCTGCCAGACTTTTCTCTCTCTGCTGGGGCTTGAACAACTTTCTCCACACTTCCCAACTTCCAAATAAATAAATGAGGATTCTTTAAACTACAAGCCATGATGGTGGCTCCAGTATCCTGGCACAGAGTGTCCTGGAAGGAAGATAATAGAAAGGTAAGAATCTTTATGGGGCCAGATAGCAATAAATTTTGGGTGCTAGTGAAGAGCTAGAGAATGAGAACTATTCTTAGACTTTCTAATTACTTAGTTACCTTCTATTATTATACCCCCCAACCCCCTTGATTGCCTTTTCTGCTTTTCTTACCTCTATCTGTTGCTTCCTCACATGACATTTTTGGTATACTGCCTAATCTTTTGCTGAGATTCAGGCATTTGAAAAAACTTCCTCTCCTAGTTTTTGCATGTTGTCTTCCTGCAGAAGACAGAAAGCCTGGCTAGGGGTTCCAGGACTTTCAAACATTTTTTGAGCTCCTGTTTCCCATGACATATGTATGTGGAACTGTGATATAATGTGGCAGATATAAGCCTGTTTCCAGCAGCTTCCAAATTATACCACCAGCCCAGTCAGCATTTGGAGTCAGGATAGACAGAAATCAGTCTGTTAGGCAGACCCCAAACTATAGGACTTTGGATGCATGATCTACTCCTTTGTTTTGTCCAGATGGAAAAGCACTGTTATGGGGAATTCCTTCCCAGTTGCCCTGCACTAGCATTCGGCCACATAGAGAGGAAGGTATGGGCTGCCATGCAAAACTTCTAAAATTACCTACTCATTTTCCTGGTATCTCTTCTTGGTTTTACATTGGCCTGGGTGCTGTACCTTCTCAATGGGTCTCCGGAGTTCTCACAGAAGAATTATTGTCTGCATGTATTTGTTAACTCAGTTTCTCTGTGAAGGAAGGAGAGCCTGGCTCTTCCTCATCTGCCATTTTGCTGATGTCACTATGTTGGATTGTCTTTCATAACATGATTGATCACCCCAAATTCATTTGTTTCATAAATCCTTATTTTCATGAGTTAATTTTTCTTAAGCTTGAGTATACCACCATGAGAGTCATTGCCTCCTGTTCTTTGTGTCTCTCTGAGGAACCTACACCCATCCTAATAGTATTAACTTAGCATAGAATCTCCCCAGGGCAGTTATCTGCTCTCTTTATATATTGTAAACTACAAGTGAAGCTGCTAGCCAATGTCTTCCGTGTCAAGCTACACAGTCTAAGCATTTGGAAGAGCTTTTTCCGTGTTAAAGCCACAACTGCAAAATATGTCTTTAAAAACTGCTCAATTGCAAACTCTTTTTTTATTGAGCTTTTGGTTTTTCAGGGTTATGAAACTTGAAATAAAGACGGTCTGTTGTCTTCTGCTATTCCTTTATAAGTGGATACAATCCTGGCTGATGCAGTAGATGCCTGGTTCAGTCTTTTCCAAAACTTATATGACATCTCAGCTATCGTATCAGTCATTGAATCATAAGGCATTCAATGCATTGCCAGACCCTGAAAGAATTTGGGTAGATCACCAAAGACGCTATTTTTTATATAAAATATTGCTTATTTATGCCTTAACATTAATAAACATTGAATGCTGTGAATATAGAACATGAAATAGGACAATACTTACTTTTGAAAATCTGTTTTAGCAAGAAAACTCCACCTGCTTGTCAGCTTACCCAATGTAGTTGGACAGGTGCTTACTTTTTGTATGGGTAAATCTCTCCATTTTAAAAATTATTATTAGAAGATGGGACTTATACTTATTCCTTCCCCACCTTATTATTCTAGACAGAGTGTCTTGAGCAAATTTTCCGAGACAATTGAGCACTGGAAGATTCCTTTCCCATTTAGATCTGGGGTTTCTAGTTCTTTGTTCAGAGTCTGTTTCTGGAATGTTTGAAGAGTGATTAGAGAGGCCAATCTAGGAATCTGGGCATGGAGCTTTAGGTGGTTGCCTTTTCATCCTCTATTCTCCCTTTTCTACTTCTGCCTAGAGGTGACACCAGCAGAAGCAGCAGGGCTGCCCTGGCATCCCTGACAGATTCTTGCCCAGGGTGTCATCTCTCAGCTGAGGCTGCTTTACAGGTGCCCATGCTGAGTGTCTAGGGTTTTTCACCAGGGTGCCTGTTCCCATGCTCCCAGACAAGATTCTGCAGTCTTTTTTTTTTTTTTTTTTTAACTAGGCTCCATGTCCAGGATGGAGCCCAACATGGGGCTCAAACTCATGACCCTAAGATCAAGAGTTGGACGTTTAACGGACTGAGCCATCGGGCATCCTCAAACTGTTGCATTCTTAATGTATCTCTGGTAAGCGTGCTGGTCAGCATGAATTTTGCATAACCTCAGATGGCAGACAGGACCATTTTCTAGTTAGCAGTGGAAGGTTTGCTCCAGAAAAGGAGTGATGATTATTTACAATGCATGAATTCAATAGCTTGGTGAGTGTGCCCCAGGTAAGACAGCTACCTAATCTAATTTTGTTTTCACTATTTTCTTATTTATCCTTCTCCCTGTTTTCTCATCTTGTTTTTCCTTTTCCCTTCCCCACTCTCCAGACACAGGATTTCTGGGGATGGTGAGATCATGGCTACATCCATATTTTTATAACTCTCCTCCAAAGCCTTTTGAGAAGATTAAGTCAGATGCTCCAAAATTATCCCTAGAAAGCTACAAAGCTCCTTTTCTGCAGCTTTATTTCTTTCCTCAACTCAGAGTCTAAGAAAAAGCAAAAAAATTAACTGATCCAGATATTTGTGTCAATGACTAAAATAGTATAAGATGTTTACCACCGAAGATGTACTTACAAATGAGAAAAGTGTGCAGGAGAAGCCTGCTTCTAACCAAAGGCCTGCATTGCAAATGCCTGCTTGGTTGTTAGTGTGCCGAGCAGGGAGACAAGAAGGATGTCCCAGAGGGATAACAGGGTCCACATTTACAGAAGAGCAATCCATACTTGCCTTCTGCTCATCCCAGATGCCCACAATGTTTGCAGTAGGTTTACCTCTCACGTTGTTTCACACTCGCCCAGGATCCATAGACTCACCTGAGCTTCTTTTTGCTCTAAGAGGGTTGTGACCTCGATCATCTGTGGTGCCCTGAAAGTAAAAGGGAAGGCAGTAATGTAGGTCAGCGGTTCCCAACTGAGATTTTAGACTGGTGGCAGGTGATTGGGGGGGGGGGGGGGGGAGGAATGGGGGGAGGACGGGTTAAAATGTTTTGATCTTCCTACTTTTATTTTAAAAAATAAAATACATCTACTTCAGTGAATGATATGATGCTGAGTATAGGCTGTCACTGTTGTCTTTCCAGAAATGTTCTAGAATAAGATTCCACAGTGTAAGAAGCTTCCCTTGGGCCTGAGATGAAAACAAGGTCATTTTCCCAGGGGAGTAACCCATCGAGCAAGCGTTTAAAATAAACAAACTGCCTGGCTCTGGCTTGAAATGAGCTGTAGTTATCAAGATTTATTGCAACTGACTTTGGACCTCGTCCATATGCTGAATTAATACAAACTTCTTATTAACTAAAATGGAGTCTCCTTTTTGGCAGATGCAATAGAAAAGTTCCTTTTCCCAGATTCTGGAAGATTCAATTGCCCTTCGACCCCCAACATGGGTCACTAAACATCGCAACAGAAGAAGCAAGTACTTTTGGTAAGCATTCTAATTAGTGGTCGGATTTCAATGCTCATAAAACAAAGTAGCACAATTCACTTATAATATGCAAAATTAGGACCATTTTTCAAGTAGGCTTAAAAAATAGCAATTCAGTTAAAATCATGTCATATATAAGGTGTACCTTAAATAGTGCAATCTATGTGATACATATCATTTTGATAACTATGGTGCAATTTTAGTATTTCTGCTTTTTCCCCCTACAACGATTTTATACCGTGGAAAAGGCAGAATGAATACTGAAAGCCAGGCAAGTTGGTTTGACCCTTTTCTAAATGACTTGACCTTTAGGATGTTCATCTACAGAATGAAGAGAGTTGCCTTACATAACCTCAGAGTTTCCATTTAATCTTAACATTCAAAGAATCTAGAATTCCTCATTCTTCTCTGGAAAGTGAGAAAGAACTTAGCATTTCTAAGGATGCCTCCTGTGCCTGCCCTGCTAGCAGGCACTTAAATATAAGAATGCAAAAATAGAGATGTGATCCAGGCTCAGAGCATAGTGTCATTGTCTCATCTTAGGGGAACAAATAGACATAAGACAGAGAGAGAATGACTGGGGATGCAAAGCCTGAATTAAAACAATAGCAAAGTGACCACTTAAAAAAAAAACAAAAAAAACTGAACTGGGATACCTGGGTGGTTCAGTGGTTGAGTGTCTGCCTTTGACTCAGGTCGTGATCCTGGGATCCTGGGATCAAGTCCCACATAGGGCTCCCTGCAGGGAGCCTGCTTCTCCCTCTGTCTATGTCTCTGCCTCTCTCTCTCTCTCTCTCTCTCTGTCTCTCATGAATAAATAAATAAATCTTTTAGAAAATGTGAACTAAAGACAGAGTGTGGTAGGGTACAGATGAAATGGAACCAGTACTTAGACAGCTATAAGGGTCCTAGATTATAGGTTGATGATGTGGGCAAGGCCACAGGAAATGCCCACCTAAAGCTCTTCTGGGTCTTGCATGTGTAAGTAGATGATGATTAGAGAGACTTTCTCTTTTCCCAGAATTGGCAACTGAGGCTCAACAGTGGAGTCACAGAGTGCTATGTACCTCCATGTCCTACTGAGTGATGGGAAGCCCTAAGCCTCTTCACCTCCTACCCTGCTTCATAGACAAAAATGTCCGTGGCAAGTTGACTCTAAAATGGCCCCCAATGATCTCAGCCTCCTAACATTCACACCCTGTGACTGTCTTCTAACCAACAGAACATGGCAAAGGTGATGGAATGTCACTTTCATGATTTTGTTACTAAGGTTGTAATTTATGTTTTGCTAACTGACTCTCTCCATAGCTTTCTTGGCTTGCATGCTTTGAGGAAGCACACAATCACATGAAAGGAACTGAGAGTGGCTACTGGCCAGCGATTAGCTAGCAATTGAGGCCCTCAATCCAATAAGTCACAAGGATCTGAATACTACCCACAACATTGTGAGCTCAGAAGCAAATCCCTTTCCAGTCAAGTGGTTCAAATGAGACCTGCTTGAGCCTAATTAGCAACCTGGAAGCAGAGAACCTAATGAATCCCTCCCTGGATTTCTGAGCCTCAGAAACTGTGAGATAATACATGTATGTTGTTTTAAACTATTAAGTTAGACAACAATAGATCACTAATATGGAGACAGTGAAGGCATAGGACAAATGAAGAGTGGGAAACCCCTCACTGAAGGGGGTACTCAGTTATGTAATTGTGAAGCTAAAATCACCCAAAGAAAAATACACACACATCATGTTGATAGAGACCATGGCATTGGTGGAGGCCACTAGCAAAACATAGTGACACCAGTTACATATTTTTCTACTATATCTCTTACTCCCTCTTGTCTCCCCAATATCCATGATGCCAAAAAGAAAAGAAGGAGGACATGCCCTAGTGATAGGCCATTTCTCCAAAGTAGGGGAGAGGGAGGAGAATTAAAAGAGCAGACCACATCCACTCATTTATTTCAAGTCTCCTGGGCCACAAGCCATTCCAGTAACAGGAGAGTCAAAGTTATTCTTCTAATACACGATTGGAATTTTTAAGTAGACAAAGTTTTGGAAGTCATACAAAAATTTATTACGAGATTTTCTACCCAACCAGAAAGGGAAGCTTGACGTGGTATACATAAGACAGTGTTTGGAGAAAATGTAATCTGTTTCTTGTATAGACTCCATGAAATGGGGAACCCTTTAGTACAGCCAAGAAGCCATCTGAAGCTCTGAGGACTGGAAGAAAGGGGTTGTAGGCTCTGAACTGTGAAAAAAACGCTTCAACATTTGAGAGCACCAAGATATCTTTGTCTACTAATATGGAACTAATTGACTTCTCATGGAAATTCCCAAGAGTTTGACAGCAGTTCGCCAATGCCTGTGTGTAGCTTCTGACGAACCCCCTGAGTCATATAGATCTGAGTCAAATCAGGATATTGAATCACCTTGAAATATGATTTGTAAATGACCATAAGGACTCAAAGAGATTTATTTTCTAACTTTCTCTGTCGCTTCAATATTATTACTTATTCTCATCTTTTGGGGAGTTCTCCTATTTTAGGGCTTTGGTGACACATTTCCCAGGTTTTTCTCTTGCCTTTCTTATACTTCTCTATCTTCTTTACAGACGTTTCCCTCTTCCTATCTCTCTAAAGTTTGGCATATTTTTTTCCTGGCTCAAGTTAGCATTTTCTCTCTTCTCTTCCCTGGCAGGAATATCCACTTCTGTGGTCTCATCTGAGTTGACTATGCAGATGTCTTCCAAATACACACACACACACACACACACACACACACACACACACACACACGTGCTGCTCCTCACCCTGGATCCTCTGAATGATGAAAAAACCCCAACATAAATCATACTTACTCTTCTTTGATTCTTGCCCCTTGTCTTCTCCTCAATAAATCAATTTCAACATTTCATAGTTTTCCTCCCCCACAATGTCCTGTGTGTCTGACTCTTTTTATTCTCTTCCTACTCATTCTAGTTCAGACCCTTATTATCTGTTGTCTAGGCTACTGTAATTACTTTCACTCTGACCTTCCTGATTCTCTTTTCTCTGAACCATCCAATAAATTGTTAAGGACATGGTTTTCCTAAAGTATGAAACACAATCCTGTCCTTTGTTTAAAAAGCTCAGAGACTTTCTCTTTCCTTTAAAATGAATTTCATACCTCCCCATCCTAGCACTCAAAGCCTTCTATAATATAGCCTTACTCTACTTTCTGAATTCATCCTTCTTCCTCTCATTTATTTCTCTTACAACACTCCATCTTACCCCTTCTTACTGTTCCCTGGAAAGCCCCTTTATATACCACTTTGCTCACAGCCACCAGAATAAGTTTTATGTATGTATGCGTATGGGTGTAGGTGTCTGTGTGAGATTGTGATAATCATTGACTAAATGTTTTCAATGCCTCCCCATTGCTTCTAGAGTATTGTGGAAGCCTTTTGTGTTCCGACTCTCCCAAAGCTCTTCCCCTCAGGCACATGGCTTTTGTTCTATCTCTGAACAAGATCTGCCTCTGGCTTTTGTACTTCTCATTGGCTTCCCCTGGCAACTTCTTGTCCAGGCCTCAGAAGAAATTGAACTTTTTTTAGTGTCTTTCCTACATGGTCCCACCTAAAGGAGATTGCCCTTGCCCCACCCAATCAATTATACCACCCTGTTTGTTTGTTTCATCACTTTTTTGGTTTGTTTTTAAAGATTTATTTATTTTTTTAGAGAGATAGTATGAGCATGAGTAGGGGGAGGAGCAGAGGGAGAGAGATTCCTTGCTGAGCATAGAGCCCAGCACAGGGCTTGATCCCAGGACCCTGAGATCATGACCTGAGCCGAAGCCAAGAGTCGGGTGCTTAACCCACTGAGCTACTTAGGTGCCCCTCCTTCATCCTGTTTTATATACCACTGAAATTATCTTATGTTTTAAAAAATATACATATTCGTGTAATATTATATAACACAAATATGTATATATACATTTTACCCTTTTTTGTTGCTTGTCCCCTTCACAACATTATAAACTCCGTGCAGTCAGGGATTTTGTCTCTCTTGCTCATGGCTGTGTTCCTTCCATGTTTAACACAATGTCATTCCTTGTTTAATAAATATATGTTAAATGAATTAATGAATCAATGTCATTTATTCTGAATTGATTATACTCCTTGCCATCTCTACCTGTTGAAATAGTGCCCATTATTGAGGACCTATTTTGAAGTCTTCCTCTCCTTTGATCTTGGTATATCAATGTTATTCCCATCCTCAAATTTTTAGTCTTTTATTTTTTTCACAACTTTTATGGCCCTTCTCAGGTTCTGATTGTTATTTTAAATCCATCATCTGATCATTAGATTACGATTTTCTTTAGCAATGACATTTTGTTATATTCATCTTTACATTTAATTATTGTGCCAAAACAATTATAGTTATATACATAGTTGATATCTTGAATTAAAAGGCAAGAAATACTAGAAGAAACAATGGTAAGGTTTCACAACTGATTTCATAGTCCTGTCGGTTTTATTTCTTATTTATTTATTTTAATTTTATTTTATTTTATTTTGGATTTTATTTATTTATTCATGAGAGACCATAGAAAGAGAGAGGCAGAGACACAGGCAGAGGGAGAAGCAGGCTCCATGCAAGGAGCCCGATGTGGGACTGGATCCCAGGTCTCCAGGATCCTGCCCTGGGCTGAAGGCGACGCTAAACTGCTGAGCCACCCCGGCTGCCCTGATGAGTCTTAACCGCTTATAGTCTCTTGGTGGACTGACATTCTATACCTGTTTAATATTCTAATATCCATGTTGCTACCTTGTAGTGTTATCAAATATATAAAAACTTCTCTGTCAAATTTATTTGTTTATTTGTTTATTTGTTTGTTTGTTTATTTATTTATTTATTTGAGAGTGAACGGGGGAGGGGCCAGGGGAGAGAGAGCGGACTTCCTGCTGAGCAGGGAGCCCAACTCAGGTTCATCCCAGGACTCTGAGATCTTGACCTAAGCCAAACTCAAGGGTTGCCTACTGAACCAACTGAGCCACTTAGGCTCCCCGTCAGTTTTTATTTCTGATTGCCACTGCAGATAAGCATTACCTTATCTCTGTGGTGATACTAATTTTGGAGCATGCTGATGACATGAAGAGATTGTCATTGGTTTGTCATTTGTCATTGGTTTGTCATTTGTTTTGATAATTGTAGAGATTCTGTATCTTTTTAGATATGTAGTAAAATATTTAGAGATAAAAATATATGATGCTGAGAGTCATATACTCCCCCTACTCTTCAATGAGAGAAGGAGAGGAGGAACCCTAAGGAGATAACAAAGGAAAAAATATTGGTCATAAGTTGATCATTGTTGTGGTGGCTGATGGATATGGGGAATTCATTATATTGTTCTCTCCACTTTTGTGTATGTTTGAAATTTTCTCTAATGAAAGGTTAAAAGAGTAAAGAGTCACATTTTCCCCCTAATGAAATACAATTGACTTCAGTGGTGATTCGCAAAAGGAAATCTGGGACAGAATAATTTTATTTTGAATAAGCACACAGCAAATATTTTATTCAAATACCAGAAAGCTTATTTAAATTTGATAAATTCGGTGTTAACTGAACACTTGTTCCTTGTTATATTTATGATATGTGCCATTCCAGCATTCCAGATTAAGCTCTCTATATGTGTTTCTCTGTACATTGCTTCTACAGTGATGCACATTTCCATGGCTACTGCAACGTCCTGGACAACCTAGTACTAGTCTTGAAATCATCTCACTCTGTCTCCAGAATGCAGGGTAACACCAATCAACTGCAAAGAGCAAAGATACACCAGAAATCCTTTCTGCCTAATGTAGTTCCACCTAAAATGGAAATATAGTTAAGTTGAATTATGTTCCTGGGTGATTGTTTAAAAAGATTTAATGTCTATGTCAAATTTAGGCCCCTTAGAGAATGCCAACATTGTAATCTGTCAAAAAGTGTATCAACATACATAATCTTTAAACATAAACTGTGATCAAATGTTAGGAAACTTCAAAAGGCATTGAATAAGCCTTTTAATCCTTGGATTAAAAAGATCTTCTTTCTCTCTGTATCACTTGTGATGGCCCAAGTTATCTGCAGCCCAAAGCCCCAGTGGCTTCACTAGAAACCTCACGTAGCAGATCCCTGGTAACTTACGGTCCCAGTTATTGTCTGCAGAGAAGCACACATCCACACAGCCCTGCACCATCCCCAGATCACTGTCTCTTCTCTTCCCAGACCCAGCTCTCTCTGAACTTTGGCTATTTCCTCACTCCTGCTTCTCTTCCCAGACCCAGCTCTCTCTGAACTTTGGCTATTTCCCCACCTTTGTTGTAAAACTACTTTTTTAGCTAGTCTTTACCTTCTCTTGGGTGAATCTGGGTAATATGGCTCAGCTCCTGATTGGTTTTCCTGGCAGCTCCTTTTCATCTTCTTTACGTTTTCCAGAGATTCCTCAGGGTTTTTTTTTTTTCCCACTGATGAAAATATTTCTTATTTATGGGACCGTAACAAATTACTTCTGATTTATTTTTTTTAATGTCTGTGACAAGACCAGCTAAAAGCATAGCTTATACTTTGAGCTAAAAACCCTACTCATACTCAATTTTTTAATGATTCTCTCTAATCCTAAGCCACGTAACCTCTGCATTTGCCTGTTACCTCTGATACAAAGGAGATTAATATGAAAAGAGTTCTGATAGACTCTCTTTTTATTTCCTTCTTTGGCTTTAAACACTCAGGTCTAAGATATGTATTTTTGTGAAATTAGATACACAACTTGGGGAGGAAGAGGGATGTTAGATGCTGATGGCCTAGTAACCACTTCCAGTGTCTTTGGTAGAAGATGGAGCACACCTTAGGAGACTTGGGGATGATCTAGAATAAATCCTGTGTTTTTCCCTTTTCATGGTTTCTTAGTCCTTTTTCTGCTAGAGATTCTCTTTCTCTTCTGCCCTTTGGTTAATACTCCTCTGGGAACACCACTGGGCTAGTCCTGCTGCTGCCAAAATAATAGTAATTATAATGATATGCTTAAGGTTCACTGCAGATGTTAACTGGGCTGAACACAGATTCTTTCTAAATCCTCAATATAACCCTATATGAAAAATATGCTGTAGAAAATAAACAATTGATATATTGTAATTATATATAATTGTATCTATGATATATATATACTATATGTTACTATATATCCTATATAACATATAAGACATATACATTATAGGTCTCATATGTTGTCATATGTATTCTATATGTTCAATATAATTATATATTATGTATACATATAATCTATGTATTATATATGTAATATGTGTATAGTATATGTGTGTGTATATATATACGCACACAATAATATAGCAATAATATAATTAAACATAATCTGTTAGACTACAGGCACCTTGCAATGACTTGGTTATCATTTCCCACAATTTAATACAGTGTCTGGCACAGAGTAGTTGGTAAATAAATAATAGTTAATGAATGATTGAATAATAGTTAATGAATAATAGTTAAATGAATGATTGTATTCAGGCTCCAGCATGAGCTGTAAATCTAATAGATTGTGAAACTAATAAAGATAAGTTGTTTTTCTTTTTTTAAGATTTATTTATTTATTTGAGAAAGAATGAGAGAGCATGAGAGCCAGCACAAGTGGAGGGGAGGGGCCGAGGTCAAGAATCTCAAACAGACTCCCTGCCTGTGGAGCCTGGCCTGGGGCTCCATCCAATGGATCCCGACTAGATCACGACTAGAGCTGAAATCAAGAGGTGGCTGCTCAAATCGACTGAGGCCCAGGGCACTTCAGATAAGTGCTTTTTTTTTTTTTTAAAGATTTTATTTATTTATTCATGAGAGACACAGAGAGAGAGAGGCAGAGACACAGGCAGAGGGAGAAGCAGGTTCCATGCAGGGAACCCAATGTGGGACTTAATCCGGGACTCCCACATCACTCCATGGGCTGAAGGCAGATCCTCAACTGCTGAGCCACCCAGGTGTCCCTATAGGGTCTTTTGATAGTCAATTAATCTAAAAAAATTCAGTGCATTTACCACATAATGAGAAAAGTAGAATTCTATCCATATTGATTAGTTTTAAGAGATTTTTTTTTTGTTTTATCTTTCATTCCTTTTCTCTTTAATGAATTTTGAGTGCTTAAATTTTTAAAAAATTTTATTGATTGAAACTGTGGGTATTAAAAAGTGCACAAGTTATGATGTACAACTCAGTGAATGACTTCCCAAGATTAATACACCTAAATAATTAGCACACAGTTCAAAAAACAAAACAGAACCCAGAAGCCCCATCATGCTATCTTCCAGGCACTATCTTTTGCCCTCCAATGGTAAATGACATCCTGACCTGTAAACACCACAGAGTTGTGTTGGCTGTTTTATCTCTTGTGATTTGCTCAACAGTGTGTTTATGACATAGCTATCAATGTGAGTAGTTGTAAATTATTTATTCTCATTGCGCTATAGAATGTTATCTTATAACTGTACTACAATTTATATATCCATCTTATTATAGATGAACATTTGGGTTGTTTCCAGTTTGGGGCTCTGATAATGATACTAGAAACGTTCTTACAGAAGCCTTTTAAGTCTATACCCAAAGTGGAGTTGCTGAATCATAGTTTGTCATATTTAGTTTTCGAAGATCCTATCAAACAGTCCTTTAAGGTGCTAATGACAAAATACCCTTCCACTAATAGCATATTCAAATTCTTCATCTTCTTCAATACTTGTTTTAATATATATTTACTAGTTTTTATATAATAAAGGATATGACAAAGGATATAGACAAACAGCTAGGGAAGGGATACATAGGATGAGGACCTAAGGATCCTGCACATAGGAGCTTCTGTCCCTGTGGAGTTGGGGTATACATCTCTCCCAGCAGTGGATGCGTTCATCAACTTGTAAGCTCTCCAGCCCTGAGCCCCATTCTATTAGAATATTTTTTGGAATGTCATATATCACTCATTTAAATACTTCTTCCAGAAATAATTGACATAAATTATCATCTACATTTAAGGCATATAGCATGATGGTTTGATTTACATGTATTGTGACATAATTATCACAATAGGTTTAGCTAAACATCTTTTCATATAGATACAATGAAAAGAAGAAATTTCTCTTTGTGATGGGAACTCCTAGGATTTACTCTCTTAATAACTTTCCTGTATATCATACAGCAACATCATACATGACATCCCTAATATTTATCCTAAAATTGGAAGTTTGTACCTTTTGACCACCTTCCTTCAATTTCCCCTCCCTCTGCCCCCCACCCCCACCTCTGGTAAGCACAAGTCTGATCTCTTTCTATAAATTTGTCTTTGGTCTTGTTTTTTTTTTTTTTTAAGATTCCATATATAAAAAGATCATACAGTGTCTATCTTTCTCTGTCTGACTTCTTCACTTAGCATAATGCCTTCAGGGTCCATCTGTGTTGTCACAAATGGTAGCATTTTCTTTCTTATGGCTGAATACTGTTCTATGGACTACATATACCACAACTTCTTTATCCATTCCTCAATTGACATTTAGACTTTTTCCATGTCTTGGCTATTGTAAATAATGCTCTCTGAACACAGAGGTGCAGAGATCTTTTTGAGTTAGTATTTTCATCATCTATGGATACACTTCCAGAAGTGGAATTCCTGGATCACATGGTAGTTCTATTTGAGGATCCTTCTTATGTCTTCCATAAATGTACCAATTTACAATCCTACTGACAGTACACAAGGGTTCCCTTGCTCTATGTCTATTCCAGCACTTGTTATCTCTTGTCTTTTTGATGATGGCCATTCTAACAGGTATTTCATTGTGATTTTAATTTGTATTTCTGCAATGACTAGTGATGTTGAGCATCTTTTCATGTACCTGTTGATTTTTTGTATATCTTCTTTGGAGAAACGTCTCTTCAGGTCTTTTGTTCAATTTTTTATTGGGTTACTTGTTTCTTTTTAATTAAGTTGAAATGGGTTCTTCATATATTTTGAATATAACCCCTTATCAGATATTCGATTTACATATATTTTGTAGGTTGTCTTCTCACTTTGTTGATAGTTTCTTTTCCTGTGCAAAGGCTTTTTAGTTTGATGTAGCCCTACTTGCTTATTTTTTATTTTGTTGCTTGTGGTTTAGGTGTCATATCCAAAATAATCATTACAAAAACCCACGTCAAGGAACTTTGTTCCTATGTTCTATGAGTTTCATGATTTTAGGTCTTAAATTCAAGTCTTTAACATATTTTGCATTAATTTTTGTGTGTTATGTAAGATATGAGCCCAGTTTCATTCTTTTTCATGTGACTCTCCAATCATCTCAGAATCATTTATTAAAGAGACTGTCCTTTCTCCATGGAGGATTTTTGCGTCCTTGTCAAATATTAGTTGACTGAGTTTATTATTGGGTTTACTTCTGGGTTCTTGATTCTGTTCTATTTGTCTGTTGTTAGGCCAGTACAACTGTTTTGATGACTATAACTTTATAGTATAGCTTGAAATCAGGAAGTCTGATACCTCCTGCTTTGTTCTTTTTTTTTTTTTTTTTCTTTTAGGATTTCTTTGGCTATTCAGGATCTTTTGTGGTTCCATAGTAATTTTAGGACATTTTTTTCTACTTCTGTAAAAAATTCTATTGGAATCTTTTTTAAATTTTTTTTTAATTTTTATTTATTTATGATAGTCACAGAGAGAGAGAGAGAGGGGCAGAGACATAGGCAGAGGGAGAAGTAGGCTCCATGCACCGGGAGCCCGATGTGGGATTCGATCCCGGGTCTCCAGGATCACGCCCTGGGCCAAAGGCAGGCGCCAAACTGCTGTGCCACCCAGGGATCCCTTCTATTGGAATCTTGATACAGAATGCATTGAATCTGTATATGACTTTCTGTAATATTGACATTTGAACAATATATTTTTAAAAGATGTTATTTATTTATTCATGAACCACAAAAAGAAGGAGGCAGAGACACAGGCAGAGGGAGAAACAGGCTCCCCAGAGGAAGCCTGATGCAGGACTTGATCCAAGAAGTTCGGGATCATGTCCTGAGCCAAAGGCAGAAGCTCAACTGCTGAGCAAACCAGGTATCCCAATATTAATTCTTCTGATCCATGAACACAGGATATCTTTTCCTTTATTTGTACTTCTTTGATTTTTTTCATCAATATCTTGTAGTTTTCAGCATAAATTCTCACTGCCTTAGTTAAGTTTGTTCCTAAGTATTTTGTTTCTTTTTTTTTTTTTTAAGATTTTGTTTATTTATTCGAGAGAGAGAGAGAGAGAGAGAGAAAGGCAGAGACAGGCAGAGGGAGAAGCAAGCTCCATGTGAGGGGCCCAATGTGGGACTCGATCCCAGAACTCCAGGATCACGCCCTGGGCCGAAGGCAGGTGCCAAACCACTGAGCCACCCAGGGATCCCTATTTTATTGTTTCTGATGCTATTGTAAATTGATTCAAGTTCTTTATTTCTTTTTCAGAAATTTTGTTGTTAGTGTATAGAAATGCCACTAATTTTTGTATGTTAATTTTGAATCCTACAACTTTATTGAATTCATGGCTATATCTAACAGGGTTTTTTTGGGTTGAGATTTAAAATTTTTTATGTATAAAGATTTTACTTATATGTAAAAATATTTTAAGATTTTCTGTATATGAAATCATTTCCCCTTCTAATAGTGACAATTTTACTTCTTTTCCAATTTTGACCCATTTTATTTCTTTTTCTTGCCTGATTGACCTAGGTAGGACTTCCAGTACTATGTTGAGTAGGAATGGTAAGACTGGGTACCCTCATCTTGTCCCTGATCTTAGAAGAAAAGCTTTCATTTTTTCACTGTTGAGTATGGTGTTAGCTTTGGGCTTGTCACATATGGCCTTTATTATGTTGAGATATATTCCTTATATGCCTAATTTGTTGAGTTTTTATCATGAATGGATGTTGATTTTTTTCAAATGCTTTTTCTCTGTTTATTGAGATGGTCATATGATTCTTTTCTTTCATTCTATTAATTTGACATATCACATTGATTGATTTGTGTATGTTGAACCATTCTTGCATTCCAGTGGAAAAGTCCTACTTTATCATGGTGAATGATCTTTATAACGTGCTGCTGAATTCAGTTTGCTTATATTTTATTGATAACTTTAGCAAGGATATTGGCCTGTGGTTGTCTCTTCTAGTAATGTCCTTTTCTGCTTTTAGTGTCAGGATAATTCTGGCCTTGGAAAATGAATTTGAGAGTGTTCCCTCCTCTTTAATTCTCTGGAAAAGTTTGAGAAGGGGTGATGTTAATTTTTTTAGTATTTGCTAAAATTCAGTGAAACCATTTGGTCCTGGTTTTTTTTGTTGTTGTTGTTGAGAGATTTTTGATTCCTGATTCGATCTATTTACTAGCAATTTGTATTCATATTCTTTATTACTTCCCAATTTAGTCTTAATAAATGGTATATTTCTAAGACTTTTCCTATTACTTCCAGGTTCTTCAATTTGTTGGCATATAATTGTTCATAGTGGCTTCTTCTGATCCTTTGAATTTCTGTAGTATTAGTTGTATATGTCTTTTTTAAATTTATAATTTCTGTCCTTTCTCTTTTTTCCTTGGTTAGTCTGACTATGGGTTTGTCAATTTTGTTCATCATTTCAAAGAACCAACTCTTAGTTTGATTAATCTTTTCTATTGCTTTTCTACTCTCCATTTTTATGTATTTCACCTCTAGTTTTTATTATTTTTTTTTCTTCTGCTTACTTTGGGCTCAATTTGTTCTTTTTCTAGTTCTGTAAGGGGTATAGTTAAGTTGTTTATTTGGGATTTTCTTGCTTCTTAATGTAGGTGTTTATTGCTATGAACTTCTTTCTTACAACCGCTTTTGTTGTATCCCATAATCTCTGGTCTGTGTGTTTCCATATTCATTTGTCTTAAGAAATTTTTATTTATTTATTTTTTTAAGATTTATTTATTCATGAGAGACACACACACACACAGAGGCAGAGACACAGGCAGAGGGGAACCTGATGCAAGACTCGATCCTGGATCCCATGAGAGACATTCAACTGCTGAGCCACCCAGGTGTCCTAAGAAATTTTTATTTCTTATTTAGTTTCTTATTTGATCCATTGGTTGTTTAGGGGTGTGTTGTTTAATTTCCATGTGTGTGTGAATTTTCCAGTGATCCTCTTGTTATTTCTATTTTCATGCTACGGTGAACAGAAAAGGTAGTTGATATAATTTCAATCTTCTTAAATTTGCTAAGACTTGTTTTTGTGGCCTGTTATACAGCCTATTCTAGAAAATGTTTGATGTATGCTTGTGAAGAATGTGTATTCTCCTGTGGTTGAACTGAATGTTCTGTATATGTCTTAGGTCATTGTGTCCAAATCTGCTGTTTCCTTATTAGTTCTCTTCCTGGATGATCTATCCATTGTTGAGAGTGGGCTATTAAAATTTCCAACTATTGGGGCACCTGGGTAGTTCAGTCAGTTAAATGTCTGACTTTTGATTTTGGCCCAGGTCATGATATCAGGGTCATGGGATCAAGCCCTGTGTAGGGCTATGCACTGAGCATGGAGCCTGCTTGGGATTCTCTCTCTCCTT
Source organism: Canis lupus dingo (assembly GCF_003254725.2). Lineage (NCBI taxonomy): Eukaryota > Metazoa > Chordata > Mammalia > Carnivora > Canidae > Canis > Canis lupus. The sequence continues at coordinate 25,486,136 of NC_064269.1, read as the reverse complement.
TTCCCAGTGCCCTCCCCCCCACAACTCTCTCTCTCTCTCTCAAATAAATAAATCTTTTTAAAAAAAGTTTCTAACTATTATTGCATTACTGTGTATTTATCCTTTTAGCTCTTGTTAGTTGTTGTTATATATTTTATTTATTTGAGAGAGAGAGAGACAGAGATAGTGACAGAGAACATGAGTAGGGAGGAGAGAGAGAAGCAAACTATCCTTTGAGCAGGGAGCCTGATGTGGGGCTTGATCCCGGGACCCTGGGATCATGACCTGAGCTGAAGGCAGATGCTCAACCCACTGAGCTACTCAGGTGCCCCTGCTTTATATATTATATATTAATATTATTTTTATATATCATAAACTTATATAACCAATGATAAGCACATGCATTTTTATAATTGTTCTATCTTCTTGATGTTTTGACTCCTTTGTCATTGTATTATGACCATTTTTGTCTCTAACACTTACTTTTATCTTTTTCAGATTAATCATTCTGGTGGTATGAAATGGTGTTGCATTGTGGTCATAATTTGCATTTTTGGATACTATATATATATAGTATATAGTATATTATATATATATACAGGAATTTTGCATTCTTTCTTTTGTAATAGGCTTTTTCATTTTGTTTTCCAATTATCTGTATTTGGCTGTGTGTATTTTTCTTATTGATTTATAAGAGTTTTATGTAAATTATTTATGAGTTTTTTGTAGCATATGAGGATGGCAAATATTTTCTGCCATTCTGTGGATTACAAGTCCATTTGATATAATTTTGCATGTATTGTTTAGGATAAAGGCTAAGTTTGAGTAGTAGTAACAAAATATACAAACAAATTTTGAAAAACTAAAAAGAAAAAAATCACTAAAATAAAATACGTATTTCTTTCTTTCTCATGTAACCGTGTAAAGGTAGATAGTCCAGGCTAGTGTGATTCTATTCCACAAAATCATTTAGTGTCACAGACTTTTTCCATATTTTTGCTCTTTACAGTTTTGTCATTATTAGCCTGGTGAAAGCTGGGGTCCACCACATATGTGCCTGGCCCATGGGAAGAAAAATGAAGATGGAGAAATATAAGCTCAGGATTTTAAAAATCAAGAACAGAAAGAGGTCCATTTGGTTTCTGTCCATGGGCTGTTGATCCTAGATTAAGCACGTGGCCACAACTAACTGTCACAGTCTGGAGAAGATAGTATCACAGTTGAACAACTCTGTTACTGTGAAAGAAAGGACTGTGGTAAGTAGTTTGGGAACAGACTTTTAATCTAATGAGGAGAGGTGAATATGATATCAAAACATTATATAATACCAATTATTATGAAATTATGAATATACAGAGGTACACATGATGGAATGGAACAAGTGAAGTAGATGGAAGATTTGAAAAGGCTTTGTAAAAGCTATAGTTTTGGTAGACAGAAAAAGCACAAATTTCTACACCAGAGATTTGCAGTTTGTGTGAGAGATTGAATGAAGCATTCAGTGAACTTGAAGCAGTCTAAGGTGTTGAGGACAGAGGACAGGGGCAGGATTGAGGAGGAAGGCTGGGAGATGAGGCTGGAAACATGTGTTGGAATGAGACTGCAGAGAGCCTTGAATATCATGCTTAAAGAATGTGGGCTTTTTTTCAACAGTCCGTGATAAATAATTGAAGCCCCCTTTTCAAAAAAAAATCTATTTTAACTTCACTTTTACAGATAACTATTTTATCCTCCACTGTTTCAATATTTATTCAATACAAACCAAAGTAATCCCATAGTACGGAGAGATCCAGCCTTAATATTTTTGTTTTCTCAAGTGATTAAAGTAAACATTGTGCAAAGTAATAGTTTCATTTAAATGACCCCAGAGAGTATTAGAGTCAGGGGAAGGGTGTCATACAATACTGCCAAGAAAATCTTCATGAGAACTCGGACAACAATAAAAGAAAAGAGTACTAATGAAGATGTGAATGATCTGGCATGAAATTAGGCTCTAATGTGACATTTTGATCTGAAATTAAAGACTGATTAAGATTTTCATGAACTTAAACTTGAATAGTGCAGCAAGTTATCAAGGGGTGTAATTAGAGTCACTTCCTTCCTAGGTCTGTGGGGAAATTCCCATCACCATTGATGAGAATTGTGCATAAAGATCATGGGAAGAGCATGGCCCTTGGGTTTCCTCTTGAACAGCCTGTAGGATTTGTTATGGTTATTTTAATGCACTGGTCCTCAGAGACACTAATTTCAGTTCTGCCTCTACCTTCAACATCCTGAAAATGACAAAAGCTGGGAGTGGGAACCCCAAGAGATGTAGATATCTTTTCATTCTTTCTTCTTTATCTATAATTAAATCATTTTCAAAGAGGAAACTTCTTGCTCCTTAAATGCCAAATTAAACAACAACAACAACAAAAATGATTCCTATCAATGGAGGGGAAAGAATACTCCCCCATTTGACTACATGGCTAACAACTTCTCTGGGAGTTAGATTTTGGGAACTGAGGTCATTTCTTTAAGTCACTGCTGGTTCTGAGATACTTATGTGCCAAAACACTTGGCCAGGGTATTTAGAAATGTCTGTGGTCTGGGAAACAGGACTTTTACTCACAAAAAGTCTTGAGCCAAGTGACAAATGATGAGGAGTTGTAGAAGAAAACTGTGATATTGGGGTAAGGTAAAATGGGGAAAAATAATTTTTAAGGATGAACAGTGTTCTAGTTTCTTCCCTCACTCTCAGCAAAGCTATCTGTGCAACAGATCTGGATCTTCCATTGTCTTCCCTTGCCTGCTCAGTAACTAGGCGTAGGTCTTAATTTTTGATTTTGAGATCGACGTGTCTATTCTGTAATTCTGGTACATCAGTCAGTGTTTCTTTCCTCATACTTTCCATCTCAGATTACTTTAGAGCAGAATCAGCACCTACCTTGTCTATAAATTTTTGGTTCTTCTAAAAAAAAAAAAGAAACAAAGAAACACATCTAGTTATTTTTGCCAGATGGTAAATATCAGACATTCACTATATATTACTGGATGAATAAATAAATGATAGACATGTAAAACCAGAAATATCCTCTGCATGTAAAATGTTTCCTTTTACACATTATAGTATTTTACACGTTATAGTATTTAATAATATGCACTTGGCAGGTATCAAAGAATCAGGAAAAGTCACTGGGAGTGGGGAGATGTAAGGTCTCTGCTGTAGATTTAAGAGATCAGATTTACATTGCAAAGATCTTTTGTCTCTGTCCTAGAGAAGAAATGTAATGCATTGAACTAGTCATTTGCTAAGAATGTAATCTTTTAAAATTATTTATTTATTTATTTGAGAAGGAGAGTGCGAGTGGGGAGAAGGAGATTCCCCACTAAGCAGGGAGCCAGACATAGGGCTCAATCCCAGGACTCTGGGATCATGACCTGAGCTGAAGGCAGACACTTAACTGACTGAGTTACCCATGCACCCTATTAAGAATGTAATTAATTTCAAGACAGTATTTCATTTCAAGCTTTTGTTCTGGGCAAATGAATTAAACTCTTTTAAGCCTTTCATAGTGTTAATTCACTTACTCCTTATAACAACTTAGGAAGTAGATACTATAATCATTCTGATTTTATGCATAGGGAAAGTGAGGCAAAGGAAATTAATTTGTCAAGACCTCACAGATGATAAGTATTGGAGTTTAAACCAAGAGACTTTGGCTGCAGAGTCTGTTTCCTCAGCCATAATACTATATTGTCTCATGTGATGGTACTCTAGTCACTAAATAATGATAGCAGAGACCCAGGAGGCTTTTGGGGGAAAATGTTCCATGTAGAAGCAAACCTATAATATGAAAGTATGTATGGCTCCTTTCCAAAGAGCAACAAAGCCTGTGTGGTATAAAGTGGAAATGGTTGAGGACACAAGTGATAGTAATGAAATATAGTGGCTTATGAACCTTGGGAAAGATTTTGGTCCTCATTTTTAGAAAAACAGAAAACCATAGGAGGGTGTTAAGTGGAAGTGTGATGTAGCATTATTTAAAAGAATATTGTCAGGGTACCCGGGTGGCTTAGTTGGTTAAGTATCAGCTTTCAGCTCAGGTCATGATCTCAGGGTCCTGGGGAATCAAGCCCCTCATCTGGATCCCTGCTCAGCTGGAAGTCTGGTTCTCTCTCTGCTCCCCGCCCCTGCTTCATACTCTCTCTTTTTCTCAAATAAATAAATAGGATCTTAAAAAAAAAGAATATTGCATGTATGAAGACTAGGGTGGAAGCAGACTCTAAATATTTAATATAATACTTAAATTCAATACATAAATCAAAATAACACACACAGAATCTTCTTGTTTCCTAAAACTAAATTAAAAGGTTCCTGAAAATTTTTGGCCAGCGTAATGTATTTTAGCAAAAATAGGTTTTCAAATCATTTTAATACTCTAAAACATTTGTATTTTAAAGAATTATTGATGTGATCTTCTCTTCAATGTGGCTGACACCAGCTGAATGATGTCCCTGCCTGAGCCATGACTTGACATAGGCGGCTCCATCAAACGCATTGATTGACTTCCTCATTGACTTGATGGTCATTAGGTTGTTGGTGCCTAGCATTCAGTTGCAGCTGGAAGGGGGCTGAGGGACTTGGTCATGCTTCATATCTAGATTTGCCCCTGGGTGCAAGGGCATTCTGTATCAGACTCGGAAATCCTGTATTTTAATCCCACTGACCACGCCCCAGCATTACCTGCCCTGCAGCCTCTGTCCATCCCACTGACATTGACTTGTCAGTGGGCAGCAGGCAGGCATTATACATATCCTTATTGTTGGAGTGGAAGCTGCCTTCTGGCTCTGCTCAGCTGTCCTGGAGTGAGAGTGGGGGACCTGCATCTGTGTCAGAACTGCTAGGAAGTCTGATATCCCTCCCAAAGTCTCTGTTGAGCTAAGTCTTATTGAAGATAGATTCTTTTTGGCATCCTATTAAAAAATGTAATATTCTGAAAATTGGTGTAGGTACATCCATACACACTGGGTAATGAGTACCCAGCTTGGACTCTGGGGAAGTGGTAGAGGTAGAGAGAATTGGTCGTACTCTGGATATAGTTTGACACCAGACCTAATAGATTTTTGTGGATAGATGGCATGTGAGATATAGAAGAGAGGTGTCAAGTATGACTCCAAGGTTTTGGCTTGATTGGAAGAAAGACGGGGGGTAGAGGGTAGGTTTTGTTAGTGGAAACGGAGTATTTGGTTTTAGGCAGGTTTTAAATGCATATTGGGTATCTAGGTGGAGCTTCAAGTACCTGCTTGATACATGAGTCTGGAGTTCAAAGGAGTGGTTAGAATTGTTCAGAAATGATTAACTTAGTAACCCGAGAAACAATTTCCATTCATCTGGGTAGAATCATGAGTCATTTGTTTAAGATAAGATTTGAATATATTAATGATTACCTGCCTATTTCAAATGTTCATAAATGAAGTAAAATGAATACAACCCCCCAAACCTGTGTAAAAGGCCATATAAGAGCTCAGTTTTCTGATGTTCAACTATGTGAAACAGAAGAATAAACCCAGTCTCTCAACTTAGTGCTTCTTTTTGCGTCTTCTTCCCTTCTTTGAAGAAAGAAGAGCTAAGGATGATTAAACCAAGTTTTGATAGAAAAATCTCACTTTAGCAAGTGCTATCATGCTAAAGCTATATATGCCAGGCCTGAATTCAGGAAGAGCATATAGTTTTAAGATAGGAGGTTGGAGATTTAAAGAAAAAAGGTTATGTGATTTCCATGATACATCAGGCTCAGATAGAAGAGCTAGGAAAACATTTCAAATCTTGGAAGGAAATACAATCAAAATGAAACAAAAAAATGTAGTTCCCTTGGAATAACCAATTTCAAGGACAGGAATGTCTGAGAGGTGTTATCACTGTATATCTCTTTCACATGCCTCTAAAATTTTTTTTTCTTTTCTTGAGCTTTGAATAGGGATAATTTCGTGAAAGAGAAATCACAAAACTACAGTGAGTACGAAGAAAATATTTTAATAAAATACTCAATACAGTATTTCCCTGTAGGGGCTTTTAAGAAGTGAGAAGCCAAAGGAAATAATTGCCACTTTTGGGAATCCAGTCCTAAATGAGACAGGAATGTTCTTAGCCTTTCTCCAAAGCTCTTTGCCCAGTTCCGCCAACAGGCTGCCATTAGGAGGACGAGGAAACCTGCAAAGGTCACTGTGAAGAAGTGACTGAACACAATCTGTTTAGAAGCAGCCAGAGATAAGCAGTTTTTACCTCTGGCTTCTTACCAGATGTAGTATCTGGAAAAAAAGAGAGGGCTACATACTAGCTGATACAAAAGGTGTTAACAGCATACTTTTAGGGTTCCCCCTCATCCTACCTGCATTTCTAGAGGGCCAACGGAAACAGAGAGATCTGTGGTTTCAACCACTAAGCATTTCACACAGAGTCATTCCTTGGCCAGCTTTTGTACTCAAGGTCTATTCCTATTACTGTAATCCTTGGGTTTCAAATTGAGAGAAACAAGAGCATACTATTTCCTATACACAATAGAAGAATATCACTGCAAATACTGCACATATGAAACAAGTGTCAGCCATGAATCCTCCATGTTGTGTGTTACTGTTTATTGACACAGAAAGTGCTGTTGCTTGAATATGAGCATCTGGTGATAGAAGGATAAATTACTGTGTTCCCGCTCTAGTACAGTCTGACAGTGCTTTGCATAAACCACCAGGTGTGTCTTGCTGTCATGATTCTGATGTGTTCTGATTTCCTTCTGGAGTCATAAATTGCACCTTTGGCACCATGAGGGATGAGTTGTTCCTTCGGATGGAGTTGTTTCTCCTCATAGAATTGTTTCTCCTCATGGAATTGCGCTTCCTCAGAGAATTTTGATGGGACAGCTCACTCTTCTGGAGGGTCTGAATCAGGATGGAAGGCTTCTCATCCAGCTCTCGGGCACTGCACCTGGGAGCAGCTACTTTCACAGTGTTGCCAAATTTAGAGTAATCCACAGAATACACTCCCTCCTCCTCAGTTACAATAGACACAAAGCGATGGCCCCATTGGATCTCTTCAGCGATATAGGAGGTTCTCGCTTGTGTGGTGATGCCGGTAGTTTCGACCACTCCTTCCAGAATCACTATGACCTCTAGGTCTTGGTTGGCGAGGTCAGTTGCTGAGATGTCGTACAAGGGGCTGCGCTTGTCAATCACATGGCAAATGATCAGAGGGGCCACCAGAAAAATGTTGTTACTCTCAATTGGGTTATCAACAGGAATGTCCAGCTGGTGAATGGGCACCACCTCCCCTTCGGGGGTAGTTGTCTTCTTGACCACCTGGATGCGCACTGAGGCACTGATGATCATGCTCTTCCTTAGGTCCCCCACACGGAACATGAAGCACAGTTTGCCATTTCGGACAGCAATCACTGCATGGCGGCTGAAAATCAAGGTCTCTGCCCTTCTGTGAGCCTGAGCTGTTTTCATAAAAATGCAGCCCAACATGACTGCATTGATTATCAAACCCACAATGTTCTGGAGAATCAAAACTGTGATGGCCAGAGGACATTCCTCTGTCATCATTCTCCCTCCAAATCCGATGGTCACTTGAACTTCAATGGAGAAGAGAAAAGCAGAGGTGAACGATCTGCAAGGAAGGACATCAAAAAATAGTGCCATCAGATCAAATTTTGAACAATGAAATAACATGCCAAGCTGAATTTTCCATTTTCTCCCTCCAAAGGCTATTAAATGCTTTTGGAAAGACTTGGCCACTTAACTTGTCAAATGTCTGATTCTAAACACAAGCACTTTCTCTCTCTATCTCTCTCTCATTGGAATGCGTCTACTTCCAGACTTCTGGGAAACGGTTCTATTGTTTTCTATGTCATGTAACGATGGACCTACTTATAGGAAAGCATTAAAATAATAAGTTAAAATAATAAACCCATACTTGTATTTATAGGCATATTTTGTGAAATACTTTCACAAAGGCGTAGTTTACTTGGTGAAACTTCCTACCAGGTAGATATTTATTAGTCATTGCATATCTGAGTGTAAGTGACTGGAGTCATATGGGAAGGTCCTGAATAATAAGTGAACTTTTTATTATTTACAACCCTGAAAGTCATATTCATTGGCTAACACTTATTGTGTATCTTATACAAAGAAAGCATAGTGCTAAAAGGTGGTATAAAACACATCATGTAAAAGTACTAGTATTTTTCATAAAAAAGAATGTTTTGCCATTTGGAAAGAAAACTTTTGTTTTCTTGTATCATTTTGTTCTAGAATTCTTGAGAATAACTTGGGATATTAAAGGAAAAAATTGAGGCAGAGACTAGTAAGTGACTGTCTCAAGATCAAATAATTAATGAGAACTTGAATCTTCTCAGTTCTGGCTTGGTGCTCTGAAAGAGGGAAAGGGAAAGAGAGAGAATAAGTGTCAGTATTTTCTTGGGAAGCTTTTTCAAATTGCACATCTCTTCCATATTTCAATGCAAACACTGATTTGGTAGGTCCAAGGTCGAACTAGGTAAGACTTACCTGGAAAAGCTCTCAGATAAGTCTGATTTATCCTTTTGCTTAAGATGCACCACATTTGGTTATTCTGAAGATTAATGTATTCACTTAACTACATATCCTATACTGCTGTGACTTCTTAACAAAAACAGGGTTAGTTCTGTGTTTGCCCCCAGTGCCAATTTCAAACTTCTTTAATTTTACAGAAAGTTAACTACATACAGGCTATCCGTGTTACCTATCCATGTGCTTTTGTGCAACACAGTGAGGGGGAAGCAGAAATAATTCTTTTGATTAGCCTTTAAGTGGAATGTGAAAATTTATTTTTTAAGCCCTTTTGTTGCCAAAAAGATTCATGGAAAACCACAATAATTACTTTTTGCACTAGCTACACAGATGTCGTATGATCCAAAAACTCGGCGAAGAATAAGCATGGACCCCAGACGAAAGGCTTGGACCCAACGCTGCTTTCTAATAACATCTATATACCTCATGGATCAGCCTGACGATGAATATTCCCAAATGTCTCGCTTTAACCAATTGAGGGATTATTCATGTGTCATATTTTACATATTGTTTATTTTATGAACAATTTTAATTCTAAACATTATATAGTGCAAGACCCAGCCTTTTATGGACACCTATCATGCTAAACACCCTTAAAAGATGAAAATGTGCAGTTGTTCATTTGTTCTGCTACAGAGGGAGTTAGGCTGAATAAGAAGAAAAATGCTGGTTTATTTTCTGACTCATATTGGAAAGTCATCCACATGAAAGGGAAAGTAAGCCACTCTAAAATGAGAATGGTAAAATTTATTTGGACATATTGGTGAGTAACCATCACAATAAGTTGTTTTTAATTTCGATGAAATGCTGGGACACTGAACTTCTGAAAGGAAATATAAAGAATGAGAACATCATTAGGCATCTTTTAAATCCCCTTTGAGAGAGAATAGAGATTTACTGTTTCTATATTTTTGGTGAAAAAGATTGTATTATGTACAATTGGTTATGAGTAAGCTGCATGCTGAGATTAAACTATAAATAGTACCATAACATTGAAATATAATTAGTAGGATTTTAACCTTAAAATATGTCAAGTAACTTCTTTTTTTTAGGTAAGAAGTGCAATTAAAAATTGTCATTCTGATAAAATCAGCTCTGTCTCAATGTATTTGCGACACCATTTCTCACAATAAACTGATTGTTCCCACCAGCATCGGGGGAGTGAACCTGCTTCGGAACACATCTTGGTGGAAAATAAGAGCTAGCACTAAAACAGCTTTTAACAACCAGTGCACTCCGTAAATTCTTTAAAAAAAAAAAAAAGCATTGAAAGGATGTCACTTTTGATGATACATCTTTAACAAACTGCCTTGTGACTTCTTTTTCACAGGAAAAGCCAATATACTTGTCTTATAATTAAAATCCATCATTTGTTTTCGAGGCTTATCATTTTTGTTTATCTCTTTTTATGACTGTCTACTGCATGTTTATTAAAAATTTATCTCGATATGAAAGTGACTTACCAACATCCATGCCCGTAAATTTCTTAAAGAGAAATATTACAAATAATGATATTTGACCCTACAGATGCCTGTTACAGTGTTTTAATTGTTTCCTTTGGATCTGCTATGCTGGTGATCACCCACATTTTTCATCTTTATTTTCTTTGTGACAAAAGTCTATGAAAAGTTCAAGACAAGAAAATAATATCTACTTGTTGACGAAGGATCAATCCAATATATTTTTCTCTCCTCAAAATCCGAGCTGAAATCAGTGACGTGTGATTTCTGCACACAAATGCTATATCCCTCCCTGATATGTTGGCATTGCTGTCACTTAGGAAATGTGCGAGGACGGACAAGGTCACGGGCTGGGCTTCTGCTTCTTGCAGTGGTATGCTAATTTCAGAAGATTTCAGGGTCAGTAAAGATCTCATTCTTTACAGTTGCCTGACAGATTGGTGCTTGTTCAAGTTGTTTTGCTTTGTACACTATGTAGATTTGGAATATTACTCAGAAAATGTCTTGGCAAAGTTTCCAGCATTATTACCATTGTTTCGCTTCAGAGTGAATATTTTTGCAATTGATATAAATGATTTCTTTCTGTCTTCCAACAAAACAAATTAAAAGACAGATCATCCCAACTAAGTGTTCTTAGGCCATGTGAAAATATGAGGAGAATCGCTGAAATCAAATTCATTTTACTTACTTTTGAAACACAATGTAAGAGAAAGAGCAAACATTAGGCTACCTGAGGATTATCTTGTCCCTATTCTATTAAAGCTTGTAAAGAAAACTCCAACATTTAGTCAATTCTCTATAATCTCTTCCAGGCAAAACTTGGCGCAATTTCCATTAAAAACTACTTTTTTCTAGTTCTGCGTCTCAATATAACTTTTACTTTTGGAATCCAATGCAAGCAGCCAGATATTTAAGATAATCTTGATAGAGAAGGGCTTACTTATATCTACTTATTTCATTTTTAGTGGATCTTGAATCTCGGATACCTCTCCACCAGTGTTTTCCCATTTCCCTTGCAATTTCTGAAAATGTCATGAGTAGGAGAAGTCAGGGAAAAATATTACTAGCATTTGCACAGTATTTTTTGTCGCTCAAGAGATATTTCCTTGAGGATGGGGGAACGACGGACATCAGCTTTTTCATACTGAAAACTGAATGTGTGCTTTTTCTGAGTAAGGCACTCTGTGGACTCCTTTGAACCACAACCATTCTTTAAATAACCAATACAGTATTTTTAAAGCTCACCGGAGGGATCAACGCTGGCGTTTTCAGGGTCTCCTCATCCATAAAGCTGCATTTAAAAAGATTCTTAATGTGTTAGATTAGGGTTTTTCCCACTCCTTTGTGCCCGAAGGCACTTAAAGCAAATGCTTTATTTCACTTTCAACAAATTAACCGTGATAGGAGAGCAAGGCAGTTTAATTCTTTTTTCTATACTGTTGTCAATCCCTGCCTCATCCCACTGCATTCTTACCTGACATTAGTCACACAAACAGTGGACTCCAAACCACTTTTCTCCATTCCACTTTTCTCCATGTAGGCGTAGATGTCCCCGTGGGCAAAGGCCACCAGCCACCACATGATGGCGAAGAGCAGCCAGCTGCAGAGGAACGACATGGTAAAGATGACCAGCGTGTGGCGCCATTTCAGGTCCACCAAGGTGGTGAAGATGTCCTGCAGGAATCGTCCTTGCTCACGGATGTTCTTGTGCGCCAGGTTGCACGCCCCGCTCTTGGCGATGAAGCGGGCTTTGGGGAGGCGGTCCCGGACGCGCGGCTTGCGCAGGTTCTCCGCCGCGATGCGCGCCAGCACATACTCCTCGGGGATGATGCTCTTTCTGGCCAACATCGTCCTGTCACCATAGCCAGCCTATTCACCTGTCTCGGACCTGCCTCTCCTTCCCTCGGGACGTCCTCCTGCACAAGGGAAACGACGTTTGACAACTTTCTCCTCCCCCATGTCCTCCCCTCTTCACTTCTTGCATTCGGGGACATGTCTATACGTCCCAGGTGCCATGCAAAGCTAAGGTGTGATTTTAGGGATCCCAACACGAATCTAGTTTTGTGCTTGAGTTCTGGGACCGCGGAGAAATTATTTGGTCTGGATCGGGACTGCTTCAATTTTCCTTATCGTTCTGAACACATATGGGCACAGCCTTAAACAGAACCGGGAGCCTTCCTGCAAACAGAAGGCTCAACGATAATTCTGAGATTAGCCGCGTCTGTAGATCAGGGAGGGCAAGGATACAAACACGCGGCGTCTATGATGAAAGTGAAAGCCAGCTGGGTATCACGATCCAGTTATTGCCTAGACGTTATAGCAGTATTAAAAGTAAAGAGAGGAAATCCTTCCTCCGTTATTTTTAGAAGGAGGCAAAGAAAAGGCCGTGGCCTCTTGCGCAGTATAAATAACATGTTTAGTGCAATGTGACAGAATAATAATGAGCGGTGTGCTACGTAACTTGAAAATGAGGAAGTATTTAAGGTTTTCAAGAAGTTCGGATTGCATTTAAAAAAAAGAAAAAAAAATCCCATCGGAACGCATAACATAAATGGAAAACTTTACAGCGAAGGGATCAAACGTAGAGGCTGCAGGAAAAACCCGGACGACCGCCCGCGGGCTGCAGATCGAGTGGAGAGAGCGTGCCCCGAAAAGCGCATCCAGCACTGTAAACCTCTGCTGTGTTGGGCATTTTAAATCATTTGCGGGGATGCGAACAGCCCCCCCCTCCCCTCCCCGGGAGGAGCGCTGGAACTTACAGAGTCCGGGCCGCGGGCGCGGCGGCTGCACCTCCCTCCACCCGCCGGCCGACCGCGGGCGGGTCCCGCGCTCTCCCATCCCGGCGCGCGGGTGCAGGGACCGCGAACGCCGCAGGGCCGGATCCGGGGGCCGCGCGTCCTAGGAGAGGAGTTAAAATAATAAAAGGTGCAACTGGATCTGGACGCGGGAGGGCTCGAGGAAGGGGGATGGGTGTGGATCTTCCCCTCCCCCTGCCCCGCTCTACTCCCCCGGCCGTGGCTCCGGGCGCAGGAGGGGCTGGGGGGAGAGGACCTTGGGGGTGATGCTCCACAAACCGGCCTCCCAGTTCCCGCTTCGACGCGCGCCAGACCTCGGAGGCCGCGGGAGCCGGCGAGGTGGAGGCGGGAGGGGCGGGGGGAGGCGCGTCCCGCCGAGGTGGGGAGCCGGCCCGAGGGAGGGGCAGAGGGCGGGCGGGGGGGCGGGACCCGGGGAGCGGCTCTGCCCCAGGAGCCGCGACCCCCGGCCGCCAGCTTGACCCCCTCGCCTTTAAAAGGCTCCGCGCTCCGAGGAGAGCACTCGCGAGGCCAAGTTCACTGACGTAAAGGGAATTTATTATTATTATTTTTTATTCTTATTTTGTAATCTGGGTAGATAACTGGGCCACTTAAGAGCGAATAAAACCGGATGCAGAGATCAGAAAAACAGTTTTCCGAGGTGTGCAAGCTGTGCGCACACATTCACGTCACATTAAATTTGCATCTAGCGGGGATGATGCAGGTGGAAGAGGTTTTGGAACCCACTACGGTCAAGCGTTTTTCACCGGCCAAAGCTGGTTCTCAGGGAATCAAACGCGCGCGCGTGCACACACACACACACACACACACACACTAACCCCTCTGCCTGCCCTCCCCACCCCCCCCCACAGAAGAAAAACACCAGTTGAGGTCTCCCCCAATGAAAAAGTTTACCCCCCAAAAAAGGGATCGCTGTCAACACTTTAGAACCCAAATGGCTGTGCTTCAGTACTTGGTTACTTTCTGAAATGTTGCAGCTTCTTGGTCTCGTCTAGATGGTCTCAAGGATAAAACAGAGCAGTTGCGCACAAGATTATATAGTAAATATCTTTCTATAGCTTTTGGAATAGGAGCCAGCAAAGACAAATGTACTTTCTCCCACAGGTCAGGCCTCCTGATTTGGCACTTGTGTTAATGGAAACTTTAATTCTTGGAAATTTCACGTATTTTCCAAGACTCAGGGCAGAAAGCTATGGAGCATAAACATTGTGCTCATTTAATTACCAAAAGACCTAAAATTAGTCTTTAATAAAGGCAATGAAGAGCTTTTTCCCATTGTGGGTAGGTCTGCTTAACCCCTTTCAGCCCGGGGTTGCTAGTCCATCAGTGGCAGCTCTCATCTCTCCTGATGTTAATTTTTACAGTAATTTATGTAGCATTTATGTATGTGTGTTAATCCCCTCATTGTTGTATTTTACAATGGAGTTTGGTGTACAACGTATTCCCTATTATTTTAACCCAGAGAACATTCACCAAGCACTTTCTCACCCTTTTCTGAAGGGTTTGGGGTTTTTTTAGGCTTTTGTGTATAAAACCACAGTTGCTGTTCTGAAGAGGCAGACAGATATAGTAAGAGAAACAAGACTTTGATAATAAACTCCAATACAAGCAAGGATGTGATTAGAATGAGAAAAGGAAATACAACCATTGCCATAGGAATTCAGATGAGAGATATTAAGACATAGACAATTAAGGAAAGCTTCATGGATTAATTGACATCTGACCCAGTCTTCAGACCAGATATATTTGGGGTGCAAAAAAGCACAGAAAGGAGATTCTGCAGAGAGGAATCATCAGGAACAAAATTGTAGAGTGACTGACAAGAGTAGACCATGTTTTAGTAACAGAACTAAATAAATTAGCATCGACGAAGTGAGATCAACAAGATAGCAGGATTGGACGCTTGAGTCCGAGGTTGCCTGGGGAGCCTCTGTCACCACTCTACTCAACAATATGGGTTTTTCATGTACTTGTCCCTTATGAGACTGAAGGCTCCTGGAGGGCAGGGCTGGGGCTTCTCTATCTTGTGTCCTAAGCCTCTGGCCTATCACAGCTTAATTGACAGAGGTATTGAAAAAATACTTTGGAATCCATGCACAGTAAAGATAAGGCTGCATACCACATCAGGGATTTGAAAATACATGCATGGATGGCCTTAAATGCTCAACAAAGGAGTCGGGGCAATTTTCAGTAGGTAGGGATAAGCCATGGAAAGATTTTTGATTAGAAAACAACCCAGTGAGCCTGATTTAGTAGAATTGATCAGGAAGCAGGGGCTATGATGACTTTGGGAGTTGCATTTCTGAGTAGAGTCCCTTGAGCTCCAAAACTGTGATTGGCAGAAAGGATACTGGAAACTATTATATCAATTAGAGAAGGAATGAGGTCTGGGCCTAATAAGCAAATATATACAAAAGGAATGTTATACAAAATCAGTAGTGAGAGAGGGAAAAATCAGAGCTGACTGTGGTATTTATTGTGGTGACAGAGAAATAACAATTGACCCTTGAACAACATGGGTTTCAACTGTGCTGGTCCACTTCTAGGAGGAGTCTTTTTTTTTTTTTTTTTTTTTTTTTAGGAGGAGTCTTTTTGACAAATACAGTATAGTCCTGTAAATGTATTTTCTCTTCCTTGTGATTTTTGTAATAATGTTTTCTTTTATCTAGTTTACCATATTGTAAGAGTACAGTATGTATTGCATATAACATATGTGTCAGTGAACTTGTTTATGTTATCCATGAGGCTTCCAGTCAAAGTTAAGTGATTAGTAAGTATTTTTTTTGGGGGGGATAGTCAAAAGTTATACACGAATTTTCAACTGCATGTGGGGTCGGCACTCCTAATCCTCAAGTCATTCAAGGGTTAATGGTATTTATTATTGATTGATATCTAGCTTCTCTCCCTTCTGATCTTCTCATATTATGGCCCAAGTATGAACATCTAAATTTCCCTTGAGAAATTTGTTAAGGAAAGCAATTAATTTTTTAAGAGCACGTTTACTACTTAAGGCTTATTTTATTGGACTACTTATTTAATCACTATTTTGCTGCCATCCACTAAAAGTTACACGTATTTTCTTGACTGTTCCATAATTTTCCTCTTTCTTCTTTCAAGAGTGAAGACCAATTTGTGCACCCCTCTTGAGGAGGTCAGTAATAAGTTTAGAACAAAGCTAGCTTTTAAAATCTTATGATTTTCTTGCCTTTAAGATGAAGAATTCTGTTAGAATCTGTTCATGTTGCATACCAGAGAAATTTATGCAACTGGGAAGCAATTCAAGGATATCTGTTCACTTTTAAGTAAACATCTGTTAGGTTCCTTTTGGACCCTATAGGCATTTTATTTGTGAATAAAGAAGTTTCTACAATTCCTATTCTCCTAGAAACAAAGTTTGTCAGGTGCCTTCAGACAAGTGGAGGAAGTATTAGGGTGATGCTTTGCCCAGTTGTCTGCTGCTTTAATTATCAAATACCAATCAGTGAAGTTCTTGAAAGTACTCTCCAGATAAAGGGTTAAGTCCTTGCATTTAATGACCTTGCCTTTGACTAGACTTGTGAATTTCGAACTCTTGGACTTGATGAGCCATATTAGATGTAAGAATTTGGAAAGTCTTCAAAATGACAATGGAAACGATTCATGTTAGGAGCCCAAATAATGGTTGGTCTATTTGCTTGGTATGCTGCTTTATTAGTGTCCTCATATAAACCACTTTGGAACATATTGCTTGGGAATCAGCTTAATAAAACTGTTACATAAACTAGTAATCAAAACAGCATGTTATAAACTCACTTTTTTTGAGTTATCATGAAATGGAAATGACAATATAACTCTTCTTGCTTATCTGTTCCAGTGAGTTTAGAGAACATTTCTTTTTGATACATATTTCTATTTATGTACAAAAAAACCTCACTGTCCATGAAATTAGGTCACCCCATTTCTTTAAGGGTATCCATCAGCATCATTTGTGGAAAAGAATCTATTCAGTTTGCATGCTCAACTCCTTGAACATATGCCATCTCACAGGTGTGGATCAGCAGGTCAGGAAGGGAAGCATTAATAACAATCACTACCTTTTCATACACACCTAGGTGAACAAAACAAAGCCCCTGCACCAGGCATTCTGAGGGAGGAAGCTGTTAGCAAACAAGTAAACTGAGTAATACATTATGTAGTTATCAATGGTGTCAAGAGTTAGAAGGAGAATAAAGCAGCGTGGTAAGTTTTGAAAGTAACTGGAGCCAGAAATTGGCCATTTTACATACAGTTCAGAAAAGTCCTCTTTAAGAAGGTGGGATTTGAACAAAGGATTAATCAGGTAATCAACAGGGCTTCAGGAAGCTCAAGAACAAGTATAAAGGAAATGATTTGGTGTGTTCAACGAACAGGAACAAGATCAATATATTGAATGGAGAAGAGAAAAAGCAGACAAGTTGGGAAAAGTGACAAGGGTATTCACTGATCTATTCATCTCTCCATTTACCCAAAGAATATAGATAGAGAGAATCTGCCTATACTAGGCTTTGAAAAACATTGACCTAATCCTTGATACAGCTATGCTGGGTTGTTTCCTTCCTTCTATACATGAGTCTGTTAAAGTACAGCTAAATGAATTAGCCAAAATCAAATACTTAGTAGATGAAATGTTACAACAAACTCAAAACATCTGATCCCAAATCCTGTGCTTTTCTCCCTGGACAGCATCTCAAAGGGATGGTTGTTATTCCATCATTCAGCTACATGAGAAACACCTGGTAACATGATTTTATGCCCCTCCAGACTTTTATTGAGCAAGGATAGAATAAGATATAAAATCCTTGGCCTCAAAGTGAAAATATCTTTAAATGAGAAGGTTTAAATACTTCTAATAAAATAAAGCCCACTTAAAAACTCCCCTGGAGATTCTCTTGCCCCTCAGGTATAAGAAACTCATAGAATTGTCATGAGGACAAGGTGCCACAGTCCCTCTAAAGTGCTCAGGAGACTGACTGGCCTGTAGTAAGTACTTAATAAATGTTGGTTCTTTTTATTATTACTTAAAGTCGATTTAAATAACACAGTGTGTTACTAGCTTCAGAGGTAGAATTCAGTGTTTCATCAGTTGTCAGTTCTTATTAATATAGTGGGCTGGTTTCGGTTGGGTGATGGTCAAAAATAACTCGGAGCTGGGTTTGGAGGTGGGAAGGGAGAAGGTACAAACCCACAGATTCCTTTGACTCTTAGTTAACTATCTTTCCTAACCTCAGACTAAGAAGAAATGACAATACCATTTTCATTTTATAGACTTGAGGATTATTTTTGAGACCTCACTGACCTTCAGATTGCTAACTATCCAAACACTTGTACTGGTATCTCTTCAACTTTTGAATTTAATCAAGACACTGAGGGCTGAAAAGAAGCCAGCCAAGACCCTGATAATACAATAAGGACCCAGGAAGTCAACCTGTCTGTTTTACTTTAATAGCGTCTCCAAGGGCAAAGTGGTTCCTTCAATCAAGTAGAAAGTACCTGTGGCAATTATTTTCGGCCGGCAGGGCAAAAAATGCTGGTACTAAATAAAGCTGGTGAGGTCTCTTCCAAGAGAAGATGAGGAAGAGTGGCTGGAACTGTTCGTTTTTCTAGGCCTTGAAATTATGCTTTTATATTCTTGTGCCAAAGAAAGACAAGTTCACATGAGCCTGGGATCTGTCTTGCCATAGGAATTCTTCACAGGTTTTTCTGAAGCTCTTAGTGAAAGAGCAATTCCCAACAATGTCCTGATCTATTGCTAAGCTTTCACGTCACAATGTTTTAAAGAATCAGTGACTCATATGGTGCTTGGAAAGAGAAATCTGACATTTTCCAGAACTCCCTGTAGGGTGATTCCTTCTTGCCACCTTTAAAAATGCCAGTTGCAGAAGGGATTATAGAGGTTGAAAGTTTTAAAGTGATATTTAGACTCCATGATCATTTGCCAGGATTTTCTTCCCCCACTATTAAGTGACCTGGATTCTCCTTTAGGTAAAAATTATCTGTGCCAGAAAAGCTTTCACAAAGTCATTTTTTTCTAAACAGGTTCATATTAGAATTAAATATTTGATATTTGTTACTAATTTAAAATGCCAAATTACCTCACTTATTACCTCACTTATTGTTAGAATAAATAGGGTAATAATATGATCTTTCTGTAAACCTACAGAAGTTTATTATGCAGCTGGGTCAATCATTTTTTTTAAAAATTGAGGAACTGGGGAAGATGTATGAAATATGCTTAACCCTTTGTTTAAGTTCACAGAGTTTGGAGTCTGAAAGATGTGGGATCGGTTGCCAGTTCTGCCCCTTATCTTAGTTGGTGGCTTTGAGCAACATACTTCATCACTCTGAGCCTGTTTCCTCTTCTGTAAAATGGACACATTAACATCTACCTCTCAGAGTTGTATAGATTAAATGACGTGGGTATGTAAAGGATGTAGCACAGGCCAATGCACTTAAAACATAGTATCTTCTTTAAAAATTAGAACTTTGCTACAACCTCCTGAATTAGTATTTAATTAACTTATCACTTACTATTTCAATATTTTCCTTTCCTGCATTTGTAAGTATTTTCGGGCCAGTAGTCCATAATGATGGTGATAGCAGGCATGTTTTTCTCCTTAGTGATTTTGAGAAAATGCTTCCAGAATATGTAATTTACATAGTTATCATTTTAACGTAGTGTGCTCTTTCTACTTTTCTAGGTTTTTTAAAATTAATAATGGATGGTGAATTACATAAAATACTTTTACCATATATCAAAGTTATCTTTTTGTTGCTTCTTTGGCCAAATAATATGGTAAATTAAAGCACTGGATTAAAAAAAACATTGAATTATTTTTACATTCCTGAGATAGATTGTATGTGGTCATGGTGAATTATTATTTTAATATAAGGCTGAATTTTTTTAAAGATTTTATTTATTTATTCATGAGAGACACACAAAGAGAGAGAGAGAGAGAGAGAGGCAGAGACACAGGCAGAGGGAGAAGCAAGCTCCTTGCAGGGAGCCCGACATGGGACTCCCTCCCAGGTCTCCAGGATCAGGCCCCAGGCTGAAGGTGGCGCTAAACCGCCGAGCCCCCGGGCTGCCCTGAATTGCTTTTATTTAGGATTTTTGCATCAATATTTATTAGTTAGATTGGTCTGTATTAGTCTGTCTGTGTTTTCTCTGCCTGGTTTTGGATGAAGGTTATGAATCTTTTAAATTTTAATTATATATTTATTTTTTAAAAAGATTTATTTGAGGGAGAAAGAGAGATAGTGAGAGCAAGCATGCGGTGGGGGTGAGGGGATGGGAGATGCAGAGGGAGAGAGAATCCTCAAGCAGACTCCCTGCTGAGTGTAGAGTCCTGGGCTCCATTCAAGGACCCTGAGATCATGACCTGAGCCCAAATCTAGAGCCAACAGCTTAACTGATTGAGCCACCCAGGTGTCCCCCCCACTTCCTTTTTTTTTTTTTTTTTTGAAGAAAAAACCAGTGTGCAGGGCCGGAGCAGGATTGGGTGGGGGGGCGGCGGTACAGGAGCAGAGGGAGAGGGAGACAGAGAATCTTAAGCAGGATCCACATCAGTGTGGAGCCCAGTGTGGGGCTCCGTCCTATGATCCTGAGATCCTGACCTGAGCTGAAATCAGGAGTCAGAGGCTAAACCAACTGAGTCACCCAGGCACCCCAGGTTATGAATCTTTATAAAAAGAATTGATGCAGATTCTTTCTCTACGGATTTGAATAGTTTAAATAAGATACCGATTAGCTCCTCCTCGAAAATGCAATAATTTTGAAATCATCTGAGTCTGAAATTTTTTTAGGAGTAGTTCTTGGCTGTTTGGTTTTGTTTTTTTTTTTTCCCCCTGACACCTCTGTTTCAGACCTTATAATGCTGTCCTTCATATCTTCTCATTATGCTTCCTATTTTCTATCAGCTTGTTCTGTGCTGCTGGGTACATTCTAGATGTTTCCAATGGAAAGAAGTCTCTCATCATCTAAGCTTAATTGATGTTTTAAATTGTCCATTGAGTTTTTTATTTTAATGGCTTTTTTTTTTTTTTACTTTACTAGTTCTATTTGTCTGTTCTAAAGTAATCTACTTTTCCTCACCTTTTAAAAACCTCTACACAACCACATGACTGGCACGTGGATCACAGTTATGTGGTCATAAAATATGACTATCACCCTAGATTTCCTCCTGCCCCTTTGCAGACTGCAACTGCGCCCTCCCAGAGCTAACTCTATAAGGACTTGTTTCATCATCCATTCATTTTACTTGTCAATGAATTGTGTGTGTATGGGCTCCTATAGTAGGTACTCTTCAGTACCTGACTTCCTGTACTCCACATATTTGTGAGATTTGGCTATGTTGTTTTTTCAGGTATTTCATTGTGTGAAGAAACCACCAAATGGTAGTTATTTATCCATTCTCTCGCTGATGGGCATTTGGGCTCTTTTGGGGGCTTTTTGACTATTATGAATAAAGCTGCTATGAACATTGCTGTACAAGTCTTTTTGTGGACATAAGCACTCATTTCCCTTGGATACACGCTCAAGAGGGAAACTGTTGAGTACTGGTATAGGCACATATTTAGCCTTAGAGAAACTGCCTATTTTCCATATGGGTTGTGCCTTTTTCATTCCCTTCAGTGATATATGGGAGTTCCAGTTTCACCAGAGCTTGCTATGGTCAATCTTTGTAGTTTTATTTGTCATCAGTCTTTATAGTTTCAGCTATTTTTATTTGCATTCCTGGTAAGGAATGATGTTGAGCACATTTTTACACCCTTATTGGCAAACAGACATATTTTTAAACCTCTTATAGATTGTTTTAATGTTTCTAGTTCTTGTACTAATCTTCCTATTTGTTGTGTCTTTTGTTTCTCATCATGGTGGTTCATTTTCTCATGTGGTTCTAATTTTGAATGTGAATTAATTCTGTTGGTTTTTTTTTTCTCCTTTCCAGGAGACCTAGGTTATACCCTAACAGACTAATTTTGCATTTGCCCTTTCTAGAACCCCAAGGATTTCAATATTTTAAAGCCATTTTTATATAATATCTCAGCTTGAATATATCATCTCACCATTGTAACGTTGGAATCATGTCAATTTTTAAGAGACGAAAAAGCTTATTCTGTGACTTAAGAAATAATCCCATATAATACTATTAAGATGTGGTATATGTAGTGGATTCTCAATATCAATATTTCATGTCAGAATGTGCTTTTCAAATAATAAAATCCTTTCATCACCATTTAATTAGAGAATCACAAAAACTCAATGAAGCTGACAGAGTAGTTATCATGCCTTTTTGTTTTCCTTTTTGCAAATGAGGAAATGGAAATTCAGGTGTTAAATGATTAATCCAAGGCTACACATCCAATATGTGATAGAGCCAAGACTAGAACTTCTAATTCCTGGTCCAGTTCCTTTTTCAAAATATTCTCCACAGGCATAATTATTCTTTATTAAATATCATAGATAGTGTAAATCAGTTATTTCCAAGAGAACTTAATGGATTCATGAATTGAATCATCAGTCTAGTATAGCACATGGTCAGGCATATGGGCTTTCAGTTCAGACTGCCTGAATCTCTGCTCCATGAAACCTTGGGCAAATTAGCCAATCTGAATTCCAATTATAAAATGGTGATAATGTTCACTTCATAGAATTTTTGTCAAGATTAAATGAGATTATACTTATAAGGCTCATATCATATCTCCTCAATATATGTTAGTTGTAATTATTCTTTCATCAAATTTGTTAATGAGACGGTTTATACAATATGCCTTCTACTGGTATCTCAATTGATTTCACATTGTTCTTCTCTTCTTTCCCCCAGGGGTTTTGCTCCTCTCATGTTGTTTGATACAAGATGGTACTAGACATTACAGAGATTATATGATATTTAAATCATAAGTCATTATGTCATCTCTCTGCTTTACTGGCACACATAGCTAAGCTTTATTAAAATATTGTTTAAGCCAAGAATTTCTCATGAAATATTAGGCTTGCTAATTTTTTCCCTAAGTTTTTTGGCCAAAAGCCTAGATGCCTTGTGTTTCCAATATAATATTTTACTGAATTTAATATATGCTAGAAGTTCAGACAAATGGGAACAAAGAAAGAAACTTTTTTTTTCAGGTGAAATCTTGTACCCCAAATCACAGCCTTTTGCCACTTCTCTTTTCCATTCTGCCAATGACACAGCAAATTCAGTGCCTTGGCCAAGAGCTTGGCACATGTAAGTGTCTGAGAGTGACAGGTTCTTGGGAGAAACTGGTGCCTTTATCTGAAGTATGCCTGTAATTGTCCTATGTGTTGGGGATCTTAAAATGGGTGAGAGAGTGCAATTCTAGAGGGGTGTTGCTGCTTGTTTTGAACGGGTGGTTGTGAGAGTGTCTTGTAGGCTGTGAGTTATGCAGTCATTCCCACAGGGAAATAAAACTTGGGCTTAAAAAGTCAATATTTGGAGGTGACTACTTATGGCAGGAGATTTTGATTTGTTTTCTTGTTTAAAAGAAAATTACATCCTTCTTTGGACTTTCCCTCTTTCTGGAGCAAAGTTAGGGTATGGGACCGTGTAAAGAATGTCCAAAGGGTTTAGTCAACCAGCTCACTCTAATGCTCATGTGATAGAAGAATGGTTCTCCCTCCCTTCTTCTTTTTTTTTTTTTTCCAAAGGAAAATAATCAGTAGCCAGCTTGGTATCATCACTCTTTTTCTGAAACTACTGGTTGTAATTTTGGTTTGTATTCTTGCTTTCATGTCACTCTCCAGGCTATGTTAAGTTTTCCACAGCATAGGATATTGCTTCCAATTGGCATATACTATCAGGCCACAGCTTTTTACGCCAGAGGTCAATCCCTGACCCAAAGTGAAGTAGTGAAAAGTTGTTCAGTCATGCATAAGATACAAAGATGAGCTGCACAAAGTAGATTCTTTGTTTAAAACCTTGAAATGGACAATCTGAGAAGTGGAGATAGTTGTGGGCCCTGGTGCTAAAAAATTTCACCTGATATAGGAGTGATTGATAAAGGTCACATGCAAGGTGGATGGAAGGATAGAATGGCGCAGAAGGGTAAAAGGAAGCTCAGAAGCTTGAGACAGAAAGATGGAATGGAGGAGTGGATTGTCCCTAGTCAGGTTAGACCTGGCCCAGCCACATTTGTCCTCAGACTGGATAATTCTGCTTTCCCTAGATTCCAAGGCAGATGTGTCCTTTCAATAGCACCCCCATATCCACACTCCCATCCCCTGGGGGCTAAAGTGCCATCTCTGGAGACAGATCAGTGATACAGAGGTAATTAATATAAATTCTAATCTCAGTTCTTTCCCTATAAAAGAAGTACAATAAAGATGGTTATTTCAAAAGATATCATACTATTTTTAATACACTAGTAAGCTCTGTACTACCTTGATGGATAATCTCCTCAAATCACACCTGATTTACTCAAAGGTGAACACATCGAAGATATTCATAGAATTATTAATCAAGATGAAAAACCCAAGTTCATTTTCCGATAGCATCCCTTAGTAAGGAGACAACCACTTTTCTTTCACAGATATGCAGCCCGGGTTCATTACCTTTATGACAACCATTATCCTCTTCCTGTTGAACTAAAAAGAGTCTGCCCAGCAATATGTTACCATGGTTATCTTAAAAAATAATAGAAAAAACCCTTTGATTCTCTTATTACTGGAAACACATTCTATGATATATCTAGAAGTGAAATGTCTTCCTAAAGTGGCATTAGAGCTAGAAGATACACTTATAATTATGATTATAAGAATTTCTCTTTATGCCATCCATTGTAGGCATCTGTATTTGACTTAACTATGCATTGTATTAATATGTGATGAAAAGATTCATGTAGGTTTATTCTTCTATAAGACAACAAGATAAAATGTGAACAGATATGTGCATGTAGGGGGGTGGCATGCACAGGTTGTGAGGTGTTGGAGGATACATTGTAACCTGTGAAAGATGGTTAACAGTACACTTTAAGGGATTTAAACAGTGGAGAATTCTGTTTATGTCTACATTCGAAGGCATGATGAACATTTAGGGTATCTGAAAGAGATTAATTTTTTTTAATTCGCTCTACTTAACTAGTGTTGGAACAAAACCCCAACTACTGTGAGTCAAAGAGCAAATACCTAGATATGGAAGAGCTGGTCTAAATCCACTTGACTCTGATAATATTAAAGGTCAATAGTCTTTCACTTAACAATTACTGATAATGTGTATAAATAGTGCATATTGTAGCTCTAAAAGAAAAATGGGAATGAAGTGGCATTAAGCAGTATTGTGCTGTTGTTATTTATGAACACATTACTTATTTTATGCAGTGGGCAGATTAAATGATAAAAATAATAGAAAAAGAAGCTCTTTGTCTCTAGTATGAAGTGTATAATTGCAGATGATGTGTGATGGTTAGTGGCACGAAGGTCACAGAGGGCATTCTTCTTAGAGCCAATTAACTGGCAGGTAAGACTTTCTTGATCAATTTAGAAAGAGGGCATTGGTCACCATAGTGTGAATGGCTAAGGGCAATTTGTTACTACCCATAGAAAAAAATATTATTTATTTAAAAAAGATTTTATTTATTTGAGAAAGAGGGAAGGAGAGCATAAGCTGAGGGAGGGGCAGAGGGAGAGGAAGAGGAACATGCAGACTCCAAGCGGACCAGGGAGCCTGACATAAGGCTCGATCTCACAACCCGGGGTGAAATCAGAAGTCAGACGGTTGAACCACCTAGGCACCTCAAAGAGAAAAAATTCCTATGTAGTAGATATATAGAATGAATATATTGACCTTCACATATCAGTGATGATGACAACACCTGTAGAAAAAAAGATAAAGGTGGAAAGGGGAATAACTATGACAGATAACTTACTTGCTTTCCATATTGTGAGGCATCAATAATGAAGTCTACCCAAAGTTTTCACACTTATGGACCGTGAACATTTGGAAATATGACTCTAAATTCAGCAGAATAATGTACAGATGATTCAATAGCAAATTCAGATGTGGGGGAAAAAGGCTTTGCATCTTTGTGAAGACATTTTCCCCTTAGATTCTACATTGCTGATTAAATAAAAGAAAATAGCATTCAGAACCCCAGTTGATATCTTCTCAGGTAAAGATTCTTCTCAGGTAAGATTCAGTTCATTTAACTCAACGTTTCTTTCATGATGGAACTAAGGGGTTCACTCAGTGACACCAAGAGGCTCATTTCGGTCATCTGGAAGACGGTAACGTCAGGAAAGAGAGGGAGCATGTGAAAATCACCTTCATCTTCTCTGGCTCCATGTTATCATAACAAAAGAGACTATGTGATGACTGAGGTAAACAAGTGATTCCCAAACTTGGCTAGTTATGACTCTTATCTGGAGAAATTTGCTAGAAATACATATACAAGCCCCTTATTGGAAAGTTTGAGCGAGGTGAACCTTACTAGTGCTGGAGAAAAACCGTTGGGAATGATGTGTAGTTGCTCAAGAAAAAAATAAACCTGAGTTCCAGAACACATCCTTTTGACTACTGTTACTTATGCTAAAATGCTAAAATGAAAAGACTGCATTTTTTATTCTTTCACTTTTTAAATTTAAATTCAATTAATTAAAATGTGATTTATTATTCGTTTTAGAAGTAGAGGTCAGTGATTCATCAGTTTTATATAATACCCAGTGCTCATTTTATTGTGTGCCCTTCTTAATGTCCATCACCCAGTTACCCCATCCCCCAACCCCTCATCCTGTGTCCCCTCCAGTGACCCTTAGTTTGCTTCCTTTTTTTTTTTTTTTTTTCTTAGTTTGCTTCCTGGTTAAGAGTCTCCTATGGTTTGTCTCCCTCTCTGATTTCATCTTGTTTTATTTTTTCCTCTCTTCCCCTATGATCCTCTGTTTTGTTTCTTAAATTCCACATGAATTAAATCATATAATTCTCTTTCTCTGATTGACTTATTTCACTTAGCATAATACCCTCTAGTTCCATCCACGTAATTGTAAATGGTTAAGATTTCATTTCTTTTGATGCCTGAGTAGTATTCCACTGTGTATATATATCTTCCTTATCCGTTCATCTGCCAATGGACATCTGGGCACTTTCCATAGCTGGGCTATTGTGGTCATTGCTGCTGTAAACACGGGGGTGCCCCTTCGTATTACTACCTACAGTACCTACCTACTATCTTTGGGGTAAATCCCTAGTAGTGCAATTGCTGAGTTGTAGGGTAGCTCAGTTTTCAGCTTTTTGAGGAAACTTCATACTGTTTTCCAGAGTGGCCACACCAGCTTGCATTCCCACCAACAGTGTCAGAGGGTTCCCCTTTCTTTGCATCCTCCCCAACATTCGTTGTTTCCTGTCTTGTTAATTTTAGCCATTCTGGCTGGTGTGAGGTGCTAGCTCATTGTAATTTTCATTTGTATTTCCCTGATGCCCAGTGATGTTGAACATTTTTTCATGTGTCTGTTGGCAATTTGCATGTCTTCTTTGAAGAAATGGGTGTTCATGTTTTCTGCCCATTTCTTGATTGGATTATTTGTTCTTTGGCTGTTGAGTTTGCTAAGTTCTCTATAGATTTTGGATCCTAGCCCTTTATCTGATAAGACATTTGCAAATATCTTCTTCCATTCTGTCAGTTGTCTTTTGGTTTTGTTGACTGTTTTGTTTGCTATTCGAAAACTTTTTATTTTGACGAAGTCCCAATAGTTCATTTTTGCCTTTGTTTCCCTTGTCTTTGGAGACCTGTCTAGTAATAAGCTGCTGTGGCTAAGGTCACAAACGTTGCTGCCTGTCTTCTCCTTCAGGATATTGATGGATTCCATCTCCCATTTATGCCTTTAATCCATTTTGAGTCTATTTTTTGTGTGTCATGTGAGGAAAGGGTCCAGTTTCATTCTTCTGCATGTGGCTGTCCAATTTTCTCAACCCCATTTGTTGAAAATATTGTCTTTTTTACCATTGGGTATTCTTTCCTGCTTTGTCAAAGATCGGTTGACCATAGAGCTGAGGGTGCATTTTCAGAATCTCTATTCTGTTCCATTGATCTATGTTTTTGTGCTCATACCGTACTGTTTTGATGCTTACAGGTTTGTAATAGAGCTTGAAGTCCAGAATTGTGATGCCACCAGTTTTGGTTGTCTTTTTCAACATTCTTTTGGCTACTCAGGGTCTTTTCTGGTTCCATACAAATTCTAGGATTATTTATTCCAGCTGTGTGAAATAAATTGATGGTATTTTGATAGGGATTGCACTGAATGTACAGATTGCTCTAGACAGCATAGACATTTTAACAACACTTGTTCTTCCAATCCATGAGCATGGAATGTTTTTCCATTTCTTTGTGTCTTCTTCAATCACTTTCATGAGTGCTCTGTAGTTTTCTGAGATCAGATCTGTTGCCTCTTTGATTAGGTTTATTCCAAGGTATCTTATGGTTTTGGGTGCAATTGTAAACGGGATCAACTCCTTAATTTCTCCTCTGTCTCATGTTTGTGTATAGAAATACACCTGATTTCTGTGCATTGGTTTTATATCCTGCCGCTTTGCTGAATTCTTGTGTGAGTTCTAGCCATTTTGGGGTGGAATCTTTTGGGTTTTCCACAGAGTATCATGTCATCTGCCAAGAGTAAGAGTTTGACTTCTTTATGCCAATTTGGGTGCCTTTTCTTTCTTTTTGTTGTCTGATGACTGAGGCTAGGATTGCTAGTACTCTGTTGAACAACAGTGGTGAGAGTGGACATCCCTCATGTGTTCCTGACCTTAGGAGAAAAGCTCTCAGTTTTTCCTCATTGAGAATGATATTCATGGTCAGAATTTCATAAATGGCTTTTATCATATTGAAGTGTGTTCTCTCTATCTGTGAGGGATTGTAATCAAGAAAGGATAATGTACTTTGTCAAATGCTTTTTCTGCATCTGTTGAGAGGATCATATGGTCCTTGTTCTTCCTTTTATTAATGTAGTGTATCACATTGATTGATCTGCAGATGTTGAACCACCCTTTTAGCCCAGGAAAAAATTACATTTGGTTGTGATGAATAATCCTCTTAATGTACTGTTGGATCCTATTGGCTAGTGTCTTAGGGAGAATTTTTCCATCCATGTTCATCAGGGATATTGGTTTGTAATTCTCCTTTTTTGGGGTTGCATTTAACTGTAGATAATAGGTCAATAAGGGAATTGTCACAGAACTCCAAAGAATGCAGTACAGAATAAGTGATGAAAGATACATTGGAAGATAACTATAAAAATTGATCAATAAACCTTAGGGAAAAGTCCGGACATCCAGCTATTTAATTAAAGATGTTATAAAATTTATTGATATAGCTGTTTGACTTAATGGAAACTTCCACATAGAATCTATATATAAAAGTAATGAAGTGCATGACAAGTGGCAAATACGAAATAAAATTGTCAAAGTAGGGTATTATCTCAGCAGTTGGTGTTGATTTACATCTATTGATTATCTTGGCTGACACCCAATATTATTATAAGTGAAAGACTAATAACCCTATTTAATCAAGCAAAGAGAAAGAGTAATTTATTATATAATATCAAACCAGTATATTTTCACAGTAGAATAAACACAATCCGGGAAGTGAAGAAAATAACTCATTGTTTTAGGCACATGGCTAGTAGCGAGACTAATCAATGGATCAATCAACTATACTTATTAGGGCCTGCTATGGGCTAGACACTTCTATTAAATGCAGAGGACATAAAGACAGACAGACATGGTCCCAGATCTCAAATATCAGTTATGTGATCTCAAATACCAGTCTTTTGGTATCTAATCTAGAGCTAAGCTGATTTTTAAGTAGCTCATGAGTAGTAGCACAAAAACAGATGATGCACAATCCTTTAAGAGAAATTTTTTAAAAAATCTCTCAGTGATATTAGTAACCTTGTTATTTTTCATATAAATCTTTATGCATTTTAACAAATATTAAGGAATTAAAATTTATAAAATTGATTTTGGTTAATTAAATGTCAAATCTGTGAGTGTAAAATTTGATTTGGTTAAGGCTCATCTTTTATAGATATGTACCTATTTAAAAGTAAAATGTTATCTTGAGATGAGTCATCTCTATATTCAACAGATCATATATATAGCATATTAAATAATTTTAAAGTCATTCTTGACTTTATTCAATCAGCTTAGTTTTGTTAACACTAAAGTGGCTAAAAGATATGAGGGAACTAGTGATCACGTGGGTATCAAAATGATAAATGTGATTCTGTTTAGTGTAATTAGCTATGCTTCTCTTGACATTGCCTGTATAGTGGTATAATTTACAAGTATTGTGAGAGGTTACTTTTATGGGTAAATCCCCATTTCTCTGTGATAATGACATGTAAGTTGATAACCAGCTTTATGTAAATGCAGCCTTACAAAATACTTCCATGCCAGAAACATGCTCAGGAGATTTAGAATATTTAGAAAATATTTTCAGGATTGACTTAATAGTTACTGATTCTGTTTTGCTTAGCTTTCAGGAAACATTAGGAGGATTTTTCTTAATGAAGTTTTATATATACAACAAAGGGTAACAATTCAAGCTAAGTGACACAGAACATGTTTGTCCATCCTTATGGAACCTATTTTAGGTAAACATCAGAATTCTATATTTAGGTGAAGGTCCAATCATGTATGCCAGATAAACAAGTATTACAGATTTCCCAAGAGTGAGTACACAATACAATAAACTGAACACAAGAACTATAGGGAGGAAGCATAAATTCTCTTTTTTATCAATCATAATTCTTTAAAATCTAACAATGTCTGCAGGTCCCCATATGAAAATCCATGATATTTATACTAGTAGGGCACAGAATTGTAGTAGAAAGCTTTGGCTGCTTAGCATGACAGTGCAGGTAACTTTTAGTATTTTAAAATTTATTAATTTATATTTATGCAAAACATATCACTAATATTCCATCCACATTTGATTCACTCTTAACATGTACATTAAAAATTGCAACATTAAAAATCAATAACATTTTGATTCACTTTTTACATGTGCATTAAAATTAGAGCAGTACCAAATGGATACACATGTGACACCACTGGGCATTTATGTCAAAAAAAGTATACTCTTCCACTTTGAAATAGACACTTTTTAAATATATATTTAAATAGGCAAATGAGACCACTTGCCTATGCTCCTGAATCTTGAATAACGTGGAATTTTAGGGCTCAGGATCATAACCATATCCAGCGATAAATAGAGAGCTTTAGCTGGCCTGCTACTGAAAGACTGAATGTATTTACACTTTGAAGTTTAGTCTGGAAAAAACACATTATTCCCGATTCCCTGACTAGAGAGGGAAAAATGGAACCTTGAGTATAATTTTTCAAACATCCAAACTCTTTTCCATGATCTTTCTGGTTAAGGCTTTGGCTTTACAAAGCTACCATAAATGGTTTCTTGGTAACAGGAAACAATTTAGATGAGGAAAAGAGACTGGTTAAGGCAGCATCAGTATTCTAATGGTAATGAACCATTATTCTCCTCCAATAGATAATAGATTTGAGTGTTTTGTTTTCTCAGTGATTAGAGAACGTGTCCTCTTAATCCTCTTCCAATAACATCTGGGGACACCGACAAAAAGGGAAACATGTTCTTACATATAAGAGTATAACCATGAATACTCATGGTGACATCTATGCCTGAGAGATATTTACCAGACTTAAAATTATGAGAAATTATAGCTGTTGACTTACCACTTAAAGTAGCTTACATATCTTAAGACAGCCTGCTATTCTTAAAGGTAAAGTGGCTTAATCATTAGAAAATCATCAGTAATGAACATATGAAGCAGTAAAATCTTGGAAAACAAAATAAAAAAGAAATATCAACATAGGAAATACAATATTCATTGGTAAAGTGACATTGTAAATAAAACAAAAATTTTACACAAAAGTGTAAAAATTAAGATGCCACTTTCTGAAGGTCAAGCTGATGATCCATTAAGTAGGTTATAACTGCATTATTTTAAATCCCTGTATTGTTTAAAGAGATCCCTTCACATGTCTGCACGAACAAAAGAAGCGAAAACTCCATCTTCCCTAGCCAAGAGGCTTTCTGGAGTGTCATATTCTAAAATATTTCCTCGCTTCATCACAATAACCAGGTCTGCCGTCAGAATAGTGTGGACCCGATGCTGTGAGTGAAAAAAAATACACATATTTATTACAAATTTCAGGGCTTGAACCAAAGCAATGGAATATGCATACCAATTATTTATCTTGGGGTACTAGGGGGTACTAGAAGCACAGCCTCTTTTTCTGTCTTATTTAACACACCATTATTTACATACTTTTAAATACTGGTGAGTGTGTGTGACTGGGTCTTGGATGGGCTGTGTTAAATTCAGTGTAGCTAATATAGTAGTTTCAACACATTCATGGAAGTGTAAGGAGGCTAATTTTGTTTGTCAAATAATTAAATGATAAGAAGAACAATTGTGAACCAGTTGCGTTATAGTTTAGACTAAAATCATCTCTTGTGTAGAGTCAACTCATTTGTGGGCTAACACACAATTTGAAGAGCCCTGGAAGGTGGTTCAATTCTGGAAACACAATATGGGAAAGTCCATTCTGGCATGCAGTATTAGAATGGATTATCCAGGACTTTACACATGCTGTCTTTCGAGATCATTGCCACACACTTGTCCTCTCTTTTCACCTAGTACCCTTTGGAGAGAAGCTTTGGGATTAGTAATTAATAATAATAAAAGCTAGCACTTACTGAGTTTAAACTATACATTAAGTGCTTCACACACATACTTGTTAATCATCAAAACATTCCTCAAATATGAGTGTTTTCAATGTGTGAGATCATTGTGGCTCATAGAGATAAAGCAAAATCAAGAGATCACATAGATAATAAAAGCAGCAAAACCAGAATCAAAATCAGACTTATTGACTTCAAAGCATGAGACATTTCTGCCTTGCAAATTGTTTCATAGGGAGTATCTGCTATCTTTGAGGACTTTTCCACCAGCTATTTTTAGCGTTATGACTTAGAACATAGGCTTTGAGGTTAGACTGGGCTTGTTTTTTGCTTTCCGCACCTGTTTGGCTGTACAATCCTGATCAACAAACATAACTTTTATATGCCTCAAACTCCACATGTATAAAATGATGGTAATAACAGTACCTGCCTCACAGAATGGTGGTGAGGATCAAATGAGATAATCCATTAAAAAAAATTCAGCAGCTTGTCTGACACATACAAGCACATACTAAATGTCAGCTACTATTATTTTTTATTTTTAAAATTTATAAGGGAAAAATCTGTGCCATGGGTCTTTTTACTTCTCTTGGTAAGATACATGCTATGCAGTAGAAATATTATGTGAACGACAAATGTGAGACACATGTATTTTAAAATTTGTTAAAAGACACATTTTTCAAGGCACAAATAAACAGGTGAAATCTAGAAATCTATGTGAAGTTGTATGAAATCCAGTTGATTTTTTTTGAAGGAAGCTCCATATTTCATGTGGGGCTTAAACTCATGACCCTGAGGATCAAGAGTCGCATGTTCTAACAACTGAGCCAGCCAGGCATCCCATGAACTCCATTTTAATAATATATTTTAATCCAATATATTCAAGACATTTTATTGGATAACCAAAATAAAAACTATTAATGGTATCTTTTACATGTTTCTATTAGTACTAAGTCTTTGAAGGCCAGTGTGTATTTCACACTTACAACATGTCTTAAGCTGGACTACCCATATTTCAAGTGCTCAGTAGCCACATGTGGTTCTGGGTTACCATACTGAACCTGGACTATGCAGGTCAAAACATGAGCATGCTGATGCCAAACTCAGAAATATCATCTGCTTATCAGATACACAGTTTTCCAAAATGCCTTCTCCTAACAACTCTGAGTCCAACCTAAAGCCATCCCCAGGGCAAAGACCTATCTTCTGCCCTGGGCCCTTAAATGGGGTAATCTCAATGCTTATGCTTTCAGAGAAGCAAAAAGTCATGGTTTGGACAACTAGAGGAGAAAAGAAAGATAGATAGGGAGGATAATAAAGATGCCAAATCAGAACATGTACCACCGTTTCCAACATCCATAGACAAACCTATCATTCACTGAATAATTAGTAATTAAGAATATATATTTAGGAATTACTAAAATTTGCAGGATACTGTTTATTTATCTTTGAGAGAAGGCCGGAGTCACTAGTATACCCATGCATTTAGAAAAAAATAAACTTAAGGTTAATGAACTGGGTATTTTCCTTCCAAAAAAGATTAAGCCTTCAAAAACCATATCACAGATGCTAAAAAAAGAATCTGGCTCTAAATACATAAATAGAATGATATAAACATTGCCTTATTATGCTAAAATAATGGTTATTCAAGAAATAAAAATAAAAACATGGAAAAATATTGGCCAATAGAAATAAATATATGTGATGCTCATTTCATTAATCCAAATTCTTTTTTGCTTGAGAAAGTGTGGTTTCAATTATAAGAGCAATGATGCAATTTTCAAAATGCTCTAGAGAAATTAATCTAATCAAGAGTGATGAATAAATCACTTCCATAAATAAATGCCGTGTGCTATTTTGGTGCATGAAGGCTTCTTACTTTTAGAAGCCAGAGAAAGTTATCTTTTGAAGTTCTTTCACAATTTTCAGTTGTAATTAACAAAATTAACATAACAACTTTAAGCAGGGAAGAAAAATTAGTTACTGTTTAACAGAGGTAAAAATCATTCTACTAGAGTTCTATCACAGGTTGCTGGTGTTTTCTCTGTGCAAAGCCTGGGAAGAGGAGTTGGTCCCATGGTAATTCATCCTACCCATGGCCTTCTGTGTTCCAATGGGGAGGTATCTTAGGGGCCACCTCCTCATTAGTGGTCTTGAAGAATGAGTGAAAGATACAGAAGTCTATAGAAAAGTATTCAGTCAATGTAGGCAGACAAGAAAGAGAACCTAATTGTTTGATTAAAGATACAAATTATGCTCAAATCATCTTCCATAAACTAAATGGGGCCAAAAAAAAAAAAAAAAAAAACCTAAATGGGGCCAGTCAACAATACCATGCTTCATGCAGAAGAGAGAAAACTAGTCTTTTGAGTAGGCAAGGGTCTGCTTCCCTCCTTTTACTTGCTCGTTTAAGGACAATAGGAACTTCTCCTCCCCCCGCTGCCCCTACCCAAATATCTCCCTACTTTCTCCAGTGAGAAAATTCTGGAAATTTTAGAGAACTGTTTTTCAAGATAGCCAATTCTCTCATCTATTAAACCATTCACACTCTAGTATGAATGACTCAATCAGGTAACTCTCCTCCAGGACAGAGTTCATTGGGAAAGTGAGAGAAAAGTGGCTTTTTCTTTCCTTAGGCCTAGTGTATGGAAGGTGGGCCCTGATGGGAGTCATTTTCTGCCACTTTAAACAAGTGCACTTCAAGGAGTGCTCTTTCTCCATGCATCATTCCACAAAAATGGAAGCATCAGCAAACACTCCATACATAGCTTCTAGTATTCAACAGTTAGGCCTAAATAATTCTGTAAGTTAAAAACTGCGATCTTCAGGGCAGGTAAGGAACATGCACAGTATTTTTAAGGACACTTACAACCTATTCCCGAGGAATAGTGAAATTGGTCCTTAGGACAGAGGTAAATCTGATTCTCTTGCATTTACATATTAGAAAATTATACGTGTGCCTCATTCAGTATCGAACATAACTGAAGCAGGTGGTTGAGCCGATTGATGTGAGAATGCTCTGTAGGTAGTTCCCTCACCACACACCATCCCCACTTTAATCACTGTGTTAGCCCTGCCTGACTGAGGGGATTCCCCTAAGATAACTACCAGAGAATGGGATAGTTGGCAGAGTAGCTGATGACGGTCTACTTGTTGGTCATCACCAAAGTGGAAAAGAGGCCATTCTTGTGGGCGAGCAAGTTTGGAACAGTGTCACACTCCACTAAAATACCCTCAGAGAAGACTAAAACAAGACCTGCATCCAAAATAGAAGAGACACGGTGCTGGAGAGAAAAGAGAAATGGAAAGACAAGAATCAGCAAGAGGGAAAATGTCCAGGTGATTCATTTAAAAAAGTTCTTGTGAAACATTAAGCCTAACTGTGAGCAAGAATCCATCCATCTGCAAAGAGGAAGAAGAAAATCATGGCCTACTTTAAGTCAGCTATTACAAATACAAAGATTTGGGCAATTCTTCAATTTGATTGGTGCTCGGAGACAGCATCTGCCTCAGCTGTGATTTATCTCATAAAGCCTTCCTTTTTTAGATAGTTAAGTGAATAGAAACCGAAATTCAGTGTACGCAGTAGCAGAACTGGCAGTCCTGTTGAAGAATTTTGCTTCTGAAACTGCTCATCAGATGATTTGATTATTGAAACGCGAATTATCCTATATGAACTACCATCTGTATCTAGTGAAAAAACACAGGCATTCCTGCTGGAATCCTTAGAGCTAGGATAACCCATCATTGTAAATTAGGAGAGCTAGTTTGGGGATAGTTTGGGGAAAAAAACAGTTTGGGGGAAGAAAAGATAATATAAAGGCTTTCAGAGCATAGCTGTGTTGTTTTGTACAGATAAAGAAGCACTGGCAGAGAAATATATAATTCAACATATGGATATCTGAATTGCTCCAAAATAAAGATTATTTAATCTTGGAACAAAAACCAAAGAGGAATAAATCAGCCCCATCTCCAATACTTACAGCTATTGTAACAACGGTGCGGTCTGCAAAAGCCGTCATTACCACTTTCTGCAAAATGTTTTCCTGCCAAAAAATAAATTAATTAAGTCTGAATTTTCTCTGGACTCCATTCTCTCGCCATACTATTTTGTCCTTGAGAGTAAAGTACCCCATCCCCAGGCCCAATCCCTTCAGAGAACTCCCAGCTCCTGCCTTCTGTGTAGGTGCAACAGGGAGTAGTCCCTGAAGAAAGCTTCTGCTGGGTTCTGTACACATCTTCAAAAGGCAAATAAAACTCAGTGATAATAATGACTGATAGATTTGGTACCAGGGAACTGAAAGGGGAAAATGAAATTAAATGGGCATGGAAATGCTCACTTGAGTTATGTCACAAATAGTAATGAATAAAACCCTAAGATGGTGTTAACTTTTGGGTCAGAAAAGGAAAAAAATAAAATACATGCTCCAACTTTGGATTTTGACTCATAAAAGAACCATCCAGGCAAAAACCATTTTTATTTCCACCACAAAATGTTACCATTATATTTTGAAAGATATTCTGGGTAAAGATTTTCTCTCTCTCCTAGAGAAAAACTTGATTCCTAAGTCTGAATTCCTGTCAAATGGCCCATTGCCAATTAATTCATTCTCCCTTTCTCTCTCATCTCTACTGAGGCTATATTATAATAAGCCCAATATTCTAAGTCCTTAGCAATTAATACTAATTTTGATGTAGTTATGCTTATTTAGTGAATTGGCTTAATTAGAAACTATTTTATTGCTTTAAATTCTGTTAACTTTGAGAAGGATATATAGCTTTGTATAACTGATTAGTCTTAATAAAAAGAAATGATGTCAAATTAGCATCTCCATATATAATAGGCTGTTAATACACAAACTGTTTCACCTTTTTTGGATATTTTTTTACCGAATGTAGAGTGTTCAGCAAGAGAGTATCATGTTTGTGGATTTTTAAAAATTTTTATCCTTTCTGATGCCAAACTTTTAATATCAAGTTAACTTGTATAAGAACAACATTGATTGCTAGTGCATACAGTTTGTGGTTTAATGTGACATTTTCTCCACTCAATCACAGCCTTCTAGACAGATCCTTCTTGGCATATTTAACAGTTTTAAATAACTTCCTTCAAAAGACAGTTTCTGGCTTGCTACCATGAACACACTGAGAAGATCATTATTAATTCTAGTGAATCCTTCTTCTTCAAATTGCTTTAGAAAATAATGATTGATTTTTGGTTAGGAATTTCTATTAAATAGAGATTTAAATACTTCATTTTATAACTTCCATGGCATAAGCCTTGAACATTTGAATACAGTACAGTACTCTCATCAACTGAGCAGTGGAATTTGATTGTTTTAAGCATTTATTAAAAAGTGATGGCAAATTAATTTTATGTACTGGCAGTAGGAACTCCTTTAAAGCTGTCATGTCTCCTTTATTGTGATTCTGAATGTGCTACCATCAGTTGATTAAAGAGATAAATGAGAAGATACTCAAAACAACGGTACTGAGGACTTTGCACCCAATGGAGAGAAAATACGTTGTAATTTTCATGTGCATTTCTCTAACTCTTCAATTTAAAAAGTGCAGATAATGCACTCACTGTGGCCATGTCAATGGAAGCTGTTGCTTCATCCATGATGAGAATGCTGCTCTTGCGGACAAAAGCTCTAGCAAGGCAAAACAGCTGTCTCTGTCCAACACTGAAGTTCTCCCCACCTTCGGTGACAATTGCATCTACATCAGAGAGAGAAGCAAGATTTCATTAAAATGATACTAACATTTTCCTTGAGCAAAGTAGGGAAAAGTAGGAATGTCCTACAAGAGCATGCTGGATCTCACTGTACTGCTGCATTAGAAACGTGAAGAGGAATTTTACTTTGGAAAAATGAAGATGATCCTGAGCCATCCTAATTTTGACAAAAGGTTGTAAATTACCTCCTTATAGTAGGATATAAAATACTGGTAAGCATTTTGAAGACTGGAAAACCTCAGAGGTTTCTCAGATCAGAAATGACATTCTTGACTCCCATATTCGTTCTCTTTTCATCATATACTATCCCACTGAACTGTAAGCTCCATGTGGTTAAGGACCGGGTTTGTTTTTGTTCATCAGTGTATCCTCAGCACTTGGTATCTGACATAACAGCTGAATAAAACATTGTTGTATAGATAAATGAATGTCACATCCTCACTGTCATTTTCACTTTTTTTTTTTTTTTTGGATTCCATCCACATTTCATAAACTGTCCTACTGTGAGTTTAAGATAAATTCTGTTTCCAAAATACCCTTTTATTAGAATTCAAACAGTTTGTAGTAAGGTCCTGGGGGTAAATTTCTATTGATTATATTCTCATTGCATTGAATTCTTAATGATTTTTTAATGGTTGGGTGCTATGCCTTTATTTTCTAATTTTTCATTTACATAATAAATAAGGAGGGTGCTAGAAATGATGAATGTTCTTCACCAGAGTTGGCCTGAACCAGATCTTTTTTCTTTTTTTCTTTTTTTTAGATTTTATTTATTTATTCATGAGAGACACAGAGAGAGAGGCAGAGACACAGGCAGAGGGAGAAGCAGGCTCCATGCAGGGAGCCCGATGCGGAACTCGATCCCGGAACCCCAGGATCACACCCTGGGTGTGAAGGCAGGCTCTAAACCGCTGAGCCACCCAGGGATCCACAGATATTTTTTTCTTAAATATTTTATTTATTTATTCATGAGAGACACAAAGAGAGGGGCAAATACACAGGCAGAGGGAGAAGCAGGCTCCCTTCTGGGAGCCCGATGTAGGACTCTATCTCAGGATCTCGGAATCATGATCTGAGCCAAAGGCAGATACTCAACCACTGAGTCACCCAGGTGTCCCTGAACCAGATCTTTATCAAACAATTGATGTAATCTTTATGTAGAGAATGAGCATAAACAACATTCAATTACATAGTGTAAGTATAATCACCTGTTGCATACGCTGTACTATAACCCTTGAACACGGTGCTCATAATTCAAAACAGGTTCATACGTCTTTTGTGTTGAGTGAAGAGGACTAAAAAATCATAATTGCCTGTATTCCCAATTACTAAAGACCTAAACACCACAGGAGAAGGGTCGGTATGCATTATCAATTTCTCAAGTAGACTTGCTGGGCTTTCCATGCAAGACATCAAAATTATAATGGGAAAGTTCATCCAGATCCCTGGAATTTCTCTCACAGTTTGACACTGGCAAGGTTAATAAAGCTATCCTTTAAGACATGGTATCTCATTTCTGTTTGTGGGATGCCTTTCCCTTAGGACTTAATTAAAATCACAAAAGGTATTGTTTCTGAGCAGGCCCTCCTTCCCAAATAAACTTGGTGCTATTTTGTGAGGTTTTTTTTTTTTTTAAATACCAAAACAACACGATCAATATGGCAACTACATGTTATGTATTAAAATTAGAATATCAGCCAACTCTTATCTTTCTGACTGCTTTCTTAAATGAGTTCAGATTTTAAGAGAGCAAAAGCCCAAAATTAGGGATATTCATCATTTTTATGAATTAAAGCCTGCATTGTATACTTTTTGTTGTTTTCTTAATCATGTTCTTTCATTATTCATGTTGTTATTTTATTCTGTCACGAGTTATTTGCCAGAAATTGTCTCTCTCTGGGACTAAATTTATATCAATGATTGTTTGAGTATGTCTTATCCCTTACAAGGGTAGCTAAAAGTGAGATTGCAGCAAGGTCATAGAACATAATATCTTCACAAAATTATGTCACATAAATATAAGGAATAGGTAGGCCCTCCTGTCAACAAAGAAAATGGCTGCCAATGTGGAGAAACTGCCTACTCCTACATGGTATTGATTAGTCTGAACCTAGTAGCCTCTTCAATCCTCTTACGCACTTACTGGGGGCCAGGGGTCATGTAAATCACATGAGTAGAATGACCACAAGGAAATATTCTGATTCAAATGACCTGTATTACTGGAGCATCTGGGTGGCTCAGTCGGTTAAACGACTGACTCCTGATTTCAGCTCAGGTCATGATCTTAGGATCTTGAGATTACGCTCTGCACTCTGCGTGGAGCCCATTTGAGATTCTATCTCTCCCTCTCCTTCTGCCCCTCTTCCCCCTTACTTGCATTCTCACGGGAATGTGCACTCACTCTCTCTAAAAAAAAATAAAACAAATTTACCTGTACCACTGAAGATGAAAAGACTAAAGAGTTAAATGTACTAACTGGGATATTATGGAATGTTCATATAGAACAGAATTTGTTAGAAGTTTCATTCAATGCAAAATCATTAGATTTTGAAGTGTCCTAATGATCTTTTGGAGGTTATTTTAAATATAAGGGAATTTAACATGCATTATGTGATTCTAGCATAAAATATAGGCAGAGATATATAGAATTAATTGAATACGTAAAAATAAATGTATTGTCTAGAAAATATACCTAGACCTCCAGGTAGGGATTTGACCATATTCTTCAGCTGAGCAATTTCTAGAGCTTCCCAGAGTCTGTCGTCAGTGCATTTACACTCTGGATCTAAAT
The DNA here is from genome assembly GCF_003254725.2 of Canis lupus dingo. Classification (NCBI taxonomy): domain Eukaryota; kingdom Metazoa; phylum Chordata; class Mammalia; order Carnivora; family Canidae; genus Canis; species Canis lupus. The sequence continues at coordinate 25,445,027 of NC_064269.1, read as the reverse complement.
TAAATCTGTAGGGGAAAAAAAATAAGTTGTTTAGTCAATAAATAAAAATAAAGGAATTTTTACATGTTTGCTTATTGCTGTTCTTTCCTTAAAATATAAGTCATATTTATTTTGATTATTGCTATATCCCTTGTACCTAGAACAGTGCTCAGGATAGAGCAGGCATTCAGTTCATGTTGAGTGAATAAATGAATGACCTTAATGTTATGAAAAATTTTTTCTGATATATAATTAGTAAGATTATATGCAAGATATGACATAATAAAATTCATTATGTGGATTTATCCACTTTCATATTACATTTAATGTAACCTGAATAGTATCTAGCAAAGTGTTTTACAGAACCGACGGTTATATGGGAACATGTAATGTAACCTTAGAAGAACCATGCTGCACCAACCACAATACTGGTCTTCATAATAAATCTAATCAGACATATAAATTCACTATGGCATTGCTAAATAACTGGATACATCTGCAACTTTTAATTAAAGTGGTTTTACAGCTGAATATTGAGTGATCTTACATCTATTTTCTCTTCAAGACAAAAGGAAGTGGGAGTACTTCTTTGTAATTAAGGTAGAGGAGGGGAGCAAGAGAGAACAAAGGATTGATGCAATGAGAGACATGACCTGGTGGATAATGCCATAGTGGACTTTGGAGTCAAACTTTATTTAGAATTGTGGTTCTACCACTTACTAAGTGTATAAACTTGGACAAGTTAGAGCTGCTCTTAGGTTCAAAATTCTCATCTGTAAAATGAGGATAATAATATGTACCCTAGAGCAGTGCTTTGAGGACTTATATTTAAAGCAATATATTTAAATATAGAGACAATATATTTAAAGCACTTAGCAGGTAGTAGATACCGATACCGCCATTCTTTTTTTTTCTTTCTGTGGGAAATCATAAACTAGACACAGAGAAGATTGTAGCAGCTTCTTTTTTTTTAATTTTTAAAAAATTTTTTTAAATTTTTATTTATTTATGATAGTCACACACAGAGAGAGAAGAGAGACACAGGCAGAGGGAGAAGCAGGCTCCATGCACCAGAAGCCCGACGTGGGATTCGATCCCGGGTCTCCAGGATCGAGCGCCCTGGGCCAAAGGCAGGCGCTAAACCGCTGCGCCACCCAGGGATCCCTGTAGCAGCTTCTTAAAAGCAATTTTGGCTGAAAGAAAAATTGTGAGAGATGAGGGAATCAAGGGATTAACCGAACTCAGTATCTGCTGAGCCCAAGCCAGATGCATAAGTGATAGGCAGGATATCTGTAGGACAGAACACCTTAGAAATGTCTGCCAAGAATCACTGCCCCAAGTACAGAGGAAAAAGTAACTTTTGTGGAGTCAAACTGAAAGAGCAGACCTCCTGGAAAAACATAAAGGACTGGCTTCTGTAGGTTATTTTAGCAACTCTAGGGTTTCCCAAACCAAATTGTTGGCCAGAATATTTCATTTTATCATCCTGATAATGTCATTCACACCCACCTGAAAAATTGTTCTGAGTAAAACCCTTCTAAGAGCCAAAAGGTAAACCCTGCGACATACGGGTTTCTGTTGAATACATCACCCACCTAATAGAGCCACTGAATAGTATTGGATCCTGCAAAATGATTGAAAGTCTAGAACGTAGTGTGTGCAGTGGTAGTTTTGAAATGTCTATTCCATCAATGACGATCTTTCCTGTGAAACAGAAACAAAAAATTACAGGCATGTAGTAAAATCAAAAGTAAAATAATATTCGTTTACAAGTTGAAAGTACTTTCCTACTTCAGGGTTGTAACTCAGAAGATGAAGCTTTCCATTTAGGTTACAAACATCATTATGCATCTCTAAGAAAAATATACATTTTGGTGATATTGTCTCTTTCTTATATATTTTCTCTTAAATAGATTCTTAGTTCTTATTCAGTTTCCATGGTTCATATAAACCAAAAGTACTTTTTCTCTTTAACAGGTCCTCTTCCTTCCAACATTTCCTAGTTCCCTGCTTTATTTTCCTTCACAAGATATTTTATATGCCTTTACCTATCTTTTGTTATTGTCTCTTTCTCCCAACTAGAATAAAAACTCCTTGAAGACAGTGACTTTTGTCTAAATTATTCACTTTTATTGATTGAACAGTACAGAGTATTGCAAATAAGAAATGAAATTCTATGACATAGATACCAACTTTTAATGAATTTCTCCATAGTGTATTTAGGCTTATTAGAAACCTGTGCAATCTTGATGTCTTTCCCTCAAGTTGATAGGTTATTTTATCATACCATTTTGTGCAAAGATAGTACTGGCATATGAAATGAGCCAGGCAAAGAATGCCAAGTGGAGTCTCTTTTCCAGCTAGATTTAGATGCAAGAGGAGGCAAGGTGATCAGCTCAAATTTTCATTCAGGAACAACACACATTATCTATTAAAACCTGAATAGCTTAATGCTAAACAAGAGAATCAGTCATTGATAGTCACATGGGGCCTGACATCACATTTCTGGATTCATGAGGAAATGGCTAATCTAATACATTCAGTTATAACTATAGATTTGGTTTTTTTAATGAAAAGTGTCAATCAAATTGCCTTTGGATCATGTAACTGACTTCTAATGCAGATCCACTGAAAGTCTGTAAAGCATCTGTGTATTACTACTAGCCGTGGAAGAGCAAGCTGCTAACTCAGCGCCTGATGCCTACTCTGCTCCTGAATCTAAACCCCAAAGAGACTGCAATTACTGTAGATCATCTCTGTTGTTCATTAACTGACCTCTTCATCTCGCAGAGCTGTTGTATAGATTAAATTAAATAATACAAACTGTCAAGTACAATAAAAATGTGAGGTACAATAATCATCGCAATCATTTCAGACAATAATATGAAGCACTTTCTTGAGCTAATGATCAGGCACATTGCTGGAGCCCCTTTTACTCAAGATGGTTTATGTGCTGGCCTATTTATAGTCCACTTGCTAGACTAAATAATGCGTCATATTTCTTCTACAGCAATGATTAAATTATTTCCATGTATCATATTATTAATAATTTTGTGGATGAGTAAATATTTTTGTATACTGTCAACATGTGCTTGGCACTTTGCAGGTTACCACCCCACAAAATGTTCAACATCATTAAACCATGTTATTAAGATGATGGTAAGAGTCATGCGCCTAAATTAATAATGCAGATCACTTACCTCCTTGCATTTTTTTCCTTTGATGGAAATGGATGTTTTTAGTTTGAGCAAAGCAAGACAGTCTTCCTTTCTCTCCCTTCCCCTTGAAATGCCACCTTCATCTACTGTTATTCAAAACGGATGGCTTTGTTTTCATTTTATCAGTTTGTTAGAATTCTTTAACAACAGTCTTTAGGGGATCCTGGGTGGCTCAGTGGTTTAGCGCCTGCCTGCAGCCCAGGGATCGAGTCTGGGATCGAGTCTGGGATCGAGTCTGGGATCGAGTCCCATGTCGGGCTCCCTGCATGGAGCTTGCTTCTCCCTCTGCCTGTGTCTCTGCCTCTCTGTCTCTGTGTATCTCTCATGAATAAATAAATAAAATCTTTAACAAAAAAAAAAAAACAAACAACAATCTCTAGAGGGGAGTTTGGAGCTAATAATTTTTTTAAAATTTTATTTATTTGCTCATGAGAGACACACACACACACAGAGGCAGAGACACAGGCAGAGGGAGAAGCAGGCTCCATGCAGGACTCTATCCCAGGACTCCAGGATCACGCCCAGAGCCAAAGGCAGGCGCTAAACCGCTGAGTCACCCAGGGATCCCCTAGAGCTAATAATTTTATTAGCAATTCTATGTTGATTCTTCTAGACTATTTATCTGGGACACCTGCTTCAATCCATGGGTTGTAGGACACAAAGTCCTTATAAATATTTGCTTTTTATTTCTGCGGGATTAGGTAAATCGATGTTGCATTTTTTAACAAATATTTTATTTATTTATTTGACAGAGAGAAAGTGAGAGAGCACAACCAGAGGGAGCAGAAGAGGGAGAGGGAGAAGCAAGCTCCCCACTGAGCAGAGAGTCAGATGCAGGCTCCATCCCATTACTCTGGGCTCCTGACCTGGGCAGAAGGCAGGTGCTTAACTGACTGAGCCACCCACACGCTCCAGATGTTGCATTTTTTCTTTCCTTTTTTTTTTTTTTTAAGATTTTATTTATTTATTCACGAGAGACACAGAGAGAGAGAGAGAGGCAGAGACACAGGCAAAGGGAGAAGCTCCCCTACAGGGAGCCTGATGTGGAACTCAATCCTGGAACCCTGGATCATGCCCTGAGCCAAAGGCAGATGCTCAACCACTGCAACAGGTGTTGCATTTTTTTAACGAAAAGCACCATATAGCCAATGAAAAAAATTTAGTGACTTACCATCAAATATATCAACCATTCTGAAGAAAGCCAGAGATAATGATGACTTCCCACTGCCAGTACGACCGCATATGCCCACCTATAAATAAATGTCACCCAGAGAGAAAAGGACTCAGAAAAAAGACATAAAATGGTCAAAAATTTTTTTAATTTAGACAAGATACCATGGTGAGACTGCACCTCTATTTAAATAATTATAATAAATCCTCATTCTTTTCTTAGGTCTCCTTTCTGTATCATCATTAAGATAAAAACAGAGTCCTCACCAAATGTTTAATGATTTCATTCTAACTCTTTTTTATGTGGTTGTGTTGTTTTCCCTTAATGGCTTAATTTTTGCATTTAGTATATAATGAGCCTAATAAATAAGTATTTGATTTTATCTTAGAAGTGATGATTTTATAACAAAAAGACTGACTCCAATTTTTATGCACATTTTCTCTTTTTAAAGTAGCTAAAAAAATCATGTTGGGACTAAAACTAGGACAAATGCTAAAGTTCTGAAGGGGATGTCTGATATGGCTATGAGCCATACTGCTCATACTGTGTAATTTGGAAAAATACACATATAGTTGATTTTCTTGATCTTTATGGGAGACTAATGAACAGCAATACATCTTAGAGAACATGTATTTTATCCTCCTCTTTTCTCTTTTATGTAGATAATTTGACCTCTAAAGTATAGGGAGTATTATGCGAGCCCAGTGAGATTATACTTGGCTTAATGTCTCAAGAGCTTAGGTAGTGACCCAGTGGCTCCATCCACTGATTTGTATGAAACAAATGGCAGTGAATTCCATACCTTTTGCCCAGGTTTGATGTAAGCCTTGACGTGTTTAAGAACAGGTTTCAGATTATTTTCATATCTGACACACAGATCATGAATCTTGATCTCTCCTTCCTGTGGCCAATGTTCTGGAACTTGAGAAGGGTCTAAGGGGTGAGGGTGGAGTAAGGCAAGTCAGAGAGAAAAGGAGAGAGGGAGAGAAAGAGAGAGGAAGACAGAGGGAGAAAGAGGGAGGGGAGAGAGAAAGGGAGAGGAGAGGGAAAGAAAAGAGAGGGAGAGAAAAGGGGAGAGAGGGAGGGAGAAGGATGGAGAAGGAAGGAAGGAAAAAGAGGCAGGAAGAAACATACAAATACTTATATACATTTATACAGACAAACATATACATTTTTATAAATTTAAAGTAATACTGAACCAAATTCTGTATCTTTTTAAAATTAAAATTACATTCAGAATAAAGGCCTATTGATCATGAACTTTCAAAGTGTTTTTTGAAGAATGAACTATCATGTGTTTTCTGCATTCCATCACTTGATTCTATTGAAGATAGTTTATCTCTGAATTGATTCATTTGTTCAGTCAGTCAGTCATCAAACTTTTGATCAAAGATGTGAGAGGTGTTGTGCAAGATGCTGGGATATGGAGATGAAAGACATGTCTCAAGGTGTTCCTTGTGTCCTGGGGGAAGCATCAGGATCTATAATACTGCATAGTACATGGTGGAGTCCAACCCAAGGTGCTCTGGGAGCATAGATGGTGGTAACCTGAGTGTTCCAGGAAGGTTTCAAGAGAAGATGGTGCCTGAGATGAGTCTCAAAGGATAAGGGATGGGGAGATTTGTTTCAAAAGTATATGGAGAGAATAAAGAAACCATAGCATGTTGGTATGGCCCAGAGTAAAAGGCGTGTGGACAGATGATGAGAGAGGATACCAGGTAGGTTGACAAGGATCGACTAATAAAGAGTCTAATAATCTTAGCTAACTTATCTGGATTTTGTCCTTGAAGACCTGGATAGCTACTGAAGGATTTAGGCAAAATAATGCATTTTAAGCATGAAATCTGAATTTAAGAAAGATCATTCTGTCTTCAGTATTGAATTTCCTGCCAATCTTATCTTTTTTTTAAAAGATTTTTTTGAACTTATTCATGAGAGACATGGAGAGAGAGAGAGAGAGAGAGAGAGGCAGAGACATAGGCAGAGGGAGAAGCAGGCTCCATGCAGGGAGCCTGATGTGGGACTGTGGATCCCAGGATTCTGGGATCATGCTCTGAGCTGAAGGCAAACACTCAACTGCTCAGCCACCCAGGCATTGCCCTGCCAATCTTATTTTAAGCAAAGCTAAGAATCTCAGTGAGTAAGATCCAAGTTTCTTCATAGCTAATTTAATATGATCTTGAGAAAGAGAACACAATAGTTCATAGTATAGGTTGGTAATGAGTGTAATAAAGTCCAAATACTTTTAAATTTTTTTTAATATTACTAAATAATAGCTACTTGGAGTCTGGTTGTATCACAAACTTTTCAGGCCTAGTCATATCGTTTCAGGTGTAACTCATAAAGCAAAGTCAAGATGAGAAGAGATTCTCTGGATATTAAAGTGGAAAACAAAAGCAAAAATAACAATGTGTCTGACACACAACTATTATTTGTATAAAACAAATATTTAAGTGAAACAATATAATATTCAGAACAATACCCATAGTGCCTTCATAGTTCTCAGACTCCATGGTCAAGAAACTGTTCACTTTCTTCACTGCCCCCATCTGGACCTCCAGGTCAGCCAAGTTCCTCACAACCCAATTCAAATAATTGGTTATCTGTGTCAGGTGACCAAAAAAAAAAAATTAACACATTTTAAATGAAGTAACGATCTTTGTAATCACTGGATATTTTAGGATAGGATGACTTGGACACTTAGTGTACATCATATGGTACAATTCATAAGTGCTGCAAGATATTAGAGACCAGGGAGAGTGTCATGGGCTCAAGCGGGCAAAGGAGGTGCCCACTCTTCTTCAAGGGTCCTCACATGTCAGTGTTTTTAAACTGTCCTCTGATTTCCCCGTACAAGTTGTATGTACCTCTGCTTGCATCTATCTTGTTTATATTTGTATTCATTTTAGTGTCCCCAAATAGGTTGTAAACAACTTAGGACAGGGATCTCAGCCTTGGGAGTGTGCTCCCTGTTGATTTTGAGGAGTTTCTAAAAATCAATTTGCATTATCAGAACTGAATCCACTCTGCCCTAAAATGCAGCCAATTGGCTTTGGGCCCCCATCTCCTATTATTTGCAAGATGTCATGTAGTTATGAGTGTTAATCTGTTCCTTTTATATCCATGAATAAGAGTTGATGATAACTATAGTACCTTCACCACTACATGAAAAGAAATGTTTTCTTCCATACCTACCGTAAGTGCATACAGAAGACCCAAACCCACCAATCCAGAATTGGAAGAGCCACTGATGGATGCAATAGATGCAGTGAGGACAATGCAAGCTCCCAGATAATCCTAGAAACAAGCAAGAAAAAATGTTAAAGGATTTTCCTTGAGTTCTTTTTTTTTTTTTTAAGAGTTTATTTACTTATTCATGAGAGACAGAGAGAGAGGCAGAGACACAGGCAGAGGGAGAAGTAGCCTCCCTGTAGGGAGCCTGATGTGGAACTCAATCCCAGGACCCCAGGATCATGACCTGAGCCAAAGGCAGGCACTCAACCACTGAGCCACCCAGGCTCCCCAATTTTACTTGAGTTCTTAAACAAAAGAGCCCAATCAATTTAGAGAGGTGATCACTGAAACAGTACGTTATTTCTTGTGTGTCCTCTTAAGTTTCTGAGGAAGACTACCTAAGATATGGGTGAATCCTAACTCACCATATTAGGGCTGGAGTGGGGGTAATTCAGTGATATAATGATCTCATTATATCTACACAGAAATGGAATCAGGGAAGTTAAATAACTTGCCAGAAATTCAGCTGCAATTTGTGGCCCAACCAGTGTCAGAAGTAGGATTTCTTTTTCTCCTCCCCTCCCCTGTGCCCTCCTTCCTATCACAATAGGTTGCCAGACAAGTAATTATTTAGGAACTTGATTTACTACCTTAAATTTCATGTATGCTTATGTCTGGGTTGTGATCTAGCTCCCTTATGTGATATAGTAAGGGCTCTGCAAAAATTTGCATCTGGTTAACTTGTTGAGATTCATATCTAAACTGTCAAATATCTGGGCTCAGAGTCTGGGACATTAAATCTCCAGATTCCATATAAATAAGAATAAGGGTTACATGTGCTCATAAATGGGAAATGTGGGCCTCTCTTAGAGCATTTGAATTGTCTATGGCTCAGTGATAAACTCTTTTGTGAAATTTCAAAAATTCACTGAGGGCCAGTCTTTAACTCAAATAAGAAACAGGGCACATCTGTCTATCTTTATTTTTTTTTAAGATTTTATTTATTTATTTTAGAGAGAAAGAAAGAGCACAGGGATGGGGTTGGAAGTAGGGGTGCTGGAGAATCAGAGGGAGAGACAGAGAATCTTAAGCAAGCTCCATGCCCAGTGCGGAGCCCAACACAGGGTTTGATCTCATGACCCTGAGATCATAACCTGAGCTGAAATCAAAAGTCAGATGCTTAACCCACTGAGCCACCCAGAGGTGCCCCACATATGTCCATTTTCGAATTCTACTTCCTTCTCCATTTCCTGGCACTCTTAGCCATTATTATGTCTTATCATTTGAAAAAGAAATCTTAAAAACTTTTCATGCTGCTAAGTCCTATGTCCAAGAAACTGGAGGCATTTCAGGCATTAGTACTTCTAGAACTATTTCAAGTCTCATCTCATGTGTGATCTTTCTAGCTAGATATGTCTCTGATCTCTCAAAAAAAAAAAAAAACAACTAATAATTAGGTGATAAGACTTTAATGATAGTAACAGAGTGTTTAACATACTGGAGTTAACAAATGAAGTTACTCAAATCAGCTCACATGTGTGCATTCCTGCCTCTTTTTAAACAGCTCCAAAGATTGACTCTGGAGGAGCAATCAATAATCCCAACCTTGAATTCAGAGATCTGGGCTCAGATGCTGACTTTGCCAATTACCAGACAAATAATTTAAATCCCTTTGAAACTCAGTTTCTTTGGAATATAGAAACGATACCTAATTCAAAGACTTCCAAAAGACTAAAAAAAAAAAATAATAATAAATACCCATTATGTTTTACCACCTCTATGTACCAGGATGTCTTTTTTCCTCTGGATGATTTTCAAATGTTTGAAGCAAGCTTAAAAGTTTATGTGCATTGTAAAACATCAAAGGTTAAAAGAGGCACTAAAATTTAATTCCATAATGATTTCCATGATCTTTACAAAGAATAAAGAAAGAAATTGTGCAGAGTTACTTTCTTGAGGCAGTAAGTTCCTAAGAGGTAGTAAATACTCCTTTGATTGCTTCTTCCAATGGGATCATGTGTTAACAACTTGTCACAACCCAATTAGACAGTTATTTTTCTTTTTCACTTTATTTGAAGCAACAACTACATGGATGCATAATCTAACCAGTTTGGGCCACTCTTAACATCTGACAAATGCCAACATGCTCCCAAAATACTTCTAAAATATTTATAGCAATATGAATTTTTCCTTCCAGCCCTCTGTGTAAAGTTAATACTTCTGAAGTTACACTGTATATTTATAATTTCTATATCTTTTTAAAAAGACTCATAGGAAGTTTCTGTGATGAGTCTGAGAGAGTAAGTTTGTGTTAGAGGATACTTTGAACAAGGCCCTCTTCTGAGCTTGATATAAAGAAATATGCCATTCAGCCTCTGAGAAATTTCTGTGGGTAATGTACACATTAAGGATTTGAAATAAGGCATTTATTAATTTCTATTCTCCACTTCCTCCCAGCTGAACTTAACTGGGAAGAAGAGCCTGATTCATTCATTTTATATATATATATATAATTATACATATATTTTATTTAAATTCCATTTAGTTAACATATAATGTAATATTAGTTTCAGGAGAATTTAGTGACCCATCAACTTACATATAACACCCAGTGCTCCTCACAAGTACCCTCCTTTATGCCCATCAACCATTTAGCCCATCCCCCCACATTCTCCCCTCCATCAACCTTCAGTTTGTTCTCTATAGTTAAGAGTCTATTTAATGGTTTGCCTCTCTCTCTTTTTCTTTTTTATCTCCCCACATTCATCTGTTCCATTTCTTAAATTCTATGTATGAGTAAAATCATATGATATTTATTTTTCTCTGACTGACTTATTTACCTTGGCATAATACATTCTAACTCCATCCACATCTTTGCAAATGGCAAGATTTCATTCATTTTTATGGCTGAGTAATATTCCACTCTGCATATGTGTGTGTGTGTGTGTGTGTGTGTGTGTGTGTGTGTGTATACCACTTCTTTATCTATTCATCAGTCAATGGACATTTGGGCTCTTTCTACAATTTGGCTATCGTAGATAATGCTGCTATAAACATTGGTGTGCATGTGTCCCTTCAAATCAGTATTCTTTGGATAAATACCTGGTAGTGCAATTGCTGAATTATAAGCTAGTTCTATTTTTAACTTTATGAGGAACCTCAGAAAGATTTCCCTTCCTCCACTCCTCACCAACACCTGTTGTTTCCTGCGTTGTTAATCTTAGCCATTCTGACAGGTCTGAGGTGATATCTCACTACAGTTTTGATTTGTATTTCCCTGATGATGAGTGATATTAAGCATCTTTTCATGTGTCCTTAGCCATCTGGATGTCTTCTTTGGACAAATTTCTATTCATATCTTCTACCCATTTCTTAATTAGATTATTTTTTAGGGTGTTGTGTTTGATAAGTTCTTTTTAGATATCGTTTACTAACCCTTTATCTGATACGTCATTTGCAAATATCTTCTCCCATTCTGAAGACTGTCTTTTAGTTTTGTTGATTATTTTCTTTGCTGTGCAGAAGCTTTTTATCTCGATGAAGTCCCAATAGTTCATTTGTGCTTTTGTTTCCCTTGCCTCCAGAAACTTAGTGTCTAGTAAGAAATTGCTATGCCTGAGATCAAAGAGGTTGCTGCCTGGGTTCTCCTCTAGGAGTTTGATGGTTTCCTCTCTTACATTCAGGTCTTTCATCTATTTTGAATTTACTTTTGTGTATGATGTAAAGAAAGTGGTCCAGTTTCATTCTTCTGAATGCTGCTGTCCAGTTATCCCAAGACTATTTGTTGAAAAGACTTTTTTCCATTGGATGTTGTTTCTTGCTTTGTCAAAGATTAAATGACCATATAGCTGTGGGCCCATTTTCTGGACTTTCACTGATCTATGTTTTTGTTTTTGTGCCAGTACCTTACTGCCTTGATCACTACAGCTCTGTAACATAACTTGAAGTCCAGAATTGTGATGCCTCCACCTTGCTTTTCTTTTTCAAAATTGCATACATTCTTCTAAAAGGATAACAAAATAATCACTGAGCTTCAACAAACAGAAATTAGAGTGTTGGCCTAATATAAATATTATAAAGGAAATGCAAAACATTATGCACTCAAGTCTGTCTCTCTCTCCTCTTTCTCTTTCTCTCAAACCTCCCACCAATTAAATTGACTATGGAATCTTTATATTTTATATCAAGGCCTGGATTCTCTCATTATATAGAACTAAATGGTAGATACAGTTAGATGATAATTTAAATTATTTTCTATTGAATTAAAGTGGTAATTCTGGCAATAGATAGATAGCCTTATCCTGCCATAAAGCCAGCAGGAGAAGTTAAAACCGATGAAGGGAGGGAAGGGAGGAGGCTGATCAGTAAATGTGAGCTAATATATATTTTCTGGTCTCTTTCACATGGCTAATGTTTTTAAAACTACTTGTAAGGTTCCCAGTATGATTGAAACTATTATTTTAATTATTAGTCCAGTATATAAAATATGTCAAAATTTATATATAAATATAATGTATATATTTTTACTTAACTTCAAATTAGCTAATATACAGTGCAGCACTGGTTTCAGGAGCAGAATAGAGTGATTCATCACCACATACAATACTCAATGCTCATCCCAACAAGTGCCCTCCTTAATGTCCACCACCCACTTCACCCATCCCCTCACCACCCACCTCACCTCCAGCAACTCTCGTTTTGTTCTCTATATTTGAGTCTCTTATGGTTTGCCTCCCTGTTTTTCTTATTTTTATTTTTGTTTCATTTTTTTATTAACAATAATGTAGAAAGATAACGTTTTTGACATCTCAGCAATAAGGTATAGTTTCCTATAGTGTGTGTGTATATATATATATATATATATATATATATATACACACACACACACATTTTCAGGGGATGAACCCATTTTTTTTATTTTTTTTAATTTTTATTTATTTATGATAGTCACAGAGAGAGAGAGAGAGAGAGGCAGAGATATAGGCAGAGGGAGAAGCAGGCTCCATGCACCGGGAGCCCGATGTGGGATTCGATCCCGGGTCTCCAGGATCGCGCCCTGGGCCAAAGGCAGGCGCCAAAGCGCTGCGCCACCCAGGGATCCCCCATTTTCAAAATCTACTAAATTCAAATAGATATGAGAGCTTAAAAGTCAGTATGTCTGCAGTTTAGTAGCTATAACAAAGTTATTTTGTTATAAAAATATTCATCATTCTAGTTATACCAACTAGATATTTTCAGCTCTCTCCTGGATTATTACCACTACTCAAAAATCTTTTTTCTAAAAAAACAAAAATGAAATCAAAACCAAAACCTTTTTTGCAATGAATCTGGAAAGTTTTGGAGGCATTTGATCAGAATTTTACCTTGATTAGCATAAGAAAGGAAGCTCCTTTGTGCACTATGTTTATCCAGAAAACTCATAGCAAAATCGCTAAATTCCATTAACTGCCTTCAAATTGTACAAGAGTACAGACAGGTGAAATCGTCAGATAGCAAGAGCTTGTGTTAGCCTCCTACTTTTCCACTTCCTTTACCACTCCACAGAAGAAGTTTAATGAATTACAAAGTGATTCTACAGTTACATCTTCTTTCTCTGCAAACATGAACAACAAAATGGTTTCAAGGCAATAAATTAAGAAAGGAGATGCAGCCGGTCTGAAGAACTTAGGTCTGAAGAACTTACACGAGGAGAAGAACTTACACGAGGAGAGCAAATACTTAGGGGCCACTAGCAGCATTGATTCTACTGCTTAGTCCCCCACACATCCTCACCAATCAGTTCAGCAGAAAAAACACCTGTGGTCAAAATGATACAATGGACTGAGGGATTCAGGTTAGGAAGCAGAAGCTATGCAGCATATGGGAACTGCCAGTTCTGAAAGGAGGCCCCACCACAGAACATTTTATCTGTATAGGGAGAAATTAGAACTTCCATCGAGTTTGTGAATTCCACACCCTCCTCCAGGGAAAAGCTTTTGATTTCCAAGTCAAAAGAAAGGCCTTTTCTCAGATTTCTAGTGATTCAATGCTGTGGATCCATCTGTCAGACAACAGTGAAAACTGTAATTTCCTATAGAATAGACTGGCAAATAGTTAACAGCAACACAATCCCTTTCCATATATAGCCCTCAGAAGTACCAGTCATTGGTACCACTGAGGATCTGCGAAAATATATCAGGGCCTCCAAATGACAAGATAGGTGCACACAAGAAAAGAACACACAAGAAAGCTCCGTGCTGTTTCATAAAATCGATGCTTATGCAGGCTCATCCTGAAGACTATTTTCACTTCAGCCTGTTGATTCTAAAGACTTTCTTTTTTCTTTTTTGGCTTCCTGATGTGACTTTTCTTTTATCCTTTCACCACACAGCAAGACAAAGCCTTGGAAAGAAAGGCTTTAGATACAGTTACACAATTTTCGCAAATGGAAACACCGATGCCAAAGAACTGGAACTGTTTAGTGCAGAGGGCTGAAGAGCAAATGCCGTGCTGAACAAGAGAACGTAAGCAGCATTCAAAGGTTAGGCTGTAGTGACACGTTGCACACGATTGTGGCCCACTTCACTTGGCACCCAGAGGAGAAACACTCCCCCCTCTGCCAAAGCAACCTGGGTGGTCACAGTCTAGCTCCTCAACCACCAGCCAAATTATTTTATTCTTTTATTCTCTTGTCCCTTTTTTGATGTGAGTGTACGGTGATCTTTAATTTTTCCTAATTCAGAATGAATATGAAGTGAATATGGTGTGCAGGGCTATATCTTGTATAGGGAAAGCTGTTTGCTCACAGAAATGGAGTAACTTGTGATTGTTTTAACTCTTGCTTAACTTGATCGGGAAAAGAAACAGGAGCCATGTATTTAAAATAAATCAGGGAATAAACAAAAATTGGATAGGGCTCATGGATCTTCCAGAATCCAGTTGAAAGTGTTTTCCCCTGGTTTCTCTTCCTTTCTTCTCCTTGAGATTTTCTGTCCAGGGAATTCAGTACCATTGCTTCCGAAAGCTCGAACTAAGAATTAAGAGGAAAGGAAGTGAAAAATTGCCACAGAAAACTGTGATAAGTTTTCTCCTCTTTCAATTCACGAAGGTGATGAGTCCATGAATTAGAGTTGGTGAAATCCCCAGATCTGCATCAGGAAATTTTTCTTGCTTCTTCTGATTTATGCCCAATGCCTCAACCTTCCTTGTACCATTTCAGTTGTGTTTCTGCTCTGGGAACTCCAAGGACACTTGCTATAAGCAGATATTTTTGCTAATTTACTGAGTAACATGACAAAGAATGGAGAAAGGAGGGGCTGTGTTGATATTGTGGGTAAGTAAGATCAGTGCAGAATCACTGGGCCAAATAGAAATTTTCATTACTTATTCTTCTAATGACTTACAAGGTAGAGATTGTGACCCCCACAATCTCCAATTGTGGGGGTCAGAGAACAGTTCACACCCTACTCTCCAAGGTCCTGTATCTCAACATTCGTGTTTCTGGCACAAGATCCATTTATTTCACACTGCAATTTTGTCTCCAGTGATGTGGACATGCCCGCAGGAGCACAGTAGTAATGAGGTCATTCATATGTGTACGATTGAGAGAACGGTTACTTCCTAATTGGAGTTATCTAGTTAGCTTATTCAATACTCCTACTGTAACATATGTGCTTGAATTATAGCATTTATATTCAAATAAATATTCTGATATTCACATATTCTAAATCATATCCTGGTTCTAATGAACACTCTCGATGTACTTAGAAGAGAGAGTGAATCTGACTAGTTTTAAATTGGATCACTGTGTGTGTATGTGTGTGTGTGTGTGTGTGTGTGTATGCACACCTACAGAAACTTATTGACACATACGGTTAGGTAAAGGAGACAAATCATACACCAAAGACTTTGGACCTTGATTTCTGTCAGCAGAAACACCGGGAATTTTGCAATAAATCAACAAGTTCCTTACCAAAACTTACCTTTACTCATCAGAAATAGAAGCAAAAGATTCTTTTTTAAAAAAAAATGGTTTTTAAGGGAGAGCTCTGGTAATAAGACTAGATGGGAAATCTTGGCAGGATCAGAATACATAGAAAACAAAGACAAGACACACTAGCAAATGAATTATCAAGTAACAGAAGGGATAGAACACTGTGTTTCGTGGTTCAAACATCAGTATTTTCCTTACATTTCTAGAGCTGGAAATAGAACTCTTTTACACTCAGGTTGGTCTGCTGCCTTTTCACATGGGGGTTAGAGTAATGAGCTGTGAGTCAAACTAAAGGAAGCCATTCTCAATCTGGCCACTCTCTCTAGTTTTTCCTGACCTCCCCTTTCTTGGCAGTCTGACGGCTCTAATATCTTGTCTTTTGGCTATGAGAGCAGAACATATGGTTTGCTTGAGGATTTCTGTTAAACACTTGTCCATTAACCTGACAGTAGGAGCTGCTAAAGAGCAGAAACAGGAGTCAAGTCAGACATTCACCTCAAGTCCAAAGCAAACACACTCACCCCCTAAAAAACATGCTCAATCTCCAACCTAAGAAAAATCAAATAACAAAGATAACTACTGACATTTTCTCTTATGATCTGGGGACATTCTTTCATTAAGCTATTTCATGATTAATTCTGTTATTCAGATACGATTGGGGTTTTTTTCTTCCTTAAAGAAAACAAATTTAAAAAACAAATAGAAGCTTAAAACAAGAACTAGGGTCTGAATAGGATTTCTTGGCTTTGTTATAAATCCTAAGCAACACTTCATCTGTCTTTATGCTATCTATAGGTAATTCAGGAGACCCTTTTCCTTGTCCCCACAGCTTGGAAGGAATTTCTCATCAACAATCAATGGTTCTCTCTAAAATTTGTAAAATATAATTGTATTATGTCACTGAGTAATTTCTACATTATAACTAATATAGTAGAAGAGAATCTCTGTAAAATCAGTGGGAAATCATGACAACTTAAGCTCAAAGGGGGTCCAAGAATCCATATCAACCTGTATCCATCCATCAACTCAGATTATAACTTGGGATCCTTCATTTCTGCCTCATCAAATTCCTTTTACTATCTATCTTCTCTGGTCTGTTGAGTTTCGAAAGTCTGAATATAGTAGGATGCTTAATTAGTAGACATGATGTCCTTATAATAGTACAGATAAACTTCCTTTTCTTTTTGACAAATGGATATACAATTATTTTTAAAAAATTACAGACAACTCATCATTACCACCAAAGTAGCTTATTTTTAGTGTGGTTTATGCAGACCAGTCTGCAAATTACATTTCCTTCCTTTCTGGAACTTGTGTTCCATCCATCTCCTGGTCCATACTCCAGCTGGCTAGCTTATGAACCACTTACCACAGCAGGTGCTGTTTCCATTCACTTATTTATTCATCCATTCATTCAAAAGACATTTGCTGAATGCACTTGTTAGTCAGTTAACTAGGGGATTTATATTATTATTTTTCATCCTAATATCCCCATGTAGTATATATTCTTATTTCTATTTTACAGATGAGGAATGGACTCAAATTAATTAACTTGCTAGATCAAGTCTGTATGATGCCAAAGCATGTGCCTGTCCTCCTCTATCTTTAGGGACAGAAGAAGGCAAGAGGTGATTAACTGCAGCTTTTTATGTTTTGTGCTAACATGATCCTCCACTGGCTTAAAACATAGAAAGTCACCATCTTTCCAGGCCTCTCCTGCTCAGTGAAGGAAACAAGTACACATCTGTTCACTTGTCAAATTTGCTCTTTTGAAAAAAAAAATTGAAGTTATACAAACATTTGCCATTCCATTAACTTATGTAATCTAGAGACTAATGAACACAAAATGAATTTTTGCTTTTTGGGCTATTTGTCTTGCCATTAACTAAAACATTATGACAAATTTCATCTGTAACATAAACAACCTGAGCTATTTTAATGTCCGGAAAAAATGAAGTTAGTGTGAATCTCAGTACAAGACTAATTTTTACAACTGTCTCCCTCTTTGCATCAGCCCCCTTTTTTGTTTGGTTTCCATTTCGAAATCATGAAATGAACGTACCGTTCTGACCTCTAGCCATCTGTTGGCTGCTGAAAGAAATAAGTAGGCAATGTTGTTTGTGTCCGTCAGTTCCAGCATACGTTGCTTAAATCTGGTTTCATGCCTGCAGAAAACAAAAATATTACCATGTTAGCCACACAACAGGGGAAATAATAAGAAACAGTCACACTTACTACTACACTATTTACTCAACACAGTGACACACACAGATGGGATGGAATGAATAGGAAATGGACTCCTACTTCAAAATAAAGCCCAGCTACTACTGCTTTGGTGCGCGCTTACTGGAGAGGGTGTGGTCCGGTGTTTCATCCTTTCTCAGACCCCTGCTATGAATAGGAAGCTTTCAGATGACAAATCCTATTAAAGATCACTTCATAAATTTCCACATAATTTTGTAGCCACAAAAACAAGGGATGACCTATGTTGCAAGGGCTTACAAAAAGTAGAGTAAGTTGTCCAGAAATGCAATATGCTCTGCCTACTTTTTATTGCACTTTTTATTTTACCGAATAACACAGTTAGAGGTGGGTGGGAGGTACTGGATGGGGACCAGGGAAGACAGGAAACTATGCATGTGAAACAGGCAAATATATACTTTTAAATTTCTTCTTCTGCCTGGTGTTTCTAGGAACCAAAGGAGGAAAGTGAATGGAAAGAAGTAGAGGATGATAGTCCTTTGAGGTGGCGGATGTTCTTGTTAGATGAGATATCTTATCCTCAAGGTTCTAAAATATTTGTAAGGATGGTCATTGCACGAAAGCAACTCTCAAGTCTATGGTATTTACAGGGTTTTTATAACAAAAACAGTTTAGATATTGATCCCTGACCAAATTCAGTTCATTCTTGGAAATCAAAATCGTCAGACCAAATTGTGTGTAATCTATGTTATAAATGAAACTTCTAATAAAAATCTTGTCCATTTGAACATGTGAGTTGCTTTCCCATAGAACGCATGCTACACAGTAATAAATCTTTCTAAATAGCAAAAATAGTCTCTTTTCATTTTTCAGTTATTTTCCCTGAATAAGAGAAACAATGGAAAGCTGGATAATATAATCAAAATAACTGGTTTGAAGGTTGGAAGAAATGCCACGTCAAAATGTGGTCTATTCATTCTCTGTGGCTGTGACTTTTTTAAAAAAAGATAATTATTTTTTATTCATGAGAGACACAGAGAGAGGCAGAGACATAGGCAGAGGGAGGAGCAGATTCCTCAAGGGATCCTGATATTGGGACTCGATCCCCAAACTGGGATCATGCCTTGAGCCAAAGGGAGACGCTCAACTGCTGAGCCACCCAGGCATCCCGGCTGTGACTATTCTTATATGGACCACTTGTCTACGCATTATGTTCATAAGGAATAGCCAAGTTTCATTTGACAGCCCAGCAAGGATTCCTGTTTGATAAAAGACTGCCTCAAGTTTCCTCGAATCTTCAAATCAATTTGCAAAACTTTATATTAAACCATAACTATGTCAAATGAAATGAAGAAGTTCTGGGTGGGGTGTTCACTTGGCCCACGAAGCCATCCATACAGGCCAATATAAAGCAGATACTTGATGTCTGTCCAATTGATCTGATCATTCCAATATGCCAAACTAGATAAATCAGATAACTGAGTCAGACAACAACATCTGATCTTCAATAATCAAAGGATCTGGCAATCAGAGCCAAATAATTACCTCATTTTGAGTTATGAGTTTGCAGCCTTGACCTAAATGCCATGTACAGGAGGACCTACACTAAAGAGCAACTCACTAGAGTGGGGCTGGGCACTCCTGGCAACATGGCCACCTTGTTAGGTGACGACCCTTTTAGAGATGGGACAAGTGAAAAATGAAAAGGTAGGCTGGCTCACAGGATTACAGGATTTACAGAAATCATGGATATGAACTGCAAAGAGATATATCCATGTAAGGACCACTCTTTCTGTATTTGCAGTGTTAGGGAGATTCTCATCTGTTCATTCAGAAACATTTAGCAAGCATCAACTCTATGTGAGACATCAGAATATATATGTACAAACAAGACATATCCCCTTCCCTTTGAGGAGCCCACTCTTTAGTGAAGGAGGTAAGCACGGTATTAACAAGCAAGGACTTTGCAAAACATCAGCTGGATATAATGGCCTATGTGCAAAATGCTACTTGAATATAAAAGATGGGAGTGATTTGCACTGACCAGAGGGTCAAGATGACGGGAATGAGGGGAGGAGGGAGAGAGAAGGAGGATTAAGCAAAGTTTCACAGAGGACTGGGAGGATGATCTGAGTGAGGTTTTAAAGGATGAGCTGAGTTCATCAGGTGAACAAGAGGGGGCAGAGCACCGAAGCAGTAGCAACAACATGAGCAAAGGCACAGAAATGAGTAAACTCATTGTTCAGGGGCTCAAGAGAGGGTTCTCTCCCTAGAGGACAGTGGTAATGGGGAGATTGGAGGTGGGGCTCACTGGATCGAAGCCACTGGGCTATATTTGAGATAAACATCAAACACTTTAATCTGACAAAGTGCTTTGTCCCGGACTCTTCTTACTCTTCATTTAGTTTTGGGATATTGTTTCAGATACACTCTTAAAGAGTTTGTAAATGGAACTGGCAACAGTCTGAAGCAGCAGCGAGAGGGGAGGGGTGGAAATGCAGTGAACATTCTTTCTGTGTGTTTCTATTTGGCAAGAAACCTTCTGTTTTCCTAATGGAAACTTTGACACACTCAGTCTGTATCTTTTCATCCATATCCAGCTCATCTTCTGAACATTCTTAGACCTTTATTCTGTTGGACCAAAAAAAAAAAAAATAGGAAAGGTCACTGAAATATCAGTCTAATTTAACTGTGATACTTTCATGGTAAACTACTTGAGGGAGTTCACGGCTGCATGTGAGTACACCACGAACCCTGAATGCAGGGGAGGAAAAGCAGCCTAATCAGTAAATACTAACTTTCCAAAAGAGCTGAAGACTCTGGGGACTCTGGGTAGCCTGGAAGAAAGGAAGACATGGATAGAAAAGAACATGTTTGATTTTTGACCAAGAGCACCAAATGTAAAGACTCTAGAATTTTATTTATAGCAACAGGAGTATCCCCACGTTTTAAAACCTCCTTTAGTTTAAAAATGCTGATATTTGTGGTACTTAATATTTACTTTAGAAATGATACCTGGAAGATGTATATCTGGATAAATATGATATAAATACTTCTACATAAAAGTTGGGTTGTTTTGTTTCTTCCAATCATAATTCAAGCCTTGAAGCAGTTTACCACATAGTATTTTGTTCTTTTTACAACTACTTAGACTTTTCCTCATGTAAAATTAGGAATAATCATGCTAATTTCTGTTCATATGTCTAGCAAAGAAGGTAAATGAAAAGCCTAAACCTTGACTTTGGTCAAGTTCCTCTGTCATTCTAAACTGTTATTTCCTTCAAGTTCATTTGCCTGATTCTAGTCCTCATCACTCTTAGAAAATAACCTCACCTTGTTCAGGGAGAAAACAGAGCAGAGACTATTATATATTGAACCCATCAACTTCCTGCTGTTCCATCAACCAGCTCGCCTGAATCCAGCCACCTCTTGCCCCCCACCTGCTACGTTATCCTATCTATTTTTTGTGGTATTTATCTGGGATGGAAGGCCATGTCTTTGTAGTCTTTCAATACCCACATCAAGAGCAGTACCTAGCATACGTTCAATACTCAAATAGATTAACTTGAAAGGACTTATTCAGTGAAAAATGTGATCTTTAATATGATGAACTTATGAGTACCACTGGTCATTGCTGGCTTCTATCAGGATACAAATTTGGTCTTAATATTAATGTTCGATGTCAATAAATAGCCTTACCATCTCTAATAAAAGGCTCTCTGATGGGAAAACACAGCACTGCAGAAAGTGTGACTCTTCATGATGAAGTCTATGTAGATTTTTTTTTGTCTATGTAGATTTATGTAGAAATTCTGTGATACATATTGTGGATGGTTGTGTCTCTATATTCTACTTTTTGACTTAAGTTGATATATACAATAATATAAATATTTCTTAGGTCAGAAAAATCTCTAATTGAAATCACAACATATTTGCAGTTAAAGCTCCAAAAAGACATAATTTTTAAGATGTGAATTTCCAAGATTAAATGAAATATTCAATGGTGCCACCTTCTATTCTGAGTTTACTTGAACAGGAAAAATAAGGGCAGATAATTTTCTGAGTGGTAAGTAAACACTCTTGATAAAAAATCTTGGGTTCTTATTGATTACCAGTAATAACTGAAGAGCATTGATTAAAACTAAAATAACTTTGGCTTAGTAGTATTTATCTTATTATTACTATTAATATATTTATTTTAACTTATTGGGTGCTTCTTTGCTAATCACTGTGGTTAGTGCTTTCCATACATTTGTCAATTAGCCCAATGACCCTAAGAACCAAAGTTGATTTCCCCATTTCACAAATAAGGAAACTGAGGCTAGGGAATTGACAAGCTTGGTCTTCATTACACAGTTAGTATATTCCCAATATGGTGTTTCAATCTTCTTTATTCTTGTTAAGATTTTAGAGGATTAGACTAACTCTGAATATTTATTGCCATATTTTTCTTTCTTTTAATTTAGAACACTGGCATGCACATACAGTGGGCATCCAAAGAATGGTAGCCATTATCAGTTATTTGCAGATAGATATTTGTTGATGATGTAATTGCCTAATCAGCAAAATGAAAATATGTTTGCTCACCTAAATGCCCGAATGGTGGTGAGCCCTTCAGCTGTTTCTGAGAAGTGGCAAAGCAGAGGGAGCTGGGTACTATCATCAAGTTCCTGGAGATCCCTAGAACAGAGAGAAGTACAAAATTAACTTCATGTGCATTCAGGCTCAGAGGCTACTATGTTCAACCTAAATTAGGGTTTTTGTCACTGCAAGTATTTCTTCTAGAACCCAGTTAACAAAAACTTTAACAGTTTATGACCTAAAAAGGAAGAGAAACATGAGTACATAATGAATTTTGATTCAGGCCAAATATACACTGTGATGTAAAAAAATTACTTGCTTTGTATAGCAACTATAGTTAACTGCTATTGGGACACAGAGGAATGGATGATTAACTCATACCTAGGAGATGGGTAACATTTTTTTTTGAGCAGGTGGACTTTAAGACAAATCTTAAGCTTTGAGGAAAGCTTCAACAACAGACAAAACAGACCAAAAATAAATGCATTCCAGCTATGAGAAGAAGAGCAAACACAGTAGACTAAAGACCCTGGCAGGTTCAATCTGGCTGGTGCCCAGAATCCTTTGCAAGTGCTGACGTGGGGAAAGGTTGTATAATGGAGAGGTGGGACTAGGTGGCAGAGGATTCTGAGTGGCCTGGACAAAATCACTAGAAATAAAATGAACAGGCTGTGCTTAAACAACATGACTTGGGAGACTGTAAAGGATGAAAAAGAATAAGTGAGTTAGGATAGTCTACCACAGAGACTTTTTAAAAGTTCTCAATTACTGTGATGCTAGTGAGATTTAAAATGGGAAGAATGAACTATTGGGACTTCATCAAGATAAAAAGCTTTTGTATAGTAAAGGAAACAGTCAACAAAACCAAAAGACAATTGACAGAATGGGAGAAAATTTTGCAAATGTCTTATCAGATAAAGGGCTAGTATACAAATTCTATAGAGAACCCGCAAACTCAACACCCAAAGAACAAATAATCCAATCAAGAAATGGACATAAGACATGAACACACATTTCTCCAAAGAAGACATACAAATCGCCAGCAGACACGTGAAAAAATGCTCAACTTCACTGGGCATCAGGGAAATACAACTCAAAACTACAATGAGCTAGCACCTCACACCAGCCAGAATGGCTAAAATTAACAAGACAGGAAACGACAGATGTTGGCAAGGATGCAGAGAAAGGGAAACCCTCTGACACTATTAATGGGAATGCAAGCTGGTGTGGCCACTCTGGAAAACAGCATGAAGGTTCCTCAAAAAGTTGAAAATTGAGCTGCCCGATAGCCCAGCAATTGTACTACTAGGGATTTACCCCAAAGATACAAAGGTAG
Organism: Canis lupus dingo; assembly: GCF_003254725.2. Taxonomy (NCBI): domain Eukaryota; kingdom Metazoa; phylum Chordata; class Mammalia; order Carnivora; family Canidae; genus Canis; species Canis lupus. The sequence continues at coordinate 25,421,334 of NC_064269.1, read as the reverse complement.
TGATCTTAAGGAGCACCTGCACCCCAGTGTTTACAGCAGCAATGTCCACAATAGCCCAACTATGGAAAGACCCCATTTATTTTTGGTCTGTTTTGTCTGTTGTCTTACCATCTGTCCATCAACAGATGAATGGAGAAGGAAGATATATACACAGTGGAATACTACTCAGGCATCAAAAGAAAGGAAATCTTGCCATTTACAATTACATGGATGGAACTAGAGGGTATTGTGCTAAGTGAAATAAGTCAATCAGAGAAAGAATTATCATATGACCTCACTCATCTGTAGAATTTAAGAAACAAAAGAGAGGATCATAGGGGTAGGGAGGGAAAAATAAAACAAGATGAAATCAGAGGGAGACAAACCAACTGTAAGAGACTTTTAATCATAGGAAACAAAGTGAAGGTCGCTGGATGGGAGGTAGGTGGGGAATGGGGAAACTGGGTGATGGACATGAAGGAGGGCATGTGATGTAATGAGCACTGGGTCTTACAAAAGACTGATGAATCACTGACCTCTACCTCTGAAACCAACAATACATTATATATTAATTTAATTAAAAAAAATCATTACCACCACCAGCAGCATAATTTTACATTGCCTGAATGAAATGTTTCAAAAATAAAACCAATTTGAAATAGGAGTCTTCATGTTCTGTCTCCCTTCCTGATATTTCCTACGCATTTCTTCTCCTTTCCCTTCTAAATAAATAAATAAATAAATAAATAAATTCTGACTGAGGAAGGACTGTGAGACAGTCTTCTAGATGTAGGCTTCTAAACTGCAATGATCAATGAATTGTAGCAGAGTAAGAGAGAAGAGGCACATGTGACTTGGCCATTTCTATCTAGCTCAGTAGAACTGGCAAATAGCAGTATTATTTACTGGTGTGGGGAACACACTAAAAAAGAATTTGAAGAAAATGACAATGAGGGCAGCCTGGGTGGCTCAGTGCTTTAGCGCTGCCTTCAGCCCGGGTATGATCCTGGAGACCCGGGATCGAGTCCCACGTCGGGCTCCTTGCATGGAGCCTGCTTCTCCCTCTGCCTGTGTCTCTGCCTCTCTCTCTCTCTCTCTCTCTCTCTCCCTCTGTGTCTCTCATGAGTAAATAAATAAAATCTTTAAAAAAACAAAACAAAAAAAACTATTAAAAAAAGACAATGAGTTTGCCCTTGGCCACAACGAGTTTGAATCTTTGCCTTCACGCATCATGGAACTTTTATATATATATATATCCCATGAATGTTTAGTGGACAAATATCTGAATCTTTTCATAAAGATGCACACTACTCATGAAAACATTTCTTTAATCCACATAAGCTAGCATTTCTAGAAGATAGGCTAAGAGTTATAACTATATGTTTCAAAACATCCCTCTTTTTTCTTTTGAGTCTTTTTTTTCTCTGCCATTTTTTAGGTTTTTGGAGTTGAGGATTTAGAGTAGCAGCATCATCATTCACCTTTCAGAGTCAACTGGATATACTGTTACATAATCTTCAACAATTAACGTGGGTCATTCTGGACTGCCTGGGCAGTCCCACAAATAAATGAAAATCTCTTCTGAGTTTCTACAATGGATTTGGCCACTTTAGAAACTACAGATGAGGGGACAGAAAGAAAGAGGGGAGGAGGAAAACGAATATGAAGGAATGTGAGTAGTTTGTTACTTTTAAACATAAAACTAAGTGGCTATTTATAAATTTTATGCAAGTAACAGGTGGTCACTTCATTTGAGGTTTGTAATGAAGGGAAAAAATTAGGAAGGAGAAACTTTGTTTATAGGACTATATTTTGTGAAACCAAAAAAGGTGAGGGTACGGCTTGACCTTATATTCTTGTAAGTAGGAAACATTTCCTTACAGAGCTAACCACACATTAGAGCTTTGATTTCAGATATTCCAAATTCCATGACATTTCCTGTCTCCCACTTTAATTCCTTTTGGTGTTTACAAAACACTCTGTTAGGTTGCCTGAGCTTTTCAACACGAGTGAGTCCTGCAGAGCCTCAACACCTAGAAAGGTTTTTTTTTTTTCTGTGAAATTTAATGTCATGTGGTCATTAACTGCTAACTTTCAAAGAATTTCAGATAAGACTGGTAATCCATTTCCAATGTTGATTCTTTAAAAGTGGTCATCTCCTCCATGGGGTGCCTGGGTGGCATAGTTGGTTTAAGAGTCTGACTCTTGGTTTTGGCTCAGGCCAATCTCAGGGTAGTCTATTTGAGATTCTCTTTCCTTTTGCCCCTTCTTCTTGTGTGCTCACTCTCTCTAAAATAAATAAATCTTTTAAAATAATGATCAACTGGAGAAAGTCCAAGATGGAGAGAAGTAGGAGACCTTAGTTTCATCTGGTCCCAGGAATTCAGCTAAATAGGTATTAAATCATTCTGAACACCTCAGAACTCAACCAGAAATCTAAGAAAAGAATAGCTGCAACTCTACAAATAGGAAAGTGGTCACTTTAAGCAAGGTAGGAGGGGCAGAGAAGTGAATCTGGGAAGATAAACCATGGTGGGGAGGGAGCCACCATCAGTGGGCTACCGGAAAGGGATATAACAGCAGAACCCAAAATTAGAACTTTTAGAAGTCTGCTCTGGTGAGGTATGTCCCTGACTGAAAGGTGCTCAGATGACTAAGCAGGCATGGAACCCTAGGTGGGACATTGTGGCCTAAATGATCCCCGGGGTCACAGGAAGACTGAGGGTGTCCTGAGTGCAGCAGAGTTCCCAGGCATCGGAGCAAGAAACCTGCTGCAATCAGAGAGTCCAGGAGTAGGCGCTCAGCTCCTCAGCTCTGGAGAGCTGTGCTAAAGCCTTCAGGGAACAAAAGCCATCTAGAGCAATCTGGAACAGATTACTTAGCCTGGCCCCTTGGCAAGGGTGGTACAACGCCACCCAGGGCAAAGACACCTGAGAATCAGTACAACAGGCTCCTCCCCCAGAAAATCGGTAAGAACATCTGGCTAAGACCAAGTTTACCTATCAGACAGAACTGCAAAACTCCAGCACTAGGGGAAAAGGCATATAGAATTCATGAGTTTTATTCCCATGATTCTTTAGTCTTTCAATTTTAATTTTTCTTTCTTTTTTAAACCAATTTCTTATTTTATCAACTTTTTAAAAATCTTGTTTAATTTTCACTTTTACAGTTACATTCTATCCTTCAATTGTATTTAGTTTTATTTTTGTATATATGTAAGTTTCTCTTTCTTTACAACTTGGGAATGCAGTTTCTTCTAACAAACAGACCAAAATACACCTAGAATCTAGCCTATGGCTCTGTTCTCTTTGCCTGTTTGATCATATTCACTTTTTTCTTTGTTTTTTTTTCTGTTTTGTTAAAGTCTTTTTAAATTTTCATCCTTACAGTTACAGCCTATTCTTTCAATGTATTTAATTTTATTTTTGTATATATATTTTTTTCTTTACAATTTTGATATATGGTTTCTTATAGCTGACCAAAATATACTCAGAATACAGTGTATTGCTCTGTTCTGTTCACCTGTCTGCTTATATTCCTTCTTATTTTTTCTTTTAATTTACATTTTTACAGTTGCATTCTATCCTTTCATTAAATTTAATTCTTTTTGTACACAAATAAGTTTTTCTTTTGTTACAATTTTCTAACAAATGGACAAAAATACACGCAGGATCCAGTGCATTGCTCTATTTGTTCACTTGTCTTATTATATTCTTTAAAATTTTTTTATCAGTTTTGAGTCTCTTCTAATTTGTTTAGTGTATATTTCTCTGGGGTCATTGTTGCCATTTTAGTATTTTGTTTTCTCGTTCATCTATTCTCCTCTGTATAGAATGACAAGACAGGAAAACTCATCTCAAAAAAGAGAACAGGAGGCAGAACTGACTGTCAGGGATCTAATCAGTATGGACATAAGTAAGATGTTGGAACTAGAGTTCAGAATAATAATTATAAAGATACTAGTGGGGCTTAAAAAAAAGAAGACACCAGAGAATCCCCTTCTATATAAATAAAAGACCCAAAATCTAATCAAGTTGAAATAAAAAAGGCTATTAATGATATGCAATAAAAAATGGAGGTTATATCTTCTAGGATACGTGAGGCAAAAGAGAGAATTAGTGATATAGTAGACAAAATGGTGAAGAATAAAGAAACTAAGTAAAAGAGAGAAAAACAACTACTGGATCACAAGGGGAGAATCTGAGACATAAGTCATAAAATTAAGTCAAACAGCATCAGAGTAATTGGGATCTCAGAAGAAGAGGGAAGAGAGAGAGGGGCAGAAGGTATATTGGAGCACATTATAAGGATAACTTCCCTAATCTGGGGAAGGAAACAGGCCTCCAAGTCCAGGAGGCACAGAGAACTCTCCTCAAAATCAATAAGAATAGGTCAATACCTTGATATATTAAAGTGAACCTTGCAAATCTCAGAGACAAAGAGAAAATCCTGAAGGCAATGCAGGACAGGAGGTCCATAACCTACAAGGGTAGAAGCATTACACTGGCAGCAAACTTATCCACAGAGACTTGGCAGGCCGCAAAGGACTGGCATGATATATTCAGGGGGCTGAATGAGAAAAACATGCAGCCAAGAGTACTTTATCCAGCTAGGATGTCATTCAAAATAGAAAGAGAGATAAAAAGCTTCCAGGACAAAGAGAAACTAAAAGAATTTATGATAACCAAACCAGCCCTACAATAAATACTAAAAGGGATCCTTCAAGGGAAGAGAGAGCCAAAGAAGCAGAGACCAGAAAGGAACAGAGACAATATACAGACACAATGACTTTCAAGTAGTACAAAGACACTAAATTCGTATCTTTCAATAGTTACTCTGAATGTAAATGGGTTAAATTCCCCAATCAAAAGACACAGGGTATTAGATTGGATAAAAAGAGCAAGACCCATCAATTTGCTATCTGCAAGAAACTCATTTTAGACCCAAAGACACCTTCAGATTTAAAGTGAGGGGATGGAAAACCATTTAATCATGCTAATGGGCATCAAAAGAAATCTAGAGTGACAATCATTATATCAGACAAATTAGATTTTGAAACAAAGACCGTAATAAGAGATGAGGAAGGACATTATCATAATTAAAGGATCTATCCAACAAGAAGATCTAACAATGGCAAATATTTATGCCCCTAACATGGGAGCAGCTTATATAAGCCAATTAATAACAAAATTAAAGAAACACATCAATAATAGTACAATAATAGTAGGAGACCTTAGTAACCCACTCACTGAAATGGACAGATCATTTAAGCAGAAGATCAACAAGGAAACAGGGATTTGAATGACACATTCAACTAGATGGACTTCACAGCTATATTCTGAACAATCCATCCTACAGCAGCAGAATACACATTATTCTCGAGTGGATCTGGCACTTCTCCAGAATAGACCACAGACTGTGTCACAAATCAGGCTCAATCAATACCAAAAGACTGGGATCATTCCTTGCATATTTTCGGACCACAATGCTTTGAAACTGGAACTCAATCACAAGAGGAAACTTGGAAAGAACTCAAATACATGGAGGCTAAAGAGCATCCTACTAAAGAATGAATAGGTCAACCAGGAAATTAAAGAAGAATTTAAAATTCATGGAAACAAACGAAAGTGGAAACACAACTGTTCGAACCTTTGAGATGCAACAATGGTGGTCCTAAGAGGGAAATATAGTAGACTACAAGCCTTTCTCAAAAAATGAGGAAGGTCTCAAATAACACAACCTAACCTTACACCTAAAGGAGCTGGGGAAAGAAAGCAAATAAAGCCTAAACCCAGCAGGAGAAGAGAAATAATAAAGATTAGAGCAAAAATCAATAAAATAGAAACCAAAAAGAATAGAACAGATCAACCAAACTAAGAGCTGGTTCTTTGAAAGATTAATAAGATTGATAAACCCCTAGACACACTTATCAAAAAGAAAAGAGAAAGGACCCAAATAACTAAAATTATGAATGAAAGAGGAGAGATCACAACCAACACCAAAGAAAGACAAACTATTATAAGAACGTATTATGAGCAACTATATGTCAGCAAATTAGGCAATCTGGAAGAAATAGATGCATTTCTGGAAACTTATAAACTATCAGAACTGAAAGAGGAAAAAATAGAAAACCTAAACAGACCCATAACCAGCAAAGAAATTGAAGCAGTAATCAAAAATCTCCCAAAAAACAAGAGTCCAGGACTAGATGCCTTACCAGGGGGAATTCTACCAATTGTTTAAAGAAGAATTAATACCTATTTTTCTGAAGCTGTTTCAAAAAATAGAAATGGAAGGAAAACTTCCAAACTCATTCTGTGAGGCCAGCATGACCTTGACAAAGATCCTACCAAAAAGGTGAATTACAAACCAATATCCCTGATGAACATGGATGGAAAAATTCTCCCTAAGACACTAGCCAATAGGATCCAACAGTACATTAAGAGGATTATTCATCACAACCAAATGTAATTTTTTTCCTGGGCTGCAAGGGTGGTTCAACATCCGCAGATCAATCAATGTGATACACTACATTAATAAAAGGAAGAACAAGGACCATATGATCCTCTCAACAGATGCAGAAAAAGCATTTGACAAAGTACAGCATTCTTTCTTGATTAAAATTCATCACAGTGTAGGGATAGAAGGAACATACCTCAATATCATAAAAGCCATCTATGAAAAGCCCACAGTGAATATCATTCTCAATGGGGAAAAACTAAGAGCTTTTCTCCTAAGGTCAGAAACACAGCAGGGATGTCCATTCTCACCACTGTTGTTCAACATAGTACTAGCAATCCTAGCCTCAGCCATCAGACAACAAAAAGAAAGAAAAGGCACCCAAATTGGCATAGAAGAAGTCAAACTCTCACTCTTTGCAGATGACATGATACTCTGTGGAAAACCCAAAAGACTCCACCCCAAAATGGCTAGAACTCACACAAGAATTCAGCAAAGCGGCAGGATATAAAACCAATGCACAGAAATCAGGTGCGTTTCTATACACTAACATGAGACAGAAGAGAAATTAAGGAGTTGATCCCATTTACAATTGCACCCAAAACCATAAGATACCTTGGAGTAAACCTAATCAAAGAGGCAACAGATCTGATCTCAGAAAACTACAGAGCACTCATGAAAGTGATGAAGAAGACACAAAGAAATGGAAAAACATTCCATGCTCATGGATTGGAAGAACAAGTGTTGTTAAAATGTCTATGCTGTCTAGAGCAATCTGTACATTCAGTGCAATCCCTACCAAAATATTTCACACAGCTGGAATAAATAATCCTAGAATTTGTATGGAACCAGAAAAGACCCTGAGTAGCCAAAAGAATGTTGAAAAAGACAACCAAAACTGGTGGCATCACAATTCTGGACTTCAAGCTCTATTACAAACCTGTAAGCATCAAAACAGTATGGTACGAGCACAAAAACACATAGATCAATGGAACAGAATAGAGATTCTGAAAATGCACCCTCAACTCTATGGTCAACTGATCTTTGACAAAGCAGGAAAGAATACCCAATGGTAAAAAAGACAATATTTTCAACAAATGGGGTTGAGAAAATTGGACAGCCACATGCAGAAGCCACATGCAGAAAATTCGACAGCCACATGCAGAAGAATGACACTGGACCCTTTCCTCACACTACACACAAAAATAGACTCAAAATGGATGAAAGACATAAATGGGAGATAGAATCCATCAAAATCCTAGAGGAAAACACAGGAAGCAACGTTTGTGACCTCAGCCACAGCACTAGATATGTCTCCAAAGGCAAACATGAACTATTGGGACTTCATCAAGATAAAAAGCTTTTGTATAGTAAAGGAAACAGTCAACAAAACCAAAAGACAGTTAACAGAATGGGAGAAGATATTTGCAAATGTCTTATCAGATAAAGGGCTAGTATCCAAATTCTATAGAGAACTTAGCAAACTCAACACCCAAAGAACAAATGAACACACATTTCTCCAAAGAAGACATACAAATCGCCAATAGACACATGAAAAAATGCTCAACTTCACTGGGCATCAGGGAAATACAACTCAAAACTACAATGAGCTAGCACCTCACACCAGCCAGAATGGCTAAAATTAACAAGACAGGTAACGACAGATGTTGGCAAGGATGCAGAGAAAGGGAAACCCTCTGACACTGTTAAAGGGAATGCAAGCTGGTGTGGCCACTCTGGAAAACAGTATGAAGGTTCCTCAAAAAGTTGAAAATTGAGCTGCCCGATAGCCCAGCAATTGTACTACTAGGGATTTACCCCAAAGATACAAAGGTAGTGATCCTAAGGAGCACCTGCACCCCAGTGTTTACAGCAGCAATGTCCACAATAGCCCAACTATGGAAAGACCCCAGATGTCCATCAACAGATGAATGGAAAAGGAAGATATATACACAGTGGAATACTACTCAGACATCAAAAGAAAGGAAATCTTGCCATTTACAATTACGTGGATGGAACTAGAGGGTATTGTGCTAAGTGAAATAAGTCAATCAGAGAAAGAATTATCATATGACCTCACTCATCTATAGAATTTGTGAAAGAAACAAAAGAGAGGATCATAGGGGAAGGGAGGGAAAAATAAAACAAGATGAAATCAGAGGGAGACAAACCAACTGTAAGAGACTTAATCATAGGAAACAAAGTGAAGGTCACTGGACGGGAGATGGGTGGGGAATGGGGAAACTGGATGATGGACATTAAGGAGGGCATGTGATGTAATGAGCACTGGGTGTTATATATGACTGATGAATCACTGACCCCTACCCCTGAAACAAAGAATACATATGTGTTAATTATTTTATCTATTTATTTTTTTTAAGATTTTATTTATTCGTGAGAGACAGAGAGAGAGGGGGGCAAAGACATAGGCAGAGGGAGAAGCAGGCTCCATGCAAGAAGTCCGATGTGGGACTCAATCCCGGGACCACTGGATCACGCCCTGAGCCGAAAGCAGACGCTCATCCCCTGGCCACCCAGGCATCCCTAATTATTTTAATTTAAATAAAATTGGTAAAAATGGAAAAAATGACCATCTCCTCCATATTTTAGTTGCTAACAATGGTTATAACAGATTATTCTTAAAATGAACAGAATTCACAAGTATATTTATTAATTGATTGACTGATTTGCAATTCCAATTTATAACAAACTAGGAATGTTTGTCTGGCCTTTGCACTGAATTTTTATTACAAAGGGGCAAAAAATAGGCCTAAATGAGTGTGCGACCGATGTAAGACACGACTGTAATATTTAGTGGTAAGAACACAAGGAGAGGTTTGGAACCAGCAGAAATCAACTGAACTTCTTGCCCCTCTAGCAAGCAACATCAGCAATAGTACTAAAAGGAATGAAAGTGAACTCATGACTAAGTTTTCCCTTTTGATCTGAATTCGCTACAAGAAAAGTGGATGAGGCTTGGAATGAGAAAGCACTCTAGATTTAATACAGATCTCTAACATTGATGGATGCTAATTCATAATCCCAAGGGAGAAACAACCATGTTTTTTTCAATTAAAAAATGTGATATCATGTATTGAGAGGTTCCCAACTATAATCTTGGCTTTTCTTGTTACTGTCCTCAATTTTTCAGCATCTTCCTTGCACTCAAGTCCTATTAAATATTATCATTTTACTGAATCAACTACTATCTACCTTCTTATTCCAGCACTTAATCCACAAAAAAAGATTACTTTATCTCTGTTTTATTTTCCCCAGAGAGAAAGTTTCTTGAGAATTGTATCTTGTCAGGTGGATGTCTTCATCGGCCACATGACTTACACAATTCTTTGCAACACAGTGATTGCTTACTGAGTGTTTGTTGCAATAAAGTGATTATCACAATGATAGAAAATTCACTGTACTATTTATAGCAAGCCTTCAAAGCTAAACTGGTACATTTCAGTTAACTTTGGTTCATTTTAGCAAATGATAAATCTTATATTAATAGAAGAGTCTAAGCTTCAAGGCTGCTTTTATTTATCTTTGGCTGGGTACTGAAGTACGTGCTAAATGATCTAATCTGAAAAGTTTAAATCTCTTGGAGTTATGGCTCTTCTATCAGACATTCAAGATTATCTACTTTTCTAGTCATCACTCTGACTTATCACTTTAACTTTTTTAAATTCTAGACTTTTACACATAATGTATTTTAGCATTTTACAATATGTTACCTTTTTTCCCCACCCATGGAATAGAACAACACGAAATCACTTACCCTTTAGAACTGAGTTTGCTTTTACAAGTTTTCTGTCACTATTATGTTCAGAAAAAGGATCATAGAATGAAAAATTTAACATAGTTTGTGGACACAAAACTCAACAGGAAAATCCACATGTTAATATATGCCCATGGCTATGTAAGGCATAGACAACCACTTATAGAAACAATTTTAATAGATCTCCAAATGAAACATAGTGTAGGTTTTATCATGGTAAAAATAGGTTGCATTTCCAAGTTCCATACCAAATCTTGAAAAACACGACAGCAAATCTAGATCACAGTAAATCAAACATATAGGCTTTTGAAAATGAATAGAACTTTGTTTTACTTACTTAGAGGCCACTCGGAAGTATTTCTGGATAAAATAAAAGGCGACCCCAAGAGGCACAAGAGCAACCAGGAACACAGGAGTAGCATATGAAATCATGCCAATGGCAGACAGGCAGAGCAGTGTTGAGCGAGTTAGAGATTCCAAAGTTGGAGGGATATGCTATTAAGAAGATCGTTTGAAAGGAAAATGTTTTAGTCCAAAGAAAATATTGGTTACAATGCAATAAAATATTCATTTATATTAATGTTAAGTTACATAATTAGTTACAAAAGTAGTATATCAACATTTTCGTTATAAGCAAGTCTTCATTCCTTTAACTTCACTCACTTCCCATAGTTCAGTTTATTTACCCATCTATCTACCTATCTATCTACTTATCATCAGTCAGTCTACCCATCCATTTATCTTGGGTATTTTATGTAAATGACACTATACTATAAATCTCATGTGTCCATGTGTTCTTATTTTACTTTACTGAGCAAGACAGACTATAAAGCTTCCCATGATACCATAGACATCTCTCTCTCTCTCTCTCTTGAATGGCTGCATACTATTAACATAGTTAGCTATTCCTCTTCTGTAAGATATTTACATTAATTTTCTGTATTTTGCTTTCTCCTATCCCTTGCATATTTTTGATTGGATTATTTACTGCCTAATCAATTTTTAGATGCTCTTTATAGATTATAGATGTTTTCCTCTTGCTTTACATGTGTTGCCAGCTTTTCTTCCAGTTAATCTATTATGTTTTAAATCTGGCTTTGATGCTTTTAGCTTGAGAGAAATTTAAAATTTTATATAGTTATTTCCGTTGGCCTTTTTCCTTATTCAGAGTTTTGTGTCTTACTTAATTCCCACCCAGAAGTTTTAAAACTACTTTCCCACATTTTATTTTATAGTCTTATGTTTTATATGGCTATCTTTATTCCATATGTATTTGCTTTGTATTTTATGGATAGCTAATTGTCCCAACATTCTTTATTGAAAAAAATAATCCTTTTCTTACTGATTCCAGATACCACACTTACCCTGTGTTAAATCTCTCCATATGCTGGTGTTTCTGAGTTCTCCATTTTGTTCTTTTGATCTACTTATTTTCTGTGATCACCAGAGTATTTCATCTTTATAGTGCTTTCTGAGTATCTGATAGGGAAACTCTCTCTTTATGTAGGAATTTTAGGATTTCCAGTATTGTTGGATCTCTTCACTTCTTATTAGGTTTCTTTTTGTTTTTGTTATTATGAATAGAATTCATTTCTCACTTAATTTTTTAATTGGTGTAGAAAAAGTTACTGAATTTTGTATCATACACCTTATGCAGACACTCTTATGAACTTTCTTTTGTTTTCTTCTTGTACTACTTGTCTTGGACTCTCTAGGTGGCTATCATATCATCTTCCAAATAAGGGCTGATTCGTCTCTTCTTTTCCCATATGTATTCCTTATGAAGTGTTTTGGATGCAGTGTGACCAACACCAATGAAAACATTCAGTATACTTTTTAGTCAGCTGCATGCATCAAGCATTCTTTTCCTAAGCTGAGGGTAATTTAAGTATTCTAAAGGCAACTATGAAAAGTCAGAAAAGACCAGTTCTGGATTTGAAGGATTCTTTTGTCAGTTATCCTGAGGAGTCTGTTCTTGGAGTGATCTATTTTAAGAGTTTGAGGACTTTAACTTCAGGACAAACTTCTAGAGGGATAAGGATCTAAAACTAAACTGGGCATCCCTAGAATAGTCTCTAAAATATCACACCATTTAAAGCTTTTCTCATTGAAGAGCCAATCTAATTGAAGTAAAGGACATCTAAGACAGCCTGGCATTCTATCCTTTGCTTCTGGGAGACATTCTGCAACAATAGTAAACTGTTAAGAATTTTGCTATGAATGGAGATACAACATTGATCAAAATGATTCCCTTTATAATAAAAAATTAAATGTTAGTTCTTTGCTATTTCCCTTTATTTTAAGCTGATTTTCAGGGATCCCTGGGTGGCTTAGCGGCTGAGCATCTGCCTTTGGCCCAGGGTGTGATCCTGGAATCCTGGGATCGAGTCCCACGTCAGGCTCCCTGCACGGAGCCTGCTTCTTCCTCTGCCTTTGTCTCTATCTTTCTCTCTCTCTGTGTCTCTCATGAATAAATAAAATCTTAAAAAAAAAAAAAAGCTGATTCTCGAAGTATCCTCTTCTACATGTATAAATTATTTCAAATTAAAGTTTTCCTTTAAGTTTTTTTTTTTTAAGATTTTATTTATTTATTCATGAGAGACACACAGAGAGAGAGAGAGAGAGAGAGAGGCAGAGACACAGGCAGAGGGAGAAGCAGGCTCCGTGCAGGGAGCCTGACGTGGGACTCAATCCTGGGTCTCCAGGATCAGGCCCTGGGCCGAAGGTGGCGCTAAACCGCTGAGCCACCTGGGCTGCCCCTTCCTTTAAGTTTTTATTCTAGAAATCCATATGTATATAATTTTGATAAGTGTGCATATAGGCTCCAATTGAAATTTTAGAAATCCTCTATTGTTAATAGGGATCATAGTTTATCTTAAATGTTACTTAGGTTCTACCGAAAAAATTGTTTTTGAACTTGGAAGTAACTCAGGCACTCACCTGATCAATGATATTTGTATCAGCTGAGAAGCGATTGAGAATCAATCCCAGGGGGGTGGTATCAAAGAATCTAGGCAATAAACAGATTGGAATGTATGATAATACTAAACTATCAGGACTCTGCGCACTGCTAATGAACATCTTGGACTCAGGAAAATGAGAAGGTTCCTATGCATTTGCTCAAAGGCCAAATACATACTCTAATGCTTCATAATTCACTTAAATTTAAAGATGCATGTTTTTATGATTTTCTGTGTGAGAGGGTAAGAAATAATTACATTTTTACCTTATTGGTCCAAGAATTATCTTATTGAGGAGATTTTGGTGAAGGTTTTTGGCAGCTGTGAGACCCATCCATTCTACAGTGAGTGATGTGACAAGGCAGAGGAAAATACCTGCTCCACAAAGTATGCTAAATCCAGCCACATAGTAGGTCTAAAAAGCAACCAGCACCAAAAAAAAAAAAAAAAAAAAAAAAACCCACAAATGAAATTATCAGTTTTTTCTCATTAGAACACTAAATATCAAAGTCAGACAATATTTTTCAACTTCATTATCTTGCATCAATTTAGACAGTTGAAGGAGTGCAGTTTTCCTTCACTCTTTTCCAAGGTTTGTGTAAGGGTAAATGAAGCAGTAGAGTCTGTTTTCAGGTTTGAAATATTTTTGGCTCTCTACACTGTAGAGTTCATCATTCCTATCCTTAATCTCAGAATGACCAACTAATACATTGGCATCAGTAGTTAAAATCAATACTATCAAAACAAAAACAATAAAAGTCCTGTGTATATGTTACACACACACACACACACACACACACACACACACACATTGGGCATATACCTTGAATCCAAATCAAAACATTATCTTTAAGTGTTTCTTATAATAAGCTTTAAAACACAAAAGCGATCACATAGATTCCTTTTTGACAAGTTATTCTATTTCAGGTCCTGTTCTAATTAACTAACTGAATCATTACAAAAATCCTATGACATTTGGGCTATTAATATCAAACTGAATAAATGGGTATAACTGTTAATACCAATATTTATTTTCTTGATGGGTTAAAAACAGAATTCACTATACCTGATCAGCTTTTCCAGTATTGTTTATACTGTACTCTGAAGTCCATGTGGCTAGCCAGTAGTCTATAGCCACAATGACTGAATGTTTCAAAAGCTTAGAGAAAATCATCAGGAAGAGCAAGAAAAATCCTCCAGAAGTAAGGTATCTCCAGCAGGTTTTCCATGGCATTTTAGTTCTGAGCCTCATGACAGTGGACATATTATCATCCTCATCTTCCTCCTCTTCTTCCTCTGCATGTAAAATGTTAGTTTAACCTTCACTCAGTAAACAGGTAGATAAAATTTGTATCATTTCACAAAAAAAAAAACATATAAAAATCTCCCTCAGATTTATAGAAATACAAGTGCTGGTCTTAGATATTTTAAATGCTTCTAGCAGAGAAAAAAAAACTCATTTAAAAAGCTGGTGAAAATGAATGAATGAGCAAAATGATAAACAACATCTTTATCTGAATGAGATAATTTGCCAATTTATTACACATCAAATTGACAGGAAGTGTAGACTAGAAGTTTATGAAGTTATTGAAAGAACTGTGTTGCCAATAAAACCACAGGCCTGACCCTTAAACACATAAAGTTTTGAACTCTAAATTTCTGAATTTGTAAAACTTCACCAGAAGGGAACAGACTTGAAATCTGTGGATAGTCCAAAAGGTCATAATCAATGCTCTCAATGGTCCATTTTAGATGTGGTCATGCAGGAGCAAAGTAAGAAGAAACCTTCTAGAGAGGAAAGGTGGAGGACAGACGACAATAGTCAGGGAGTTCCTTTCTCATGTTTAAGCCATCTGGAAATTCCAAGATGGCTATCCTAAGAACATACTCCATTACGAAGACAGGGAATTTCGGCACCTCCTCACTGGCAAGATCTGATTATTTGTGTGGTCTGGTGATTGTTGTGCATATTCCATCCTTTCCTATTCCAAAGACCATTTTCATTGCAGTTATCCTTTTAGATATTCCATTACTGTTTATTGAGAGGTTGTGAGCAGGAAAGATAGATAGCTTTGGTTTACAGGTTATCAGACCACAGAGATCTAAATATGGATACTATGGGAAGGCTGAGCATCACCAAACGTCCCTAATATTTTGAGCTGGATCCAGTAAATGAACAGGTCTCAGATAATGTGTCCTTTGGTAAGAGTCGATTAAATATGTGAGGACAGGATTAGAAATCTGCATAATGAAAGTGCCAGACACTTACAGACTACTTACTACCTGTCTCCCCAACATCCATTTTCTGTTTCCATATTAACTGAAATTTCAACTTGCCAACGGCTGCTCAGCTAAAGACAAGATTCGTTCCTTTCCCAGTACATAATCTGTCCATGAAATGAACTGGCCAATGGTAAGGAGTAGGAACAATATATGCAACTACTTCTCCTCTTCCCCTCCTGGTGGCTGGAACAGACATACTGACCAGGACCAGAAATAGCAACCCAGTGAGAAATACGTAGCATATTGGGCTCTTTAATATGCATTACCTCATTTTATTCTGTAAGAAAGTAGTACTATCTAATTTTATGCCTGAGAGAATGGATTAACACAACAAGCCTAGGATAGAGTGTCCAGCTGTATACTCACCACTGGAACTCTGGATAGAGTAACTGGGCATGATTCCACTTTTAGAGTGCCTTAGAAGTAACCAGCTTAAAATTCTAGAGACTGATGTTTACAGCACCAGACTTTCTTTAAAAATATTTTTAAATCTAAGGAATGGAAGTGCAAAATCCATTCATTTGTCTGTTCATTCATTCATTCTCTCAATGAGTATTTGTTGAAATACTGAATAGTTATCAGCTGGAATATAAAGGTATCACATTTTGGTGTTCTTTGGCTTGAAATTACAATTTCTTCTCTTTCTTAATTGGCTTGTAGAAATGCAGTCTTCAGCAAAAACTGTATAGCAAACATGAAGTATAGTGCATTTACCCTATGGACTTAAATGGGATTTAGCTTACAAAGTTCTTGGCAACAAATATCAATTATTTCATCTCATTCCTCGATTTTCCAGGAAATCTTTTTTTCTCTACCTTATTAGATCCAGAAAACTGAAACATAACAAATGGCTTTCATCGAATTCTCTTATTCTTCATTGCTATATTGGCATGAAAACTCCATGAGGATTTACTGAATGATTCAAGTATAAATATTTCAAACCAATATTTCCTTCATATTTCCCATTTATTGTTTATTTCTGAAGGAGTGACATTTTATTAATAACTTGCTTTGGTCATTCTACTAGACCTTTCCAATTTATATGAATATTTACAAACAGGGCCTTTTCTTTTCAGCCCTATCTCACACAGCACTAAGACACACTCAGAAACCACTCACGATGTCTTTTGATGAATTGCACACACCTTTCCTTTGCTCCTATTCTTTTCATTTGCACTATTTTTAGTATTATGTATTTTGCTTAGCTCTTTTCCCCCTGCAAAGTGGCTTCTTATTCTTCACGGGCACACTCATGCATCAGTTGCCAAGGTAAAACAGTCACACTTGAATGTTTCAGATGTAAGAAAAAGATCTACCTTCATCTTCATCCTCCATTTGGGCTTTGGCCTCTCTTGAATACATGGCTCTTCGGAGGGTTTTCCTCTCTAGAGTTGTTTGGTCAGCTTCCATATCCTACAGTAAACACCATATTCATTCATTCATTCAAGGAGCTCACAGCTGCAGGAAGGTTTTTGACTTACCAATCAAATTGTGACTGACCCACAATTTGTTAGTTATCTTTGCCAATCTTGGGCTGTTTGCTCTCTCTAGAGATCCACAACTCCTGTCATAGGAGTAGTTGTGAGGCAATGTCTGAGGTTTGTAGGGTTTCAGAGCTCAGAGATGATGCCAATAAGAAGCCAGGAAAAGTACCAACTATACAATAGAACTGACCCCAGGAACAGGGACACCTCCTCCAGCCTTAAGGCATAATTCCATCACTGCTATTTGTTTTATCTTTACCTCATTTTCGGTTACTCCCTGCAATTCTCTAAAGATTTATTCATGTTAATAAGTATCTTCCTTTAAAAATGCTTGCAATTCTAGACTGGTTAAAACACTGTCACTCACCCCCTCTTATTATAAATTATTAAATCAGAGTGAGTTTCTTTAGGTTCTCACTAAGGCAGGCTGCATAAAAGAAATGGACTTCAATAGGCATTGAAGTAAGCAAATGAAAAGGGTTGTTAGGTGCGAGCAGTTTAGGAGAAAGCCCTGGGCGGGGAGGGATATGCAGAAGGAGAAGGAAAACATTCCCCAAACAAACTTGGTGAATTTTTCAGGGTTGCTTCAGATTTGTTGTGTGCTCAAGACAGGGAGAAGCATTTCATTTTCTCCACTCCTCTGCTTCCAACACTCTTGTCCCCTGGGCTTCAGAACTGGAGTGGTAATACCAGTTTTGATACACTGTGGGTTAAATCAGCTGCTGCGGACAGTTTGGGAAACTAACCATAGCTTTGTGTCTATGAGGAAATGCATTCTGAGTTCCAAACGACTGACACACAAACTTTTGGAATCTATGGTAAATTGAGGGCTTTCTGTATTCTCTCTCTCTCTCTCTCTCTCACACACACACACACACAATCACAGTTTGGCCATTACATCAATAAACAAACAAACCCTTAGTGATCAGTCTCTAGGTAGTGATCATGGTTGTTGTTGTTTTTGTTTTGGCCTTATACAACATGTGTGATTTAGGTTACTTGCTAGAAGCTCTATTGCTTCCAGATTCTTGGTTAAAAAAGAATAAAAGCTAAAATGTCTCCTGAATAGCATTTTTTCAGAGACAATTTCATATCAGCTTTTAATTTGCCTAATGATATGAAAACTAGTGCTGCTACATGGGATTAAACACAAAATTAAAAATTATTCGATTCTTTGTGTCTAGTGTAATAAAATGAAATGACCCCGCACATTGGAAAACAGCGTATTTGGTTCTTGTTCAACTCTCCCTGCTATGTGAGCAAAAGATTGAACATCTTAGATGCTTAAAAAAATCTGTATTTATTTTCCTTATAAGTAAATGCTCATATTAGGTTCATTACAGGTTAAATATTTTAAATTACATTGACATTTGGCTTAAGTAAATGTGATTTTAATTTCGTTTCTCTTGTAAATATTTCTTGGATGCCTGTTACCGATTGGATCAAGGTGAGGGCTGGAGGCTGGGGGAGGAGGCACCAGATAATACTAGATTATTTTGCTTATAACAATATGAAGATAATGGTGCCATCCAAGATAGAATTTTTTATAATATTTAAATTAGCTCAAAGTGTTATCTCTTCCTTATTGTAGTTTTCACTGCTATCCTTGTAACATATTCTTTTGTTGGCCCCTTAACCCTTAAACTGACAGTTGTGTCTAAAGCCCAGTGATAGGATATTTTGTTTTGCTGTCCTTCTGTGCTTGCTTGATCTGCTTTGGTTGTAGGTCAGCCTTTCTCAACTTGGCACTATTGACATTTTGGCCAGATAACTTTGTTGTTGTCAGCGATGCACTGTAGGATGTTTAGTAACATCCCTGTCTTCTACCCAGGAGACACTAGTGGCACCTGCCCTCTGCCCTCCCCCCAGCTGTGACAACCAAAAATGTCTCTAAATGTTGCCAAATGTCCCCTAGAAAGCAAACTGGACCCTGGTTGAGAACCAGTGCTCTTGGCAAACATGGGATCCTGCCACCTAACAAAGTAAACAAGAAACTGATTCTCCCCTAGTGTGATTCTCCCTGCCTTCAGATGAATTTCTGGTACCTGCCCTTCCCAAGGTGGCAGTAAATCTCCTTCCTTCCCCAGGTGAGGATTCTGGACAGGTGCATGGTTCATTCTGGTTTCTACTGGCCACTGTTCAACCTCACAACTGCATTCACTCTGTCCACACCCTAACTTGCTCCATATCTCTGCCAGCTGATTTATAATCCTGTAATGTGTCTTTAATTATAGAGCTATGCTATCTCAAGTGATCACTTCATTTCTAAATACAACTTAATGGACTTTCTTCCTGGCTTAACAGTCAGTATTACTATAAAATCAAGCCAACAACTCTTTCTCTCTCTTTTTTTTTTCCAGATCTTCTTTCCAAAGTAAACCATAAGTGGCCCTACTCCTTAAGCTTACGTCATATTCTTTTGTCCCTGGCATCTAGGTCCCTGTAAAAAAAACCAACACAACCACAAGTTGTTCTTTCATTGCACTCAGTCTGGTTTCCAATTCTGTTATCACCTCATTCAATGTTATATTTACATCACACATAACATTATAGGAATTACACTGAATACAGACCTTGGTTTAAGTCCAATGAGTACCACTTAGTATATGTACTATACAACTTAGAAGTAACTTAACCTCTCTGGGCTTCAATTTTCTCATCTGCAAAAGTGAGACCCTATTTTCTTTACTTATTTTCTGTATTTTCCTTGCTTTTTTTCCTAGGGATTTGTGAAAATTAAATGAGCTTAAATTAAATGAGTAAAAAAGCCTTTGTGGACTTTAAAAACTATATCAATGTAAAAATTAGTTATTATCTCCTGATCACCTTCCTTCACTCCCCAGCCCTATTCCAGGCATGCATAACAACTTTACTCATAGCTCACAGCTCTTCCTTCTTTCAAAATCATCTTAGATTTTATTTTGCCCATGACTCTCCATTTGCAGGTGGTGAGTGATAATATCCTCACATTACAGATGAAGAAAAGATACACAGAAGAAAAATAAGATAAAATAATGATATACCATACTTCAGCAGTTTAAGTTTTAAATACACATATAATTATAATATGGTTCAAACCCAAATCAAAATCTTCTAAAAACCTGAGAGCACTTCATCCAAAAGATATCATTAGAATTTTATAGTTTCAAAGTAGCCTATTTGTTAATGATATATAAATATACAATTACTTTGGGTTTCAAATGAGGACCATTATATCATCAAATAATAAATGGTAGTACTCCTTTAAACAAATTTTTAATAATTATATGGTATATTCATAACTCTTTTAAAATAGACTCTGAACTCTTCTAGACTATGAGCAATTACCTTTTCTAATTCTTGATCTTGCCGATTCATAAGTGTTTTCCAGTGTTCATAAAGCTCAACATCTTTGGTTTGGATGTCCTTCAAAGTTCCTTCTCTTAGTACACTTCCATCTTTCATGGCTATGATCTAAGGAAAGCACATATTAGCAGAACTATGACAAAAAGCCTTAACTGACCAAATGAATTACTTTTATCTCAGAGAGCATTTCTTAATGTCCTTATTTATATGACTGTAATATTAAAATTAATGAAATTTCTTTTAAACTCTTACCCAGTCAGCATGTGTTAGATACTGTAATTTGTGAGTCACAAGAACAAGTGTTCTTTTGTCATCTTGGAGAAATTTCAAAATCCCTTCTTGCATTAAGTGATCACTCAAGTGAATGTCCAGGGCTGAGAATGGATCATCCTACAACCAGTAAAATGGAGAGAAGAGGAAACAATTTCTATATTCTTGATATAATTAAAATTTTCTAGAAACTAAAAACATAAGTAACTAAGAGTAAATTATCCCTAACATCCAATTTGTTAAAAACCACACTCTGCAGGGACACCTGGGTGGCTCAGTGATTGAGCGTCTACTTTCAGCTCAGGGTGTGGTCCCGGGATCGAGTCTCACATTGGGATCCCCTCAAGGAGCCTGCTTCTCCTTTGCCTATATCTCTGCCTCTCTCTGTGTGTCTCTCATGAACAAATAAATAATTTAAAAAACAGACTCTGTATATGTTTAAATTGTTGAGAAAAGGAAGAAAATTAAAAGTGAAGCTTTTATTTTTCTCTTTCACTTTAAAATTATTTAAAAAGTAAATAACAATATCCCAAGTGGTTTGGATTATTATACAGAACATTCAAGCTCAAAAAACAACACCTCTTGACAAGCTTTAACAACAGACCAAAGAAAGAATAAAAAATAATTCCAGTAGTTGAAACTTAGATAATATAAACAGACAGACTCCAGGCCAAGATGGCAACATAGGAGGCTCCTAAATTTCCCTCCCCCATGGGTGCTCTGCCTATGCAGCTATACACAGAGCAATTCTCTCCGAGACAAATCCAGAAACTAGTTGAGTGACTTCTACACATTGAGAAACTAAGAAAATACCCCATCTAAAAGATAGGAAAGTTCTAGCAATCTTGGGGTGGAGACTTTTGGGTTTTCTATGTAGAGTATCATGTCATCGGCGAAGAGACAGAGTTTGACTTCTTCTTTGCCAATTTGAATGCCTTTAATGTCTTTTTGTTGTCTGATTGCTGAGGCTAGGACTTCCAGTACTATGTTGAATAGCAGTGGTGAGAGTGGACATCCCTGTCTTCTTCCTGATCTTAGGGGAAAGGCTCCCAGTGCTTCCCCATTGAGAATGATATTTGCTGTGGGCTTTTCGTAGATGGCTTTTAAGATGTCGAGGAATGTTCCCTCTATCCCTACACTCTGAAGAGTTTTAATCAGGAATGGATGCTGTATTTTGTCAAATGCTTTCTCTGCATCCAATGAGAGGATCATATGGTTCTTGGTTTTTCTCTTGCTGATATGATGAATCACATTGATTGTTTTACGGGTGTTGAACCAGCCTTGTGTCCCAGGGATAAATCCTACTTGGTCATGGTGAATAATTTTCTTAATGTACTGTTGGATCCTATTGGCCAGTATCTTGTTGAGAATTTTTGCATCCATGTTCATCAGGGATATTGGTCTGTAATTCTCCTTTTTGGCGGGGTCTTTGTCTGGCTTTGGAATTAAGGTGATGCTGGCTTCATAGAACGAATTTGGAAGTACTCCATCTCTTTCTATCTTTCCAAACAGCTTTAGGAGAATAGGTATGATTTCTTCTTTAAACGTATACAGCAATTCGGTAGCGTGGCAGGATACAAAATCAATGCCCAGAAGTCAGTGGCATTTCTATACACTAACAATGAGACTGAAGAAAGAGAAATTAAGGAGTCAATCCCATTTACAATTGCACCCAAAAGCATAAGATACCTAGGAATAAACCTCACCAAAGATGTAAAGGATCTATACCCTCAAAACTATAGAACACTTCTGAAAGAAATTGAGGAAGACACAAAGAGATGGAAAAATATTCCATGCTCATGGATTGGCAGAATTAATATTGTGAAAATGTCAATGTTACCCAGGGCAATATACACGTTTAATGCAATCCCTATCAAAATACCATGGACTTTCTTCAGAGAGTTAGAACAAATTATTTTAAGATTTGTGTGGAATCAGAAAAGACCCCGAATAGCCAGGGGAATTTTAAAAAAGAAAACAATATCTGGGGGCATCACAATGCCAGATTTCAGGTTGTACTACAAAGCTGTGGTCATCAAGACAGTGTGGTACTGGCACAAAAACAGACACATAGATCAGTGGAACAGAATAGAGAATCCAGAAGTGGACCCTGAACTTTATGGGCAACTAATATTCGATAAAGGAGGAAAGACTATCCATTGGAAGAAAGACAGTCTCTTCAATAAATGGTGCTGGAAAAATTGGACATCCACATGCAGAAGAATGAAACTAGACCACTCTCTTTCACCATACACAAAGATAAACTCAAAATGGATGAAAGATCTAAATGTGAGACAAGATTCCATCAAAATCCTAGAGAAGAACACAGGCAACACCCTTTTTGAACTCGGCCATAGTAACTTCTTGCAAGATACATCCACAAAGGCAAAAGAAACAAAAGCAAAAATGAACTATTGGGACTTCATCAAGATAAGAAGCTTTTGCACAGCAAAGGATACAGTCAACAAAACTCAAAGACAACCTACAGAATGGGAGAAGATATTTGCAAATGACATATCAGATAAAGGGCTAGTTTCCAAGATCTATAAAGAACTTATTAAACTCAACACCAAAGAAACAAACAATCCAATCATGAAATGGGCAAAAGACATGAACAGAAATCTCACAGAGGAAGACATAGACATGGCCAACATGCATATGAGAAAATGCTCTGCATCACTTGCCATCAGGGAAATACAAATCAAAACTACAATGAGATACCACCTCACACCAGTGAGAATGGGGAAAATTAACAAGGCAGGAAACAACAAATGTTGGAGAGGATGCGGAGAAAAGGGAACCCTCTTACACTGTTGGTGGGAATGTGAACTGGTAGGTTCCTCAAACAGTTAAAAATATACTTGCCCTACGACCCAGCAATTGCACTGTTGGGGATTTACCCCAAAGATACAAATGCAATGAAACGCCGGGACACCTGCACCCCGATGTTTCTAGCAGCAATGGCCACTATAGCCAAACTGTGGAAGGAGCCTCGGTGTCCAACGAAAGATGAATGGATAAAGAAGATGTGGTTTATGTATACAATGGAATATTACTCAGCTATTAGAAATGACAAATACCCACCATTTGCTTCAACGTGGATGGAACTGGAGGGTATTATGCTGAGTGAAGTAAGTCAGTCGGAGAAGGACAAACATTATATGTTCTCATTCATTTGGGGAATATAAATAATAGTGAAAGGGAAAATAAGGGAAGGGAGAAGAAATGTGTGGGAAATATCAGAAAGGGAGACAGAACGTAAAGACTGCTAACTCTGGGAAACGAACTAGGGGTGGTAGAAGGGGAGGAGGGCGGGGGGTGGGAGTGAATGGGTGACAGGCACTGGGTATTATTCTGTATGTTAGTAAATTGAACACCAATAATAAAAAACACACACACACACACACACACACACACACACAAAAAAAGATAGGAAAGGGTGAGATGCACTCTTACCACAAACCTCACCCTCTGCACAACACCATACAATTGGAGGGAATCCTAACTCCCATCTTCTCTCTGAGGAGTCAAGGATTGGGACCATACATCTAGTGCCCCAACTTTTATGGCTGCTACCTAAGGGACAAGCCCTCCAAATTGCTTTGCTTTGAAAGCCAGTGGGGCTTACATTGGTAAGTCCCACAGAAATATAAGAAACAAAAAAGCAGCTGTTAACAGGCACATGCATGAATAAAGTGAGAATTTTAACATAATATATAATATTAACATCAATATTAATATTATTAATACTATAATAATAGTAATTTAAAGCATAAAATATTAAAAAGTGGCAAAGAGAAATCATAGAGCTAAGAATAGAATAGTTGAACTGACAATTTCAATAGAGGACTTAAAGAAATACCTAGATCAGGAAGAATAAAGGATCAGTGAATTGAAAGACAGGACAGTGAAATTAATCCAGTCAGAAGAACAAAAAGAAAAAAGAATGAAAAAGACTGAAGATATCTTAACAGACTCATAGGACACAATTGAGAGGAGCAATATATTCATTATAGGGGTCCCAGAAGGAGAAGTGAAAGAAAGGGGCAAAAAGCTTATTCAAAGAAATAATGGCTGGAAATTTCCCCTACCTGGGGAAAGAAACATACATCCAGTTCCAGAAAACCCCAAAAGTACCAAAAAAAAAAAAATGACGAACTGAAAGACAGCCAAACTAGGCACATTAAAATTGAATTGTCAAAAGTTAGACAAAAAAAGAATCTTAAAAACAACAAGAGAAAAACAACTTGCTACTTATAAGGAAATCCCCATAAGTATATAAGATTTTTCAGCAGAAACTTTGCAGGCCAGAAGATAAGCTATACTTATATGAGATACATAGGTTTTAAACCAAAGACTGTAACAAGAAACAAAGTTCATTTTATAATGAGGGGATCCATTTATCAAAAGATCACAAAAAATTTAAATACGTACCTGGCATCGTATTTACATATTTACATCATATTTACATATTTATATTTAAATATGTAAAGCAAAAGTTGATAGATCCGAAGGGAAAAATAGCAACACAATAATAATAGGACTTCAATACTCTACCTTCAACAATGGACAGATCATTTAGACAGAAATAAAATAAAATACAGAAAATACCAGCATTACCCTGATACCAAAAGCAAAGATGTTAGAAAAGTACAGACCAATATCCTTGATGAATGTAGACGTAAAAATCCTCAACAAAACATTAACAAACCGAATTCAACAGTACATTAAAAAGAATACACACACACACACACACACACACACACACAAAAGAATACACATCATGATTAAGTGGGATTTATTCCTGGGATACAAGGATGGTTCATCATATGCAAATCAATCAATGTGATATATCACATTAACAAAATGAGGAATTAAATGAGGAATTAAAATCATAAATCATCTCAATAGGTGTAGAAAACACACTTGACAAAAATCAACATCCTTTCATGATAAAAACTTCAAAAATTTGGATATAGAAGATATGCATCACAACATAACGAAAACCACATATGACAACCCCACAACTAAAGTCATTTTCAATGGTGAGCAGTTGAAGACTTTTCTAGTAAGATCAGGAAGGAGACAAAGATATCCACTCTCACCACTTTTATGCAGCACAGTACTAGAAGTCTTAGCCAGAACAAAGAGGCAAGTAAAAGAAATAAAAGTCATTCAAACCAAAAAAGGAAGAAGTAAAACCTCTGTTTGCAGATGAAAAATATTACATGTACAAATCCACCAAAAACTGTTAGAATAAGTGAATTATAGGATATGAAGTTGATACATGAAAATCATTTGCATTTCTGTACACTAAGAATGAACTATAGAAGGGAAATTAAGAAAACGATACCATTTACAATTACTCAAAAAGATTAAAGTACCTAAAATGAATTTAATCAAGGAGGTGAATATCTTTGCACTGAGGAAATTGGTGAAAAAATTAAAGAGGAACAGATGGAAAGATATTCTTGTGTTCATAAACTGTAAGAATTAATATTGTTAATATGTCCAACTATCTAAAGTTATCTATAGATTCAGTGTAATCCTTAGCAAAATTCCAATAGTATTTTTCACAGAATAGAAAAAAAAAATCCTTGGGCAGCCCGGGTGGCTCAGCAGTTTAGCGCTGCCTTTGGCCCAGAGCCTGATCCTGGAGACCTGGGATCGAATCCTGTGTCAGTATCCCTACATGGGGCCTGCTTCTCCCTCTGCCTGTGTCTATGCCTCTCTCTCTCTCTCTCTCTGTATCCCATGAGTAAATAAATAAAATCTTTTAAGAAAAGAAAAAAATCCTAAAATTTGTATGGAATTACAAAAGACCCCAAATAACAAAAAAAAAAAAAAAAAGAAAGAAAAAGAAAAAAAAATCCTGAGAAACAACAAAGCTGAAGACATCACATTTCTTGATTATAAACTATATTACAAAGCTATAGTAATCAAAACAGTATGATATTGGCATAAAAACTGACACACAAATTAATGGTACAGAACAGAAAGTCCAGAAATAAATCCGTGCATATATAGTCAATTCATTTTTGACAAAGGAGCCAAGAATATACCATGACAAAAGGACAGTTTCTTCAATAAGTTGTGTTGGGAAAATCATAAGCAAAAATTTGAATGAAACTGGCCTACCACCTTGACACCATACACAGAAATCAACTCAAAAGGGATGAAGGACTTAAAGCAAAATCTGAAACCATAACAGAAAAAACATAAGTAGTAAGCACTCTGACATTGGTCTTGGCAATGATTTTTTTGGATTTGACATCAAAAGCAAAGGCAACAAAAGCAAAAATAAACAAGTGGGATTACATCAAACTAAAAAGCTCTGCAGCGCAACTATAGAATGAAGTAAAATATTTGAAACTATATATCCATAAGGAGTTAATATTACAAACATACAAAGAACTTTTACAATTCAATAGCTAAAAAGCCCAAATGACCCAGTTTAAAAATGAGCAAAGAACCTAAACAGACAATTTCCAAAGCCATAAAATTGACCAACAGGTACATGTTCAACATCACTAGTCATTAGGTAAGATCAAATCAAAACCACAATAAAGTATCCCCTCATACCTCTTAGAAAGTCTATTAATAAAAATACAAGCTAGTGAGGATGTGAAACAAAAGGGAACATTTGTATACTTCTGATGGGAATGTAAACTTATGTTTACATAAGTCACTATGGAGAACAGTGTAGGTCCCTCAAAAAATTAAAACTAGAACTACAATATCATCCCACTTCTTCATATATATCCAAAGGAAATGAAATCCATTATCTCAAAGAAATACTCCCATGTTGACTACAGCATTATTCACAATAGCCAAAGTATGGGAACAACGTATGTTTCTATCAAAGATGGATGAATAGATAAAGAAAATGTGCTTCTCTTGTTCTTTCTTTCTCTCTCACATACAGACACACCCGAGTATTATTCAGCCATGAGAAAGAATACTCTGACATTTGCAATAACTATGTATGCACTTGTAGGACATTACACTATGTGAAGTAAGACAGAGAAAGATAAATACTGCATGCTATCACTTCTATGTGGAATCTAAATTTAAAAAGCCAAACTCTAGAAACACAGAATAGAATGATAGTTGACAGGGTCTGGGGGCAATAGGGAGAAGTTGGTAAAAGAATACAAACTTTCAGTTATGAGATGAATAAGGTCTAAGGATCTAAGGTATAACATGGTGACTACAGTAGGTAATAGTGTATTATAAAACTAGAATTTGCTAAGAGAGCAGAATTCATGTGTTCTCATTCCCCTCAAAAATGTAAATATGTGAGGTAATGGATGTATTAATTAACTCAAGGCTGGGAATCCTCTCATATGTATATATTTATCAAATTATCATGTACATTTCAAATATATTTTCTTTGTCAAATATACTTCAATTAAAAAAAGAAATTTAAGGGGGAATCTAACTCTAGCCAAGTTAACTACCTTTGGTAGAACAAATCAACAATCATCATAGGAAAATATAAGTATTTAGAGGCTCTACAATATATTATCTACAATATTCGGGATACAGAAAAAAATTAACAAATACATAAAGTAATGGGAAAGTCTGGGCCATAGTCAAGAGAAAAAGCAGTCAGTAGAAACTATGACTCAAGATGACTCAGATATAAGAATTAATAGCCTTTTAAACAGTTATTGTAGATATACTCAAGGACTTGAAAATATATTTTTCAAGGTAAAGAGGCATAAAAATATTAGATTAAATGAGATAATATAAATAAAGTACTTAGTATAGTACCAGATAAATAATAGACACTAAATAAATAACAGCTATTATTATATTATCAGTATTAATAGTAGTAACTGCAAAAATATCATACCTACCACTGAACTGGCAACAACTGTCTTGGGAAGAAAGGAAATTTTTATGTACCAAGTGATTAAGACATTTAGAAAATAATTTAGCAAATTGTATTAATTGAAAAAAAATTTTAAAAATACAAAAATTATATTAATTGGTGATGATATTCCTGTTCATTATTTCAACACATATTTTATTTTTATATACAGCATCATAGTAGATGCTTGATGGTTTGGAATCCTGAGAAGAAGAAAACTAGAAACTACTAAAGAAAACTGGAATGTTTCCAGAAAACAATGAATTAAAAAAGCAATTGACATGCAGAGAGGATGGTGAACAGATACATAATCACCAATTAGAATTATTATAACACAACATCATAATGGGAATGAGAGAAACTCAGGAGCAAAGAAGTAGAAAATAATAGGGGTTTCTGGTAGAGAATTGGGAAGAGTGGAACAGTGAAAAAGGAATTCATAAGTGTTTCCTTCATCATACCTAGTTCTTTGTTGTTTCACCATACATGCAATATGAAACAAATTTTTACTTTGTCTTATGGGATCAAAAACAAAGTCTACTCATTCTACTACACTTAGGTTACATAATTGACATATTTATAAATTATAACTGGGGGAAGGATTTCTAAACAATTGAGTAAGCACAATCACAGTGTGTATACACAGATAAATTGCATTGGCTAATTATCTGGACACTGAAAAATAAAAGCAATTTTTATTGAGACACATTAATATCTCAAAGTTAGAATAAATGCATCTATGTGGTCATTATGCTAGTGATACAATTAACTCAATAATTTCACAAAAGTCTCCATCACTCTGCCTGCATCAACAGAACCTATAAGCAAGATGATTTTATTAAAGTATTTAGAAGAAGCCTTATGAAAAATAAATATAGCAAGGCATTTAGAATAGTTAAAGCATGATTTAAAATTACAATAGCTTTAATAAAACCAGTCTAGATTTCATAGTGATGAATAAAGAAGCAATATAATTAATATCTTCAAACAGCTTTTATGGGAATAAATTTAACAACAGAGACATGTCTACTGTAATCTCATTTATTTAAATCATGCATCATTTTTGGACAATGTAATATTATCATTATACACACACATATATACACATACATATCTTTTTTTTACACATACATATCTTAATGTTCATGTATATATACTTTAAACATGATAATTAAACAAAATAGGCTTAATGACATAATTATCTTGATTGTCCTGAAATTCTTTTGGATGACATAAGGAGATATTTCAAAATCTTTCAGAACCTCTAGAGCATCTTAATGAACATTAATTATTTCTGAAATGTTCCAAGAGGAAGTATTTATAGGACACTGAATTACCTTTCTACTACCATCCAGTGAATTTCTTTTTTTGAATGATCATGGATATCAGCTTCTACTTGTCATTTAGCTTCTTTTTATAACAAGAAGAGACTCCTATTTGAATTTTCTAATTGTTAGATTTTGGATGAGTAATAGAGAGACCAACTGCCAATATATGGAATTTCTTTCAACAGAGAAGTTATAATGGAATTTAAGAATTCTTAAAAAGGGAGAGTTCAGGTATCAATAGAAAGTGATGTGGGATAAAGCAATGGTTCCACAGAAGTGGAAAAATATCACCAGTATTAGGGTTATACTAACAAAGGTTTTTCTCTCTCTCCATTTCCAATAAAGCAGCAAGATATAATGACCAAAGCTACCAGCAGATCACTGATTTTCAAAATTCAGGTAATTATTGTAGAGGTAACCTGATTGTTTCTGAAATAATTCACTGCCTCTGATTCCAAAAAAACCCTAAGAATCCCTTGTGATACAGACAAAACTATTCCAAATAATTCTGAAAATTTTTCACACAGAAATAGGACATGAATTGGAAATGGGTTTTTGATCATTCAGTTTGGTTTTCTAGAAAAGCCTGACTTTAAATTTGTCAGATAGTAAGGCATAATGGAAAGTCCATAGTCTCTAAATTAAGGGGCTCAAATTTTAGTCATGACTCTACCTCTCTGATGCTGAATAGTTTTTCAAACTCGGTTATTTCATTTGCAAAATGGGGATAATAAAGCAACTTGTCAGCACATAAAATTACTGCAAAGATCAAATAAAACCGTGTTCTAAAAGTCTCTGTAAAGTGTTTTAGAAGTGTTATATTATTATTTTCTTATAAATAAAGTCATGGTAGATTAATATTTTGCTAATCCCTTTTAAGCATCACAGTGAGAGGTTAGTGACTTCCAGGAATCTCTTAATAAGGAAGAGTGCAGTGGCTAAGAATACAGACTATGAAATTGGGCCTTCTGGGTTTGTATGCTTGCTTCCCTATTACTATCTGTGTTACTTTGGATACATTATCCTCCAAAGCCTCAGTATCTTCATCCATAAATAGCAGTAATAATAATAATAATAATAATAATAATAATAATAATAATAATGCAAAACTTAACAGGATCATTCTGAGAATTAAGTGAACTATGTGTATAAATCATGTCTATCATAAAATCATAAAATCTTTGATCCCAAAGACTATCATAAAATTAGAATCATGCCTATCATAAAAAGCTTTTATGAATGGTTGGTATTGGGATGCCTGGGTGGCTCAGTTGGTTAAGTGTCTGCCTTTGGCTTAGGTCATGATCCCGCTGGGTCCAGCATTGTCCTCCCTGCTCAGTGGGGAGTCTGCTTCTCCTCCTGCCCCTCCCTCTGCTTATGCTCTCTCTCTGTCTCAAATAAATTTTTAAAAAATCTTGGATAAAAAAAAAAGGATGTTTACTATCATTTATATGCCATAGCTTCATTATGGAGCCTTTTGGTGTTATAATCAAATGTAATCTTTTTTTTTCCTTTTTTTAATAAATTTATTTTTTATTGGTGTTCAATTTACCAAAATACAGAATAACACCCAGTGCTCATCCCGTCAAGTGCCCCCCTCAGTGCCCATCACCCCTTCACCCCCACCCCCCGCCCTCCTCCCCTTCCACCACCCCTAGTTCGTTTCCCAGAGTTAGGAGTCTTTATGTTCTGTCTCCCTTTTATACAACTTAATAAATATCTAGGTTTAATGGTTTGGGAATCATTCATTCTTTAAGATTCAGTTTGTATATGAACATTTTGGGGAGATACTTCTTTTAAAGAAAGCAAGTCAAAAGATCAATTCAGTGAATAAACAATTCTTCATTTTCAAGAGCATATTATTTATTTTTATATACATACAGTTCTAACTATAATATATTCTTCCTATATTCAGTGAATATGTGTAAGTAGTATATGCTTTGCATGGATATACTTTTGGAAATAACTTATAAATATATTCACTGGTACACACAGCACATTTTTAGATGACATAAGGCTTCAAAAATAAGTAATATACTTGATACATTATTAAGATGTTTCCATTTGTCTTTGATATTGTATAAAAGCTGATGTGATAAAGCTTAATTAAAACAAAACGTAACACCCAAGTAATTATTTGTGCAAGATCCTTAAAAATTGGAGTAATGTTCTTTTCTCCTTTGTTTGCCCTACCCAGCACAGAAGATAGCACTGAGGATATTCACTATATATTAATGGATGGAAAAGTAGGGGGGAAGGAAGGGAAAGGAAAGAGAGAGATGGAGGAATGGGAAGAGGAAGGTAGGAAGGAAAGAACATAAGGGGGGAAAGGCAAAAGGAAGGGGAAAACAGGACATTATAGGTAGTGATTTGACAGTATTATATATTTTAGAGAATCTTAGCTGATCAGAAAAACAATACTCAACAGACATGCTGTCCTATCCCAGATTTTGCCACTCACTCACTAGCCATTAGTCCCTGGGTAAAGCACTCTATACATACGTTTCTTCATCTAACATAAGGATACCATCTACCCTCACAGCATACTCATAAGAATCAATTGGGGTAATATTGTGGTTCAGAGTGCTTTGTTAATTTGAAACAATGGAAGTGTAAGATTTCATTTTGAGATAACTATTAAAACACATCAAAAGTATTTTTTTGCTGCTAAAATATTCAATCTCAGGTTGCAATGAAGTACATTTAATATTTAGATCATAAGATTCAATAATTTCAAGGTTATCTGAGCTGATCAGAATGCATCCAGGACACGCTTTTTCAAAGGGACTCTGATGTACACTATTACATCCAAGACTAAGAAAAGTTATAGAAATTATATTTTGTGGAAGAATTAAAATATTAAGCTTGCTTGGCTTAGAGAAAAGTAAATCAAGGGAAGTTGTGGAAATAATGTTAATGTTGAATATGGCTGCATAAAGGAAATATATGCTGCTGTAGAAGTAGAAGGAAACCCAATTAATGAAAAATCCACAGAAGCAAATTGTAATCACATAATAACTTTCCAATAAGAGCTATCCATGGGAAGCAGAATAATGGCTCCCAAAGCTGTCCAAGTCCTAATTTCCAGAACCTGTAAATATGTTACCACCTTACATAGTAAATGGGACTTTACACATATGATTAAGATTAAAGACCTTGAGATTGGAAAATTATTCTGGATAATCTAGATGGTTCCAAGCTAATTACATGAATCCTTAAGAGCAGAGAACTTTCCCAGCTGTGAAGAGAGGAAGATGTGACTAGTAAAAATGGTCAGATAGAAAGTTGCTGGCTTTGAGGATGAAAGAAGGCAGCCATGAGCCAAAGATTGTGTGCTGCCTCTAGAAGTTGGAAAAGGCAAGGAAATGGACTTCCCCTCAAGCCTCCAGAAGAGAACACAACCCTACTGACATGGATTTTTCACTCTATGAGATCCACTTTGGACTTCTAACCTTCAGAACCATCACATTGTACATATTATTTAAATCACCAATTATGGTAATTTGTTATGGGAGCAATAAGAAACTTACACACTTAAAAAAAAGAAACTTATACACTAACCAACAAGGAAAAGAGCACTTTGAAAGTTAAGCAGTTTGTCTTCAGAGAGAGTCATCAAAAAGCTGTTAGAGGTGATGTAAAAATAATCCTATAATGAATGGATGAAAATCTACAATAAGTTAACCCTATGACTTCTTTGAATTCTATGACTCTACAAGTGAAATAAGACAGGGTTATTGAATTGAAAGCAATGAACGGAATGAGCAGGGATGGAATACTAAACCCAGAGAACCTTGGTGTCTTTCAGATTTCTTCAGGTGGTTCAGCCATTAACTGATCCCAAAATTCAGTTGTGGGTCTATCCACTATGAAAGGGATTTACAACTACATAAGTGACTGCTAGATCCTGCTATGGTTTTAATGGTGTATTTTCCTGGAAAATTTTGGGGACAAGTATTCTTAGGGAGATTAACCTGAAGTGAATTTCCAGTATGTCCAAATTCTGCTCCTATCCCCAGGAATAGATCCGAATTTAGTGGGAAACTCCAAAACCAACCTACTTTTTGAAGAGTTTCTAGATATTAGATAGAGTGAAAACTCTAAAGAAAGTCTAGAAACTAGATTTATAAATGGTTAATAACTGCACATAGGAGAAGGCAGAGGAAAGATGCATTTACATAGTCTGCTAGTCTCTAATATACATACTTGTAAGTTAAGTTATTTTGGCTATCTCCTGCTGGAAGATCCAACTTGGAGCAAAACTCATAATCAACATAATCATCAAATTCTGTTTGTGGATACATAGGAAGAACAAAGTTTTTTTGTTTTTTTTTCCCCAGGATATATATGAGAATCATCCATGGAGCTTCTTTACAACTCAGATTCTAGACTCTGCTCTTATAAATTTGGTAGGTTGAGGGTGGTACCAAAATTTCTATAGTTTTAAAAGGTTTACAGTCAAAGCTTATGCACAGCCTGAATTGCACACCATTGGAATGGAGTACTATGCTTACTTACTCCTACATCCACCAGGAGTACATTTTTTAGTCCTTCTTTCTTTATCAACAAATAGAAAAAAGAAGATATATGATCCTGTCCAGTTGACCCAACACCATACAGACATTTGTTAATGAATCTCATGGTTATAAAACTCATATATGCAACACTTTAGGGCGCCTAAGTCTTTTGGACACCAATCCAGATACCCCAACTCTCAACTGTATATGATCCTCTGGTGTTTGCACTATGGGATTTTGTTTCCTAATGATTTCAGAAATTAAACTGTCTTTCCTTCAGTTACTTGACTTGTCTCTTTAAAGGCTCATTTGCCCAGAGGGAAAAATGAGGTAGAAATAAAGGTCATATTCTCACCAAAAAGACAATGTTGGTATTTTGATAGAGAGCTCGTGCCACACAGATTCTTTGCCTCTGACCCCCACTCAGGTTGATGCCCTAGAGGAGAAATAGCTGTAAACATCCACTCTTTCCAATAGTAACTAATCTACTGGTTAAAAATTCTCTTTAAAATATGAACTTTTTTAAAAAAAATCTTAAATTAATGGTAATTTATTTTTTATTTAAATTCAATTAGCTAACGTATAGCATACCGTTAGTTTCAGATATAGTGTTCAATAATTTATCAGTTGCATGTAACACTCAGTGCTCATCAAATCAAGTGCCCTCCTGAATGTCCATCACTCAATTACCCCAATCCCTTACCCACCTTCCCTCCAGCAACCTTCAGTTTGTTTCCTGTAGTTAAGAGTCTCTTTTGGTTTTTCTCCTGCTCTGATGACTTCCCATCCAGTTTTTCCTCCTTTTCCCTATGATCCTCTGTGCTGTTTCTTATATTCCACATATGAGTGAAATCATATGAAAACTGTCTTTCTCAGATTTACTCATTTCACTCAGCAATTAAATTGTGATAACATTGTTAAGATAAAATGAAACTGTCTAGTGGTCAATACTTCACAATTATAATATTGAGATAATTTTTTATTGTAACACTAATCCTTTTTTTATTCTGATAGACAGCTCTGCTGTACAAAGGCATAATTACCAAACATGTGGCAAGTACTAAACACTGAAAGTAACTCCAAAATTTTTACCAGTTTTGTGAATTATGACTGTAGTTTATTTAACATATACCTCTTAAATTTGATATTACCAATTATGTTCAACAAAATTATATAGCAAAATACTTCTATATAATTGAGTACTAATTACAAAAATTTTTAAACTATATGGAGTGTGTAGTATGTGCTAGGCTTGTGTAAATGCCTTTAAACCCCTTAATTCTTTTATTCCTTATAGCAGTTGATCCAACACCAATGATATAGGTATCATTCCCTTTACAGACAAGGAAACTAAAGCTCAGAGAAGTTAAGTCCATGCTCATAAGTACTATACTGTGCTGCAATCAAGAATAGCCATTAAGAACACAGACTACAGAGTTAGACAAATCCTAGCTGTATCAATAACTGGGCAAGTTCTTCAACCTTTCTCAACTTAGTTTCCTCAGTTGCAATATGCAGATAATGATGACACCTATATTAAAAAAATTGCTGTAAAAATAGATAATGCATAAAATTTTTTCCCAGTACTTAAAATCTATAATGGTCAAAATATTTTAGGCAAAATTGTTATAAAGGTTATATACAGGCATAAATATATTTTAGCTGCTCAGAATAGTAGACATCACCATAAAATATGTTTTCACAAAGAAAAAAATAAGGACACTCTAACAATAAGTAGATGTTGACAAGAGTGGAAGAAGTTGGAAGCAATCTCAGTTTCAACTCCAAGTAGATAAAAATACATTTGATCAAAGGCAGGAACTGCTTTATATTCCTTAAGAACTCTCTAGTAGCTAGCACAATGTTACATATAAGGTGGTCACCCAACAAACACTTAAGAGTGGTTTAAAGTTCCTATGCTCCCATTTCTGGAACCCATCGCTAGGACCATGCACAGCCCCTAAGCTCTCAGATTTCATTATGCTCCATTAAAGGTTAAAGACACTCAGGAAACTTTTCTAGATTTTTATTTATTGTTTAATTAAACTATATACATAGCTCACCCTCTCTCCAATTTCAGTTTGGTCTCCAAAAGGTAGTAAGTCAATATCTGGTTGAAGAGAACAGGCATCTGTAACAGCTTTGTACCTTTGGGAGAAATTATTTTGAATTTTTAGATCACTATTAATATACTGCTCATAAATTAAGTCCCAAGTTCAATATCTTGGAAGCCGAAATACAACATTTACTGAACAATTTAATACATACTAGCCTCTACAGTAGGTTTGTGGATACAAAGACAATTAGATATTGATTCCCACTCTTATAAAACTACTAAATGGAGCAGAAGACTGATACAGAAATATATCATAAAATGGATCTCCTTAAGTGCTACAGCAGAGGTAACAAATGCTCCTAGGATACATAGAAAGAAATGGCTGACCACTCTGAGAAATTAGTGATGACTCTGCAAAGGAGATGACACATAAGCTGTATCCAGAGGATAAGCTATAATTTGCTGGGAAGAAAATGAGGGAAAGAAAGCTTCAGGAACTGCATGAAGATGAAAAGGTCATGGTGGATCTCAGGGACAACAGAAGGCTCACTAGAGCTGAAACACTGGTTGTGGGTGGGTGTCTGTGCATGCTGAAGGGAGGATATGGAAGGTGTTGAGGATTGACAATACTCAAATAGATCTAAGGCTGGGACTGGAAATGATAAATTGGAGGTATAGGGAAGCATGGGGATAGGGAATGCTGGGGAAAATATCCATAGTTTCATTTTCTCAATCACCTAGTCTTAAAATATTCAAAAGTCATTCTTGAGTAATCCCTCTGCTTCTTCTTGCTCTTATTTTTCCATTCTTATCCTAAATGGCTTTTTGTCAACCTTTTCTTTTTTTTCTATTTCTATTTCTTCTTTTCTATTTCTGCCCTTCCAAGCATGGCAATGGACATTGCATGGCCTAGACCATTATTTCAACAAACATCTAAAATGTCTCCTTGCTCTGAATTGAGAATCATCCTGTATGTATCTGCCATTACAGTTCCAGATTCCACATCACATTTCCTTTGTTATTTCTCTTTCTAAAACTTTCTGTGCTTCCCCAGAATGCACTGAATTCTATCCAGTCAGTGTTTAAGGCACTCCACTACATCATCTCAGCTTTTATTTATAATCTAGTTCATCACTGTCAATACACATAAATCCTTTTTTGACTGGTTTGTTCCCCAGTTCCCATGGGAATGATCCCATGTAACTCAGGTTTTTCCTCCCATACTTCCTTCCCCTCCTCATGCCTCTCCTCTGACCTAACTCTCCTTAACTTTCAAGTCTTGGGTTAGGGTTTTAAGACCCAGCCTTGAAAGAATGGCTTCAGGAAAGGGTCATTCCTTTGTACATGACTATCACCAGGGTGTTATTTATTTATTTATTTATTTATTTATTTATTTATTTATTTAAATTCAATTAATTAACATATGGTGTATTACTAGTTTCAGAGGTAGAGTTTAGTGATTCATCAGTTGTATATAACACCCAGTGCTCATTACATCAAGTGCCCTCCTTAATGCCCATCGCCCAGCTACCCTATGACCCCACTCCCTCCCCTCCAGCAACCCTCAGTTTGTTTCCTAGAGTGAGAGTCTTTTATGGCCTGTCTACTCTGGTGGTATTTAAAGATGGTTGAAAGATGGCCAATTCTGGTTATTCTCAGTAACTAGAGCTCTCAGATCCCACATTCTTCCTCTTCTTTCCACAGACCACTTTCCTTCTGCTCCTTGGATTTTCCTTCTACTCACCAACAACCTCAGTAACCCTCTGCACCCTCCTCCCAATTCTATTTTGGCTTTTAGTTTTGGTGTCCACATTGTTCTCAATAAATGTATAGGATGGGCTGACATAAGGATTAGAAATAGTTGCTCATTTTAGATCTAATTTTTATACATTCCAAATTACCTCTGCTTGTTGAAAGGACTTCCAAAGGTAATATTTTCTTCTACTGTAGCATTTAATAGCCAAGGCTTTTGAGCTGCATAAGCCACAGAATATCTGTTCCTACTGGAAAATGGAAAAGAAAAACAAAATACCAAAATCATACAATGGTGTTGTGTTGTATGTGTATTTTAGTAAAACTGAGGAAAATAAAAGTTGATAAACAGAAATGGAAAGCTTCTAAAAAAGAACATTTTAATAACCTCCAACCTTATTATTTGTTGGTTAAGTATTTCACCTAAATTAAAAGGATTAGAATTTAATCAAAATGTTTTCCAATGTGCAATTTGATTTTGCTATGCCAAAGAAGTGTTTAAATAAACTGAACATTTATTTTCTAAAATGACTATAATTTTAAAATAATTAAAAGATTAATAGCAACACATTCTCTTTGATAGACACATATATTTTACTTCATATTAAAAGTATTTTATATAACTATTAATTTATATGCAGACCTTAGAAATAGACATGAATTGGTACTGTGTCTGTGATTTAATCACATTAACATACTTTAAGGTAATAATTATTTCAAAATAGAATAATATATTGAGGAGTCCATTTCAATACTGAAATAACTATACATTTAAAAACTACATATTTCAAACCATATTGAAACCATTTATTTTTTAGGAATTATAACCTCTTCCTTCTCCCCATTTTTTTTTTTTGGCTTGCAAATTCTACCAGATGTCTATGCATCAGACTTTAATTTGCAATAACCAGGAAAATGGATGTGAGCTGAAGATAAAGAAGATGATGGGATTGGGGTAGCAAAGGAGTCAGTTTAAAAGTCACACTTTCACTGTTAGTTCATGATCTGTAAGTACTAATTAAGGAATTAAGGTTAAAAGATAGTAAGGTTAAGGAAAAGGATAATTAGAAATGCTCAGTGATCATCCTGAAACATTATGTCTTAGAAGTTTAAAAGACATGATAATACACAATATGCTAGTAGTTTCTTAAATAACATATGTGCAGCAAAACAGTGGTTCCCAACTTTTGACATGTCTACTTCCCCTCCTCCATGGTCTTCCCATCTCTACCTCATGGAAAGACCCCATCACTGTTTAACTTATAAATAATATACATATTCTTGCATTTTTATTCTATGAAATCCCAAAACCAATTGGCTAAGAACAGTTTGAGTTTCAACTCAAACAGCCTATAAATGTTGGGAACCACTGCTATTAGAAATATGTTGTACATTTTAATAAATAACTTCGTACATCATCAGAATGAATAAAATGACCAGGAGTAAGAGATTGAGTATTAAGTAAAGTCTGAGGAAGAAAGTTATTCTTATTAAATGCAGATTAAAATAGAAATAATACCTTCTGGTTGCTTCAAAAGAAGGTTCAGATTCATTTACACTGCAAGTATGGCAAACAATGTTCATTAATTATGAAATATAAATATAGAATGAATGTGTGCATACATCAGGTAAGAAATAAAATAAACATTGAACACATTAAATAGCTATATTTCCCAAATGATTTTTGATATTAATTTCAAAGACAAACTAGACAGATAATAATTTTCTTTTACGTCTTTATCAGCTAGGAAAGAATTACTTAGTAAGCTTTCAAAAGACAGATAGCACTGTTCTATTTACATACAAAATCTAGGTTCATACAGTGACCTGGGTTCTACCCCAACTCTGTTCCAACTAGCTGTATCAGTTTAGGTAATCTTCCTAGAATAGTTTCCTAGTCTGTATAAGGATTTGGTACCTCCAAGGTCTCCCTACCTTTAAAATTCAAATTAAATCGACTTAAATTCCTAATTAACTACCCTACAACATGAAAGGAAGAACCTATTAGGGGCTCTAAACTTAAAAAGTTTAGACACAGCCTGGCCGTTAAGGAATTGGTGAAAAAGACAGACATGTACAAAAGGCCAAACTGCAACATTTGGGAGTAATTAATTATTGTTTGATCTGATTTACGTATAAACAGATGTTTGTCTAAAAACATTTAGGTATATCTATGTTATGGGAAAAAAACATCTGTAGACTTATTCATTTACTGTTCTGAATTTTAACAATGTAGTTGAATTCCATCATTCTGAAAGACCTAAATTCAAAAACCACACACAAAACTAAAGTCCAGTGGAACTCCAAAAAATAGACCCAATTTGGTTTTGGAAAGCATCATATACTTTTATGGAGAAAATATACCTAAGTATGCTGCCTGGTGATATTTAGCTTTGAGCTATTAATGATACAATTTTCAGCATGCACATTGCTAATGACATCTTGATATGGTTAATGGCAGCAGGAAAAAACAATCTCGGACTAAAAATTCCCTCTCAATAATGATTATTCCCTGACTTAGGTTGCTCACAAAAAAATAATGAAATATACAATTTCCCAAGTGATAGTTCCATAAATATGCTTTAGATATCAAGAAATTTGAGGTTTTAATAGTAAAAAGCCAATGAATGACCTCAATGGTTTTAGTTAATTTGAGGAAAATGGAAAACAGAAGAAGAGAAGCAGGAATATGGCAGAAATTAATTTGCCTACTGGCCATCATCCAGCTGGAAGTGCAAATTAGATGTGTGGAAATGCTCATCAAACATTTGAAGATGTCAACCCAAACTGGACACCATCAATTTTTTTCAATTACTATTGGTTAGATTCCAACTATATTTATCCAATATCAATTTTAAAGTATTTATTGATTACCTCCCTCAGTAAAGAACACCCAATCCATGTTTGGCAAGCCAGTGTACACAGCAGAGTTGCTGCCAGAGGAGTAAGTAAGAGTGGTCTAGATGAAGTAAAGATGAAGAGCATTTCAAGACCGCGTAAAACACATACTGGACGGCCCTGAGTTATGGTAGCCTTACGAGAACTGATGTAAATTCGGCATGGCTAAAATGTGGGTGTAAATGGCAAATGAAGAAAGGTATGTAGTGAACTTAAAAAACATGCACAGCCAGATAGTGAAAGGGCTCATAAACCATTTTTACGTAGTTTGAACTTGTCTTCAGAACTACGTAAAAACAGTGAAAAGGTTTAAATGAGACAGAGAGAGAGGTTCAGTTCAGAAATACACTCGCAGAATGTAACAAAAGAATTGGAGGGAGCAAGACTAGACTGAAAGACCACAGTGGTTGTGGAGATCTGAAGGCAGTGCTTTGAATTCAGGTAACAGTGAATAATGAAGAGAAGTGGATACCTTCAGAGATACCTAGAATTGTGTGATGGACAAGATGGGAGGGGATGGAGGAGAAGAAGAAGTTGTGGATGGAGAACACAGATGAGGAAGTGCATATGTTAGGGGAAGATAGCAAATTCAACAGCAGACACATGCAGTTTGAGGTGTCAAGGGATATCTGAATGATTGGAGAATTTGAAACTCACGAAAGAAATCTGGTAAATAAATGAAGACTTTGTGGTGATTTTCCCTCCTGATATATCCCTTAGATACCAAGGGCTTTGGAATCCATACTTTATTAGTGAAAAGTCAAAAAATGACCTCATAATAGAACACAGGTAAAAACCAGACAGACCTAAAGTCATAAAAAGCTATCTGATTGCCTGGCGAGTAAATACAGAGACAGAGAAGAAGCGGACAGAGTCAGAACCTGGAAAACATCACTATTTAATGAACGGCTAAGGAAGAGAAATCTACAAAAAAGTACCACGAGAAGCAGACAAGTGTACTGAGGTCAACTCAACTGTGAGTGGAAACTAAGCAAGGTGATCTTTTGAAGGAAAAAAGTATGAACAACAATGTCAAGTGGCCAGGAGATTAAGTAACATAATGATCAAAAAGTACCCAATGAATTTAAAAACTAGGATGTCACTGATGTGACTTAATAAAAATAGTTTCAGTAGAGTGGCAGAAGTAAAAATCAGGGTACAGTGAGCTACGGCAAGAGGAGAATAAGAGGAACTGGAAAGAATGAGTGAAGTTTTTTGTTTTTTTTTTAATCTACAGAAGTAAAAGGCTAGAGTAGTAGCTGGAAGGGGCTCTGGGTTTAGATTAGAAAGATAGAGACAAGAGAGAGACACAGAGATAGAGACAGACAGAAATGGGAGAGTGATGTTTTTCCACAAATAAAAAATAGAAAAGAGCCAGGGGCTGGACTAGATGTAAAGCAGATAAAGAGAAAAAGACAACATGCTTTGGATATAGGGTACCTCAGTCTATTAAGGAGACCATCCACTTAAACAGAATGCAGAGGGACTAGAAGAGAAGCACATTTCAAACTACCTGGGAGAATAAGAGGCGGCTTTGTCAAAGAGATGATCTCTAAGTTGACACTGGAAAAAGAGTGAAGCTAACAATCTGAAGAAGGGCATTACAGAGGAAGTGGTTGCATTTGAGAAATACCTGCAGTTCAGAGTTACTGGAGCACAATAGTAAGGGTCAGGCTATGGCAGGATACACACTTAAAAAGTTAGACAGGGAGCAGATCATGAAAGTTCCTGGTATAATATACAAAGGTCTTTGGAAAATTTCTTGTACGCTTTGGCCAGTCAATTAAAAAAATTATCAGCAAGAGGTAATTAGATTTTCATGTCATAACAGTAGGAAGAAAGGTGAGGGAGTTATGACAGTGAATAGTTCCGTTCACACATGCAATTCTTCTGAACTAGGCAAATTAAAAGAGGTGTAGAAATGTTAAGGACAGACATAAGAAAAGTGATTGGTTGGATTGTATGGGCAATGGAGAGAGAAGAATCTAAGCTGAACCTCTGAGCTCTGACTTGAGCACACACCAACTGATTTCAGTAGATAGGGACACACCCTTGCCAAGACACAGAGAAGTAGGTATTGGAGACATGAGGGATATAAGCTCAGTTTGAATGTGTTCAATATGCAGCTTATATAGGAGTTTTTGGAGGAGCTATGAGGTCTTCAGAAGAAAGATCTTGGCCAAAAATGTACATTGGTGTTTTTTTAATAGAGAAGAACTGAAGTCAAAGGTATAAATTAAGGGCCATGTAAAGGAAGAGGATCTCATAGCAGACCTCAGAAAGACTGAAGGAGAATCCTTCCCCACCTTCTAGCTCCACTTATATTGCAGCTCCTTACTTTTTTGACTCAATTTTGGTTTATCCTTAAAATATAAATTCAAGTATCATTCATTTATGCAT
The DNA here is from genome assembly GCF_003254725.2 of Canis lupus dingo. Taxonomy (NCBI): domain Eukaryota; kingdom Metazoa; phylum Chordata; class Mammalia; order Carnivora; family Canidae; genus Canis; species Canis lupus. The sequence goes on along the minus strand of NC_064269.1, from coordinate 25,377,952 downwards.
TGCCCTAAAAAAGTCTTGTTGACCCCCACAGACTCAACCCAGTTAGGTTACCTATTATTTGTTCTTATAAAGCCCTGTACTTCTTCTTCCTGGTATTTATAAAAACTTAACCAAAGAATTACATATGAAAATATTTTCTTACTGCTTTGTGTCCTTCCCTGCTAAGCGTAAGCTTCATAATAACAGACCCTGACTTCTTTTGCTCAGTTATTTTCCCCCAGCAACTGACACAGTGGTTTGCATGTCAAAGATATACTAGTACTAGAGTCAGAAAGATAAAGTAGATAGGGTTCCATTTGTAGGTAGACATCTTCATGAACAAATTAAAAAAAAAACGATTCTCATTTCCCATGAGTATTATTATAGTCTTTAACTTCTAGAGACCACCTCTACAACCTTCTCACAGCAATATGTTTAATAAAATTCAATTGTGGAGGACTATTTTTCTCTTCCAAAATAAACAGAATTGTCCCTGCCTTCTAACATCAGATCTTATTTGATTACATAAAATCACCAGATCCATGTCCAGACCCATCCTCCACCATTCGCTGTGGCAGTGAACAGCAATGGAAAACAAGAGAAAACAAAAAGGTCAGATGGAAAATCCTTTTCTGGAAAATGGCATAAGATTTCCCTTCTGCATGCAGAATTTGTGTGTTTTTTCCTTCAAGAGTAAAAATTATACTTGGTAGCTCACAACTTCAAGTATACAATGGGAAAAAGTGACTTTTGCAAGCTAAAATTTAGAATAATGGGAGCTAGATGTGGACATAAACATGCTGTATTATATCTAACCCAGGAAAACTGACTCAATGCGCGTTATTATTCCTTCAGGCAGGGTCACATGAAAAGGAACTTCTCAGTGCACCTGTCTTAGAATATGTGAACCACTGTTACAAAACTGATTATACCAAGACATTAGAAGATATGGGGCCCAATAGGAGGATGGTTGATGGCCTGGGTAAAGGGGAAAGAAAAAGAAAGGGAAACCAAAAATAAATGATGTCTATGTTTTGCATGATTACCACAGTTTATTACATATTCTAGACTCTCTCACTGGAACCACTCACTAGATAGAGCAGTTTGGTTCTGGCTCCTAAGATGTCAGTAGGAACTATTGTTTATCAAGACAATGATAAAGGACAAATTAACTCAGGCAGAACATTTTCTTTCCTTCCTTCCTTCCTTCCTTCCTTCCTTCCTTCCTTCCTTCCTTCCTTCCTTCCTTCCTTCCTTCCTCCCTTCCTTCCTTTCTTTTTCTCTTCTCTTCCTTTCCTTTCCCTTCCCTTCCCTTCCTTTCTTTTCTTTCTTTTCTTTTTCTTTTCTTTTCTTTTTTTCTTTTCTTCTTTCTTTTCTTTAAGATGTATTTCTTTATTTTAGAGAGGAGGGGAGGGGCAGAGGGCTACAGACTCTTGAAGCAGACTCCACACTGAGCACAGAGCTGGATGCAAGGCTGAATCCCACAACTCTGAGATCATCACTTGAGTCAAAACCAAGAGTCAGATGCTTAACCAACTGTTAACACCTAGGCACCCCAAAACATTTGCTTTTCAACAAAATCGAACACACCCAGATGCAGGAGTAAAAACCCTGGCATTCTGACAATTTTGGATAATTTTTTAGTCCTTTCCTCATCTCTCTCACCTTTCTCTTTTGGGACTACAACATGGCAGACTAGGTCAAAGGTAACAATTTCCAAAGAAACATCTATAGATGTCTTTGTGTACCTGGTTCTACCCATGTAGATGTGTCCTGGATGAGCAGCAGTACCTTCTTTCCCACCTAAATTAAATATGTATTGCTCTAATAGGGCAAAGTACTTTATTGGACTTCACTCATGCCAGTCTAATAAAGACATATTTAAAAATAAAATTCGTGCAACCAGGAATACATGCAATGGGGAAATAATGACAGCAAGGCACTTGATGCCTTATGCTAACATTTAGTTTATTGGGGTGTTGTGGGGTTTTTTGAGCTTTTTAATATATCAACCAATTCAGTCTGCTGAAGTAATGTACTTCTTAGCATTGGGACATCATCAGCCTATCAATATTGATCATTTCTAAGTTAGCTTTTCTCTAATAACATTTCTATGCCTTTCCTTATTGGATTAGGCACAACAGCCTCTCATGAAATGAAGAGTAATTACAAATAACTCTTTAAAAGAAGGTCAGTATTTTCTGAATATTTCTGATCTAAAAATATATTTTATCAGATATTAAAGATACCACGGTAGAAAATTCAGTAATCTTTGTAGTTAAAAGAAAAAAGAATTTGTGTTAGCTTATTCAATCTCTTAGAGGCTTAGTTTTAAGTTGTGTCTCTAAGCCTACACAAACATTATTTGGAGAAAATCTCAGTCCTTTTGCCATTAAGAAATGGGATTATTGTCTATGAAGGCAAGTGTTCATACAAAGATTATTTTTAAATTATGAGGATTTTATTAATCCTTAGAATTATCTTAAATCCTTTCTTATACCTTCCTCTTATTGGCTCCATCTCTAAGATACAATCTTTATTAGCTTTTCTTGATAGGGTTCATAAAAAATATTTCTTTTTAAAAAAAAAACTTTATTTATTCATGAGAGACACACAGAGAGAGGCAGAGACACAGGCAGAGGGAGAAGCAGGCTCCATGCAGGATGCCCGACGCAGGACTCTATCCCAGGACTCTGGGATCATGCCCTGAGCCAAAGGCAGACGCTCAACCACTGAGCTACCCAGGTGTGCCGTACAAAGATTTCTTACCTCTGTTGAGTATGTGTATGTTCTTTTTTTTTATGTGTATGTTTTTATCTCTAGTTTCATCTTTGCCTAGTTTTCATGAAGCTCAGAGTGGAATCTGTGCTCTACATTTTATAAATATGAAGGACCCCAGTGTTTGCATTGCTACCTAGTCATTTCTCAGATTATTTAAGTCTTATTTTTTATGGATAGCTTTACCTTTATTTTTCAAGCTCTGTTATATTATGCTATTTTTTAAGTATTTCTTTATTTATTTATGAGACAGACAGAGAGAGCAAATGGGAAGAGGGAGGTGGACAAGCAGACTCCCCACTGATCATGGAGCCTGATGTGGAGCTCATACCAGGTCAAGATAATGACCTGAACCGAAATCAAGAGTCAGATGCCCAACCAACTGAGCCACCCAGGTGCCCCATGCTCTGGTATTTTAGGTAAAATAATTCACTATCTTTATGAAACGAGATAGGATATCTTGTTCAAGAATACAAAAAAATGTAAATACTAGATTATGTAAAATACCTTACTATGTCTCATATCATTTATCTATCCACTAACAAAATAATAAAGATTATTAATGATAAGATTAGAGGTCGATCTGGCTCAAGTGGAATCTTAAATAATGCTAGAGAAGACTAGATTAGAAGAACATCCCAGAGGTCTGAAAATAAAATCTCAAGTTTCTCCTGCCACTGTTTCCCATTCTTCCTCTCTGTTTTAATGACAGTGAAACAAAAGTAAAAATAAAATCCAAACAACTTGATTATGGTCATACATGTCACAAAGTATAATTTAATCAAGTAAATCTGTTTTTCAAAACCCTGAGTGATCCAAGATGGAAGGAGATAGTGGCAGGGCAGATGCTTGGTACCTGACCTTTGTGATCAGTAAGAACTTGTCATGAAGCCAACTGCAGGTAGCAATTATTTACCAAGCTCTCTTCTGGATATTTACTAGACAGTTTTATGACTACGTTCTTTTAGGTTGGCCCACCAGGAATAAAATGTGCACTCAAAATTTCTCAGTTTTCTTCTTTCACCCATGATACTAAATATAGGATTTTCCAATTCTAATTTCACATCCACATATTTCCTTCTCTTAATTGGAGTTTAACATCGAAACTATTCTAAAAATGCCCTTAAATAGTCTTTATTCATTCTTGAGACATAACTGTCCATATAAACAGCAGAGTAAGCAACAGTAGAGCTCATAATGGTAGGTACAAAATATTAGCAAACATCTATAGATCTAGAGCAAGATTTCCTAACCTCTGCACAAATGACATTTGGGGCCAGTGATTCCTTGTTGTGTGTGGTGGGGAGAGTCTTGTGCATTGCAGGATGTTTAGCAACATTCCTAGCCTCTACCAATCAGATCAGAAGCAGCCTATTTTCCCAGTGTGACAACCAAAAATATCTTCCCTGGGAGCAAAACCACACATGGTTTGGAACCACCGGTCTACAATCCAGTTCTTAGATAAGCTGTAGCAAATTTCTTCACATACTGTTTATGGGGAATCTACTAAGTAGGTCCTAAATAAACAAGATAAACTCTTTATTGCACAATTATATAATATTCTAAGTCACTTTATTACTGCAATGTCCTTTGAAGACCGCAAGCCAATCATTCAAATATTCAGAAGAAGCCCCATGCTAGATATCTCTTTTTTCATGCCTTATGGTGACAGCAACATACTACTCTGACCTACCCATATCCCTCTTAATAGATACTTCTAGTGTCTACTTTAAATTAGGTGTGAAAAGAAATGACTTATTTCTCAGCCCCCTGTGAAAATTTTGGAAAATATTATTTGGTATTTCTTTGCTGAGCACTGAACCATTACAGTTGTTTGCATTTAAGCTTTCTGAATATGTCAGTTTTCCATAACTTCTTTTAATACAGGATGAACTTTTAAATTATTTCTTTGAATGTTACTCATTTAACTTTGAAATTTTATCTTTACAATCCTAATCATACTAGTTTATACTATTTTAAACATCTGTGAGAAACTGTTTTGTAATTTTAAATTTATGACATTTAAGGTTTCCACTAAAAAGCTGTACCAATTTCAGAGGGGATCCTCAGATTCCTAACCTAGGAATCTATTGTTCTAATTTTTTCCCTTGGAAGATCATCAGATGTATGACAGAGCAATAGAAACCAATTAAAAATATACATACTTGCTCCAGTAAACTTTGCCTTCTAGTGTCTGCATCTCCCCAAGGATAGCAAGGAGAAGAGAAGACTTCCCACATCCCACCTGGCCTACAATCATGGTCAGTTGACCTAGAGAAATTAAACAAAGGAAAATAGCAGGAGCACATGGAATCCTTTTAGTAAGATAAAAGCAAAATATACTTAGAAAGGCTGATGTTTCAAAATCAATGGCCCACATTCGGTCTCTAACAATAACGTATATATTTGGCATAACTTCTTTCTCTGATACACAAGTTTTTTTGAGAAAGGAGAGAAAAATTAAAAGATATAGGTCTTTCTTTACTGTTTCCAACTATGAAAATATCTAACATTAATGAAAAGAACAATGAAAAAATTTCCAACATAATCTCAATTAGTTTTAATTTTATTACTCAAGTCATTCAGGAGAAGAAGGCAGTTTTGACTAAAATTGATAATTGGGATTAAAGGGATTTGAGCTGGTATTAAAACATCTTCTCCAGTTTCTTACCTTTATATGCATTTAAATAGAAAAATCCCAACCTATTGGCTATCAGGCCAGATCAAAAATGTATTTTTATTCAATTATCTAGACATCTCAAATAAAAATTATTGGGAATTTGAGCCTTAAATATCTTGAAAACTTTAGTTGTCTTCAGGAATAGAAAATAAATTTTATATAATTTTTAAATCCTTTCTCAAGCAAAACAAAAAATCAACTACCCCATTATTTAAAAGGACAAATCAGCAAATGAACTGATAATAGCTTATTTGGACAGTAAATAGCTAGTCCAAATGTCTAAGCACTCTGTAGCAAAAGGCAAGTCTTAGCATTTCCAATCATTTCTTACAATGATACAGTGGCTTGTGAGCTGCATGGTGCAAGTAAGCAACTAAAAATAACATTTATAATGTTTAAAAAGTATTTTTAAAACTAAGATCAATTATCTTGGAAATCAATGCATTTAATAATTAACAATTTAAAAAATGAGTAACAAAGAACTCTTACCTGTTGGAATTCGAATATCTATATTGGATAATGTAGCTAAACCACTGCCCCATGAAAAGTAACCATTTGTGACCTAGATAAGAAGAACATATAAATTAAGTTATAAAATTATGCCTATATTTGGTGTTAGAAGAATAATTCCAATTAAAATACATTTTCTCTTTAGAACACTGAAGACGTTCAGTACAAGGTAGAACACACAGTGGTGAAATTCTAATTTAGAGTTGTAGCTACTGATAAATAAATAAAGAAAAAAGAGTGTAAGTGAAAGGAGGTTCTTGGAATTAGTGATATTATAAAAAGGCTAAAAATTATAATTTTATCTGAAAATTTGGGATTACTAGACCATTTTCATGTGAGCATTCTTAAAAAGCAATCATCCCAAATATTTTTCAAACTAACCCCAACTTTGATTACTTTCTCACTGCTGGGCAATTCCCAGAATCCTGGTGATACTAGGTATAGCGCAAAAATAATGACAAATTATTCCAACAAAATGACTCTTACCAATGAGGAAGGTTTTGTAATAAAGGAGTTCCCTGAACTGTGTGGATTTATCTCTATTCAGTGAAGTTAAAAGAAAGAATAAAAAGGAAGATAGGAATAACAGAAATGAGATAACATATCTTGGTAGGATAAACCTCAACAACCAACAACAAATCTCAACAAAGATTCCAAGACTTGCAGTCATCCAGTAATCTATTTACCAGGCATGAAGTGGACTTGATAGTTTTAATAGTTACAAAAATGGGAAATGAAAGAGGTACAACAGAACTAAAGGATAAAAGTTGCTTGAAAAGATCAGGCTGCAATTTTCCATGTAGGTTTTCTCTAGCTTGTAAGACGTAAGACATTAAGTAATATCCATCATATAGATGTCCATGAAATTAGCCCTGGAAGGAGGGTGGCATGGAAGGGCTGCATTACTGATTGAGTTACAAATATTTGCTGAGCACCCACTTTGTGTGAGGTGCTGTGTTCGTATTGATGTAGACTACAAAGAAGGTATAACATCTCCTCCCTCTTGCTTGGAAGTTGCAACCATCTGAGTAAATAAACCAGAAGCAAGTACAATACAAGACAGTACAGGATAACTAACAAATAGAAAGGACAGGCAGACAGTAAGTGTAACAGAAAGAAAACCATCATGGTTCAAAAAGAAAACCTTTCATGTCTGAGATGGAGTTTAAAATTTTTTTGGAAGAGGAGGTCTTTAGCTAGTTTTGGAAGTTATACTGAATTTCAGTAAAGGCATTTGGGGCATAAAGAACTACGTTACAAACAGGCACAAGATCAGAGAACTATGAAATATGTTGCGGGAAATAATGAATAGAGCTGGCTGGGTCAGAGGTTTAAGATACTGTGGCTAACTGACAAATGATGCACCGAGAAAGTAAACAGCCTGAGGATCTCTGTTTCTCTGAGGCTCCAAGAGCTGCAAATATAACCAGATTTGGAAGTAGGCCAGCATGGAACTGAGAAAGGCCCTCCCCAACAATCTCGTGTTTTCAGCGAACTGGGAGCGGAGCTTATCTGCACAGAGAGGAAGCCAAAGGGGACCTGGAAGGAGGTGAGAAGACAGTGCTGACAGCTGACAAGCTGTGGGAAGCTGAAGAAACTAATGCTGATGGGAGGTATATAAAGGGTCACCAGGAACTACGAAGGGGCAGCAGGGCAGGGAGACCATAAATGTGTGGCTCAGCCAACCAGTACCTTGTGTCACTTCCTCTACAGTGCTAGCAGCCTGTTCTAGAAGTGTCGAAGGCATGAGGTTGGACTGCTTACGGAAGGTGTTGACGGACCGAAGGAAAAGGAAGGGGCTCAAGTTGCTGGACATCTCCATAAGGTTAAAAAGCAATGTTAGTGGGCAGCCCGGGTGGCTCAATGGTTTAGTGCCGCCTTCAGCCCAGGGCATGATCCTGGAGACCTGGGATCGAGTCCCATGTCAGGCTCCCTGCATGGAGTCTGCTTCTCCCTCTGCCTGTTTCTGCCTTTCTCTCTCTGTGTGTGTCTCTCATGCATAAATAAATTTAAAAAAACAAAGTAAAGCAATGTTAGCAAAGGTGAGGCCCAAGAAAGCTGGAGCTAAGGCTTTGGGGTCAGTGACTGACCAAATAGGTAGTGTTTAAGATTTTGGAGGAGCAGCAGTGTCAGGTGGTGCCAGGTATGACACAGGCCAGGTTGTAGAAATGGAGTGAGAGCAGAGTAAGAAGTTTCTGGGCTGGGATACTAGACAGCTGTGCACTTGGAAGTTTAAACCACATCCGTGCATGGCAACAAGTAAGCTAGAGAGATGGACAGGGAAATGGGCACCCAAAATCTTCAGCAATGGTGCAGAGTGATCGTGAGGTCCTTTGACAAGAGATGTGAGAAAGGTCAAAAAAACCAAAACCTCACAGGGCATGAGAGTGGAAAAGATATGGTTTGAGAGCGGCAGGGAGGAGCCAGAAGAGTGCAGTGTCCCTACAGAGAAACAAAAGAGGGAATAATCTCCACTCAAGGGGGATGATAGAAGAGGGTTAGTTAATCTCTCCTGCTGCAGTCTGCACTTCCACTCTCTCCTGCCTTTTACAAAACAATCTCATGTCTCCTCCAGGGTTAAAATCTTAGGCTTTCCTAACTAGTTGTTTGACCTTGGAAAATCAGTTAACATACAATTCTTTGCAAAGATTCATAAAAGAGTGAGTACAAAAATGATCCTCATGGCATGGTCTGTGATAGAGGGATGATGGAGGCAAAGCCAGCGTCCATCTCTAGGGGATAAGGAAAATGCAGTGATGCATACTACAGAATACAAGAATGTTGTAAGAAAGAGCAAACCATCCTAAAAACATTTCAGGAGACTGAGAGCACGTAGATTCTTATTATCTATTTTATAAGAATATGAGTATGCTTAGGCACATATCTTGAACACATTAGAGCTGGTACTATAATGGTGGGGGAGGAGGTGGTGGGGAGCGGCACAAGAGTGAGGATTGGGGATAGGAGGAAAGAATGAAGAATGTATTAAAAGTAAAGGAAGGAAATGGACAGATGCAAGTTAACCTACTGCATGATCCATTTATATAAAATATCCAGAACAGATAAATCCATAAAGACAGAAAGCAGATCAGTGGTTGCCAGAGGCAAGGCAGAAGGGTAAATGGGGAGTGACTGCTTTATGGGTATGGGATTTCCTTTTGGGGTAATGAAAATATTTTGGAATGGGAGAGAGGCAATTGTTGCACAATATTGTGAATGTACTAAATGCCGCTGAATTGTTCACTTTAAAATAGTGAATTTTATGCTATGTCAATTTTACCCCAATTAAATAATTTTTGAAAATTTAGAGGAAGGACCTTACACAGACCATTGTCCATTTCCTCCTGCTGAAAATAAGCAAAAAAAAAAAAAAAAAGTAAAAATGCTGAATAAAATGTAGTTTGTAAAGAAGTTCATTAAAGCAAGGAGTAAGGAAATACCAGTCCAAGTATAAAGAAAAAGACAAATTCAAAGCTGTAAGCCCTGAAGTACCTAAGCCTCTTTCTCACAAAGGGGATAAGAATAGCTAAGATATTTTAGGAAAAAAAAAAAACCAATAACATACAAAAACTTGTCCTAAAATATATTAATGCTTATTAGAAAGTTATAATGATCATAACAATGGGATTTGGGACACAGAAACAGAAAAATAAATAAAGGCCAGCAATCAGTTCAGACATATAAAGATCCCTGATGTGTTTATAAAGCTACACCGAATGTCAGAGGGGACGGTAATTTGGTATGTGGGATGAGGACAACCAAATGTCACATAAAAAATTAAATCAGACCTTACTGACTCACAACTAAATGTAATAAAATTACTACCACTAAATTTACTACTGGTAAATTTCAACCAAAACTATTTGTTACTGATTTCCATGCTACATCATATCCCTACTTCGTACCAGACACAAAAATGGATCAGAGTTCGATTCAAGAACTAAAAGTGAAAGATGTAGCTTCAAAGATTTTAGGAGCTGATATAAATCATCTTCATGACCTCTGGTAGGAAAAGTTTTCTTAAAGGAGACAAAAAAAGCATCAGCCATAAGGAAAAGTTGTATAAACCAGACTACCCTAAATTAACAACTTTTGATAAGATAAAGCCAAGCTGTAAATGGAAGAAGAGTTCTGTAACATATAACTGCCCAAACAGTTAAAGTATAAAGAAGTAGCACCCACAGTTTTTTAAAGGGGGAGGGAATAAGCTGGCAAGTCACAAAAGGGGAAACCAAAACCCACATGGCCAAGGTATACATGAAAAGATCCACAACCTCATTAGGAATCAGAAAAGTGCAAATAAAAACCACAAAATACAATTGCACCTCCTCACATTATACACTTTGGCAAAATACTGGAAGCACTGGTGAAAATGCGGAGCAACTGGAACTCTCAACCTCTGTTGGTGGAAGTGTAAACTGGCACAACTGCCTTGGGAAACAGTTCTCCATGAACTTGGAAAGTTGATGATCCACAGACCCTGTGACTTGGCAATTATTCACAATAGCCCCAGATTGAAAAATAATCAAAAGCCCATCAAGAGTAGACCAGACAAAGAAATTTCGGCACATTCATACATTGAAATGCTACACAGCAATGAGGATGAAGGCAGTGTGGCTTCACGTGACAATCTGGAATGAACTATACATACGTAATGAGCAAAAGAAGCAAATGCACACACACACACACACACACACACACATATTTAAACTTCAAACAACTCAAATATGTTTTAAGGGAAGAAAGCATAGCAGGGGTCAAGAGGAAATGATGACTATAAAAGTCAGGGTGGCAACTGGTTCTTGGAGAGCTATGAGAGAGAACAGAAAATATGCGTGTTGGGAAGGCCTTCAGAAGGAACTAGTGAAAAAAAAAAAAGGAACCAGTGATTTTTTTTTCTTGCTGGTTGCACAGGGGTTCACTTTTTCATTAACTGGTGCATATACATTTTATGTACTTCTCTGGAGGCATGTTCTATTTCACAATAAAAAGAAAGATTTAAAAAAGACAAATGAGTTATTACCAACTTGAAAATTTCCACCACAAATAAAAACTTAAAAACTTGATGGTGGGCGTGACACTGTGCTCAATTGCTAAGTGCCCATTGCTAAGCAGTTTTGTGGGATTTTTGGGGGGTTTTTTTGTTTTGTTTTTTTTTTGTTTTTGGCGGAGTTTTTTTTGGTGCATGAAAGGTCAACTTTAGAAAAACAAATGATAGCTCCATTTTTTTTTTTACATTCAAAATAAAAACAAATTTAGTAAGGCACATGGAAAAGATGTATTTTTAGACTCTTACTATATTGAATAGAAAATGTCAATAAAGAAACTGATCCTGTTTCTTTAGTCATGCATATATTACTTATTACCTGGGCATAAAAATAAGAAGCACAGAGGGCCCTTCCTAGTCTTTTGTCTCGTACTTTGTCATAGCCTAGTCCTCACACCCTACCCACACATTGTTAAGGAACTACTAGAACTATTTTTTTTTTCAATGATGCCCAGGTCTCTCTCTCTTCGTCCACCCACTCCGTCTCTCTCTCTATATATATTTTTTCTTTTCATTCACAGGTGACATATATTAGCTTTGAAATAACCATACTAAAATGGCATCCCCACCACAAGCTGGGCAAACCACAGCTCAGAGAGGCAAAGTAATTTGCCCAAAAGTCACATATCAAATCGATGGTAGAGGTTGGGCTAGCATTTGCTTATCCCATCCAATAACACAACATTTGTTCCAACTGCTAAGTGCCTATCATAAGACAAGAACTGTGTCAAGCAGTACAGACAGAGATTTAAATGTAGCCCTCGGCAATATTCTACTCTGAGAGATGAGGCTCCCTCACTCTCTGACGGGCCTAGGCAGCACAGGGAGTTGGACAAGCCCAGCAGGCAACACACTTTTCTAAAAGGGCTAATTTCCAGGACTCTGGCCACACCAATGTCCAAAAGCCCTTGACTGCTCAAGGCATCTGTTCCTGCATAGCACTGACCCCTCTTTGGACCCACGATCAATCGTCAGCTGGTTATCCCCTGGTGGCCTGTTCTACCTAAGCACACTTGCCTTGGGAGAGCACAAAAAGCTGTTTGAAATGAGATCAAAGGCACTCCTGGGAAGCGAGGGGAACGCGTGCAACACTGGCCTAAGCATCCCTTGGTCAAAGACAACTACTACCTAATTTATTTCCTTAAAACCTGGATTTATAATATCAGTGTTCTCTATAAATCAATTTGCTGGGTAGAGGAACATAAGAGTATGAACGGAAATACGCTGGAGACTAGCTGCTAACGCAGATTCAGAAGAAAGTCTCATACTCCAGTTATTAAAGCAGAGCTGCTGGAGCAAGAAACGTGGTCGGGAGGCCACGTAGAACTGGCAATTAAACTCATCGGAACACTTTTGGAAATGCTATGAGGACTGGTGAACACTGTAAGGAGACTCTAAAGACTCAATTTTAGGACACTTTTACAGAACTTTACCATAAAAGAGTAACATAAATGTTTCTATTCAGGCAACAATCCAGGAAGTAAAATAACCTTTATTGCAATGTCCTCTGTCTCTATGGGACGTAGACGCCGTGTTGATTGCTCATAGCTGTCCAGGTGATATCTTCCAGGCTGCTTCCTGTTTATAGTTTTCGGCTGCTGCATTCCAAATGGAAAAAAACACAAGTTGAAACTTTATATTTAAAAAAAAAAAAAGGACATTTTACTGAACATTAACTCATATTGCTACTTCTCCTTTTGAATTCCAAGAAAAAGAAAGAAGTAAAGTGAATGTGATATTTTAATTCTTTCAATGGCCTCTCCAAAAAAAAAGGGCAAACAATAACAAAAAGCATTAAGCTATCGTTTTAAACCTAATTCACAAGGTTTTTCATAAAAATGAAAATACAAAGATGTGATACTTGCAACAGATGGAATTTAAAGTGCGAGTCCCAAACTGGGTTTTGGATACTCCTTCTCCAGCTCTACAGATGAATACACTCAGGCAGTAAAATACTGCATGTGTCAAAAGGCAAGCAGATGGACTCAGGTGAAACTAGAATCTACTTGTGAGGCCATCTGGGCTTGTAAATGCTCCAACAGTACATTTTTGATCACCCTTTGAATCATGAGGATTTTGAATCTCATACACTCATAATTCACATCGAGCTACATACACATCACCCAAGCATCCACTGCGGAGTGAAAAAAAAAAGGCATAATTATTTCAGATTTTTTTGGCCCAAATATGTTTGTATATTGTTTCATAAGTATATAAACATTATATAATGCTGATGTAAGTAAGTATAATAGAATGATCCAGTCTTTCTCAAATGTTATAGCATTGTTCCTGGTCAAAGGACTAAAGCATTCATTATAAAGAGGATGCCAGCTGAGGTTAGACAGTTTTCCCATCTTAAAAGGAACTTAGAAATAGAAAGAAAAGAAATAGAAATTTGTTATTATCTAAATTTAACTTCAATGTCATGTAGATAGAGACAAATGACTAAAGAGAAGGTAGAAAATTCAGCTCTGGAAACCTCTAACTTAGAAAAACTTATAAGCTCAAAATTTGTGCCAGGAGTCTAGTGAACACGTATTTCAACAAAAATAATTATCTATCTTACTAAATACCTTAAAAGTTTTATGAAGGCTAAATAATAATATACTTTAAAACTGTTAAATTACCTATAAAAGCAAAGTATTCTAGAATTGTGAAACTTTCTTTTTTGGCCTGGAATTGCAGGTTTAGCTTTTTGAAAAATCCACTGAATTCTACTATGGGAATTAGAGATGTCCTCAAATAATGCGTAACTTAATCCAAACAAGATACTGGCTTTTCCAATTTCCATCAACTGTCATATCAACAGAACATCAAATGATCAAATAGTACATTGCTAGGCTACGTGCAAATAAATACAGATTAAAAAGGTACTGAGAAAAACTAACAGTGCTTCTGTCACGTAGAAAATACCAAATTCATTCTAACTTAAAAAAAATAGATTGTTCTTGAAATTTTATTTTAGTTCTGTTATTCTTTTCACAATCTCACAGATGACCCCGGAAGTATGTTGCGTGAGATGTAAAAAGCCAGTATCTTTCTCAGGAGACAGGTCTATGCCTTTACGTAAATCGACTTCTTCTAGAGTCTTTAGTTCTATAGTAGTATTGCCCCAGAGGTCCAAAAGGAATGACGTCATGTTCTTCACAAAACTAAGGAGAGGGTGGGAGGAGGAGATGTGTTGACAGAGATTTGAGTCGGAGTTCCACAGATGTAATTTGAAGAGACTTTGGCTCTAGAATGTCACTAATTCTCCATGGAGATTCTACAGCCAAAACCACTTAACTCTAAGCTTTTACAGAATACATAGCATCTTAAGCTCTCAAGAAGAAGTTTCCATTAGTGTTATTTTCAAACACACAGCTTTTTTCACTCCATTTTAAAAAGTTTGTCGTTTGTGGTTTGGCCCATCAGCAGTGATGAATGACCCTGAAAGACATCAGAAGTCCAGTCTGGTTTCAATAACCCTGAAGATATTGAATACATTTGAAGGGGATTCTTTTTTCCTTCCAAAAACCTTTTCTCAGTTCAATTTTTCTTCTATCCCTCATCTCATACAAAAAGTTATTTAAATTTCCCTAACTCCATAAACTTGACCTCCTACATCCTCATTCTTGAGGTCATCCACTCTGCTCATCCCCACATCTCTGAAAGATGATCTAATAAGTTCTTTGGTAATCTCCTATAATCCAAAGGATGACAACAGTGGTTCTAAGCAACTTGACTTTCCTGCTGCCTCAAAGTGTAGACACTCTATAATGTGTTCTGTCTTGCTGTCTATGTCCACACAATAGCAAACAAGCATTCTGAGGCATGGTTACCCCAGTGTATACAGGACTAGGTGGTAGTTCATTCTCAGACAAAATCACACTTGCTCAATAAAATAACAGAGAGTAAAGTAAAACTCCAGAAAAGCAGTAGAAGACAGCAAGTCTAAATATAGATGAGTGCTCATCTCAACTATTTTTAGCAGTTTTAAACATGATGTAAAGAAAAATTTAATATAGATTGACTTTCTGGTAAAAAGACTTTCCAAGCCTCAATTAATTCCAGCCAGAAGATTGCATGTGTAATTTTGTTTGGTTACAAAAATAGTAAATATATTCATATTTTTGTCTAATAGTAACATGAATCACTAATATCAATTTTAACATGACTCATTTTAGAATAACATCTCTCTATTTTATTGTTATGAAATGTACATATTAATTTTAAAGACTTTCTTCAGAATTTTTCAGACACATCTTTCAAGAAAGTGATGTGAACCAGTCTCATTGATTTAAATATCTAATGGCTAATGACTCTTACAATTTACATCTCCAATGCTGACTTCTCTTAGATGTCAATGAATATTTCAAAATTATCATGTGCAGATAATCCTCTTGATCCCACCTCAACACCAATCTACTCACTTCTCAGCCTCCCTATCCATCCTATCAGGTCTTTATCAACTCAACCTTAAAAAAAAATATGCTGAATTTGATCACTTTCTCACAATGTCCACTGCAACTGCCACAAAAAAAAACCCTAATTCTAACCATCATCATTTCTTGCCTATGTTATTGTAATAATTTTCTTACAGATCTATCTGTTCTACTCTTGTTCCCACTGATTACTGGCAACCCAGTAGCCAAAGTGATCTTTTAAATCACTGATACATATTTTAAATCACTGATCTTTTATTTTTTCAAAAGATTTTATTCATCCATTTGAGAGAGACAGAAAGAATAGAGGACAGAGAGAGCATGAGCAGGGCGGGGAGGGGTAAAGGGAGAGGGAGAAGCAGACTTCCCACTAAGCAGGAAGCCCAACTCGAGGTTCAATCCAGGCCCCAGGATCACAACCTGAGGCAAAGGCAGAGGCTCAACCGACTGAGCCACCCATATGCCCCAATCACTGACCTTTTAAAACCTTTATATATATATATATATATATATATAACTTTTATATATATCAATGTATGTTAAATATATATTTATATAAATAAACCATAAATATATAAAAACCATAAATATATATAAGCCATTTATATATATAAAGGTTTTTATATATATATATTATATATATGTATGTATACATATATATCAGGGTTTAAAGCCCTCCTATGGTTTTCTATTGCATGTGAATACAATCCAGACCCTCCATCCTTGTTCTTATCTTCTCTCTCCATTTCTCACCAGGCTTCAACCAAAGTGTCTCTCTGTTCCTTGAACACACCAAATTCATTCCCACCTCAAAGTCTTTGCATCAACTGGCTCTCTGCCTGAAATGTTTTCTTCCCCAGATCTTTGCTAAATATACCAAGCAAGTATGTACTCTTCATTCAGGTCTCAGCCCAAATGACAGCTCTTCAGAGGGGGCCTTTCTGGGAAATGATCACCTGGCTTCCAGCATCTCAGTCACTCTCTCAGACCCTATTTTATTTTCTTCCCAAAGTTAAATTATCTCACTTTTTAAACTTTTTTATCATCTGACTTCTTCCTTTAAGAAAGCTAACTGTGACAAAAGGAGCTTATTTTCCTTCTTTATAGCTATGTCTCTAAGGTACAGGGTAGCCAATAAGTCTAGAAACATAGGCAAATATATGGTACATGTCATATTACACATAATATAAGACCAAGTAATATTGAACATGTTTCCAGGCTGTATGTAGATACTGAGTAAATATTTATGTAATGGATGAATAAATTGGTTCAGGAGTTAACAAGACTCGGGTTTTAATTCTGGCTCTGCTGCTTACTAATTTTGACTTTATTCAAGCCACACAATACAGAAACTCAATATTCAGTTGGAAGATAAAAATAAGGTAATACTAAGTGAGTCAAAAGATGTAATGCTTTAAAAGCACTTTTTAAACTAAAAAGTATAATATAGCTAAAAAGTATTGAAAGAATATGATGTGGGAATTATTAAGCTTTTATTTAGTAGTATTTTTATATAAAATTTGGGGTAGACAATCTTTTAATTATTTTTTCAATTGAACATGTGCTCAAAGAATTGGGATAATTCTTTAATGATTTCTAATGACAAGCCTTATACATTTGTTGATAAATTTTAGACTATTGAAGTTTGTTGTAGAAACAGGTGGCAATTTTTCTTGATATAGGTTAAAAGTAAAGCTTATAATTTCTTCTAATGGCCCTCATATAAAATCATCCAATTTTGGGACTGTTGCCTAGTCACAGCTTCAATAATAAAAAAAGCACTTACCACTCCAGTGTGTTTCTTACAGGACTCAAAAGGAAGAGAACCTTCACCAGTTCGCCAGCTATCCTCACCAATCTCATCACTCAAGAGAAACTCATTTAACTTTTGTACACTGAAAAAACCAGCCAAACAAACACAAAAAAGGGGTTAAAAATAAAACCACCAACAATGAAGCTCTACCAAAATAAACAAGCATTTCCCTCACTCATTACCATGTTGAGCAAGCCACCTCCAAGTGGCCTTCCTTTCTGAAGACCAACTGGGAATTCAGCTTCAGTTCGGAGTAACAAGCATCCTAACTAAATTGCCCAAAAATTATGGGCTCCCAGGACCTGGGACCTTCAGTTCTAAAAGTAGAAAAGTCTCATGAAAACCAGAAACAATTTGTCACCCTTTGAATGCAGCCAAATTTTTTTTGCACTTTTTTTTTAACAGATATGTTTCTTGTCAAAGACAGAGTTGAGGAACTTAAAACAGAATGGTCTAAAATAATAATGCCAATTATTCTAATTTTACAAACAAGGGGAAACAAGTTATAGAGAACCTAATAGCCTGCTTAAAATCATTTAGCATATAGAGGCTTCTGGGTGGTTCAGTGGTTGAGCGTCTGCCTTTGGCTCAAGGCGTGATCCTGGGGTTCTGGGATGGAGTCCCGCTAGGGAGCCTGCTTTTCCCTCTGCCTATGTTTCTGCCTCTCTCTGTGTCTCTCATGAATAAATAAATAAAATCTCTCTCTAAAAAAAAAAAAAGAAAAGTCAAACTTAAAAAAAAAAAGCATTTAGCATATAACACAGATCTGGGGCTCATGACCATTCTGTTATCTTGCTTAAGCACTATACACTACACATATTTTCTGAACCTAGAAAGAAGACAGGCCTCTGCTCAGTGTTGGCCAAGGACCAATAGCATCAGCATCTCTAAGAGCTTACCAGAGACTCTCAGGCCCCACCCAAAAGCTACTAAATCAAAATACTGATTTTCACAAGATCCAGAAATGCTTCATAAGCACATCACAGTTTGAGAAGCCCGGCTCTAGAACAGTGGTTTACAAACATTCTTTATTATGGTCTCCTTGGGCAGGGTACAAGACTCCTTGTTCTAACTACGCCTCCCCTTCTTACTTTTTCAAGCTAGTTTATAGAATCAGGAGCAAAAAGAAAGAACCAAAGAAACAACAACATGATTTGAAAACATGCTCCTATAAATAAAATAATATGCTAAAGAAAGTTCTGCGAAGTTGTAAAAGAAATGCTCCTTTTAGTGTGCTAGGATGTTGAAAGTGAACAAACTAATTTGGCATATGCAGTATCAACCACAGGGGAAATATTGCCTTTGGTAGGAAACTGGAAAATAAAGATTTGAAACAAAAAAATTATTATATTTTTTCACTTGAGCTTGCAGTCAAGTTAAGTGCTTCCAAATAGGTCTGCAAAGCTTGTTGTCTCTGTGTATATGTATGTGGCAGACTAATAAAATAGAGAAAAGTAAATTTAACTGTCTTTTGCCTACCATCTTTAAGGCCGGTGGCCTCACATGCCATAGAAACTGCTTCTTTTCACTGGAAACATAAAGGTGAATAAATTCTTCACGGCATTATTATACATAATGCTAATAAGCCAGGCACAATAAAATAAAATAAACCCCTACAAATAGTGTCTGATTCTACCTATATGAGGTACCTAGAATAGTCAAATTCATAAAAATTTGAAAGTCATTGGTGGTTTCCAGGGGCTGGGAGAAGAGGCAAATATTGTTACTGTTTAATGAAAACAGATTCTAATTTGGGGAGATGAAGAAGTTCCAGAATGGATTGTGGTGATGGCTGCAAAGCAATGTGTACGTACTTAACGTGACCAAACTATACACATAAAATGGTTTAAATGGTAAATTTTATGTTATGTATATTTTACTATTTAAAAAAGAATTTCAGATACCTCAACAAAAACAAAAAGATGAGCTTCAGTTTGTGTACTCTTTTTGAGTCTTGGTCAGCAAATATTGGCCATATGAATTGGAAAGCCAGTATTAGAAATGCCTTATGAAATGCGAGTTTATTTCTCTTAAATGACAGTTATCTCTTCTTTGCTTTGTAAATTGAGGTATAACTGACATGTATTTGTTTCAGGTGTACAACATAATGATTCAATATTTGTATAAATTGCAATCTGATTGGCACAATAAGTCTAGTTAACATTGTCGTCATACATAGCTACCGTTTTTTTCTTGTGTTAAGAATGTATAAGATCTACCTCAAAAGTAGTAGTAAAAGATCTTTTTTACCTTTATAGATTTTAGTTGTCATTCTGTTCTTATTATTTTGAAGAGTGGATTTTAAGGAGCACAGCTTTGCCGTTCCAAAAAATACCTTTTAAACAATCTCATACTAGGTCTTTGCACACAAAGGGAAGTCCAGGGGTCAGACTCATTTGCCCTTGTAACTCTATGTCTAGCTGCTCCTGGCACATATTACTCAATGAATGTTTGCTGAATAAATCAAAGAGGGAATAAACCAATGACTCAGACATTTAAGTAAAGTCAGTTGATTCAATTCTCCATTTCACTTTTCTAGTACACACACAAATCTTACTGAAGCTTTTATGGAATTAATGAGTCCCATTCTTACTAAGCATCAGGAAGTAACGGTCTCTGAGTGTAACTGGGGCATAGAGAGAACTTTCTTTCCTCTCTATAACATTCCACTCTGGAACTCTCTAATTACAAGAAATATCGGAGGACCCTAAGATGAAGACTTCTCTGAACCTCCTCCTCCTTTCCCCTCCCCTGTCCTCATCATTCTAGGCTTTCTGACTGAGGGTCCCTGGAACTGCTATCTTGTCATTTTTGATTCCTCCATCTCTCCCATTACACAATGAATTCCTTAAGAGCAAAGATTTTCATCTTCAGAATCTAGCCCAATGCCAAAAATACAACATAGTAATTTCTCAAGAAATGTCTGGTGAATGAATAAATGGGTAATACAAAAAGCATTTCCTATGCATATGAGGTCCTTTCAGAAATCACTGAGGCAAAGCAATTATGGAAAATGCATGAATCCTGACCAAGGGTGAAGTAATTTCTACCATGCTGTCAGGGTTATATATTTAAAATCCAAATCTGTTTATGCAGCATTCCTCTCCTTAAAATAACAAATGGCACCCCTTTGCCTCCGGCATCCTTAGCATCATTTCCAGACTGCTCAGGATTTTACTCTCTAGCTTCATCCTCTTCCACTTTCCACATCAGAACCTGTCACCAATTACACTCAACTACGTTGAGTCCCCTAAAAATACCAAGATCTCTCACCTACTTACTCATTCCCCCCACCCCGAAAACATTGCTCTCTCAGCTTGAACATGTTTTCCCTTTTTCTTCAACTGAGTCCTACCATTTCTTAAGATCTTATGAAGGAGCCACTAAGTCTTTTAAATCTTCACTGACCAGACTGTCTGCCTTCTCACTCAGTGAACTTCAGTGACCCTCATAGATGGGCCCTGGCATTCTGTGTAGAGCTGAAATAGCATAACACACCATACTGTACTTAGTTTCCCTTCCTGGTCTCGCCAACTAGATTGTAGGTTCCCTGCATACTTCACTCTATCTTTCATCTCTGCAATTCCTAATACCTAGTAATGTACCTAAAGTATTAACAAGTGCATGCAGACCCACAGAAGATATCTCTCTGAAGCACAGAAGGTAGATTAATAAAATGGAGGTACAATAATAAAATGGAAATTGGTAAAGTACCTAAAACATTTAGGCAATGTGCTAGGCACTGTTCTATACTATCTCATTTAATTGTCTCAATCGCCATAAGCAGGGACTACTGTGCTCACTTAAGTGAAGAACCCAAGCTATAGAGACACAAAATGAAGTGCTTGAGGTTGAACAATGAGTACTCTGTGGCGGTACTAGGATTTGACAGCAGGTGCATTGAATACCAACTCCTAAGCCTGCCTCCACCATACTTCTAGGTCAGTATTTTACCAATTTCTCATGTGTTTAAATAATTCATACCAGTATTTAAGGTTTTAGCTACACACGTTATTTTTTCACCTTTCAAGTTTCACTTTGGGTATTTAGATAAAGTTTGAGTACCTTGGACAGGTGCTATTATATTAATCAGGAATAAGTGACTTTGTTGCTGGCAATTATGTTCTTTTCTTGTAGGAACTATAACATCTTTGTAATCAGGGACCAGGCTGAAGTATGCAGGCTCTATGATAAATATCAGTAACAATTTATTTGATCAAAGGTAACTGTAGTGGACTAGCCAAGCATACATTCCTTTGGGAGGTACATGAGAAAAGGATACAAAGTTATTTTCCAATAAAGCAAGGGATTGGTTTTACACATTTTTATCTTGGCAAGTAATATCTTTGGACATAGATATTGTATTATACATCAAATCCCAGCAACCTTAGCTGAAATTATTTATAAAGGACACAGCATATCAAATTATATTCTCCTCCAGAAAAGCAAAAATGCATAAATTATTTCCTTCCAAATAAAGCGAAGTGGAAAAGGGAGGCAAGCATCCCCCCAAAATCACTCTTTTTTAAGAATTTTAATATTTTACAAACTAGTGACTTTTCCTGCTTTTCTTCATTTCGTGACTCTGTTTTTGCGAATATAGACTAGAATACAATATCATAAAGTGTCCAGAAAACTCAACCAGAGTAGGGTGTGAGGTTGTAAAGAGAAAACCTGAATTGTATCTGCCCCCTTCTTCTATTTTATTACTTTTTCATGAGGTCCTGCCCATTGAGCACCCTGAAGACCACTTTGGCTAGCAAACTAAACATTTTTAAAAGAACGTAGAGAATTTTCACATAGGAAAGAATTTTACACAGCACGGAATTTTACTACAGTAGAGGAGTTTGTAAGTTCTTCCAGGTATGTATAACATAGGTTTGGGAGTATGTTGCACCGCCTTCTAACCCACCAAATCTCTGATGCATTGGAGAGTGAGGCAAAGAATTTATACTTCCACGGTCCTGAAGAAAAGGTTTCAAAATCAGCTCACCAAAGTCTCCGATTATAAACAGGCTGCTCAGCTCGTCATGGGCCAATTGGCATCAAAGACTGGTCACGGGTTCCCAGGCACAGAAAAGAATGCCAAACCCAGTCAATACTGGGAAAAAGCTCATTTGGGTTCCCAGAACCAGCACACAGTGGGAGAAAGGCCTGGCTCCTCTGTTGATTGGCCATCTCTGTAGGACCCACAAATCAACTACTGAGACTCATTTTAGAGAAGTAAGTTTTTATAAGCTAATTGTATTAGGCATATGGCTTGGGAAATCTGGAACTGAGCCCTGAAAACAGACTGGTCTTTATCAAACTGGCAAACGCCTTTCCCTGGGACATAAGGAAGAAGGAGTGCTATGCATAAATATACAGTGAATACTGCCCACTCTCAATTTTACCGGCATTTACTGCAGCAGGAGTGTATACTATGGAGTGGGAGGGCACTCCTAGGTTTTTTGGTGTTTTTTTTTATTTTTCCCCCCCAAATAAACTCTTTAAGTCCTTTTGATGCTTGGTAACCTCCTGATTTCAGAGAAGTTACCTGTTATAACTTAACAACTTTTTTATCCCCTCTTGTGGTACAAAGTCAAATTCCAATTAAAAATGAAACCATGGAAGATACAGCTATTAAATGGAGAAAATGAAACTAAGGACCAAAATAGCAAACTTTGGCCATTCATCAATTTTATTGTTTGAAATAGCTTCCCTTCCAGAGCACTGCCTAATTTGGAAATGGTGCTACGAAAATCAGTCAGTGTTCTGTACAACTGTTTCAGAGGCAAAACGGCACTGAAATAATTTTATGATACTATTGTGACCCATCAGAACTTCAGTTTATAATAAGACAATGCATGTGCATCTTACTGTCATCTGGGTTTGAACCATCATTAAACCAATATAAATTACTCTCCCGAACTGAAGATTCTGGTATTTTAACTGCCACATACTAGCTTTCTTTGTAATATGTCACCATTGGGAAAATTGTCTCATTTTAAAAGACTTTACAAGAAAAAAAAATCAATTAGTTTTAAAAAAAAAAAAGCCTTTACAAGAAATGGGAAATATTGCTATCAGTGGCAATGCCAGGCTTCATATACTTAAGGCCTCTGTTTTCCAATTTTCCTTAGTATTGTTAACATCTTGACATTTCTTTCAAAGGCCAAGTGTGATAATGACTGTTTATGAAACATGCTGAGATCTTATGAAGTTTATCAGATCTTCTACCATAAGCAAAATACTACTTGAAGACTTCCTTGTTTATAACCAAGTATCAGACACAGTAGACTGTGGTGTGTACAGCATTATATAATATAGTATAACCAAGTTTGGTAGCCTACTTATTTATATAGCACAAGAAAATGGTGGGAAAATGGTCATTATTATATATCTATTTTTATTATTGTGCATTGTAGGAAACTAAGTTTGAGACAAAGTATACACTGGTTTAAAAAAATGAGAGAAGCATATTTAAAATGAGCAAAGTGTGGAGGGGTTTTGCACAGCCTTTCCAATTAGAAGAAACCATGAGACTTACTTAGGTTTTTTCCAGATTAAATTAAAATTAAAACAGTGAAAATTTGTTGATGGGAACACTGTCCATCACTGTAACTGCAAATATAAATGGACACAATTTTACTGGAAGATACTATGGCCATTTTCACTTTAAAGATCTTAAAAATGGCGGTGCCTGTTGGCTCAGTCAGTTAAGTGTCCAACTTTTGGTTTTGGCTCAGGCTGTGATCTTGCCATCATGGGATTGAGCTCTGCATACAGCTCTGTGCTCAGTGCAGAGTCTGTTTCAGATTCTCTCTCCCTCTCCTTCCTGCTTACTTTCTCTCTCTCTCAAATAAATAAGAAATTTTTAAACATCTTACAAATGTCTACACTTTTTGACCTACCACTCATGAAAAGCAACACAGCAATATTCATTAAGGACCTTAAAAATGTGCATACTGTTCACACCACTGAACACCAAAAACCCCCAAATAATCTAATTACAAATAGGAAGAAGACATGAATAGACATTTCACCAAAGAGGACCTACAGATGGCTAACAAACACATGAAAAGATGCTCAACATCATTCATCATCAAGGAAATGCAAATCAAAACTATAATGCAATATCACCTCACACTATCAAAATGGCTAAAATCAAAAACACAAGAAACAACAAGCATTGGCAAGGAAGTGGAGAAAAAGGAATCTTTATACATGGCTAGTGGGAATGCAATCTGATGTAGCAACTGTGGAAGACAGTATGGAGGTTCCCCCAAAAAATTAAAAATAGAACTACCCTACAATCCAGTAATACCACTACTGGGTATTTATGCATAGAATGCAAAAACACTTATTCAAAAGGATATATGAGCCCCTATGTTTACTGCGGCATTATTTACAATAACAAAATGATGGAAACAGCCCAAGTATTCAACAATAGATGAATGGATTAAAAATATGTGCCATATATATGTATATACATATATAAACATATATACATATACACACAATAGAGTAGTACTCAGTCACAGAAAAGAATGAAATCTTGCCATCTGCAACAACATGGTTGGAGCTAGAGAATATAATGCTAAATGAAATAAGTCAGTCAGAGAAAGATGAATCCTATATAATTTCATTCATATGTGGAATTTGAGAAACAAAACAAATGAACAAAGGGAAAAAAAGAGACAAACCAAGAGACAGACTCTTAAATATAGAGAACAAGGGGCAAGATGGCAGAAGAGTAGGGGTCCTCAACTCACCTGGTTCCACCAACTTACCTAGATAACTTTCAAAACATACTGAACACCTATGAATTTGAACTGAGATTTAAAGAGAGAACAGCTGGAATGCTACAGAGAGAAAAGTTTTCACTTCTAACAAGGTAGGAAGGTGAAAAAAAAAAAGAATAAAGTGGGGGAGGGGAACCATGAGAAGCCAGGCTAAAGCAGAGTCAAGAAAGCCTCTGGGGCAAGAAAGCCCAGCCTTGGAGAAGCAGGAACTTTAAAAATCTGTGCTGGAGTTTTCCCTGATGGAAAAATGCTTAGCAGGGAAATTGGGCAGAATCATAAGAGAGGCAGTGAAGCCTCAAGATTCCTGGAGTCATTATAAGAGAAGGGGCGCCTGGGGGAAAGCTCACCACAAACTGTGCTAAAGAGCTGGAGCACCACAGCCCTCCGGGGTATTTGGGAGAAGCCAGTTGGTTAGGCGGACCAGCTCCTTTTGGGAGAGGTAGTTCCCGGGAGCACGGGTCCAGCAGCACAGGGCCCCAGATTCCAGGGTGCCCAAGTGGACAAAGCTGGTGATCCTGTGTTCCCCCTGGGACAGGCAGAAGAGGGGAGCACACAGGAAAGCAAGAACACACCTATAGCTGGGCGCCCCACAAGCTATGCAGATCAGTGCACCCATGTCTGCCCCCAGGAGCATCTAGGCTGACTGGGAGACTGCAGTTAGTTACTGCAGGGAGCTGACTCCAAAGCTGGAAATCTGGCTGCCACCATTGTTGTTTTTCCTCTTTGTTTCATCTTGTGCTGGGAGAGGCAGGGCCTCCAGAGAACAAAGGCTTCACAGGATAAACAGCTCACACTGAGCCCAGCACCTGGCAGGGGGTGGGGTATCTCTCCCAGGTACACACACCTGAGAATCAGCACAGCAGGCCTCTCCCCCAGAAGACCAGCTGGAAGAACAAGGGAAGAGCAAGTTTACTGACCAAGCAGTACTGGAAAGTTCCAGGACTGAGGGAAAATAGTAGTATAGAACTAGAGGCTCCTTTTTTTCTCCCCCATTATGACTTGTTTTTATAAGACACTAAAAACTTCCAATGCTTTTTCTTTTTTCCCACCTTAACTACAATATTTTACCAGCTCCTCATTTTTAAGTTTTTTCCTTTTTGACTCATATTTCTACAATTACATGTCTTAGATATATTTTTCACTTCTGGATTCCCTTCAGCATATTTCATTTAATTTTGGTAAATATACGAGATATGGATTTTGTTTTTTGTTTTTGTTTTCTTCTGCCTCATTTTGTTTTACAATGGTGGAAGTTATACCTTCTGAAACATGACTAACATACACCCAGAACCAAGTGGAACACCATGTTGGTTCATTCTGGAAGATGATATTCTCTCTTCCTTCCCATTCTGCCCCCTTTTTTTTATCTTGTTTATGTTTTGGTGGTCAATGTTGGGGCTTTCTAGAAGTATTACTGGTTTATATAAATTTGGGATTGAGCATCTTATAACATAAGGAACAAAATAACAAAATACTCTCAGAAACAAGAGGATCACCCTCTAGGATCCCTCAGGTAGACTATATTTTCTCTCCACTATCACTTCCTCACCACCATCATCCCCCCCCCCTTTTTTTTCTCTTTTTCCTCTTTACTTTCTTTCATTTTTCTTTTTTCTTCTTCTTTGCTTTTATTTTTTGGCTTTTTATTTTGTGTTAAATTTTGTTTTTCACTTTAGTGGTCCTTTTGTTTTATTTTGTTCTGTTCTTCTTTTTCTTTTATTTTCTGGTCTCTGACCTCTTTGGAATTATCTACAGTGTATTTTACTCAGGTCGTAGTTGATATTTTTGACTCAGCCCGCTTATACAGCCACTCTGCACTGGACAAAATGACTACAAGGAAAAATTCACCACAAAAGAAAGAACTGGAAACAGTATTCTCTGCCACAGAGTTACAGAATTTGGATTTCAATACAATGTTGAAATTGAATTCAGAGGTACAATTATAAAGCTACTGGTGGCTCTGGAAAAAAAAAGCATAAAGGACTCTAGAGACTTTGTTACTGCAGAATTGAGATCTAATCAGGCCAAAATTAAAAATATATTAAATGAGATGCAATCCAAACTGGATGTTCTAACTGCTAAGGTTAATGAGGTGGAAGAGAGAGTGAGTGACAGAGAAGACAACTTGATGGTAAGGAAGGAAGCTGAGGGAAAAAGAGGAAAACAATTAACAGTCCATGAGGAAAGGCTCAGGGAAATAAATCAGCTTGAAAAGGAAGAATATACATCTAATTGGGATTCCAGAAGAGGCTGAGAGAGACAGAGGACCACAAAATATATTTGAACAAATCATAGCTGAGAACTCCCCAAATCTGGGTAAGGAAACAGGCATTCAGATCCAAGAGATAGAGAGGACACCCCAAAAAATCAATAAAAAACCATTCAATACCTCGACATTTAAGTGAAACTTGCAAATCTCAAAGATAAAGAGAAAATTCTTAAAGCAGCACTAGACAAGAGATTCTTAACTTATATGGGGAGAAATATCAGATTAACAGCAGACCTCTCCGCAGAGACCTGGCAGGTCAGAAATGGGCTGGCAGGATATATACAGGGTCCTAAATGAGAAGAACAGGCAGCCAAGAATACTTTATCCAGCAAGGCTCTCATTCAGAATAGGAGAGATAAAGAGCTTCTAGGATAGGCAGAAACTGAAAGAATATGTGACCACCAAACAAGCTCTGCAAAAAATATGAAGGGGGACCTTGTAAAAGAAAGAGGGAACCCAAAGAAACAATCCACAAAAACAGGGACTGAGTAGGTAATATGATGACAATATATTCATCTCTTTCTATTGTTACTCTGAACATGAGTGGGCTAAATGAATCCATCAAAAGACGCAAGGCATCGGACTGGATAAAAAAGCAAGACCCATCTATATGCTGTCGACAAGAGACTCATTTTAGACCTAAGGACACCTCCAGCTTAAAAATGAAGGGATGGAGAACCATTTACCATTCAAATGGTCCTTAAAAGAAAGCTGGGGTAGCAATACTCATATCAGATAAATTAAAGTTTATACCAAAGACTGCAGTAAGAGATAAAGAGGGACACTATATCATACTTAAAGGGTCTATCCAACAAAAAGACCTAAAAATCATGAATATTTATGCCCCTAATGTGGGAGCTGCAAAGCATATCAATCAATTAATAACCAAAGAGATATTTAGATAATAATACACTAATAGTAGGAAACTTCAACACGGCACTTTCAGCAAACGACAGATTTTCTAAGCACAACATCTCCAAAGAAACAGGAGCTTTAAATGATACACTGGACCAGATGGATCTCACAGATATATACAGAACTTTACATCTGAACACAACTCAATACACATTCTTCTCAGGTGCATACGGAACTTTCTCCAGAATAGACTACATACTGGGTCACAAATCAGGACAATACCAAAATATTGGGATTGTCCCCTGCTTATTTTCAGACCACAATGCTTTGAAACTAGAACTCAATCACAAGAAAAAATTTGGAAGAAACTCAAACACATGAGGGTTAAATAGCATCCAACTAACAGATGAATGAGTCAACCAGGAAATTAGAGAAGAATTAAAAAAAATTCATGGAAACTAATGAAAATGAAGATAGAACCATTCAAAATCTCTGGGATACAGCAAAAATGGTCCTAAGAGAGAAATACATCACAATACAAGCCTCCCTCAAAAAAACTGGAAAAAACTCGAATACACAAGCTAACCTCGCACCTAAAGGAACTGGAGAAAGAATGGCAAGTAAAACCTACACCAAGAAGAAGAGAGATAATAAAGATTTGAGTACAAGTCAATGAAATAGAGACTAGAAGAACTGTAGAACAGATCAACAAAATCAGTAGTTGGTTCTTTGAAAGAATTAATAAGATAGATAAATCCCTAGCCAGCCTTATTAAAAAGAAAAGGGAAAAGACTCCAATAAAATCACAAATGAAAGAGGAGCGATCACAACCAATACCAAGGAAACACAAACGATTTTAAAAACGTATTATGAACAGCTATATGCCAACAAATTAGGCAATCTAGAAGAAATGGATGCATTTCTGGAAAACCAGGATTACCAAAGCTAGAACAGGAAGAAACAGAAAGCCAGAACAGGCCAATAACAAGGCAGGAAATTGAAGCAGTCATCAAAAACCTCCCAAGACACAAAAGTCCAGGACCAGATGGCTTCTCAGGGGAATTCTATCAAATGTTTAAAGAAGAAATAATACCTATTCTACTAAAGCTGTTTCAATGGATAGAAAGGGAGGGAATTCTTTCAAAGTAGTTTTATGAGGCTAGCATTACCTTGATTCCAAAACCAGGAAAAGACCCCACCAAAAAAGAGAATTATAGACCAATATCCCTGATGAACACAGATGCAAAAATTCTCAACAAGGTACTAGCCAATAGGATCCAACAGTACATTAAGATTATTCACCATGACCAAGTGGGATTTACCCCTCCACCCCCGGGAAGTAAGTGTGGTTCAACACTCGTAAAACAATCAGCGGGATAGATCGTATCAACAAGAGAAAAACCAAGAACCATATGATCCTCTCAATAGATGCAGAGACAACATTTGACAAAATATAGCATCCATTCCCAATCAAAACTCTTCAAAGTGTAGGGATAGAAGGAACATTCCTCAGCATCTTAAAAGCCATGTATGAAAAACCCACAGCAAATATCATTCTCAATAGGGAAACACTGGGAGCCTTTCCCCTAAGATC
Organism: Canis lupus dingo; assembly: GCF_003254725.2. Taxonomy (NCBI): domain Eukaryota; kingdom Metazoa; phylum Chordata; class Mammalia; order Carnivora; family Canidae; genus Canis; species Canis lupus. The sequence continues at coordinate 25,348,219 of NC_064269.1, read as the reverse complement.
AGGAACATGACAGGGATGTCCACTCTCACCACTGCTATTCAACATAGTACTAGAAGTCCTAGCCTCAGCAATCAGGCAACAAAAAGAAATAAAAGGCATTCAAATTGGCAAAGAAGTCAAACTCTCCTTCTTCGCAGGTAAGATGATACTATATATAGAAAACCCAAAAGACTCCACCCCAAGATTGCTAGAACTCATACAGCAATTCAGCAATGTGGAGGATACAAAATCAATGCCCCAATATCAGTGGCATTTCTATACACTAACAATGAGACTGAAGAAAGAGAAATTAAGGAATAAATCCCACTTACAATTGCATCCAAAACCATAAGATACCCAGGAATAAACCTAACCAAAGAGGTAAAGGATCTATACCCTAAAAACTACAGAACACTTCTGATAGAAATTGAGGAAGACACAAAGAGATGGAAAAATGTTCCATGCTCACGGATCGGAAGAATTAATATTGTGAAAATGGCTATGTTACCCAGGGCAATCTACACGTTCAATGCAATCTTTATCAAAATACCATGGACCTTCTTCACAGAGTTGGATGAAATCATCTTAAGATTTGTATGGAATCAGAAAAGACCCCGAATAGCCAGGGGAATACTGAAAAAGAAAACCAGAGCCGGGGGCATCACAATGCCAGATTTCAAGCTGTATTACAAAGCCATGATCATCAAGACCTTATGATACTGGCACAAAACCAGACACATAGATCAATAACGGAATAGAAAACCCAGAAATGGGCCCTCAACTCTATGGTTAACTAATATTGTACAAAGCAGGAAAGAATATCCACCGGAAAAAGGAGAGTCTTTTCAATAAATAGTGTTGGGAAAATTGGAAAGCCACATGCAGAAGAATGAAACTAGACCATTCCCTTACACCAGATACAAAGATAAAACTCAAAATGGATGAAAGATCTAAATGTGAGACAAGAATCTATCAAAATCCTAGAGGAGAACACAGGCAGCACCCTTTTTGAACTTGGCCACAGTAACTTCTTGCAAGATACATCCATGAGGGCAAGAGAAACAAAAGCAAAAATGGATTACTGGGACTTCATCAGGATAAAAAGCTTCTGCACAGCAAAAGAAACAGTCAACAAAACTAAAATACAACCTACAGAATTGGAGAAGATATTTGCAAATGATATATCAGATAAAGGGCTAGTTTCCAAGATCTGTAAAGAACTTATTAAGCTCAACACCCAAGAAACAAACAATCCAATCATGAAATGGGCAGATAAAATGGACAGAAATTTCACCATAGAAGACATACACATGGCCAACAAGCACATGAGAAAGTGCTCCACATCACTTGCCATCAGGGAAATACAAATCAAAACCACAATGAGAGACCACCTCACACCAGTGAGAATGTGTGAAATTAATAAGACAGGAAACAACAAATGGGAGAGGATGTGGTGAAAGGGGAACCCTCTTGCACTGTTGATGGGAATGCAAACCGGTGCAGCCACTCTGGAAAACTGTATGGAGGCTCCTCAAAAAGTTAAAAATAGGGCATCCTGGGTGGCTCAGTGGTTTAGCACCGCCTTTGGCCCAGGGCCTGATCCTGGAGACCCGGGATCGAGTCCCATGTCAGGCTCCCTGCATGGAGCCTGCTTCTCCCTCTGCCTGTGTCTGTGCCTCTCTCTCTCTCTGTGTGTCTCTCATGAATAAGTAAATAAAATCTTTTTAAAAAAGTTAAAAAGAGAGCCACCCTACGACCCAGCAATTGCACTACTGGGTATTTACCCCAAAGATACAGATGTAGTGAAAGACCGAGACACCTGCACCACAATGTTCATAGCAGCAAAGTCCACAATAGCCAATTGTGGAAGGAGCCACAATGTCCTTTGACAGATGAATAAAGAAGATATTATACACACACACACACACACACACACACACACACACAATGGAATATTGCTCAGCCATCAGAAAGGACGAATGCCCACCATTTGCATTCCACATAGATGGAACTGGAGGGTATTATGCTGAGTGAAGAAAGTGAATCGGAGAAAGACAATCATCCTATGGTTTCACTCATATGAGGAATATAAGACATAATGAAAGGTATTATAAGGGAAAGGAGGGGAACTGAGTGGGAAAAATTAGAAAGGGAGACAAACCATAAAAGACTCCTAACTCTGGGAAACAAAGGGTTGCAGAAGGGGAGGTGGGTGGGGAATGGCATAACTGTGTGACGGGCACTGAGGGGGGCACTTGATGCGATGAGCACTGGGTGTTATACTATATGTTGTAAATCGAACTTCAATAAAAACAAATGAAAAAAAAAAACTATAGAAAACTAACTGATGGTTACCAGAAGGGAGGTGGATGCGGGGATGGGTGAAATAGTGAAGGGGGTTAAGAGTACAATTATCTTGATGAGCACTGAGTAATACATGGAAGCGCTGAGTCACTATATTGTACACCTGAAACTAACATAACACTGTATGTTAACTATACTGGAGTTTAAAATAAAAAAATTAATAAAATTTTTAAAAATACAGATACTGTTAGAAGTATCCCATCCCTACTTCTAGAAATCTGTGTAAAGAAAATAATCAGAGAAAAGTTTAAATATATAAAAAGATGTTGATTTCGATGTTACTTATGTTAGGTAGAAAGCAGAAACACTCTAAAGCCCAATAAGGAGGTAATCAGCAAATAAGTTAGAGAACAGTACTTTGAAATAATGGACTATAGCATATCGAATAAATATCATGATCTTAATGAGGGGAAAAATAAACAATATGTGAAATAAGGAGTCAAAAGCTACATAAACTTAGGCAGCCCGGGTTGCTCAGCAGTTTAGCATTGCCTTCAGCCCAGGGCCTGATCCTGGAGACCCGGGATCGAGTCCCAAGTTAGTCCCTGCATGGAGCCTGCTTCTCCCTCTGCCTGTGTCTCTGCCCCTCTGTGTGTGTGTGTGTGTGTGTGTGTGTGTGTGTCATGAATAAATAAATAAAATCGTTTTCAAAAAAAGCTATATAAACTCAAATTTTTTATTTCGGAATAATTATTTTCATTTAAAAACAATTGTAGGGAGGCCAGGTGCTCCCAGTGGTGACAAACAAGTGTTGTCTTTTAAAATTAATTGATCAATTAATTAATTAATTAATTAAAAACAATTGTAAAAGCCTGAAAAGTAGCATATTCAAATTTTAACATGGTTATCTCTGGGCAGTGATTTTAATGTTCTTTTTTATACTTTTTCAAATTGACTACCACGAGCATATATTCATTTCTATAATCAAGCAAAGAATTTCAGACATTCCAGGGCATACCTTATGATGGCTTTGACTGCAAATCTGACCACTGTAGAAAGCAGGAACAGCGGCGTGACCAGGATATGAAAGAGAGACAGGGAAGCAAAGGCCTCTGCAGGTTTTAGATTGTTCCCACTAGCATAGGCATGGGTCACGAATGTCTGTGCAAAGAGAGAAGTTCTTTAGAGAAAGCTGGAGAAACTTTCACAAATGCTTACATTCAATTTTATAAACCTATCATATTCTGCTACACCAATCCTGACTCTGAGAACAATTACTTCATCCAAATTACATCCCTAACAAAATACTTGTCATTGGTAGAGTACTTAATGGTTTACATGGCATCCCCGCAGTAAACTTGTGAGAAGAGCAGAACAGATTCTATTTAGATTAGGAAATCGATTTCTGTCAAATTGCTGAGTAGGGGAGGGTAACAGAGAAGTGAACCTAGAATTCTTAACAACCAGGTGGGTCCTTTTCAACTAATACTAAATTTTCTAAGAGAAAAAGAAGGTATTCCATTGTTTTAGGGTCCCTATTATGGATCTTTACTAAATTTGCCAACATTAGTGTTCAATGTAGAGTTATTTATGTTTCTAAATGTAGTCCTAGTTTGTCATTTTAGTCTGAAATATAATGTAATTTTCTGGTTGTTGATTTACCACTATCCTGATACAAGAATGTCTGGGAAACAGGTCATGAAGATTACAACAGTTAGTCCCCAACTACTATTAATTTTGCACCCCAGGGCACACTTGGCAATGTCTGGGGAGCGCTAACAGCATCCAATAGGAAGAAGCCAGGGATGCTGCTACACATCCTCGTGCAGAGGAATGGCCCCTCCCAACACAGAATTATCTAGGCCAAAAAGTCTATGGTGTCACCTTTGAGAAACCCTGGATTAGAATGATTACAATGGGGATTGCAAGAGAAAACTGGCAGAGGTAAAGTAATATATATTACCAACCACACGTTCTTGATCATAAATTATTTCTAAACACTGACTTAGTTCCATTTCTAAAAGCAAGAGAAAGTTTCTTACAGCGAGAACAGCTGCTATGGGAATTGCTGCGTTCATGAAGACTGTGGAAAGAAATCAAATACATTAGGTTCATTGAACTGTGAAACATTTTAAGTAACTTTAGTTAATCATCGATTATTACTTTAATAATAATCTCTATCTTCCCTTGAAGATAGAGAGGAACAAGTGCATTAAATAACATTTTGTCTGGAGTCCACATACATTGCCCAGTTGGTATTTCCTTGTTCACAGTCTTATGAGTTCCCCCATATTAGTCTGAATCAGAAAATATTTTTTCTTTTTTTAAACAGATTTTTTTAAAGATTTTATTTATTTATTTGAGAGAGAGAGAGAGAAAGAGAGAACACAAGCAGGGTGAGGGGCAGGAAGGAGAAGCAAGGAAAACACTAGCATTTAGAGGTCACAGTAAAATTAAAAAGCGAAGTTCATGATTTGTAGTTAAATTTTTCATAAACCATAGAATTCTAGGGACTGAGGAGTAAACGACTAAGTGAATTGGTAACAGAGTGGAAGCTGGAACCTTGTTTACTTGACATGCAGGAGAGAATCCATCCAAAAATCATCATCAGTCCTCATGATCTATTCTCATGAATTACCCTGACCATTATATGCAGAATCAGATTGTGCCTTTGCAGGTCCAGGTATGGCTTGGTTATCAAATCCGAATTCTTATACAATACTGGGAATCCGAACACTGCCCTGAGCTTCCTAACAGCACAGATGAGGAGCTATGTTTCTGCTGCCACCTCTTTTCTGTGGCTATTGTTACTCCATTCTTTAAGTGTATTTCTTTCTTTTCCCCTCATTATTATTTATACTTAATTTTATAATCAACGTCTTTGAATAGGTAATCTCCCCTTGATGAAGAGGAACAAGAGCAACTACTATTTGGCTGAAAACCATTTATATAGCAATCTGCACCAAGTATTATAGCGGGTACTCTTCCTAATCCCATTATAAAGGTGCGAACAAGAAGCTTCCGTTCACACAGCTGGGATTCAAACCAATGTAGTCAGGCCTCTCGGACTGCTCACCACCACCTTGCTCTGCACTAACACACCACAATAATTGAGATACAATAAGAATACTTTCTATACATTCTCATATTTAATGACCACAACTATTCTACACAATAATGAGGAAGCAGCTTATGAAGGGTGAGTAGCATGCAAGATTCCAAACTAAGAGGTGATAGAGCTTGGATTTAAACCCAGAACTTTCTGGTCTCAAAGCTGTATGTTCTTTTCACTTCTCCATATAAAATTCCATCAAAGTGAAGACAAAAAAAATATGATACTGTCTTTTTGCCTCTTACCAGTGGATTAAATCCATAAATAGTACATGACGATTTGGCAATGGAAGCTAGGAAATTACAGAATTTCTCTTCCCCCCGCCCCCACCCAGATATTATCTCAACTGGCAAGAACACTGATTCATAAATGTAAAGATGGATCTTCAATTCTACTAGTAAGTGTCCTGTTTAACTTTGTTTTACAATATTTTCAGATTATCACTTATTGAGCACTTTTATGTTTCAGGTACTTTTCTAAACACTTTGCACACATTATCTTATTTAATTCCCCAAGATACTCTTAATACTTCCCAGCTTCCTGATGAGAAAATGGAGACTCCCCGCAAATACTGACCAAGGCTGGAGAGCTGACAAGTTACTGAGGCAGGACTTCATTTCAGGTCAGCTTGCCCTCTAAGCCTCAACAGTAACCACTCTGTTATTGTTATAAATGTTGATCTTTTTCTTTCATTATTTTTATCTTCTTGTGGTGCTCTACAAATACCATTTATAAGATGCATATATGTTTATATATATATATATATATATATATATGATTTATTTATTTATTTGTTTGTTTGTTTGTTTTAGGTAGGCTCCATGCCCAGTGTGGAGCCCAGTGTGGAGCCCAGTGCAGGACTTGAACTCAGGATCCTGAGATCAAGACCTGAGCTGAGAGATCAAGGGTCAGATGCTTAACTGACTGAGCCATCCAAGCACTTCTATTTATAGAATACTTTTAACAGTTACTAAACAGTGTCACATTCATTGCCTCATTTGATTCTCACAATACACCTGTGGTAATGATTTATTATTATTACACCAATTTTAGATGAGGAAACTGACAGAGGTTAGTGAGCACTAGACCATTTGCCAGGTGCTTTATATGAGATAATGAGTTCTGAAGCATTTGACATAGTGGATAGAATAGAATCAACAACTTTATCAGCATTTGTATCGTTTATTATTTTAATCTTCCCTATAGTCCTACATGGTAGACATTATTATCACCTCATGTTACAGACTAAGATATGGAGGTTTGGAGGATATAAATGACTTGGTCAAGGCCACAGTGCCAAGAAGAGGCAGAGCTGGGATTTATAGCCAGATCTATGCAACTCCCATAGTTCATGCTCTGAATCACCAAGAACACTGTACTTAATCAGATCATAAATCTTACAAGTGGTCCAACTGGAGTTTTACACAATTGACTCAAGAATTCTTGCTGCCTATCATAAATACATGTACTCTGTATTTTTACCTTCATGATTTGTTTTTCTCCCCCATTATGGCCTCCTCTGTTTTCTCTCATTTTATATCCAACTTTCAAAAACCAACTAAATCTCACGTCTGGAGACAGACAAACTGGATTAACAATCCATTTCTGTGATTTATTAGGTGAATGATTTAAGGGAAATTCAAGTTCCTTAAGCTCTCTCCACCTCAGTCTTTTAATATCTAAAATGGAATTAATAGTAGAATCTAAATCATTGGATGTTGGGAGGGTTAAATGAGATGGTATGTGTAAAGCCACTTATGGCAATAATTGGCTGAGTATCTCAATATATTTTTATTGTCATTATTTCTGGCTGCACCCATCCTTCTTATGAGTATTTTAGCCCACTGCACAGAGAAATATGCATTCCTCTGTCAGGGTCACCAGCTTACTGTACTACTATATAAACAAATGGATACCAATCTTTCCATCTTCTAGCATTTGGATACCATATTAGCAGTGGTGCCGAGATGGAAGAAAAATCTTCCTCCCATTTCATTTCTAATGCATCAGACCTTAGGACTAGAATAAATGAGCTATACAAACGAAATACTTTCTCCAAATCTATTTTACAAAAGAAGTATTTATAATCTCTAAGAACTAAAGTAGTTTAGAATTCGAGAGGAAACAATATATAAACCTCCAAAATTTTAGTTTGTTCAAAGTCTTGGGAACAATAAAGATAAGTAAAACTGACACACAAACCAAATCAAATGTTAGTGGGAGTAGTTTGGCTAAGTTTGTAAGAATTGTACTAACATAAACTTAATTATTCTTGAGAGTACTCAGTGTCACTCTGAGGGGAAAAAACAGTTTTTAAAACAATTACTTTATAAAAATTATAGCTGAAGATAAAAGTGCTCCGTATTTAAAAGTTCTTGAAACTTCTTTCACTTGGAATTATTGACATTTCTTCTCAATTTTCAAAATTAGCATTTTAAGTATAATCTTCAAGAAAATGTAATATTATAAACTCCCAGATAGATAGGTAAGACAACTACAGATTATTTTGGAAGATCTTTGAGGATAAGAACTCAATAGTAATATAGCTAAATCAACTTAACAAATTTTTACTGAAAACCCACTATTCATCCCAATGGTAACTGATGTGACAGTCTCAATTACAGGTACTATGCTCATCTCCATCCCCATTTTACAGATGAAGAAACCAAGGATTTCAGATGCAAAGTAACATGACAAAAGTACACATCTTTTTTTTTTCTTCAAAAGCACTCATTTTATAAGGAAACAAATTCAGATTTACCTGACTCTAAGCCTATGCCAACCCTGCACTTTAAATTTAAATATAGGCTCATGTGGCTAATGGCTATTGGATAACACCTCACCTATGTAGAAAGCAAATGGGCTTCCTAGGATAGGTAGAATGTCTCAGGGGGCACAACCTAAACTGAATAGGCCACATCACATGGTTTTTGGTGGTCCTTAGAGCAATGGCAACTTACTGGAGAGTGATGTATAAAGTGCAAAGGTTTTGAGACTGGATAGTTCTTTCATTCTTGTTTCTTCTACACTTTTGCAAAAGATGTGCTCCCAGGCATACAACTTTAGAAGTTTGATGCCTTTCAATATTTCATTTGTTTTCTTCAGTCTCTCAGTAGAATAATCCTATAAAACAAAGAATTTTTTTAAAGTGCACGCCACATACAAGTGAATCAAAGAGGCTGGACTATATATATAAATGTATATACATATATACACATATACGTATATCACACAGGAATGAAACAGATCTTGATTTCTGCCTGGCTCTGCCACTGGTTGTGGCTGTGAGATCCCGTGGAAGGAAGGAGGCAAACTTCTGTGTTTTCTCCTTCCAACTCTAAAATGAAGAGTTGAATGAAATGGCCTCAGATCTCTTTCCACCTAAAAATTCTTACGTTTCTGTCACTTTGGGTTAAATAAAAGCAGTTTCTTAAAGTTTCACATGATTTCCTTGAATAATGTCTACAGACTGTATATACAGACATTTAGGGAAATGATACAGAAACTTCCAGTGGCTCCTTCTAACATCTAACTCATTTTATTCTCTCCTCAGCACTATCACTCACACTTAGAAAACAATGAATGTAAAAAAAAAGTTAGGGTTGTGTATGTTCCCACTGTATGTGTTCACATTGCATCTTCATAATATACTTATTGAAACCAAGGCTATTACCTTTAACTTCAAGAGATTTCTACATACTTCTTCATAAGCTCTGGTCTAAGACCTAAATTAGATGTACTAATTGCTAAGAATTTGGATCAACTGAAAAGAGATTTTACTCAACTGTTGCAACTTCCACTACTACCACGTATAAGAATTATCAGTAAGGTACATTATGACCCATGAACTATCAAAAGGAGCAGCACAACTGGCCAAAAGACAGGTAGGAGGAAGCAAAAGTAGCAAATGGCTCAGTTTTTGTTCATCTTTTGGTCTCTACAGGGTCTTGAGTGCCTATCAGATGATTGTTACATGAGTCAATGAATACTGTATGACGAGCTAAATGAGAGACAGATGTCTGAGGATTGTCATGTCTGCACTCTGTGGCCCTCTTCCTCACCTCTCTATTCACGTCCTGAAGTAAAGATAGGGAGATGGCTCAGACAGAAATAATGAGTAACCTCACCGGGAGCAGCAGAAAAACAAGTGATAAAAACCACCTGCACATGCAACTTGCTTTTCACAGAAGAAACCAACTTGGAAAACAATTCTGTCAGGGGCAGCATCCCTACATGTCACGCCTGATTTACAGACAGCCTTGCTCATATTTAATCAAACTGTATTTCTAAACATGCTGCCAACAATTTTATTATTTGTCAATATTTCCTTAAAAGAAGCTAATTCTTGGGTCCAATAAAATGATTTCATGGCACACTGAAGCCAGAAAGGATCAATAATTGGGCTTTTTCTTGTTTGCCAAGTGGACCATAAACATAGCCAGAGCAGCTGCCACTGAAATATTTCTGTGTAATTTCATAGATCATCACATGGTTTGATTCAATTTTAGGGAAATTTAACTTCAGAAGCAGCAAACCCAATGCTTTATTTGTTCTTTGATACATTTATCCTATGTCAATAATTAGCATCCAATGGGCTCAAAACACACTTAGGTGTATTCTCTAGACAAGTGATCTACAAGAAGATCCAACATCTCATCCCTCATGGCACTTAAAAACATTAGGATTTGTGTACTCTGGTGTTTTGAGTCTAAGATCATCAAGTCATTCATTTCAAGTCCACTTTTAAAAAGTGGTTTTGCAACACAGAAAATACACATTTGCTACCTAAGAGTTGAAAGGAAATATGATAATTTCCAAATGATTCTGAGTGGCATGTATTAATTTCCTATTATTTTAAAAATAAAAAAGCTTACTAGATTTTCCTAATCAAGTTTCCGAAGGATGTTAACTTACAAGAGTGCTTTTCTGAGCCTCTGCCAACTTTGTAGCGATGAAGTACTGAATTGGCGCGAGGAGCACAATGACAGCTGCGCCAACCAATGCGCTCGATCCAAGTAAATTATAGAGCAGAATCACTCCCATTATGATCTATAAAGGAAAACATATGGAAAAGGGAAAATGAATAGGAGTGTGAGGACCACTGCATGAAAGGAAATATGGTGAAAATGTAGTAATTCTTAATTATTAATTAATAAGTATATTTATTTGGAAGTCAACTCAACTAAGAACTGTTGGATTTTACTATGTTTTATTTGAGGAATGCTAAGTAGTAGGAATTTATTTTTAGTCTGATGATCTGTACAACTGGTGTCAAACCAATTTACTGCATGATGCTTCAGACTGGTCCCCTGATGCTTCTGACCTTCTAACATAGTCTTCACATTTTTAAAAAGACAGGAAATTTTTCTTGACAATGTTATCACCCGCTGTAACTGACATTCCATATTGTCATGGAATTGTACTAGCTTTTCCAGGCAGGAAGGATAGAAAGCAGGAGGCAGCATCATAATGTAAGTGAGCACTGGATGGTTGTTGTAGGTTAAAGGCATAATCCGAGCTCCTCACGTCCTCAATGTCCCCAGAAGTCACTTGATGACAAGAGGCTAAGCTTCATTAAAATTGTGAAGAAGCTAAAGTTGGTGGTATTTCATACCTCACTTTCTTTTTTAAATTTATTTCCCAAAATCTAGAGCTGAATCATGTAAACCAACCATCTCTGGTTTGTCACTTTCTTCTTCTTCCTTTAAAAACTTAAAAGATTTGACCTGCAATCTTCTTTCCCCACTTTTTTCCTCCAGTAGCTCAGTTTATCATGGCTAAAAATGACAACTAATTAACTACACCCATGCAGTAAAAGCATTTAACCCTTGTGTGTATGCCAATGATAACAACTAACAGTGGCCTTTTAGAGGCAAGTGCACATATTTACTGCCTGACCAATTGGGCTTTTTAGGGATTCCAATTAAAATGAAAGCTTCTTTAACGACACTCATGATACAGTCAACCAGAAGCAGCCTGGGATTTTTGGTGCATTTTAAATTATATCATGTAGGCAGCCTTGACCTGTATATAAGTACATATTGATAAAAAGAAACCAAGCATATTTTAAGTTTTACTTTGTGTCATGCACTGTGCATGATATACACTTTTATTTGACTTGGATTTCCATTTAAAACTAAAAAGACAAATAAATTTTCAAACTACTATATCTTATTTACTATTGTATGCATTTCAATACCACTTGGTACAGAGGGACATAGGTGATCAAGTGGATTTAGTAAGATCTACAGTTTAAACTCTACAGGATGCAAAACTTGAGATAACTAAAAATATTCAGCATCACATAGAGAAAAGGGCTGAAAATACTTCTTTTGTGATTTTACTCAATTAGGGGGGAAAACCCACATCTTTTCTAAAATACTATTTTCCATAAAAAATAGCGAAACTGCCCTCCAGCTTGTTAGTGTTCCTATCACCTAATAAAGTGTGACATTTTAGAATACGTCAGCTATTGAAATTATGGGATGGAATACAAAAATTGCTCTACTTCAGAAATGCCATAAGAGAGTCTGTCAAAATGAAAGGGGGCAAGCCTTGGCTCTGTGACTTGCCTGAATTTGGTCAATAATGATAAAAACTAACAACTACTGAATGCCCGTGAAATGCCAGGCACTACACTGAACGTGCTACACATATTAACTTATTTAGTCCTGCCAATTCCAACAATTCTACAAGGCAGATACTATTATCACTCCCATTTTAAAGTTAAGGAAGCTGATGCTTTGAGGATTTAAACACATGTGCAAACTGTTGTGCCCAAGATTGCAAATCTGAGAAAACCACCAAGGAGCCGACACCAATGCAAACACACGAGGGTTTATTTACAAGCTCGAGCTTGGGTCCAAGTATACCCAACACAGCGAAGCAGGGACTTGTTAACTAGTTACCTAATGCCACCACCCATGGATCTAACCCAGGCACCTGGTTCTGGGGGGACTGCCCAGGAGCCTACTGGGAAGTGGACTTCACTGAGGGAAAACCTGGAAAATTCAGATACCGGTATTTACTAGTGTTTATAGATACTTTTTCAGGATGAACAGAGGCATTTCCCACCAAACATGAAACAGCACAGATCATGACCAAGAAACTGCTGGAAGACATCTTACCAAGGTATGGTTTTCCTGTTAGAATTGGATCAGACAACAGACCAGGATTCATCTCTAAGATAAAACAGGGAGTGGCACTAGTATTTGGGGCAGATTGGAAATTACATTGTGCTTATAGGCCCCAAAGCTCAGGACAGGTAGAGAAGATAAACGGAACATTAAAAGAGACCTTAACTAAATTAGCCCTGGAGACTGACTGGGTGACTTTCCTCCCCTTTGCCCTATATAGGGTGAGGAACTCCCCATATAAGATGGGACTTATCCCCTACAAAATCATGTTCAGTCTTCCTCCACCTATTATCCCCAATTTAAAACCTGAGGTGCTTGCTGAGTTTGATGATAACCAATTTCTTTTCTCCCTCCAAATGTTACAAAGAGCCCATGAACAGGTATGGCCTAAGCTGAAAGCCCTCTACAAAACCGGGCCACCCCTGACCCCCATCGATATCGACCAGGTGACTGGGTGGGTCCGGAGATACCAATACCAGACACTTCAACCTCGCTGGAAGGGACCCTACATTGTGATCCTGACCACTCCCACGCTCTCAAGGTCAATGGGATTACTCCCTGGGTCCACTACACCCATGTCCAGCCAGCTGACCCACACGCCATTCTCAAGGACTTTGTTCCAGAATGGAAAGGCCAACCAGACATGGACAATCCCCTAAAGCTAAGACTGCGTCGTTCTCATGTACCCTGCTAAATTAGTTGCTTCTGTCAAAGACAGAGTCAATGCAGTTCAGGTCATGGTACTCAGACAGCAATACCAACCAGTGGACCTTGTTACTGAGACCAGCATGGACCCATGATTGGGTCCTTCCTTAGGTTCCTCTGAGAGGGGGAAATGTGGAGGCCGAGAAAATTAAGGCCATTCCACCTCAAGTTTAGCGTTAGCACAAGTATAGCCATCTCAGGCCCCTGTGAATAAGAGCTGAACTTTACAGGAAAAACTGCAGAACACCCTTGACAGAGAGTCCCATATCAGAATGAAAACAGAGCTCAGAATGCCCTTGACAGAGACAGAAAGTCCCATATTGGAATGAAAACAGAGCTTAAGAAATTCCTCCACCCCTTCTGAAAATTCCCTAAAACAGCCCATAAAAACCCAGCTGTAACCCCCTTCAGGGTCCAAGTCCCTGCTCCACTGTGTCGGGTATACTTGGACTCAAGCTCGAGCTTGTAAATAAACCCTCGAGTGTTTGCATCGGTGTCGGCTCCTTGGTGGTTTTCTCAGATTCGCAATCTGGGGCACAACACAAACCGGTAGAGCAAATACTTGAACCTAAGAGGTAGAATTCCAAACCCCTTTCTTAACCTATATCAGAGTATTTCTGAGTTTCAGCTTTCTCTTCTTTAAAAAGGGTATAATAACCTAGCATATTCAAAAAGTTTACCCTTTATTGAGCTAAATATCTCATACTCCTTTTGTTTTGTTTCCTCTGCAAATGAGAATATTTTATATATTGATTTACCTGAACAGGCATTGCCCATAGATTGGGACACAGGAACAAGAACCACATAAGCTGATTGGTTTCAATGGCAACCAAGTTATTAATCTGTCCCAGGGTCATCTCTCCCATGGATAAATTAGATGTAGACAGCCTAAGGATTTTATTGTATATCATGGCCTGCAAAACAAACAAACAAAAAAGTACTTGAAGCTCTAAACTTAATCAACACTCTATTCACTTTTATTGAAAAGATGACACTTTAAATTTTTCTGGAGAACAAAGGAAAAAAAACCAGAATACTATCTCCTTAAGTCAACCACTATCTTCATTTTAGCATAGTTACTTTCAGTCCTCAACTATATACAAATTTAATTTTCTGGTGATACAATCAAAATGAATATTCAGTTTTAAACATAACCTCTAGAACAAACTGAAACAAAGATAAATAATGTAAATTCTCAAAAGTTTTCTTTCTTTTTTTTTTAAGTAGGCTACACACCCAGTGTGGAGCTCAACCCAAGGTTTGAACACACAACCCTTATATCAAGACTTGAGCTGAGATGCAGAGTCAGAAGCTTAACCGACTGAGCCACCTAGGTGCCCCAAAAGTTTTCTAATTACTACAAAAGCTTTTAAAAATTCAGTGGGTTTACTAATTAGCTCTGTTTATTTTATTAAGTAGCTTCTAGAAGTGTTGAAGTACGAAAGTAAAAACAGAATGAAAAACAAAATTGACTCCACTATCCTCCTCTCATTGGATGGCATATTGTATTTTCAAAAAACAAAGATCATTCAAAGCTTTTACATACCAGCAGAGCTCCACGGAGGTTAATGCCAGTCTCTATGGTTACATAGTAGGAAGCCTGTAAAAATGTCCTTTGCAGGATAAGGGCCAGGAAAAGAAGAACTGCTAGTACATAAGCATTTTCAAGAAATTCCTTTGATGAAAGGGTTTCTGAAATCTTGTCCCAAAAGAAAAAGACATAAATTATACCTGGTCTTTTCATATGCCAGGTGTACAGTTCACATTTATTAAATGACATATGATTTTTAAATATAAAAACTCAATGTCTTTATAATACAGCAGTGGAATGAGCCATAGCAAGGCAATTTTGGCTTTTCTTCATTATGTCCACAGATACAAATTCAAACTAGTTTAATGCATAAAATCCCAAACTGATCATTTAGATTGCTGGAAATGCCTGATTAGGGAAAAAAGGTACATTTTAATTTTTAAAAATTTGAGTATATTTTCTGCAAAGATAAATTGAGAAGTAGTAACTGAAGATTAAAGTTAATTTAGACTGTAATTTAGAAGTAGAAACCACAACATTGATGGTCAGCAAGACCAATGAAACAAAAATACAATTTCTATAGCTTTACAAATTTAAAATAATTCTACATAGTTGACTTACTCTAATTCTCATGTATCTTAATTTATATTAACAAAATAAATTATAAAATATGTAATGTGGCTATTAATTTCACCCACGTTGACACTTCCAGTAACAAAACATAACTTATGAAATCATTTCAGCAGGAATATGAGTGAAGTCATCATAGGGAAATACAAAACTGATTGCTTTTTGTTTGTACCAATAGTATGTGGTATCTTGGTTAGAAGTGAGGGAAAAGTAACACTTAAATAAGTATATTGTGTCAATCTGGACAATCTTCATTTTTAAGGTTTAGATCCATTAAATTCTATTTCAGGTCCCTTCCTCTTCTTTCATGGGGATACACAGAAATGTGTAAGTTCTGCTCCTTCTCAGAAAAGCGTGTGGTTAATATGTGAAAGGGAGAGGGATGACAGAAAAATTCTATGTGGAATTAATGGAATGTAATCAGGCTAGTAGGGACAAAACATCACAAAAATGCATTCAATGGTGAAAATATCTGGTTCACTTCAATAATAATTGAGCACCAATATGTGCAAGTGACTGAGCTATACATTGTGAACACAGATATGAACAGTTCACAGTTACTTCTGTTGAAAGAGCTTACCACCTAGAAAGATAAGCATGGCCATAAATAACATGCTTCATTATAAGGAACATTTATAGCTAGTGCCAAGGTGAAATAAACAACATGTTGGAGAGTACAAAGGAGAGTCAAATTCCAGCCAGAGCAATCAGAAAAGCTTCACTGAGGAGGTGGCATTTAATGTAGGCCTTGAGAATGCATGAAATTGTAATAGGTGGAGGAAAAAAGGATAGGAAATCAGATTGAGAGAATAGAAAGGAAAACTGATGCTTCTAGATTAGAGTTTCTATCTGTGAACCTAAGGAAATCAGCTCTTAGAAACTAGGAGGTTCATGATAAGACTTGAGACTTTCTTAATAACAGCAAATAGATTATATATATATATATATATATATATATATACACACTTTCAAAGGCATGCACTTTATTCTAAGATACCTCCTTGACAAGAAGGGATCATGGGTTAGCATATAGACGAAAGCATTACATTCTAAACAAGCCCAAACTTTAGCTTAAATGTCATCTATTTAATCTCCATTAGACATATTCTAGAAAAGAGCTTGAAGTTCTTTAAAAAGGAAATGACAGCTAGCTGTAGCTAGATGAAATGGAACTGAAATGGCATGACTTCTGCCTGAAAGCAGTGGTTACAGAGAGGGATGGCTGGGATCTGAAAAGGTACACTCAGCCAGTGCAGCAAGAGCAATTAAAAGACCTGTATCTGGAACTTGGTTATCTCTTTCTAGCTGTGCCTCTCTGTGGCAGAGGTCTGTGTAACCTGAGCCTCAGAATCAGAATATATATATATTCTGAGAAGGAATATATATATATATATATGAAACAAAGTGATGGCTTTTATCATACAAGAAAAGAAAAATGTACATGTTACAAGTCACATTGCTAATGTAACTGGTCACAGGCTTCTAAAAAAAAACGTGACTCAGCCAACCCTCATGTACTTATGCATGAAGATTCTTCGAAGGGTTGCTAAAAAGATCAAAGAAAATCAATGTGAAATTTCTGAACCTGGCTTCTGGCGCATAGTAATTATTAAATATTTATAGGCTCTGAATCTGAGAAATAATTTTGTTGAACAGATCCATTCAATGAATACCTAAACACATGATTTTCTCTACAAGGAAAATTATTGTTTTCTTTGCTTTAAATACATTCAATTCTCTGTAAATAAGCCTGTTTGAACTCTTCAAAGAACCACATTAATAGTAATAGAAAGTAACAATTACATGAAATCTGCCAATAATGTATTTCCTTTCAAAAACAACCACAAACTTACTCCTGTTGTGTTATTTGTCCCATTCTGAGTTTCATTCACACGCTGAACTATTCCAGAAATACAGAGAGGTCCAGCAAAACCCAGTAAGTCTGCAAGATATCGGAATGTGCTACTAAGTAGAATTGGTCGCCCAAAAGCTCTATACATTGCTAGCCAGATAGATGGAGTCCGGTTTGGATGATCTGCTACTTTTTTCTGAAAGAAGAAAAACAAATGAACCAAAATAAAACTACTAGCACAGCAATTAATCTCAGCAACTATGGCAATTATTCTGATATTTCTGATGATATTTTAAGTTTCTAAGTGTTAAGTACAGTATGCATAAACTATATCCTTGCATTCCATGCAAAGAGTAGCTACTGAATGTCTTTTAATAGAATAGAATGAGGAGTAAATAGGCCAGATTTTCAAGCACTTTGCATTATTTTTAGCTGCCAAAGGATAACCCAAAATTCTTAAGATCAAATTAAAATTAATTTTAATTATTTTTAGTTTGGAAAATGTGTATACGTCATTAATATTACCAAATACCATTGGATGGAAAAGATAGTAAAGTACAAAATTCAAGGTTACAGTCGTATGTGAAAGACTAGTCAAGATTTCTGGAGTTACTAGATCATAAGATATTTACTACGAGCTAAACAAAACAGATAACCCCAACTTCAAATTGTTTCTCTTCCAAGTATTTCCCATCTCCAATAGTAGTAATCAGCACATTTTAAAGTTGTGTTAGACTTATGTTTTCTTTTTTTTTTAGACTTATGTTTTCTAGTTATTTGATAAAGAAATGCAAAAATGAAGAATGGCATATGCGCTTAAGCCAACTCATGCTTTCACACATCTGTAGTTGTGTTTGAAAGGATTTTAAGACCTGAACAAATAATCATAATTAAGTCTAGAGAGGTGGATAAAGTTTTTCATTGTGGCAAAGAAGCCAACTCAATGGAATAGAATTTGTGTTTCATATTTGATTCCCTATTAGATGAATAATTTGATTATTTTAAAAAGTTTATTAATACAAGATATTAATGCACTAAGTTCAAGCTGAATTGTGTTATAAAGAGTACTCAGAGCACTTGAACAATGTTTAGTCTATACTGTTAATCTTTACTTTAGCAAAGATGTTTTAAAAATATTATGCAATACTTTTCCCAGAGGTGAAACCAAAGAGATGACTCAGGTTCATTTGCAGTAACATTTCCTGCAATATTAATTTCATAACACACATTATTTTGACACAAAACAGAGCTCATTTTCATCATTTACCATAAATGCATTGTTGTCTTGATTTAGAACAGACAAAAACTCTGATTCACCATACCCTACCCTTTTCCAAAGTTGTTAATACTAATAATTTCAATTACAATATATGTAGATGACTGCCATATAAATTATATCTACCACTGTGGATAGCACTTAGGACTATACAGAATGATAACAAGACAAATTCAAAATATCCAAAGACTCTCATATTTAAGAGTTTTAAGATCAATTATAAATGCTCAAAATACCAGAAGAAATCAATTTTGGCAGACATATAGGATGATATATGATATATGATACATAGCTTTATTTAATTCAGTTTCTCAAGTTTGGAATATGGACTCCAAATTTTCATCAATAACTAATTTAAGGATTTTAGTTTCTTAAATGTGGTTATTAATGATATCTATTTTACTTTTATATAACAAAATGATTGAAAAGATACTTGAAAAAAACAATTTCATGAGCTGTTAACATTATATGGTAACAAGGATTAGATATACTTGATCATTGAGTTTAATTTTTACTTTCTAGTAGGTTCCAGAAAAAAATTAGTGTTCCTCCTATCCCTCCTCATGTATGAATTGGGCAATTAACACAATATAACTTTATTTCATTGGCTCTTCTGATACATGTACAGTGGAACAATTCATATGACTCAAAATTACTGGGAAAGTCATACGAAGAAAATCTGCTCTTCCTTAACCAAAGATACTTAAGCTTACTGTCTTTATATTTAATCGACCCATTTTCTACAATTATGGACATGAAAAACTGATACTAAATTACCTTTTGCTCTTCATATGCATCTTTCAGGCAAACATAATTTGTTACTGCCCTCATTGCTATTGGTAATTTTCCAATTGCTTTCAAATCAATAGGCTTTTTATGAGCAGATATGATAAGTGTGTTCATCCACCAGTATGTTGCTTTTGACAATAAATTCACAAATGGCTGGAGAAATCTCACACCCAGATCCTGGAGGTCTTCAGGAGGCTTTACTTTCTGAGGATTCATGAAGAATACATATCTCTGTGGCAAGAAAAATTCCACAGAATAATAATTAACCCAATTCTTTTTCCACATATTAAAATAAAATTTTAACTTTTTCTACATTTTCATTTCAGGAGGACAGAATGTTTATTTTACATTTATTTTAAATTTTTAATTTATTATATTCAAAAAATTTTTTGAAATATTTCCCTTCAGTTGTGTCTGAATGTTAATTAGTAAATGCCAGAATTTCATGTTTAATCCACGTAGGGACAATTCTAAAAAACAGATTATGTCTTTAAAAGACAGTTATTACTAGGAACCAGTCTTTCATGGTATCCTGTGATAGGATCAACTAAATAAAGATTTTTACACTATTTAGATTTTTTAAATGTGTTGACTCTATTATTGAGTCACTCCCTGATAATTTGTGGTTTGGCTAATGTTCACTAACTGTTCTCCACTATTCCTTGCAGCTTGTAACTTGCCATTAAGAGCAAACAAAGTGCTCTATTAGAAAATTAATACTGAAAAATCATTCACAAATATGTCATACAACATAACAGCATTATGTGATGCAAAACACAACAGGTTTATAATCACAGACCAGGCACGAGTCTTGACCATGTGACTCTGGATATAGCTAGTTATCTCTAGAAGTTTCTTCATAAGTGAAAGGAGCAAAGGTATTATCTTCTTTTCATTTTGAAATTTCTAGGAATACAGTAGTTTGCCTAATATAGGTGTGCTTGGTACAAATCATGGATGATGGAATTTCCTGATAAAAACAATTACATCTATAATATGAACTGAGCATAATATTTGGCACATAACAATCAGTCAATATTTACAGATGAATAAATAGATTCTAGGGTTATATCAAGATTTCTGGAACACTAATGGCCTGAAACTTAGTGATTAGTTCAACTTTTATACACATAGATGATATATATTTGCTCATCCTCTTGAATACTGATTTCTGGATGACTATAATCTTGAATTATTGGGGTTTTGAATTCCATTAATTAAATAAAAATGATTAGATACCTACTCTGACCCGAATTACATTGATCTCCACAGCCATGAGGAGTCCATTCAAGATGACCATCATGCCAGTAATGCAGAAACGCAAGTCTGATACTCCCCAACCGGACTGCCAGTACTTGACCAATTTTATGGTTTTTGTAATAAAGGCCATTACCCAATACAGAAATAGGGCTGGAAAAATAAAAAGGAAAAGGAAAAAGATGCAATCTTTTCCTCATATTTCTTCTAACTTCACTGAAATTTCAACATAAATATAATGCTTTTTAAAAACAAAGTTAATTTTAAATATTTTATTTCCACATTATTTTATTTTTTAAGAAAACAACATATATGCTTCATGCACTTTTGGAGTTTTAAACTGAAGATGTGGTAATGACTTTAAAATGCTAGTGCTTCCACTCTGTAATAGATCGACAGATGTAAAAAGACATCTAAATAGGAATAACCTACACTCCAGGACTCATATGTAATTCTGTAGACTCTGTCTCCTGGTATTTTTCTTTAAGAAGCCCCGATTATTTAAAAAATAAAAGAAGAAGAAGAAGAAGAAGAAGAAGAAGAAGAAGAAGAAGAAGAAGAAGCAGCCGTGATTATATTATATGAAGAATTCACAAGTTGTTATCTGCATCACCTATCCAATGGGTTAGTGTGCTGCAGGTTCCAGGGATATGTCTAATGGTATTACCCTCGAATTATTATGGAGTGCATATTAGCTATATAATGGGGTTTCTGCTATACAGATCAGCATTCATGTAGTAAGTAACTCTTCTCACCCAAATGGTTTAAAATACTACATGCCTCCACAAAGTGAAGAACAATGATCCTACAGAATAAAGCCAGACTGGGATCCCTGGGTGGCGCAGTGGTTTGGCGCCTGCCTTTGGCCCAGGGCGCGATCCTGGAGACCCGGGATCGAATCCCACGTCGGGCTCCCGGTGCATGGAGCCTGCTTCTTCCTCTGCCTATGTCTCTGCCTCTCTCTCTCTCTGTGACTATCATAAATAAATAAAAATTAAAAAAAAAAAAGAATAAAGCCAGACCTTAAGTAGTGGGATGAGAAAGGTAAGCATCTATACCATTTCATAACTACAGCCAGCGTTTTACAGGAGTTATGAGAAAGGCACTTTCCTAGAAATCAAAGGTCCAATATACTTCAAACTTTAAATAAAGGTAGTACAAATGAATATGGGATGAGAAAGAAGAAACCTGGAACATATATCAGACAATCCATTGTACAAGACATCACAGTTACTGAAGTTTAAAGGTGGTCACAGCTTCCTTAGTGAAAAAGAACTGAACACTGACGTATAAGCTCATCATCTATCTTGTTCTAGCATAAAACAGGAAATGTCAGAATAGATTTAGAGGGGAAAAAAAGAGCAAACTACATGCAACTACATGCTACCTAAAGAGATTTGTCTTGGGGTGCCTGGGTGGCTTAGCTGGTAAGCATCTGACTATTGATTTTAGCTCACATCGTGATCTCTGGGTCCTGTGACTGAACCCCGCATCAGGCGTTTTGCTCAGCACAGAGTCTGCTTGGGATTCTCTCTCTCTCCCTTTCCCCTCTGCTCCTCATCCTGCTCACATTCTCTCTCTCTCTCTCTCTCTCTCTCTCTCTCTCTCTCTCTCTATCTCAAGTAAATAAATAAAATCTTTAAAAAAAGAGATTTGTCTCAAATATAAAGAAACAGATTGAAAGTTAGTAGATGGAGAAAGATACACAATGAAAACAGTAAAAACAAGAAATCTAGAGTGGCTATATTAGTATAAGATAAAATAGACTTCAAAACAAAGAGTTTTATCATCAAAAATACTAATCCAAAGGGACACACTGAGCCCGATGTTTATAGTAGCATTATCTACAGCAGCCAAATTATGGAAACAACCCAAGTGTCCACCAACTGATGAATGGATAAAGAATATGTGGTATGTATATGTATATATATACAATTATGTATTATATATATTATATATATAATGGAATATATATTATATTTAATATATTATATTATATATTATATTATATTAAGATATTATAACTTTATATTATAACATATTATTATACATATAATAATATATATAATGGACTATTAGTTACAAAAAAGAATGAAATCTTGCCATTTGCAATGACATGGACAGAGCTAGAGAGTATTATGCTACGTGAAATAGGTCAGTCAGAGAAAGACAAATACCATATGATTTCATTCATACGTGGAATTTAAGAAACAAAACAAATGAGCAAAGGGAAAAGGGAGAGGGAGAGAGCGGTGGGGAGAGGGGGAGAGGGGGAGAGGGGGAGAGAGAGAGAGAGAGAGAGAGAGAGAGAGAGAAACCAAGAAACAGACTTTTAACTATAGAGAACAAACTGATAGTTACCAGAGGGGAGGAGGGTGATGGAGATTAAGGAGTGTGCTTGTGATGTGTAGCAGGTATGGATATAAGTGTTGAATCACTAAATTGTACACCTGAAATTAATATTACACTGCATGTTAACCAACGGGAATTCAAATAAAAACTTGAAAAAAATGACAGAGTATTATCAGAAACTTTGAAAACTTTTAATAATGACAGAAAGTCATTTTTTATAGACATAACAATTTTAAAAATACACATGTACTTAATAAATATTTAGAAGATCTGAATGCTATAACCACTTTGAACTGTTTGATATTTATTAGGCCATATAATATTTAATACTATAAGAATACATCCAAACGCCTTCAGAATATATACTCTTGTTAAGTGCACATGGTCCTGGCATAGGCTATATCCTTAGAAAACAAGAAAATATAAATTTAAAATAACAGAAATCACATGAAGTATGTTCTCTGTTCACAACGAAAGTAAATTAAAAATCAAGAACAGTAAGTTTATTGATTTTCTATTGCTGCTAAACAAATTAGCAGCAATAGAAGGTTTAGCAGCTTCTACCAACACACGTTTATTATCTCACAGTTTCCGTAAGTCAAGAGTCTGGGTGTGGGTCACTTAGGTTCTCTGCTTCAGGGTCTCACCAGGCTGCAAGCTCAACTGATTTGGTGTCTTCATTTTTGTCATACTCTATTGGCTAGAAACAAGTCCCATGACCCACTCACATTCAAGAGTAGAGGATTATACAGGGTGTGAACACCAGGGGCAGAGACTGTGAAAGTAAACTTTGAGACTTTCCATACAATTAGATATCTAGAAGTCTCCAAATATTTGGAAGTTAAATAACACAGTTCTAATTAATCTCATGTTAAAAAAGATATCACTAGGGAAATTAGAAAGTATTTGAACTAAATTACAATAAAAATACTATATGTTAAAAATTTAAGGATTGCAACTAAAACAATACTTAAAAGAAATTTTATGGCTTTAAATATCTATTTTAGGAAAAAAGATCCAAAATCAATGATTTAAGTTTCTATCTTAAAAGTGAGGGTAAGAACAATGAACAAAAATTTTTAAATGATAGCGATAAAAGAAGAAAGCAGTGAAACAGAAAAGAATAATTGAAAATTAACAAACCTAACAAAAAAGTTGGTTTAAAAAAAAAGATTAAGGAAATTGTCAAGTCTTCAGCTAAACAAATCAAGAAAAGAAGGAAATCATAAATTACCAGTATCAGGAATGAAAGAATTATCCAAGCATATCCTGCATCCTTAAAAAAGATAATTGGCTAATACCTTGAATAACTTTATGACAATAAATTAAAAACTTAGATGAAAGGGACCTGTATATCAAAACTGACATAATAATAAATACTCTGAAGAGTCTATATCTTTTTTTTTAAATAAAGATTTTATTTATTTATTCATGAGAGACAGAGAGAGAGAGAGAGAGGCAGAGACACAGGCAGAGGGAGAAGCAGGCTCCATGCAGGGAGCCCGACGTGGGACTCGATCCCAGGACCCTGGGATCACGTCCTGGGCCGAAGGCGGCGCTAAACCCCTGAGCCACCCAGGCGTCCCTGAAGAGTCTATATTTAATAAAGAAATATGTTTATAATTTAAAATCCTAAGTTAAAACTCCAGGCCTAGATGACTTTACTGATGAATTCAACATTTAAGGAAGAAATAATATTAGTCATACACAATGTCTTTCAGAAAACAGAGAGATAGAGAACACTTTCCAACTCATTTTAAGAAGCCAGTATAAGCCAGCATATGAAAACGTGACAAAGATATTATAAGAAGGGACGTCTGGGTGGCTCAGTGGTTGAGCATCTGCCTTCAGCTCAGGGTGTGTCCCGGAATCCTGGGATGAGTCCTGTATCAGGTTCCCTGCAGGGAGCCTGCTTCTCCCTCTGCCTACATCTCTGTCTCTGTGTGTGTGTCTCTCATGACTAAATAAATAAAATCTTTAAAAATATATATATAAGAAAATAACATACCAATATCCTTCACAACACAGATCTAAAAAAGATTTAGCAAACAAAATCTAGCAATATATAGCATGGATAATATATAATGATCACGTGTAACACAGCCCAGGAATTCATGGTTACTTTATCATTTGAAAAATCAATCAATTAATTTAGCACATTAATGAAAATATAGCCATCCTAGTGGATGCAGAAAAAAACCTTTAATAGAATTCAACATGTATTCGTGATTTTAAAAACACAAAACACACAAAAAAATTATTTTAAATTTTAAAAAAATACTCTGAGAAAGCTTTGAATAGAAGAAAATTTACTTACTTGATAAAAGATGTCTATGAAAAGCCTATAATTAACTTTAAAAATAGTGCTCGCTTCGGCAGCACATATACTAAAAAAACTTTAAAAATAATTATGAAATATTGACTATTTCCCCTAAAATCAGGCATTAGACAAAGATTTCACTCTCCCTACATCTATTCTGCATTTTACTGGAGCCCTAGTTATTTGCAATATGGTGGAAAAAAAGCATAAAGGTTAAAAAAATAAATATAACTGTCTCTATTTTCAGATATGTTTGTATATATATAGAAAAATCCCAAGAAATATACAAAGCAATAATTAGAAGTAATAAATAAATTTCCAAGGTTTTAAAATATAAAGTCAATAGGCAAAATCAACTGTATTTTATATATATGACAGAAGCAGCTGGAAAATGAAATTCAAAATACAAGTCTATTTATAATAGCAGTGGGAAAACAAAAAAAGCTAGTAATAAATTTAACAAGACATAGAAGACCTCTACACTGAAATTATAAAACATTGCTTGGGGAAATGAAAGAATACCTAAAAAAGATGAAGAACAAACAGATTGTGGATTTCAATAGTATTAAGAGGTCAATTCTCCTCCAAATTGTTCTAGATATTCAGTGCAATCCCTATCATAATCCTACTAGATTTTTTTGGAAGAAATTAACAACCTGATTCTAACTATATACAACAAAAGAACTAGAATATTGAAGGCAATTTTGGGAGAAAAGCAAAGAAAACAAGTTGTGTGGGTACACTATATGATTTCAAGAACTCCAAAACAATAGTAATCAAAACAGAATGGTAATCTCATAAAACTCACAAATAGATCAGCGGAATAGAAACTGTAGAAATAGATCATACTTAAATGGTAATTTGATTCAAATATTTTACAAAGGTCCTAAAGCAATCTAACGAGAAATGTAAAGTTTATTCCGCAAATGGTGCTGAAACATATGGACATCCATTCGGGAAAAAGCCTTGGCACTAACCTCACATCATATACGCAATTAATTTTAAACGGGTCACAGTCCTGAAAATAAAAACTAAAACTATAAAGTTGCTAAAAAAAAAACAAAAAACAGGAAAATATGAGGGAAACATAATTTGAGAAGAGGCAAAACTTCTTAAGGCACAGAAAACAATAATTATACATGAAAAATGATAAATTATGCTACATCAAAATTAAACTCTTCTGCTCACCAAAAGACCTTGTTAATGAAGGTAAATATATTATTCATGTGATGAAGGTAAATACATCATTCATGTAAATGAATATGCATGCCCTTGACTGGAAGGAAAATATTCCCAAAGCATATATCTGATGCCATACTAGTATCTACTATACACAAAAAAGTACTCCTGCAACCGAATAATGAATATACAACCCAATAAAAAATGGGCAAAGGATATAATATAGCCACTTTGCAAAGATAACAAATGGCTAAATAAACTTATGAAAAAGTGTTCAACATCATCAGTCAGGGAAATGCAAATTAAAACCACAATGAATTATCAGTACACACTCACCAGCATGGCTAAATTAGAAAGATCAAATCATCAAATGCTGGTGAGCATGTGGAAAAACTGGAGCTCCCAGCACATTATTAGTGAGTATGTAAATTAAATCACTTTGGGAATGTAAAGCAAACCACTTTGGGAAAAGATTTTGTGGGTTCTTAAACAAAACATTAACATTTACCTACATACCTTATGACCCAGCAATTCCACTTCTACATATTTTACTCAAGGCAAACAAAAAACATATATCCACAGAAAGACCTGCACATGAATGTTTATACCAGCTTTCTCTTCATAATAACCAAAACCTGGAAACAGTCCAGGTACTCATTGTCAAGAGAATGGGAAACTGTGGGATCTTTATACAGTGGAATAATACCCAACAATTAGAAGAACAAAATACTGATTTATACTACATTATGGATGAGCCTCCAAAAAAATTATGCGGAGAGAAAGAAGTGTTACACAAAAGAATTTATACTGTATGATTCAATTTATGTGAAGTTCTAGAACAGGCAAATCTTATCTATGGTGAGGAAAAAATCAGATTAGATTTTTGCTTTCTGTGGAGATGAAAATTAAATGAGGGTTGACACAAGAAAACTTTCATAGGGTTATGGTACTGTTCTATGAAATGATAGGGTTATAAAGGTGTGTACATTAAGCAAATGAAGATTTCTGTACTTCAGCATGTAGATTTTTAAAAATATTTTATTTAAATTCAATTTGCCAACAGCATGTAAATTTTATCTCACAAAAAGAACTGTAGAAAAATTTAACTCCGATTAATGATATGCATGCTGAAATAATTAGGAGGTGAAGCATATTAATGTCTAAAATTTACTTTAAGATGTATCAAAAAATAAGACAGCCCGATGGACAGATAGAAGGATGGAAAGAGGCAGAAATGTGATCAAATAGAATAAAATGTAAATTGAAGAATCTAAATATTAGCCAGCCAGACTCTGATCATGTCTCCTTCAAAATATTATCAAAATGCACATTTCCCTTCCATTTTCACCCTACAACTCTTGTATCTTATTCATCATCAGTTTTTCAGAAACTTAAATGTCTAACATATTGGATTCCTGATGGTATATATTTTTTTGCTGTTGCCTGCTAAAAATTTCACTCTTTTTTCTTGGCATCTTCAGAAAAAGATTTTTGTGATAACATCTGCCTGCCTTTCATGTTGTACTAAACAGCTATTAAGATAATTCAGACTTTGATAAGCCTTTTAAATTAATATTTCACCCAGTCTACTTGTTTGTATTGGATTGCCTTTGCCCAATCATATAATGCAGTGCAACAAAGAATTAAATAATCAGTATTTTCCACTAATTCATTTGAAATTTCAATGTCTTCTGGATGAGCAAATAAAATATTTGTGTGATTTAATTATTACTTTTCCAAATTTCTGTATCAGTAATCAACATCACTCTCATCATTTAACAATCAAGTGAGTTGGGGATTTACCCCAAAGATACAGATGCAATGAAAAGCCGGGACACCTGCACCCCTGATGTTTATAGCAGCAATGTCCACAATAGCCAAACTGTGGAAGGAGCCTCGGTGTCCATCGAAAGATGAATGGATAAAGAAGATGTGGTCTATGTATACAATGGAATATTCCTCAGCCATTAGAAACGACAAATACCCACCATTTGCTTCGACCTGGATGGAACTGGAGAGTATTATGCTGAGTGAAGTAAGTCAATCGGAGAAGGACAAACATTATATGGTCTCATTTATTTGGGGAATATAAATAATAGTGAAAGGGAATATAAGGGAAGGGAGAAGAAATGTGTGGGAAATATCAGAAAGGGAGACAGAACATAAAGACTCTTAACTCTGGGAAACAAACTAGGGGTGGTGGAAGGGGAGGAGGGCGGAGGGGTGGGGGTGAATGGCTGACGGGCACTGAGGGGGGCACTTGACGGGATGAGCACTGGGTGTTATTCTGTATGTTGGTAAATTGAACACCAATAAAAAATAAATTTATTAAAAAAAAACAATCAAGTGAACTCTCTGAACCTTGTAAAATTGTAAGCTGTTCATTTATACAAACACCATCACTCTACCTGCAATTTTAGGATATTTACAGGCCCTTGAACCCCAGCCATGATTCATTTTCTACACTTTCATTTTAGCTTCCTTTATGAAGGTATACACCAAGGAATGCAAGGATTGGTCAGAGTATTAAATATAACTAACTGGGATAAGCGACATTATTTCAGCATAAGGCAAAAATAAAGTTAGAACATTTGAGATAGCCTCTTATTGGCAAGAGAGGCTGAAAAAGAAAAGGTTAAAGCATGAAGCAAATGTGAGGGGTTGTGCTTTGAAGACAACTGCTTCTCAGGACAGTACAGTTTCCAGCATGCTGTGAAGCATACTTTGCTGCATGAGTCCCCTGAAACGTTGGCAGCAATGCTATGAAGAATCTGACATTGCCACCCCATCAGTGAAAAGCTGGGGCCTTCAAAAAATGCCTCAGGATCCCAAGCCAAAGGCAGAAACACATGGAGCTAGGGTTCCACAGAACAGGGTAAGGGCTCGATTTTTAAGAGAACAACACCCTCTGTCAGCCAGAGGGCTAGCACACCCTCCACAGTCCTCCTGCCACACACCGATATATCATAAGGGGCATTTAGTGGAGAACAGATATCCTGGGGGAAGAGAGTGCTCACAGCCTAGAGCACTCAATTTATCTTCATCTCTCCATTCACCAGGAGAAGAATTAACTATTGCAGTTTTCCCATGCTTCCCAGTCCCAACCCCCAGTGAGGGTTTACTAGAAGGAGAAAGAAAAACAGTTCTGGGGAAGGAGGAGACATTTGATCATACTTACCTAAAAGTAATTTAGGAAAATTTGATGTTTCAATATTATGATAATATACTATTGATGTTGTAGTGGCGACAAATCCCATCACAGCTGGCATGAAGAGGTGGAGATGCCGCGACTCCCGCCGTCTGTGGAGAGCGGTAGAGAGTATCAGTGTCTAGAGCTGGGAGGTCCAGATAGTTTCTCATTTTGTTTCTAATTTGTTTTAAAACTTTCTATCAGTAATAAAATATTTAAAATACAGAATGCAGTAATAGTTGCTAACATGCAAAGGAAGACTACGTTGGGATACATGATTCTGCCAAAAGGATTTATCCCAACACAGAGGAGCAAGCACCACAGCTAAACAAGATCTTAAATACTCACAAGAGCACACATGTAACTACTCCTATACTAAAGGGCAGAACTGCTAAAATAACACCTAAAGTAAGTAAAAACAACCAAATGGATGAGTGAACTCTAATGTATATGAAAACTACATTTATTAGTTTCATAGTTTTCCTAAGTTTTATGGCCCTAAGTGATTTCTCCATTGGCACTGATTCATTCAATACACGTGTTTTTGCAGTGTCCAGGCACTATTAGATGTTGAGATGCAAAAGTGAACAGAAGATACAGCATCTGTGGTCACAAAGCCAATTGGGATAGCAATAGGAAATAGGAAATTATCACTCAGGGGAAGGGACTGTGGGTGCATGCGGAGCCAGTGTCTGAGAAGAGAAGGTTTTGTGAAGGAGCCAATTTCTTTTATTTATTTACTTACTTACTCATTAGAGACACACAGAGAGAGAGGCAGAGACATAGGCAGAGGGAGAAGCAGACTCCTCGTAGGAAGCTCAGTGGGGGACTAGATCCCAGGACTCCGGGATCATGACCTGAGCCAAAGGCAGACGCTCAACCACTGAGCCACCCAGGTGCCCCAGGAACCGACTTCTGAAGTGAGGCCCCAAGAATGAAGAACTGCTGCTCAGAAGAGGAAGGTGGAAAACTGTTCCAAGCAGAGGATCCAGACATGTTTCCGGGTAACACAAGCAACTGAGTATGATTGAAAAGAGACTAGATTTCACTCTGAGAGCAACAGAGAGCTTCACGTGGGTTGGAAATATGACAGAACCAGATTTACATAGTAGATAACCCTCAACTCCATTTACATTAATAATGTCACCTAACAAAACATTTAAATTTCTCAAATTACTTAAATACATTCATACATAAATGGTATAGAATATAACTAGTTTGGGGTCCCTGGGTGGTTCAGTTGGTTAAGTGTCTGCCTTAAGTTCAGGTCATGATCCCAGGGTCCTAGGATCAGGCTCCCTGCTCAGCGGGGAATCTGCTTCTCCCTATTCCTCTGCCTGCTGCTGCCCCTGCTTGAGCTCTTGCTCTCTCTGTGTATCAAATGAATAAATACAATCTTTTAAAAAAAAGGAAAGTAACTAGTTTGCTAGTGGGGAAAAGAGGAGCATTTGGAAAAGACACTTCACAAGAGGTATGGTTGACAGTGGAAACTGAAATATGAAAGGGAATTCATGAGTCAGCAACATGGTAAAAGAGCACTTTAAAAAAAGAGAATAATATGTGTAAATACATAGAAGCACAAAACTGTGTAATATGTTCAAAATTTCAAGTAGTTTAATAGTCCCAAATGGAAAGTTTGAGATAGGATATATGGTGAAAGGCTCTGTATGTCATGGTAAGGAGCTGGAATCTAATCTTACTTTAATAGGTAAGTGGTATGGTCAGATTTTGGGGGTCTTTAGGCAAATCAGTCTGGTAATAGCATGGATGATGGAGTTGATAGGTAGTGTGTGCCTCTGAGGAGAGGAAAGAGACAGAAGGAAGAAAAGCAATTGGCCAACTATGAGTATAGGCCAGGCAGGAGATGACAGACCCTGAATTAAGCTTTCGCAGCAGAAACATAGACAAAATATAACATCTGGAAAATATTGATTGTTAAAATGGACAGGACTTTAATAGTGCTAGGGTCTTAGGGTGATAGTTAATGATAGAGAATAATTCCCAAGGGGCCTGGGTGGATGTTGGGTAACCACATAAGACATTAAGAGGACAAGCAGATTGGAAAAAGAAAGCTAGTAAGTTCCAGCAAGGCCATGCAAACCATGAAGGTGTCTGTTAAGTATGCAAAGGGAGTTGTCTAATAAGCCAACTGCATGTAGAGATTTGGAACATGACCAGTGATATACTTGGAATGTTAATATGGACATGGGAACGAAAATGTGTAAGTACCAAGATAGCATAAAAGCTGGTCTTAAAAGGACCCACTTGCCCCCCAAAAAACAGTTCAAAATAGTCAAAAAGAAAAAGCAGGAAATAAATATTTCATCAGTATGGAAATTAAGAAATCCTTCCAATATTATTTTACTATTAAAACAAGGAAAGAATTTAAAAATCACTGAGTTAATATTCAGGACATTTTAAAACAAACATACTACCTATCAAGGTTTATAAACAAACGTGGTCAAAACCAAACCCAGAAGAAAGTTTATAACCTTACACACATTCAAAGAAAACATTATAAAAAATAAATTATGTGGTCAATTCAAGAAGTTAGAAAAAGAATGACATAACATTCTTCGTCAAGGAAGACAATAAATAAGGAAGACAATATAGTAGATGAAAAAAGCAACGGCTACAATAAGGTTTTATATTTATTGCGGAATTTCTTTGTTAGGGATTCAATGTGTCTTTTAACCATGCTAACCTTTTTATTGGAATTGCTATTATACTGTTAATTGTCTACTTACAAAGCTGCACAAGTTTTGAGTGGTGTCTCAACCCTATTCTTTCCCTTAAGCTCTGTTATTTTTAGAGTATGACTTGCAGACTTCAAGGTTCTGGTAGAAGCACACACATCCCATTATAGCAGAAAATCTTTACTCAGAAAGTAAAGAAGAAAATCAAAATGCATTCATCATGGAGGACAAAGATATTTTCAAAAAAGACAAAATAATAAAAATAAAAGCTAAATGAAAACACAATAATAGTGAAGACTTTAATAAACATTTTTAGAATTTGATGAATTAAATAGTATAAAAATAGGGGGCACCTGGTGGCTCAGTCCGTTAAGCATATGCCTCTGACTTGGGTCATGATTCTGAAGTCCTGGGATCCAGCCCTGAGTTAGGATCCCTGTTCAGCAGGGAGTCTGCTTCTCCCTTTCCCTCTGCCTCTCTCTCCCTCTCATGCTCTCTCTCTCAAGTAAATAAATAAAATATTTTTTAAAATAGTATAAAAATAATCAACACACAGGACTTGAGTAATCTAATCAATAAAGAAAATTTTGTCTCCAACAAAGAAAATACATTATTTTCTAATTCTCACTAAAAATGTATAAATTAAAAAAAAAGTAAAAGAAAATGTATAAAGTAATCAAATATTTAACTATAATGGAAATGTTACAAAGTCCCAAAAGATATTTGTTTAACAAATTACATGCTCTACTAATAAATCAATCATATCAGGCTAAAAAGCAACTAAAAATAATTCCTAGACCTAGGCGAGTATCTAAATCAGAACCATAAACTAGTTGGATAGAAATAAAAAAGGGGACATTTCTTACAAAAATATGTGCAAAACAGATAAGGATGTTTTGAAAGAAAAATGAATAGCTTTAATATTTATATTATTAAAAAAATCAAATGGTCAATTAGGAAAATCTTTGCATTATTTCACTAATTATAATGAGCATCTGTTACATTTTAAGTAAAGAATAGTTCATAATATTTTGTTACAGAAAAAGAAGTAAGGAAATAATGATCAGCAATGTCCAATGTACTGGG
Source organism: Canis lupus dingo (assembly GCF_003254725.2). NCBI lineage: Eukaryota > Metazoa > Chordata > Mammalia > Carnivora > Canidae > Canis > Canis lupus. The sequence goes on along the minus strand of NC_064269.1, from coordinate 25,314,825 downwards.
TATGATAAGGAAGAAAAGTGTACATAAAGGTGTCTTTAATGTTCACTGGCATTCTTGTGCAAGCAGTTTCCAGAACAAAATCAAAATGATAAAAATGTTATCACTACTGCCACAACACAAGTTTCTGCCATAAGCATGTGTCTTCACCATTGTTAGCACAGCCTCTAACTCTCTAACTGAATTTCTACACTAATCACAAGGCTAGAAAAAAGGAGGCATCCTTGCCTACATGGTGTCAAGTTTTTAGGAAATATTGGACTGCTCTATCTTCCACTTTATACATACACACAGAAACACAGAGAGTCAGCCAATATGTTAAAAAATGAAGACTAAAATTGGTTATGCTAATACAATAGGATACAAATACACTGACAGGTTTTAAACAATAATCAGTAAGATAATAGTCAAGTAAGTGTCCAAATGCTTGAAGGCATGCAGTATCTTCAGAGTCTTTGATTTTTCCTTTTATCAGAAACTAAGACATGCACATCCATGCAAAGAACTGTCATAAAACATTACAAAATAGTTGGCTCTGTAACAAAAGCTGAGAAGTTTCATTCCTTGTTAATTGCGATAGAAAAACATAAACAGATGTCAGGGAAGGTCCTTATTAGATAAAAAGAAAATGATTTTTGAGCTTTCTTTTTAAAAACTTTTTTTTTAGAGATTTTATTTATTTATTCATGAAAGACACAAAGAAAGAGGCAGAAACATAGGCAGAGGGAGAACCAGGCTCCCTGCAGGGGACCTGATGTCAGACTCAATCCCAGGACCCAGGATCACACCCTAAGCCAAAGGCAGATGCTCAACCACTGAGCTACTCAGGCGCCCCTCTTTTTAAAAACCTTTAAGAACTTTCATATCAATTATTTAATTAATGGTGTACCATTTAGCAAAATTTCATAATCAAAATTATCCTATTTGATGTGGCTTATCAAAATTTTTCCTGTTTTTTGTTAGTATGTGATAAAAATATTTCCCCACATTATGTTCCAGTTTATAAGTAGAATTCACTATATTCTAACTGCCTAATGCAAACTTCCTTTATAAGAATGGCAAAATTCCTTCAAAAATATGGGTTTTATGACAAATCTTGATTTTTAAAATAGTTTTGTGTTTTGCTTCAATTTGTGGCTATATCCCCAATGGTTCTCACACTTCTTTAATGCCCATTCATCTATCTCTGCTTCTTTATTAAAAAATGGAAATATCTGAGGACTGGTTATATATTTATATGTAAATATATAGCTATTAGAGCTTTATGTCCATATAGATAATCTTTCTCTGTACACCTATATTGATAGATAAGGTAAACATCAAAGTGTTTAAAAAGAGAACTTTCTTTAAGAGCTACATAGATGAAGGAATAAATAGCACATGAATAAGTACAAGTCACAGAGACCTGAATTTCTGTTATCAGAGAAATTATGTATCAACACAAGAATACAGACAAAACACATTATTATCAAATGCAGCAGTCCCCCTTTTACCTGTGGGGGATATGTTCCAAGACCTCAGTGGATGCCTGAAATCACAGATAGTACTGAGTCCTATCTATACCACGTTCTTCTTACACATACATACACCTATGATACAGATTAATGTATAGAGTAGGCATTGTAAGAGATCAACAATTAATAATTATAAAATAGAATAATTATAACAATATACTGTTGTGAAAGTTATGTGAATGTGGTCTCCCTCTCTCTCAAGATATTTATTGTACCGTATTCACCTTTCTTCTTGTGATGATGTCTAGATGATATGATATCTGCATGATGAGATGAAGGGAGGTGAATGGCATAAGCATTGTGATGCAGTGTTAGTCTACTACTGACCTTCTGACTACTCATCATCAGAAAGAGGATCATCTATTTCCAGACGTCAGTTGATCGTGGGTAAATGAAATCACAGATTAGCAGGACTGCTATTAAATGCGTGACAAATGCTGTTCCTAATAAATTATAACTAAAAAGTTAAGCCTGACTTGGTATGCTCTTCACTACCATCCACATCAATATACCCACTAGCATAATTTAATCATTATAACTATGTCGAATCACTTACGAATCAGAAACAATGCCTTCTGCTATTTCACAAACATGCACAAATAGAAGAGCAAATGTAAGAATCCATCTCAGGTTATGTCCAGGAAAATGAAGCCATGTGTTGTGATGAATTTGTACCTTTGAGCTTTGACTTCCCCACCCTGGAAAAAAAAAAAAAAAGAGAGAGAGAAGAAATAAAAGGATTAATTATAATCATGGAACTAATTCACACTGTAATATCATTTGGGGGATGAGAAATTCCTGAAACAGGATTGAGAGGTGCTTTCTACGGTAGCAATGAAAATCCCAGTCTATTTTCATTGTGTTAAAAAAGTAACCATTCAATTTCAATAATTTTTACAAGACTGCCTAGGTTAACACACTGACATTTGTTGCACTGCTCAAGAACAACGCCAACACTGGGTGACAACATGATTTTCTCATGCTGATCACAGCTCTTACTGATAGGTCCCTGATTCATTAAGAGGAAATTAAATGATGTTAATAAAAGCAATTTGGTGTCTAAAATCTTTCAAAACATGGGATCTGTGGGGGGGGACTAACAAAAAAAACATATTTTGTAATGAAATGTAGAACTCATCAGTTGAGTCAACTCAATCATATGCATATCATATGAGAAAAATTTGAACTTATGATGAGGCCAACACTATTCAATAGTGGTAATGATATTTTCTCAAAGAAATGTTTTTGTTTTTTTTTAATTGTAGAGAAGCCTCACATACTTCAAGAACGAATCTGGGTTTGTGCTGGAAATATCACAGGAAGGAATTTCTGTAAGGACTGATGGGACCCTGAAGCATTTTTTGAAAAGAAAATTGATTCATGTCTCAGTTGTTCCAAAATGAATTTCATTGTGGAAAGAATAGCTACATTTAACCTATTGTACTAGAATTTATGCTGTAAACTCTTTCAGGCAAACTTTCCTTATACCTGATACTTCTTTGAGATTTAATCACAATCTCGCTAATTTAAGTAGCCAATGTTATAGATAACAGTCTGCATTTTTCTCCACCATTCCCCTTTGCAATGTTCACACCAATTCCACTTGATTCAAATACCCTTTTGTCAGCCTGTGTTCGATGCTAGTGATACAAACAAACTATCACAGTAATTGCCCTCAAGAAGTTAGATGAATGTCAAAATGAATTATTAACTGTCAAACTGCAATAAAAAAGTATGGTCTCCTTTTGGCCAAAGGGCATTGTTAATATCCTACAAATAATATCAACCACATAAACAACAACTCATGTTTCTATACATGGCCACTCTGGTACAGTTATATTTAACGTCTATATATTTAAAATGAAAAACTATGTGCTAAGAGTTTCATTGGCCTCTACATGATATGATATATCATATAACAGAAAATTTTTGACTGTTATAATGCCAGGTACATAGCAGTCTCTCGATTAATATTTGTTACATGAAGAAATAAAAGCATACAAATTATTTTTAAACCTTTCAGGGCACCTCGGTGGCTCAGACCATTAAGCGTCTGACTTCAGCTTGAGTCATGATCCCAGGATCCTGGAATCGAGTCCCACATTGGGCTCTCTGCTCAGGAGGGAGTCTACTTCTCTCTGTACCCCTCCTCCCTGCTTATGCTCTCTCTCTCTCTCTCTCTCTCTCACTCTTTCTCTCTCTCTCAAATAATTTTTAAAAACTTCAAACCTTCTTTCAAAGCAGATCATTAAAATATGCTAGTTTTCTTAAGAAAATTAATCTGATAGCTTTCTCATTCACTTTTATGAGCAAATTTATTTTTATAAGCAAAATTAAACACCAAATTCATATGATGGTTACCTTTTTTTGAAGAGATAGTAACAGGATATTGGAAGAGTAACGGGCTCAGGAAATAGTACACAGAGGGATTCACTCATATTCTTACCATTAGATTCCTTAAGATGAGTGGTGATAGGCTCAATAGATGTTTAGATTAGTCTGTCATTTTCACATGTGAAACGTATTTTTAAAATTTTTTAAAGATTTTATTTATTTGAGAGAGAAAGCATGCACACATGAACAAGAGGAGGAGCAGAGGGAGAGGAAGAAGCAGACTCCTTTGCTGAGCAGGGAGCCTGAGAAGGTACTCTATTCCAGGACCCTGAGATCATGACTTGAGCCAAAGGCAGTTGTTTAACCGACTGAGCCACCCAGGCACTTCTATTTTTAAAAAATTTCTAAGTTAAGAGGTCTATTTTGATTGTTTCAGGGAAGCTAATAAGTTATATATCAATAATCTAAATAACTGGATTTGTAAACTGTAAAATAATAAGGAAAATTGTATTTTTTTAGCTCTTTTCCAAATAGTTTGCGTAAGTATTCTTTCAAACTGGAATGCACCCTTACTACTCCTACTTCTACTCGCACGCTCTATGTCCTCAGCTCCCCCAAAATGTCACTTTCCATGCAATCTTTCCCACTGGCCCGAAGAATTAGTTGTTCTAGCAAGTTAATGCCCAAGATGTACCTGCAAATGAGCTTACAATGCGGGATAGTCATTTTTCTCTTGAGTTTGATACATCTGTTTCACTGGATAGTTCCAGTGAATATCCCAGGCAATACTGTGTTTTACTCATTTTTCATTCTCTTCACTAACACAAAGCAATCTCAACAAAGACTTCAGTCTATCCCACATAACTCTCTTTCCCTCCTTCCAAAAAACTGCTGCTGCTACTTGGAGTCCACTTCTAAGAAGACATATGACTTCTATTTTATCTACAGAATGTCATATGCCAAGAACATAAATAATTGAGAAGCACAGAAAACTGGCTTGTTCTTTTCTCACAGATTTACATATCAGTTTTCATGTAATTGGTAAAAGAACATTATTTCTTAAGAAATAATAAGAATATTAAAGGAACTATTCTTTTAATAAGAATATTAAAAGAAATATTAGGTGAGGATATATAGGAGAATAGATTACTTACCAATAAACAATATTGGAAAAGTAATAAACAACAGGAAGACATGAGGGACCAGGTTGAGGGCATCCACAAAGCAGGGATTTTGTAACACACCATCAAAGATATCATATGAAGAAATGTTGTTACCACAGAATGAAAGGCTCATTTCTTCTTATATGGCTTACTCTAAAAGGAAGAGAAAAAAGAAAGAGCCTCTCATTAAATTCCCTTTCATAAAATCATAGCCCTAAGAAGGAGGTGTTATTATAAAATTAACCCCTTTTATTTCTGCAATTGAGGAAATGAAACTGTATGCCAAAGTCATTTGAGAGTTTCTTATAAAGCCCTTATACATTCTATAAATCACTTCCTTTCAATCTTTTTTTTTCAGAGAAAAATATTTTATTTTAATTTGGAAAATATATAATTATTAATATCTACCAATGATGGTACCTTAAAGAAGTGTGTGTGTGACTCAAATGATTTCACAGAACAAAAACGGTGATATATCAAGAAAAAGAAAGAATAAGTGAAACCACTAACTGATACCACAAAATAGTGTAATATCAAATCCTTGCTCATCTTTTCTCACTGAAAATGAATTAGTAAACTGCTTAAACTGGACAAAATTTACCACCACTTTTCATTAACTATACAAAGGAATACTAATATATGAAACCAATGTGGCAGCAAACAGAAGTCAGCCTTTCTCTGAAGAATATTAAAATCAAGTGCTTCAGATATAAAATCAAGTGCTTGAGAAAAATAACTCAATTAATGAAATCACGTCCCACAATCAGAGAACATTCTTACATGAAATGTACTCTAATCAAGTTTTGAAGCAAGAAAAAAGTCTTTTAACTGGAAACCAATATTATAGTAGAGGAGAAGTAGACAAATTTAGAGAGGAAACTGAGGACAAGGTATCCCAGGGTTTTGCTAGCCATTGTTGTGACTTGGGCTTCTACTCAATGAAGTGGACTCTTTGAGGGGTGATTTGATCAGAGGAATGACACACTGCTACTCACATTTTAAATGAATTCCTCCTGTTGCTGCACCAAAACAGGTGATACAGGAGCAAGGAATCTGCTCCATCAAAATACCACTGTGAAATTCTGAAGAGTTTTAAGCCTTCTGAAAAATTCTTTTATAATTCCTCCAATTTATTTACCACCTCCCAAATTCTGGGCACTTTGTCTTTAGGACAACCATGCAATGTTAGTTATTTGTGTTTTACAGAAGAGCCTCAGTAACTTGCCAACCAGTAGAGTAGCGGTGATCTACACGCATGTGTCTGACTTAAACTGTTTCTCCCACTGCATCATGCAGCCTCCAACCTATTTTTAAATAACATCTCATCTATTGTCATTAAAAGAAGTAGCAGGTTAAGATTTTTAACCTCATTGGACTTTGTTTCTTTTCCACATTTATGTCACACTGGATTCTGAATTGGATTATGAAAGGTTGGCAAAGATATAAATAAGTAAAGTAGTACCTTTTCTCTCTTCCCTTTCATTGAGAAATGATTTAGCAATGGTCATGAACAATATTGTTCCCTAGGAAGAAACCAAAGAGTGTTACACAGAAAAGATTGGCAACAGTAGTTAAGCTATCGGAGAAACCAAATTTCAAGCAGAAGTTTTATAAAGCATTCTATGAATAGAACTAGTTTAAAAGCCTGTGTTTACAGTATATAAATTCTTTTTTTTTTAATTCTTATTTTGAATTCCTTTCACATATTGTTTCTGGTAAGCCCTTTTATTGAACATCATTGATATGATCTCTAGTTGAGACCTTTTCTAATTTAAAAAATTATATTAAAAAAACTCAAGATGAGGGTATATGCTTGGCAAATTCTTAGCAGCTATTAAGCCTCCCAGCCTCATAAAATAATTTAAAAGGGCTTGAGATTTTTAAAATAACAGTAAAGTGGAATTTTGTATTATATACTGTAGCTACGGTGATAGATCTTAACTAAACCTACAGTGGTAATCATTTCACAATACTAAATTAAACCATCATGCTGTACACCTTAACCTTGTACAGAAATGTACATCAGGAAAACAAATGGGGGGGAACCCCAGAAGCTGAAAAATAACAGATAGTAATGAAACTTCGAAGACTATTTCTTTTCTTTCACTTTTTTAGACTATCTCTTTTATTAAGAAGAAATGACAAAAAGAAACTTGAGTCCACACTTATTGAAAGACATGTGTAAACTGTTTCCTAGAATGGACCAGAAAATAATTTTTACTTTTGCCAGTTTTATAATTTTATCTGAAATTATAATATTTCAATTGGCCACATTTATAAATACTGATATTTAATCACTGTCATTGAGCCAAATACTAAAGTAATATCTGAATTTGTAAAACATATACTTCATTAGCTATAATAAGCATTGCCTACCTGGTATATTTAAGCAATCCTCAAACCTACCAATCAAGTAAATGTTGGATAAACGCATATAGTGGTGGAAAGAAAATAGCAGAGAACTACAGCAACCTGAGAAAGTCAAAGAACATTTCTAGCCATGTACCTGATTATCTGGGATTCTAGGCCATTCGTTAACTCTAAAAATACTTGTTGATGCTGACCATGTGCTAGGCACTAGGAATCTAAGAATGTACGTGACCAATAGTAGCTGTGGTCTTAGGCCGCATAAATCGGACTACACTAATCCAATAGTTTTGGTATAATGTAAAGGTTATGATCTACTAGACAGGGAAATATAAGTGATATAATCACACTAAGGTATACACTTCAGATGAATAAAGTGAAAGCTTCAGAATTTCTTCCTTCTACCACTATCTCTAAGATATGCCCTGGGGCTCCCAACCTATTCACTACCTCTCACCACCTCTCTCTTCTATTTTTGTCTCTGTCTCCCCAACCTCCATCCTTTTCCCTCTGACCCTTAGCTTCTTTCTCCAACATCCAGTACACATGTGGCACATTCTAACAGTCAGCCCATCTTACAACAGTGGGCAAAAAGAGGGAAGGAGTGAACTTGTAGATATGTTGATGGTTATCATGTTAACGAAAGGCATTTTATTCAATCAGGACCCTGAATTAATTTTTAAATCTGTTGTCATTCAGGGTTTCCCCTCTCTGAACTATGATTAAGTTAGGGACGTTTTGGGAACAGTACTGCTCACTGCTCTTGCTGGCTAAACTCTGTCACGTCACTCTGTCACGTGACACCCCTGCCTCTTCTGGAGCTGTCTAGTTCATCTAAGCACTGACAGAGGCCCTGAGTATCCAGGAAGACGGAGGAGAGAGAAAAGAGGCCAGATGGGAAGACATGACACTTTTCTCCCCACAAACATAAACCTACTGAAAATGTTCAAGTGTTTATAACAGCAGACAGAGTTGAAGAACTTGACTGAATGAAACTTAAAGACAAATGTCAAAAGTGAAACTCTGATTACAGGGATGGTCTGCAAAGCAGAAAACATAGAAGGAAAAAACTCCTTGATGACCAGACCTATGATTTCCTGGCAAGAATCGCATCCTCAGTATTCTCACTCTTCGAAATGCATGATGTGAAGTTCCACACCCTTAGGCATCATAAAATTTAGATTTAGTTGATGACTAAAGTTAAAAACGAACACTCTTTCCTGCTCATCCAGAGAAAGTGTCAGTTCTAACAGAGTAGCTACCTCAGAGAACTTTAACATGCTGGAAGCACCTGAGGAAAACATGCTAAAAGCAATAAAAAAAGAAAAAACCTTTCATGCTTCCAGACAAAGTAACTCACTCTTTAGTTATTTGCAGATTAACTACATGTGAGAGGGAAACATGACATTGTAAAGAATTTAGGGCATTACCATGATCTAGGGCATTTTCAGGAATCGGTCACTTAAGAAACAAATGGAGTAACTTCTTTGAAATCTTTCATTCAGCCTATGACTCCCAAAATATGAAACAAAAGATGTCTGTCTACCTGTCTGTCTGTCTCTCTCTGAATGACAGATCCAAGTAGGAAAGTCACTAGCAAAACTGACCACTGACTTCTGATTTAGCGCCTGATCTCAAAGCACCGGTTGAAGTTCTATCGCACACTCAAGGACAAGGCACTCAACAGATAAGATTCAGACACGACAGTGGGATATTGTTTTTAATCGTAAATTGAACAAACAAGCAAAAAATAAATACCTTGGGCGGTCGTATGATGCTGCTTCAGACCCCTACTCGTGCACTTGCACTACCTTCAAAACACCGGCTTACTACACTGTCTTAAGTGTAAATTTCCAACTCAGACGCAGAACTCCTAAAAAGTCAAGAGTCACAAAAATCAAGCAGATAGAAAACGACTTCATGAACAATACAGGAGCCCGTTTAAGAGAAAAAAAAAAATCAGTAATTTCACTCCTTGCACGATTCCCGGCCGGTTTTAAAAGCAAGAGCCGGCTGAGTTCCGCTAAGTAAAGCTGGAAACCTGATCCCCACGCCCTCTCCTCGGGCTGGGGCCCCGGAGCCTTCATCCTAGGAATAGCGACCCCGAAGGCAGCGCTGCGAGACTGCGCGGGCGCCTCTTGGTTACCGAAATGCACACTTTACAGGAACTCTTAGTGATGTTTAAATCCTATTTATGTTAAAAAAAAAAAAAAAAAAAAGACGGACTCACTTACTCCGAAGGCAGTTTTCCTCCCCTAGCCGAAGCACGCAGGGCGCCGGAGCGGATTATTTTTAGGGTGGTGGGAGATCAGCTGCTGCCTCCTATCGGGTTTCTAAATTGCACAAGCTGCTGTGAGCCGGGGCGGACCCGAGAACTCCGAGGCAGGAAACTGGGCACGAGCCCCGAGCGCCGCAGCGCCTGGGACTGGGACCGGGACCGGGACCCTCCCCACCCCCGCTCGGCCCCGCTCTCCGTCCTGGGGCGCGCGATGCAAAGCTTTTGCAAACCCGAGGGAATACGCGTCCCCCAAACTTCATCCGACTCCGAAACTTGCAATGCATATAATGCTGCTCTGGAGTCAGGTTTTCAGACGTCAAAACACGCAAGGTACCCACTCACTTGCACTTGTAAAAACTCCCCCCCCCCCCCAGGTTCTATAGGCGCCCTTTTACCAACCACAAAAGGAAGCGGACCTGGGGAGGTCGTCGCCCCCCCACCCCCACCCCCACCCCTACCCCCACCCCACCCCACCAAGCGGACCTGGGAAATGTATAGGGCTGCCTCCAGGCAGAGCACCCCGCGGGCAGGCTGCACGGGGCGCGAGGCGGGCTCCCGTCGAGCACTCGCCCCAGCAGCCCCGAAACCTCGGGGGCTCCTCCGGCCGGTGGCCGCGCTTGCCCTCGCTCCCCGAGAGTGGGGAGTGGGGCTCCGGCCCCCACCCCACCCCCACCCACGCTCGCTCCCCACCGGAGAGAATTCTTTCTCAAGGGCATAACGTGTTTAAAGCACACTCACCCCAGCACCCAAGCCGTAAACTTTGGCCCCAGGCAACCCTTTCTTGAATTAACACTCGATTTTCTCAGGGGCCGGGCTCGCTCAGCTTGGAACGATCCTGGCTTTCAGCATCGGTCCCGCTCGGCTCCAGGAAGGTGGGCAGGCGGGCTGCTGCCTCCCGGGTCCGCGCGACCGCCCAGGGCGGGGACGCGGAGCCGGTCCCCGGACCTGCGCCCCGGGGCCCCGCGGCCTCCCGGCCTCGGCGACCTGGGGGGGCTGAGGCCGACCCCCCCGCCCCGCCCCGCCCCGCCCCGCCCCGCGCGCCCCGGGGATTTCCCGCGGGAGCGCCGGGCCTCCGCCCGCGAGCGAAGCTGGGACCCGCGGCCGCTAGAGGTCGGCGGGGCCTGGCGGGGCGACGTCTGGGAGGGTCCCGGAGCCTCCCGTCCCGCGGCGCGTCAAAGCTCGCCAGCTGCCCCCCGGAGCTGTTTGTCACGACGCAGGCGCACACAGAAAGCGGGCTTCGAGAACCGGGTCCGGGTACCGGGGTGGAACCCGGGGAGACCCCGTGATCCCCCGGAAGGGGGTCCTGGGCTCCCCCGCGGGGCCGCGGAGAGACACCTGGACGCAGGGGGTGCAGGCAATCCCCGGACACACACCTGAGTGTCGCGACAGAAAATCAGGTTGACTTTAGCATTGAAAAATAAATAAATAAATAGGGGATCCCTGGGTGGCCTAGCGGTTTAGCGCCTGCCTTTGGCCCAGGGCGGGATCCTGGAGTCCCGGGATCGAGTCCCGGGATCGAGTCCCGGGATCGAGTCCCGCGTTGGGCTCCGCGTTTGGCCCAGGGCGGGATCCTGGAGTCCCGGAATCGAGTCCGGCGTTGGGCTCCGCGTTGGGCTCCGCGTTGGGCTCCGCGTTGGGCTCCGCGTTGGGCTCCCGGCATGGAGCCTGCTACTCCCTCCTCCACTCTCTGTTTCTCTCTATATATATCATAAATAAATAAATCTTAAAAAAATAAAAAGTTAAAATTACAAAATATATATATATATATTCCTATTATTTAGATGATTTTTATAGTGATTAAAAGTCATGCTTACTGTAGAAACTTTGGAAATTATTGAAAAGTATGAGGGAGACCAGTGGGCCTCCACACTTGCAGAACTGGAAACATTTCGTTACGTTTTAACGGTAGTAAAAAAGCAAGGATGCAAGAGCTAACCGGCTATCAAGCTCTGCTACCTCACTTAGCTCAAACACTTGGGCAGATTTACTTAATCTCTCCATGTATTAATTTCCTCACCTGTTCAGTGGGAAAAATAATATGATGATAGATAGATAGATATGGCTTCATAGTCTTGATGTGAGGGCTAATGAAATAATCCCTTTAAAATGCTGAATGCCTACCCTTTCCATAAAAGCTAATATGTATGCCATCATTACTATTTTTTCTATGTATATTTAATACTGTTGGCAATCACAAAATAATTTGTCTCCTCACAGTATCTTTTAAAAACAATTATCTTCTGATGGGATTTTAAGATCTTTATAGAAGTCATTTAATTGGCTACATAATGCATTGTGTGGCCATCATCATTTAAAATCCATTTTCCTACTGTTGGATCTATAGCTGCTGATTTTTCACTACCATATTTAATCCTATGATGAACTTTTAAAATAAAGTTTCTTCTTTCTTTGCAGCAGATAACTTACTTAAGGTACATTTTCTGAAAAAATAAGTACAGGGTCAAAAGTAGTATCTTTAGGGCTGTGGATATAGAATGCAAAATTACTTCTCTAAAAAGTTTCTGTTAACTTCTCCCAAACTGAATGAGATGACCTATTACACTTACACCCAAACCAGCATTGAATATTCATATTTATTTTTTAAAAATCCTATAATTTGACAGATAACAAGCAATCCTTTGTTATTCGTATTATTTTTTCATATGTTCATTTATCTTTTTTGTGAATATTTTGTCCATATCTGCATCCACCTAATGGGTCTTAACGAAGTTTCTTGTAGTTTGCATGAACTTTTAATAAGAGGATATGAATCTTTACATATACATGACAAATATTTTTCTAGTTTGTCATTTAAGAAAACGACAGTGGTGCTGCTTTTACAAAAAAATAAAAATAAAAACATCCTATAAAGAATAATTAGACCACACATAGTGCTAGATCTTCTAGGTCACAGAGGTTAGTGATGAGTCACACCTCTAGGGTCTCTGCCCTCCTAGTGCTTTCTTCCAAAAGAAAATTTACTTAGGCAAATTTGGTGTCTTTGACTAGAGCACTGTATTCTAACGCTTTGGTTAATAAATACTAACCTTTATGTGTATTTGTTTATAGGGTTTTTTATTTTTTATTCTGTTCTAGAATTTATTTTGGCATATGCTACGGGATGAGAAGTTAATATTTTGTTACACCAACACCATGTACTGAATAATCTTTTTCTTCTGCCCTCATGTGTAATACAATCTATGTGGTATACTTATTATTTTATAATAAGATTTGTTTCTGGACTACCTATTCTGTTTAATGGATTTTTTTTTTTTTTAAGAGGAGAGAGAGGAAGAGAGAGTGGGGGGAAGTGAAGGGAGGGGGGTAGAGAGAGAGGAAGAGAGAATCTTAGGCAGGCTTTATGCTCAGTGCAGAGCCCATTGTGGGGTCCATCTCATGGTCCATCTCAGGACCCTGAGATCATGACCTGAGCTAAAATCAAGAGTTGGATGCTTAACCAACTGAGCTTTTCAGGCACCCCATTTAATGGATCTTTTGTACAGTTATTTTTTTTTACTATATTACTATAATCAGTTAAATTTGATTATTATAGCTTTAAAGTATATTTTAACTCTAGGAAGGCTAGTCTCCTTTTTACTCTTTTCAGAATTCTCTTAGCTATTCTCTGTTGGGCATTTTATTGGCATCTCATTAAATTTAGAAGTAATTTACAAAGAAGTAATATTTTTAGTGTTCTTTCTGCCCTGAAACATGGTTTCCCATTTACTTAAGCCTTCTTTTTATCTTACTATCAAATTTATATAGGTCTGTACATTTCTTGTTGTGATCAATCATACAAATTCTATATTTTTGTTTTCGTATTTTGTACTACTGTTAAGAATATACTAGGTATTTACATTTTCTGATTATGTATTTACCTTATATATAGCCATTTTCCTAAGCTTTCTCAACAATTTCAAAATTGTTTTACCATGTTACCCTGACTGTCCAAAAAATATAATTTTATCTGCAAATAGTGTTACATTTATATTATAGAGTGCATGTTTGTGTTCCCCTCAAACCTCACATGTTAAAACTAACCACAAGTGCAATGGTAGGGCCTTTGGGAGGTAATTATAGTTAGATGAGGTCATGATGGGATTAGTGTCCTTATATGAAGGGAAAGAGACTAGAGTTTGCTCTCTCTGTTCTCTGCAGTGAGGACAGGGAGAAGATAGATATCTGTAAACCAGACAGAGGCCCTCACCAACATCCAAATTCGTTGGTACCTTGATGTTAGACTTCCCAGCCTCCAGAACTGTGACAGATAAATGCTTGTTGTTAAAGCCACTCAGTCAACAAATTACTGCCCAGATAATTTGTTACAGCAAACCAAACTAAGACAACTTACTTCCCACTTGCAAATACTTCTAGCTTATTTGTATTCTAACTTTATCAACTCCAAATCCAGAATGATATTAAATAATAAAAGAAGTCAACATCATTGTTTTCATTAGAAATAGGTCATTATATTTTTTAAATCAACTTTACGTATAATTTTCATAAAATAAAAACAATCCACTATACATGTAACCTTTTAAATATTTTGATATAACCATGACCTCTAAAAGATAATAGGATATTTGTATCTCCCAGGAAGTTTTCTTGTGCCTATGACCAATCTTACCATCACTCACCTACCGTAATCACTGATCTGAGGTCCATCACTACAGATTCATTTTGCCTATTCAGAAATGTCATATAAATGTCATACAGTATATATTCTCTTGTGTCTGACTTTTTTGGTTAAGCATAATATTTTTGAGATTTATCCATGTTGGATGTATGTATATATATTGGATTATATATATATTTGCGTTATTTCCAGTTTTTGATAATGATGTATAAATCTTCAATGAAAGTTTTATAAATATGGATTTCATACCTGTAACAAGTGGTGAATTTGCTGGGTCATATGGTAATTACATGTATAACTTTACAGAAATTGCCAAAATGTTCTCCAAAGAAATTGAAACCTTCATGCCTTTCAGAAAAGTATGAGAGTTTCAGTTCTTCCACTGTCTTGCCAGTACTTAATTTTAATTCTTCTACTGGGTACGGACAGGTTCCTGATTGTGGTTTTAATTTGTCTCTCTCTTGTGACTAATGATTTGGGGCATATATCTTCATGGGCCTGTTGATTCACACATCTTTATGTGGTGGACATAATTCTAAAATAGCTTTGATGACCTTTGCTCCTGGTGTTACACTCGTGATTATGTTATGTTACTTGGCAAGAGGGATTTTGCACATGTAATTAGGGTCAATAATCAGTTGACTTTAAAGTAGACAGATAATACAGGAGACCCTAATTTAATCACCTGAGCTCTTTAAAGCAGAAAGTTTTCTCAGGCTAGTGGTAGAAGAGAAAGTTAGATCTGAAGAATGAGAAGGATTGGTGTGAGGGAGGTTCTCCTTGGTCAGGTAAAATAACCATAAGGTGAGAACCTGAGAGTGGCCTCTAGAAAATGAGCACAGTCTCCCAGCCAACAAACAGCAAGAAAATGGGGATTTCATTTCTACAACCATGAGAAACTAAATTCTGCCAAACAGCCTGAATGAGCTCAGAAGTGAATTCCTCCTGAGTCTCCAAATAAGTGCCCAGTTAGGCCAACATTTTTATCTGGCTTGAGAGAACCAAAGCAAAGCTCCCTATTGAGCCCACCTGGACTTCTGCTCTATAGAAATATGAGACAATAAATAGGTATTGTTATAAGCCTCTTACATTTGTAGAAATATGTTATGCCACATAGAAAACCAGTGCACTTCTTTTATGAAGTGTGTTCAAACTTTTAATTAGATTGTTTAACTTCTTATTGAATTGTAGTTACAATTCACCTACAGACCTGCCTTAGCTTACACTGGAATTATGGCCTGATAAGCCCATTGTAAACTGAAAATATCATAAGTTAAAAATGTATTTATTACGCCTAACCTACCAAGCATCATAGCCAGCCTATCCTGCTTTAAACATGATCAGAACCCTTACGTTAGCCTACAACTGGCAAGTCATCTAGCACAAAAACCCCTTTTATAATAAAGTGTTGAATATCTTATGTAATTTATTGAATATTGTACTGAAAGTGAAAAACAGAATGGTTGGATGGGTACAGAATGGTTTTAACTGGATTGGTTGTTTATGTTCATGGTTTATGGCTGACTGGGAACTATGCCTTGTTCCCAATGCCCAGCATCCCAAGAGAGTATCATACAGCATATTGCTAACCCAGGAGATCAAAATTTAAAATTCAAAGTTCAGTTTCTACTGAATGCATATCCCTTTTGCACCATCATAAAATTAAAAAATCACAAGTCAAAGCATTGTAAGTCAGGGACTACCTGTATATTCTAAATATGTCATTTGTCAGCTATATGTGTCAATATTTTTTGGCTTACCTTTGCATTTTCTTTTTTTTTTTTTTACCTTTGCATTTTCTTAATGGTATTTTTTAAATGTTTTAATTTTGATCAAGTCTAGTTATCAATTTTTATTTATTTAATAGTGCTTTGACTTTCTTCTCTAAGAAATCTTTATCTACTTTGAAGTCATAAATATTTTCTCTTACATCCTCTTCTAGAAATACAAAATAGAGTTAGCTTTTGTGTTTGGGTCTATGGTCTATTTGGGGTTTCTTTTTGTGTATGGTTTGAGATAGAAGTTGAAGTTCATTTTTTTATGTATAAAGTAAGTTGCTAAAAAAAAAATAGTTCTTTTCTTCCACTGAATTACTTTGTCACCTTTGTCTAAAATCATTTGAACAAATAGACATTTCCTCTCAGACTTTCTGTTCTGTTCCATTGCCCCATATGTGTATCCTTTTGCCATTACTACTCTGTTTTATACTGTAGCTTTATAGAACATCTTGAAATCAGGCATGATAAGTTCTCTAAATTTGTTCTTCATTTTCAAGTTTGATTATTTTTGTTAATTTTTGTTTCTTTTTATTTTTCTTTCTATATGAATTTTAAAATTAGCTTGAAAATCTCTATAAAATTCTGATGAGAATTTTATTTTAGTTGTGTTGAACCTATAGATAGGTTTGGAGAGAATTTGTGTCTTAACAACAGTGAGTCTTTCAACCCAGGAACACAATATATCTATTTATCTAAGTCTTCTACTTCTCAGACATATTTTTAGCTTTACTGTGTATGTCTTGCACATGGTTCATTGAATCTACCCCAAAATTTTATTTTATCATTTTAATGCTATTCTAAATGACATTATTTAAGGGCATCAGGGTGGTGCAGTTGATTGGGCTTCCAACTCTTGGTGTCAGCTCAGGTCATGATCTCAGGGTCCTGAGATCAAGCCCTGCATCAGGCTTTGCACTCAGCAAACAGTCTGCTTGTCCCTCTCCCTCTGCTCCTACCCCTGCACTCTTTCACACTCTCTCTCTTGCTCTCTCAAATAAATAAATATTTAAAAAATTAAAAATTAAAAAATAAATGACATTATTTAAATATCATGTTTTAATTGTTCATTACTAGAATATAGAAATGACTTTGTATCCTGCAACATTGCTAAATTCACTTATGAATTCTAGTGTTTCTGTAGATTCCTCAAAATTTTCTACATTCATGATCATATCATCTACTGATAAAGTTTAACCTTTTTCCCATCAGTCTCCTGTTTCTTTTTTCTTAACTTATTGCACCAGTTCCTGTATGATGTTGAATAGAAATAATGAGAATGGATATATTCGGCTTGTTCTTAATCTGAAAAAGGATTCAATTTTTCACTATTAAGTATGATGTTACCTGCAAGTTTTCTTTTTTTTTTTTTCTTTTTTTTTTTTTTTTTTTTTACCTGCAAGTTTTCTATAGATCCTCTTTATTAGGTCAGGGACATTTCCTGCTATTCACAATTTCTTGAAGGAGTTTAATCATGAATAGATGTTGAAGTTTGTCAGGTGTTTCTTGTGTATCTACTGTTCTAATCGTATGCTTTCCCCCCTTTATTCTGTTAACACACCAAAATGAATTGATTTTTGAGTATTAAACCAACCTTGCATCCAGTGATAAATTCTTCCTGGTTATGATATAATTTCCTTTTTATATATTACTTTTTCAAAAATATTTTATTTATTTATTCATGAAAAATACAGAGAGAGAGGCAGAGACACAGGTAGAGGGAAAGGTAGGCTCCCTCGCTAAGCCACCCAGTGTCCCTATTTTTTTATATATTCCTGAATTCAATGCAGTGATATCTTACTTAGAAATTTTACATATATTTCAATGAGGGACATTAGTCTATAGTTTTCCTTTCTTTGATTTTGCTTTTTGAGTCTTGGGGGAGTTTTATTTGTCTGTTTTGGCAATATTTTGATATCAAGATTTTACTGGTCTCATAAAATGAATTTGGAAGTATTTCCTTCTGTTTTCTGAAAGGATTTTGTAAGATCATTACTTGTTTCTCAAATTTTTGATAGATTTAAAGTAAAAGCCACATTAGCCTGTAGTTTTCCTTGTAGAATGACTTTTATTTAAGAACTTAATTTCTTTACTAGATATGGTGGTACTCAGATATTCTATTGTGTCAGTTTACACAATAGAATAGTTGTTCATAATATTTCCTTAGTATCTTCTTGATGCCAATAGGATCTTTACTGATATCCTCTCTATTCATTCCTAATAATGGTCTTTTACATTTTCTCTCTTACTTCTCATTGATCAGTTTAGCCAGATATTTGTCTATTTTATTTAGTTTAAAAATAATTTTGGTGACATTGACTTTGTATTTTCTAATTTTCTTGAAACCTCTTCTTTGACTCATTAGTTGTTTAGATATGTCTTAGTTGGGGTCAGCCTGGGTGGCTCAGCGGTTTAGTGCCACCTTCAGCCCAGGGTGTGATCCTGGAGACCCGGGATCGAGTCCCACGTTGAGCTCCCTGCATGAAGCCTGCTTCTCCCTCTGCCTGTGTCTCTGACTCTATCTCTCTCTCTCTCTTTCTTTCTCTCTCTCTCTCTCAAGAATAAATAAATAAAATCTTTAAAGAAAAAAAAATAAATGTCTTAGTTGCTTGGGCACCTGGGTGGCTCAGTTGATTAAGCGTCTGCCTTCTGCTCAGGTCACAGTCCTTGGGGTTGTGCCAGCATTAGGCTCCCTGTTTTGTGGGGGGCCTGCTTCTCTCCCTCTGTCTGCCTGCTGCCTGCCCCTGCTTGTACTCTCTGCCTGTCTCTCTATATATCAAATAAAAAAATAAAATCTAAAAAAAAAAAAAGAAAAATGTCCTAATTGCCAAGCATATGGAGGTTATTCAGACTTTTTAAAGTAAGGTTTAGTTAGGTAAAATTTAAATACAGTAAAATGTAACCTTTTTTGGCTTACAGTTCTATGAATTTTGACAATATGTATACTGCCATGTGACTAGCGGCAGCCAAGATATAGAATCTTTCCATCACCAGCTGGAGATGGGGACAGAGAAGACTCAAAAAGTCTTCCAAGAAGTATGTGTGGACTAATAGAAGCTGATAAAATCTTTTTTTTAAGAAAGATTTATTTATTTATTTTAGAGAGAGAGACAGAGAGCAGGTGGAGGGGCAGAGGGAGAGAGAGAATCTCCAGAAGACTCCCCACTGAACAGGGAACCTGACATGGAGCTTGATCTCAAGATCCTGAGATCATAAGCTGAGCTGAAATTAAGAGCCAGACTCTTAACCAGCTGAAGCACCCAGGCACCCCAGAAGCTAATAAAATCTTGCATGCTTGAATTCTAAGTAACTTAATGTAGCATAAATAAAAATACAGTGACCTGGAAGGATTGCTAGAAACTGGTTCATGATTGGGATATATTTCAAAGTAAACAGTATGAAAAAAAAAAAAAAAAAAAAAAACAAAAACAAAAAAAACAAAGTAAACAGTATGGAGCTTCTTCCCAGGTTTTCTAAGTAAGCATAAGATGCTAGGATCCATGTGTGTATATACATATATATATACATATATATACCCCCACACACACATACATACATGCATATGTATGTATGTGTATATATAATGTATATATTATTTATGATTTCATTTTTAAGTAATCTCTACGCTCAATATGGGGCTCAAACTCACAATGCCAAGATCAACAGTTGCACATGCCACCGACTGAGCCAGCCAGATGCTCCTGATAATCCTTGCTTTTAAAAGATTTCTCTGTAGGCAATGTCAAAGATACATTGGTGGGGATGAGCATGGACACAGGGATGGAAAACAGGAGGATTTTACAGTCCAGCTGATGGATGGTGAGGGCCTATCCCAGTCACAATGCAACAGAATATTCTCACAAAGTTTAACTGTACCTGGAAGTTTCTTAATTGCTAAATACTGCAGGCCTTTTTTTTTTTTTTTTTTTTTTAATGTTTTTTACCTTTTTCCTGTTTGGCTTCACTAAGTATTTTTTTTTTTTTGGAAAGCTTTAGTTTTAATACATTTAATACATCAAACTCTTCTTCCTCTTAATAATTTGCCTTTCCTTGGTCTCCTTCAATGACTCTTCATTCATTGCTTACTTCTTAAATGTGGGTTCCACTCTTAGCTCCCATTGCTTATCATTTTCTATGCTCCCCAGGAGAGATCTTAGCTTTAGCTCATGGCTTTAACTAATATGGTTGTAGCAGTTAAAAATATAGTCCCTGAAAGTTTTGTCACCTGCTGGGTAACCTCAGGCAAAGATAACCTACTTCTCTGAAACTCAATTTCTTTGGCAGAAAATGGGCATGATAATGTCATTTCTAGCACTGCAGATTATTGGGATGATTTCATGAGATATGTACTGAGCAAAATGTAGGCAATGTAGAAGGCATTCAACAAATTCTATTAGTCTTTCAAGTTTGACTTCTCTAAATAGATTCCTACAGGCACCTTGGTGAATACTATACGTCCAGCATCTTTGTCCTAGTAATTTGCCCTCTCTTGGTCTACCTGGTTACTGTAGGAGTTGCAATGTTAAGAGACCCCAGCCTCCTAACCACAGCTCATTTGACATGTAATCACTATGTGGCCAATACTAGACCAATCAGCATCTTTCCCAAATATTTTGAAAGTAGAACTGAAAAGAAAAAGAAAAAAGAGCTCAGTTTTTCCCTGGGTGACTGACTCTGATATAAATAAAGAAAGAAGGGGAAAAGATCTTCACAGAGCAAAGACTAGAAACAGAAAAGAGTCTGGACAGCATTTGGGTCACTTAATCTAAGTCAACAGCATATCTTTTTTCAGATTCCTTAAATTGTCCCACGGTCCCTGTGAATTCTTCATTTTGTGTAAGCTAACTAGAGAGGGATTCTGCTGTCTGTGATGGGAGAAAAAAAGTCCTAACAATGCACCTCAAACTCCCTCTGTCTATAATTGAACTTACTGTTCCCACCACCCACATTCCTCTGATTTCTTATCTCTGCCCACACTAGCACTTGCCCTATACTCTTACAACTTGGACACTCCTGAATTAGCTTTCCAATACACATACTCTATCGATCATGAATGTCTATCAGACTTACCTTGTAAGTTACCTATCACTTCTCTCTTCTCCACTCCTATCCCACTGGGACAACCTTAATTCATGCTTTTGTTGTCTCTCCCTAAGACTATTATGACACTTCCAAACTGGTGTTTCTGTGGCTAAACTACCTTCCTCCATTTACCTTCCACGATTTGCATACTTTTCTTTGTAGACACAGATCCAATCCTCTGCTCCTTCTCCATCCCTCAGAGTGCAGTCTGCCAATGACTTGCACCAGAATCTGCTGTTTCTTAACAGTTTCTTAAAAGTGAAGATTCCTGGGCCCAACTTTGTCCAGACCTGCTGAATCAGGAGAAAGAGAACTTCAGCAAGAAATCAATATGTTTTTACAAGCATTATAAGTGATTATTTGCACTATACATTTTTAAGAAAGAAGGACCCACTCAATTAAAGCCCAATGCTTTAGTTTTCACTCTAATAATTTTTCCAGTTACATTTTCAATATCATCCAAACCCCTCATGGTCTAGGAACACTATATACCCACTATCCACAAATAAATTATTTTTTAATGTCTTCTGAATTTTTCCCCATGCTTTAGCTCTACTTGTCTTAAATTCTCTTCTCTTCTTTGTCCAGCTATTGAACATGATTTATTAATTATAGTCTTTATGCTCCATGATTGCTAGTATATCTGGTATGCTGATATCTTTTATTGAGCTACATTCACATTATACTTATGTGTCTCTCCTCCCATGAGATTCTTAAATTTTTCTAAGTTTGAACTGTGTCTTCTTCAGCCCTGCAGCTTCAATATCTATTGTATTATCCAGCAAACAATCAATGACTATGTGTTGAATGAAATCTGAATTTTTTTTACTCTTCATTGTACTAGGTGCTACTATAGAACAAGTGCAGTGGAAGAGAATAGAATGTATGTCCCTGAGGAACAACAAGGAACTGCCTTGCTGGGCCCAATAGCCTATAAATCTTAGAGTCTAAGACTCCTCTAGATTGGAGGGTTCCTCATTCTAGGTGGGTCATAGTGACCATCAAAGTTCAGGTACATGTCTATAAATAAAGAGGCATCAGGAAGCAGGAGCATCTGCTTTCTTACTAGGATTCTTTTTTTTTTTTTAAAGATTTTATTTATTTATTCATAGACACAGAGAGAGGCAGAGACACAGGCAGAAGGAGAGGGAGAAGCAGGCTCCACGCAGGGAGCCCGATGTGGGACTCGATCCCGGGTCTCCGGGATCACACCCCAGGCTGCAGGCGGAGCCAAACCTCTGCGCCACCGGGGCTGCCCCTTACTAGGATTCTTATCTAGAGCATATCCATGCACTGTCTTTTCATTGACTTGGTAGTGAAGCTCAGTAATATTAACCTCATAGCATTGGGTTTTTTGGTTTGGGGAAGAAAATCTAAATATACTGCTTATGTCTTGCTGCAAATTCAACATTGACTTGGTGAAACAAACAAACAAAAATTATGTAAATGATATCAAGTATTAAAAATAACGTAGATAGAGGGCAGCCCAGTGGCCCAGTGGTTTAGTGCCACCTTCGGCCTGGGGTGTGATCCTGGATTGAGTCCCACGTCAGGCTCCCTGCATGGAGCCTGCTTCTCCCTCTGCCTGTGTCTCTGCCTCTCTCTCTGTGTGTCTGTCATGAATAAATAAATAAAATTTTAAAAAATAATTAAAATAAAAATAATGTAGATAGAGAATGAGACAGGACTTCAAGTCTTTATTTATAACATAAAAGGGACTAGGCTGGCTCCAACATTGTTCAAATGTAGTGAAGACAGACCTGCTAATAAATCTAAGTCTCTCCACAATTAGTGATTCATACTTTTGCCATTAGTTAAATACTTAAGGAAACCATACATTTTTATTTACTCAAACTGAAAATAGTAAAACTATTTTTGCTTCTAACACATAATAAAAATAAATAAATTTAGATCTTGCTAATTTGAATATTATAACAATTTTAATTGTATTATTTACATTTGGAGTAAATGTAAATAGCTCATCAGATTAATATTATAAATATCTCAAGGATATTAATTACATATTTTAAAAGAAATCTATTAATATCTGATATGCTAGTTATATGCATTTCCTGTATAATCCTTTAAATAGACAACCAGAGATGTTATACTAAATTAATTCATATTAAAACTCACGTCATTGCTTTCCCTTTGTGAATTCTGTAATTGTTTTTTTTTTATTAAAACTGACCTCTTTAATATGTTTAAATGTTTAAGAATTTAGTAGGCAGAATTCTAGAAGTAATTTCTCATTGATGTTGTATGGTATGTCTGATTAAATCTTAAGGAGCATATTTAAATATGTCTAATCGGAATACTTTTCTGGATTAATTTGGGTAGCCATAAAACCCCAGATGTGTATTTTGTGTACATGTGCCTATCTATTCCATATATATTACATGGAGTTTCCAAAGTCAAATAAACGGTGTTTTAAAACTATTGGTATTCTTCAGTATACCTTACAAGGCATTCTTTTCAGGGTATAGGGTGCAAAAGTGTAAAAAGATGTTTCTCCAGCCCTTTCTGACTTTGTACTTGAACTCGTGACAAAGAGAAATCATTTTTGAATACCGTTAGTATTCAAAGGCCACAAGCAAAGAGGGTTCTTTGGGCCAGGAACTGAATCTAGTTTCAATGAATACAATACCTACCTCCTAAAGGCTACCAATCTTTCACAAGTATGGCAGCCCACAGGCACAGTAGTAATGCTAGATTGCTGAGTTTGCTCAATGAAGCACTTCAGGGCATGTTGCTCTTACAAGTCTACAGCTTTCCACACTTACCTCACCAGCCCTTCCCAAGAGTCACCCTAAGCACTTGAGAAGTGTAAATGTGTGTTCCTTCATGGCAGTTTAACCCAAAGGAATCTAAGTCAACATCAAAATTTCTTGTTGTCTTATGTTTCAACTTAAAAATGAACGTGAATTTTGCACTTCACCTTATGAACCCAATACTACTACCAAATCCATGTTTTTTAAAAGACTTTATTTATTTATTCATGAGAAACACAGAGAAAGGCAGAGACACAGGCAGAGGGAGATGCAGGTCTTGATCCCAGGACCCCGGGATCACAACCTGAGCCAAAGGCAGATGCTCCACCACTGAGCCACCCAACCACAAGCCACCCAAGTGTTCCTCTTTCTTTTTTAAAAAAATATTTTATTTATTTCTTTCTTTCTTTCTTTATTTATTTATTTATTTGAGATAGAGTGCATGAGCACTAGTGGGGGAGGGGCAGAGGAAGAGGGACAAGCAGACTCCCCACTAAGCAGGAAGCCAGACATGGAGCTTAATCTCAGGCTTCTGGGATCATGGCCTGAGCCAAAGGCAGATGCTTAACCAAATAACCCAGCCACATAGCCCCCAAATCCATTTTCTATGAGTATTTTCCAACATCTGATATTCTGACTGAATGCAATAAATACTTGTTGAATGACCAAAGAATATATGCAAGTTAACTTCAATGAAAAAAAGTGTATCTTCCCAAAACTTGAAGTAAAATCAATATACTAGGAATATGCTCCATGATTACTCTGTTGTATCAAGAGTCCAATGCACATATTCCAGTTTGAGAAACATGATAGTGGCTTCACAAGTGATTGTTTACCAGGATAACTTCAGAAATATTTTTACATACAGATAATGATGCTGAGTCATAGTGTCAAATACAGATATGGTCTAAGGTAATCACAGTTTTTTTATTTCCTCATTCAGTTAGCCATGGGCTAATTAAATTACCACGTTAGACAGTCAAACCCAAACTGTCTGTCGCATAGGAGGTTAGGGCCTCTCTTCTTTCTGCAGATTGTGTCAGCTTGCTCTTTGTCCAGACTGTGAAGTAGAAAGCTGAAGCAGTCATCCTCATAACTTAAGTGATAACAAAGTATTGGGAAATAGCACAATTACAAAGGTGATTTGGCTAGAGAAGGAGCCAGAATGGGAAAGTGGAAAACCTTCTTATCTTATCTTATCATTATGAGCCTTCTTGGAATGCACTTCTCTATTCGTGAAAAGCAACAATCATGAGAGACAATTTGAGCCATTTCCATGTGCCAGGCACTTGGCTAAGCATCTTACTTAATCTCACTATTATTCTTTCAGTTAAGTATTTGATGATCCTTTTATGTTGGTAAGGAAACTAATGGAAAAAATAATAATTGCATTTCTTTTTTTTTTTTTTAATAATTGCATTTCTTACCACTGTCACCATCAACCTGGTGAACACTGCAGAGTAGAGATAAGTAAACAAGCAATTGCAATATGTTTGCTTCACAATTACACTAGGGTTAGACATAGTTTTGGAGAACAGTGGAGAAAACTCAGAATATCAATATTAGTCAGGAAACATTTTTCATCTCTTCAGGTCTTCAGTAAAATCTAAACTTGCTCTTCTGAAAAAAATTATATATCATTAGAACCCTGTACACAAATAAAAATTGAAACATCTATAGTAATTTAGGATATCATATTAGTACAATATAGTATACTTCTCTTTCCCTGTGTCTCTTTCCCTCCTCCTCAACCTAGCCCCACCTACAATTCTCTTTTAATTGCACTGGTAACTTAGATTTAAAGCCTTGGAGTAATCATGAATTCACTGCCCACTTTCTTTTATTCGTCCTTCTCCATCCTCACAGTCATTAAATCATTTATGTTACACTTAGCAATGACTAAGCAATGACTTCCATCCACCTTTTTCCTTTCTCTCTGCTTCCTGTCTCTCTTAGAGTCCCATTAGTTATTGTATCAACCTCTTAATTGGTTTCTCTCCACCTAAACCATTCTATTCACACAGAATATATTCATCTTCTTCAAATTCATCTCCAAAGACATCACCATCACACTCACGCATCTTCCATGAATCCTTTGTCATATAAGGTACTTATAAAGTTTGCCTCATCCTCACTGACCCCTTAGATTTCAACCACACTGTGCTACTTATAACTCTGGTACACCCACTCTGCTAACTATAAACCATCTCAATACCCTTGCTTTTGCTCATCCAGTTGCCCAAATGATCTCTTAAATGCTTTTCCCTCTCTGAATCCTGTCCTGCTTCAATACCCTCCCCAAATAGTCATCACCCAACTGTGGATCTAGTAATGTTTTTGCCACATGGAAGATCCAAAACTGATTGCTACAGCCATTTCTTTCTGTAATTGCAGTCATAGCGCTCCCCTTCAGGGTGGCATTTGCATTGATTTCCCCATGTGGCCCACACTCCAGTTCCAGCCAGCCACTGCCTCCCTAAATCAAGGTAACCTAGAAGGCAACAGTCTCAGTGGCTGCTATTCCTTCTCTTCA
The DNA here is from genome assembly GCF_003254725.2 of Canis lupus dingo. Taxonomy (NCBI): domain Eukaryota; kingdom Metazoa; phylum Chordata; class Mammalia; order Carnivora; family Canidae; genus Canis; species Canis lupus. The sequence continues at coordinate 25,288,375 of NC_064269.1, read as the reverse complement.
CCCATCAAGTACAAAACATAGATTACCCAGAGGACAAAGAAAAGGTCAGTGAACTCTAGTCAAGCAAGTAGTCTTCGATTTTTTAAATCATGCCTTTGCTCCCACTAGTTCATAGCAACCTACACAGACACCTGGGTATTTTTCTACCTTAAGTCTTTTGAAAATGAGAGCAGAGATTCATGTGGAGATAATTGCAGAAGTTAAGAGCAATAAGCTGTGCTCTTGGAGAGACTTCAGTGAGAACACTTGTAGGTGTGAGCCAAATAGATTTTGAGTCAAGTATTTTGTTTTTAAAGCAATGAATTTTGTTTCAAATCATGCTATAGTTACGTGAGTCAAGCAGGAGAAACCAGAGAGCAGTTTCTCTGAGGATGGTTTATAGGAGTGAAGGATACTCATAAGGTTATACAAAACAAAAAGCATAAGTAAGATCTAGATTTATATTACTATGCATCCTATAAATCTGGAAGCACAGACTCATACACTTGCATTTGATGCAGAATATTTGATAGCTCTTATTGAGGATGTGAATACAGACAAACTTCCTTAGGAAATGCTATAAAAGGATATAAGGTTAGAGTCAAAATTAAAAAAAAAAATCAACAACATATGATGTTGTTCCTGGAACAGCAGATCACAGAGGCTAATCTGGGAAACAGATCCTGAGGGCATTTAATAAACTGAGATAAGCCCTAACCATTACATTGGCCCAGTCACGTAATAACAATTGTTTATCCTCTTGCAAACGTGAGCCTTTTGAAGAGTGCATTTCCTTTTTTAATGATTCATTTGGGAAAAGGAGGTATATGTCTGAAGCCAGAGAAAGTACAATTCTTAGTCATTGGTGAAAATGGAGTCCTGAAAACCGACAGCTTGATGTTCTTGCTTCCACCAGCCCCACCCAGCACTTGTTTCTTGTAACGAAGGGTATTAAGACTTAGATTAACATGTCCTTCCGACAAATATTTATTGAGTGTCTACTATGTGTCTGGTTATACATGGTTGGAGAAAGTAACACTATACAAATAGACATACCTCCTGTCTTTCTAGAACTAAGTCTAGCAAGGAAGGAAACTATTAAATAAATAAGAAACACTTTTTAAAATAAAATTGTGGTGGTTGCCTGGGTGCCTCAGTGTTTGAGCATTTGCCTTTGGCTCAGGTTGTGTTCCTGGGGTCCTGGGATCGAGTCCTGCATCGGGCTTCCCCTGCAGGGAGCCTGTTTCTCCTTCTGCCTATGTCTCTGCCTCTCTCTCTGTGTCTCTCATGAATAAGTAAATAAAATCTTAAAAAAAATAAAATTGTGGTATTGCAAGGGGAAAGTACACAGTGTGCTATTGCCAGACCACACCTCATCCAGGAAGTTTCCCTATGGAAATGACATTTAAGCTGTAGCTTGGAGGGTAAGAAAGAGTAAGCCAGGTGAAAGATAAAGAGAAGTTAGGGAAGACAAGAGAATGTGTGCAAAGGCCCTGCAGTAGAAGGGGCTGTATGCCTTTGAAGCACAAATATGGCACTGGCTGAATGATTTTTAATATACTTCTAAGAATCGACTTAATGGTTTGAGTGATAGAAATATCCTCATTTCTCATATTATATATTAATATTATATATGTATGTATGTATATATATATATATCTTTGCAAAAGCAATATACCCATGAGCAAATTACTACCACTGCAAACCTTCAGCATTATGATTTTTCTTTTGTACATTTTGTTAATTTATTTACTATATTAACTAAGGTTATGCTAGCTGCTCTATCAAAGAGACCCCAAAATCTTCTTCCTTATTTATATGATAGTTCAAACCTTATGTTCCTGAGGAATAGATGGCTTTCCTCCATGTGGTGACTCCAGATCTCAGTTTCTTCCAACTGCTTGCTAGGCTGTCCCCTAGGATAATGGTTTCCAAGCTTTGCTGCACATTAGAATTACCTGAGAGCTTTTCTGATCCTGATGCCAAGGTTGTACCCCATATAAATTATTTTTTGATATTTTATTTAAAATCAATTTGCCAACATATAGTATAACACCCAATGTTCATCCCATCACATGCCCTCCTCAATGCCCATCACCCAGTCACCCTAACTCCTCACCCCCCCTCCCCTTCTGCAACCCTTTGTTTGTTTCCCAGAATTAGGAATCTGTCATGGTGTGTCTTCCTCTCTAATCTTTCCCCATATAAATCAAATCAGAACATCTGGAGGGCAAGGCATTCAACTAGTGATGGAAAAAGAAAGTATGGAAAAGGCACCCATGCTCCCTAAAAGTGTTATGTCAGAAGTGATACATATTCCGTTGGTTAAAGCAAGGCACACAGTCGTGCATTAACATAAATAAGGATGGGAAAAACAATCTCGCTATGTGCCTGAGAAAGCAACAGTCCATAGTCTTTGTTACAGAATGAGTATAAAAAATACCTCATTGTAGAGGCTGCTTTTAGGCAATAGGCTTGAGAAATGGAAACTTGAGCAAGGCCTAAGGGCCCACAGGGACCACCAAGCTGAATGCAAACAGGCTTATTAAGTGACCCACCTCAAAATAGCCATAGGCCCTAATGACCAATTATAGCCAGGCATAGTTCCTAAGGTCAGCAAAAAAGGAAAATCCAAATATCCCCATACTCTCTGCCCCGTAACTGTGGCCCTTCACCACCACCTCCTCACAGTCTCTCCTTTGCTGTCCTGCCAATGCTCCTTTGAGTTCATTCAATAAACTTCTATCTCTTCTGTTCTGCCATGGATGAATTTCACCACCCATGCTGCCAGTTCCCACCAAATTGGGACTCCCTGACATTCGGTGCCCTCCCCCCATCTGATCTGAGTACCCCACACTCAAGTGTTGCTATTGCATTAAGTCCCATTTTTTAAATTACGGTCGAATTTGATTTTCATCCCCCACTCCCACATATCTGAAATAATTTCAAATACTTTTGGGTTTGTTTTTTTTTTTTTCTGGGTTTGGCATCTAGAAAATCATAAGTGAATATTTGCTGAGTTTTATTGTATTCATTGATTTTTAAGTAGATATGCAAAAATCTTTAGTGATGATCTCATGAGATATGAACCCATTTATTTACTATCGGAAATGAATTCTGAAGTCAGAGTCATTGGTTTTGATAGAGGACAAGCTCTCATGGCCTACGTTTCTCTGTGCAAGCTGCACATGTATATTTACTATTTTTCAAAATTTTATTTGTAGTTAGCTCTCAAAATAGAAGTTTGGGCTGCAGCCAACAGATTTCAGATACCAAAATAAGGAAGAACACCCTGCAGGACTTGCAAAAACTAGCTGGCCAAAACCAGTTAGATAATTCTTAAAGGCTCCTTGCCCACAGGAGTCAGGAGTTAGCACATAGAAGGTGATTTCTTAAGGGGACTTTGAGAAAGGTCTTTTAAAAGAGCCCCCCTAAGGAGAAAGAGTCAGAAGCTTCCTCCTAACCCTAAGTCAAGGGAGAGAGGATTTAAGGAGACCAGTTGATGAACTTAACATGTGCCTCCTGTGTTTTGAGGGATAAAGTGAACAGAATCTGCATCATCCCCTGTAATTCTAAAAGGGGAAAGGCTGAAGAGAGAGGTAAAGTTTGAGACATTGTAGAACTACACTCCTATCAGTTATGCTTGCTCGGCTGTGATTTGTGACTGCTCTCAATTCTCTTGGCTTCCCAGAAAGTGGGGGAGGACCGTCCCACGTGTATCTGGAGTCTCTGGGCTTTGTTGTATTTAGATCTCAAACAAGACTTCCATTTTAACATTCTATTACACATTGTCTCAGTCTCCTTAGTACCATATAAACAGGATTTTGAAAAGTCCAAAAGGAACAGTTCAGCTTTTGGGGTATTTTTATATACGATTAAAATAAGATAAAGTGAAAGCCCTTGGCAAACTGCAAAATACCATAAAATGATTAAGATGTTAGTATTATTTAGTGCCTATTTATTATAAATACTTGCTACACTAAAAAGATCCCTTATCAAAATATAATTTAGGGATATATAACCATACTTAAAGCAAGTTCAGCTTGTTTGGGTCCTTTCTGTATTTAGTACCTAGTCAAGACTTCGTGGGTTTAAACTTGGCTAGGAAAGTGAAAAGAAGAAAAAATTAAAACTAACTTAAAACATTTTCCATAACTCCCCTTCTCTTTCCATCCTTCTCCCAATATTTTTGTTTCTATGGAAAAACACAAGGGAAATATTTTAAGTAGTTATTAAAAAAAAAAAACAAAGAGGAAGTTAAATGCAGTGAAACTTCTCTTTCAAAATACAGTAAATAACACAATGGACATAATTCTTATCCAAACACTGAATTAATAATTGTAAAAACCAAGAGCTAATATCTCTTGCCATAGGAAAATAATAATAGAACTTAGTTAATGGATAGGAAAATATACCAAACTTTGAGGAAGAAAAGACTTACTTCAAGAGAGGCAAAAGATAAGATATGATTAAAACCAGAAATTCTGAGGAGAAAGGTGGAAAGCAAGCAAATTTTATTTATTTTTTTAAAGATTTTATTTATTTGAGAGAAAGCACAGGGCAGGGGAGGAGCAGAGGGAAGGGGAGAAGTAGAGGTAGGCTCCTCGCTGAGCAGGGAGCCCAACTTGGGACTCATCCAAGAACAGCGGGATCATGACCTGAGCCCAGGGCAGGCGCTTAACTGACTGGGCCACCCAGGCACCCCAACAAGCAAATTTTACAGTGCAGGATTTCTTTTTAATAGCAAGAAGAAAAAATAACGTTCCATCCATTTTATACATGTTAGTGGTAAATTCTTATAAAAGAAAACAAAATTTAACATAAATATAACTAAATCCATGCTGTCCACAGTGAGAATGAAATGAGATCTCTATCTTTGGAACTGTTAGTAAGATGCCTAATTGTTTTGCACATCAGTTATATTCATTCATGTTTCCATCCAATGTAGGATCTGCTTCCAGCTAAGTCCCAGGCTGGAAGGATGAAAGAAAGAGGAGCTATAGAAACTAACAACTTGATTGAATTCATATTGCTATGTATAAGGCAAAGGTGAGATTCAAACCCAAAACAAGTCTGAATCCAAAATCAGGTCTCTTGTAACAGTACCAACTTAACTGTCTGTATAAGGAAAAATCAAGAATGAAGGCACTCGAACAGAAGGATTTTTTTTTTGAACAGAAGGATTTTTTTGTGTGTGCTGCACAGAATATCCTAACATAGAGCTATGTGGAATGAGGACAGTGTGGGATACCCTTCTTTTTGGACTCTCTAGAAAGCAAATACCAAGATGAGTTAGGAGTGATTGGAAAATATAACAACTTGAAAGAAAAGGGAAAGAAGTAGGATTGGACAAGGGGAGCTGTCAGACCATGCCACACACCTGACAAAAGCTCTGCCCACCTGGTGGGAATCGGGACTCGTCTGAGCCAAGCCAAGCCCTTGTAGCCCCTTGTAGCACCACTTTGCTCGGTCAGCTCAGTCACTGGCTGGAGAGCACCCTGAGAAGAACTTGACCTCTGCTGGAGAGCTGAGGCAGATGCTAGGAAAGCCAATTGCGGAGACTATCAGCTCCCACCCTCCTCTCCTGGTGGCTGGGTAGCAGGAGGGGATCTGAATGGCACACCTCAGTGTCTGCCACAGATACACAGAAGATGATCAGAGTTTGGACGATTCAGAAAGAGAAGGCAGAATGGAGATCATTCTTCTGACCGTACATATGTCACCTATGTTTTCTGAGTCATAATAACTTGAATTTAAGAACAAGATGAAAGGGGCGCCTGGGTGGCTCAGTTGGTTAAGCCTCTGTCTTTGGCTCAGGTCATGATCCCAGAGTCCTGGGATAGAGCCCACATCAGGCTCCCTGCTCAGCGGGGAGCCTGCTTCTCCCTCTCCTCTGCCTGCCCCTCTCCCTGTTTGTGCTCTCTCTCTGTCAAGTAAATAAATAAAATCTCTTAAAAAAGAATAAGAACAAGACGACAAAAGAACTATTTTTTTTAAAAAAAAAAGCCATCTATACCACCTCACACCAGTGACAATGGTGAAAATTACCAAGACAGGAAACCACAAATGTTGGAGAGGATGTGGAGAAAGGGGAACCCTCTTGCACTGTTGGTGGGAATGTGAACTGGTGGAGGAAAACTGTGTGGAGGTTCCTCAAAGAGTTACAAATAGACCTGCCCTATGACCCAGCAATTGCACTGTTAGGGATTACCCCAAAGATACAGATGCAGTGAAACTCCGGGACACCTGCACCCCGATGTTTATAGCAGCAATGGCCACGATAGCCAAACTGTGGAAGGAGCCTCGGTGTCCATCGAAAGATGAATGGAGGGATCCCTGGGTGGCGCAGCGGTTTGGCGCCTGCCTTTGGCCCAGGGCGCGATCCTGGAGATCCGGGATCGAATCCCACGTCAGGCTCCCGGTGCATGGAGCCTGCTTCTCCCTCTGCCTGTGTCTCTGCCTCTCTCTCTCTCACTGTGTGCCTATCATAAATAAATAAAAATTAAAAAAAATAAATAAATAAAAATAAAAATAAAAAAGAAAGATGAATGGATAAAGAAGATGTGGTTTATGTATACAATGGAATATTCCTCAGCCATTAGAGACGACAAATACCCACCATTTGCTTCGACCTGGATGGACCTGGAGGGTATTATGCTGAGTGAAGTAAGTCAATCGGAAAAGGACAAACATTATATGGTCTCATTCATTTGGGGAATATAAATATTAGTGAAAGGGAATAAAGGGAAAGGAGAGAAAATGAGTGAAAATATCAGTAATGGTGACAAAACATAAGAGACACCTAACTGGGAAATGAACAAGGGGTAGTGGAAGGGGAGGTGGGCGGGGGCATTGGGGTGACTGGGTGATGGGCACTGAAGGGGGCACTTGGCGGGATGAGCACTAGATGTTATGCTATACTTAGCGAATTGAACTCCAATAAAAAAATTAAAAATAAATAAAAATAAATAAAAATTAAAAAAATTAAAAAGCTATCTATAATCTTACTCCTCAAAAAATATAACCTCCAGAACTTTCCACATAAATTTAAGAGTATCCAGTGGGCATCTCACGTGAATCTTAATGGCATCTGTTCACAACCTGGGGGGAACCTACTGTTTTTCTTATATTCTGGTCCAGATCACTGAGATAATGTATCTAACTGTGCCGAAGTTAAAAATAGCAGCTATGCTACTGTTACTCATCGACAGTATCACTGTCTGGACACTCCCAAAGGAAGTACCACTGGTGATGCCTATTGTAGCCCAAGACTTGATATCTAGTCAGGGGTTCCACTCCAGAGAATAAAAGGTGTTGAAACCAGTATTTTATTATTATCCACACCACCAATGCAGCTAATATTCTGTCCCTCTGTCTCCAATGCCACCATCTCCAGAAAATTCGATGTCTCAATGAAGGCTGTAGAGCAACAGCTTTTTGAGATATTACATGCTTTTTCCCTCGCTCTCAGGCTGAGGATGACTGGGCTGATTGATAATCTAAGTAACTAATGTAAATCTAACCCCTTCTAACAATAATATATTGGACTTGACCAAACTTCTATACTTCTACTTTCTCTTACCTGAGGAGTTTTTCTTGGTAGGAAAACAGACTCTTGCGTGTTGCCCACTCCCAGTCTTCCAGACTTAGTAGATATTTTTATATCCAAGAACACAGGCTGAGATAACTGCTATATTTGCTTAAGAGTTTTCTCTAGTTCTTAGGCAATAGGAAGCCAATATTAGAAAGGAACAGAGTAGCTGATAATTTTTACAGCATGATCTATGTAAGAAACAATATAATTATCATCTACAGTGTAAACATAGTTTTTCTCAACAAATCTTTTTCCTGTCTTTATAAAAAGTTAAAGATGGCACCTGGGTGGCTGTCGGCCAAGTGTCTACCTTTGGTTCAGGTCATGATCCCAGGGTCCTGGGATCAAGTCGCACATGCACATCAGGCTCCCTGCTCAGCGAGGAGTCTTCTCCCTCTCCCTCTACCCCTCCCCCCACTCATGCTCTCTCTCAAATAAATAAAATCTTTAAAAAAGAGAGAGGGTTAAAAAATTCTTCCTAACAGAATAGCAGACCCCATATGACCATAATCACTACAAGTCTGTTGGCCACATTGGGCAGATTGACACTCCTCATAGTCTTAAATCTTCTATTTGATTTTTCCATGCGTTACACTGATACCAACCTAGAATGTTTTCAGTCCAGCTATTCGCATTTAAGGAAGTCAAGATAATGCTTAACACTTTGGAACTAAACTTGAAGTTCAGTATCAGTCCTACAATCTACATTTGAACCATTTGTTAAAAGTTTTCCTTTCTGGAAGCCTAAGTGCTTCTTGTACACCTTTACTTGGATTGCTACTGTTTAAGGATTGCTACCTTGTAAGTAATACTGCAATATTGTGTCAGTAGTTTTGGGAAAGTACTGAAGAAAACTACCAGAGTTCAAGACATTAAGCTCATTTCTTGTCATACACTCAGCATATGAAGATTTTTCAGTTTCCTTGGGATAAAAGGAAAACTAAGGAAAGTAGCATTTCAGTTGTTTCTCCAGCTATGTCAGAAACCTTGTATTATTTTCTAGGAAAAATACTGTAAAAGAGAGAATTTCCTACCAATTCTTTTCAGGCTACAGAAATAAAATACATCTGCAGGCCATAGATCACACAACTGTGTTTACCTCCTCTTCTGGTTATAGTGGTGACATGTCCTTCCTGTTTATCCTTCTTGAGGATATCAAGTTTTCCACACTTTCGCTTCTGGAACTCTTTGATCTCACAGCTTTCTCGGTATCCTCTCTTCAACTTTTTTCCATCACTGATCTTAACAATTAAAGACAGCTTAGGACCCCTACCGGGAGGACCTAAGACTACTGGGGTCCAAACCAAGACGGGAAGGACAAGAATCTTACTTACAGTTTGAATTTGAAGTTGTTCCTACACAAAACTCATCTGCAAGAGAGAAGAGATAGAAGATGAAGATGCATGTTGATTAAGCAAAAAAAAAGAAAAAGAAAAAGAAAAAAGAAAAAATTTAGGAAAAAAATGAAAGAAGAGTAAGACCCTTTACAAACACAGTCCCAAATCTCTAAGCAGACCAGCGTGCAAACATGTATGCAGCCCTCAGAAGTGATAGGGGAGATGTGGAAGGCTAATTAGACCAGCTAATACCTGGATTGGATTTTAATGCCTATATAGAGCATGATTAAGGTTGAAACCTTGCTGAAAAGTCTTTCCTGGAGAAGCTGTGCCCTTAACGTAGAGAATCTGGGAAGGAAAAAAGTGGCTTAGCAGCCAGGCAACTGACATGCCAGCTTGTCTTGGCTTGCACTTTAGGAGAAAACAAGTCTTAAATGAGAAATCAGTTCCTTTGGCCTGTACTTTTCAGAATAGAAACCCACATGGTATCAGAGAATCCTCAAACTGAGAAGCAAACATAAATATTGGTCCTCAGCCAATCACATTCTTAAGTGCTCAGCAGAATCAAATATAAAATCTTCCTGCAGAAACATCTTAGTGGATAATATCAATATCTGTGCTTCAGATCCCCTGGACCCATTTTTACTGTTTCTTGAGACAGAGACTCCCTCTTAGGTGCTTTCCTATCCAGCACCACTGGAGACTCTTAACCGCCAAGACACACTCCCATCCATTTTTTTAAAAAGATTTTTTATTTTATTTATTCATGAGAGACACACAGAGAGAGAAAGAGAGAGAGAGGCAAAGACACAGGCAGAGGGAGAAGCAGGCTCCATGCAGGGAGCCTGACATGGGACTCGATCCTGGGTCTCCAGGACCAGGACCTGGGCTGAAGGCAGGTGCTAAACTGCTGAGCTACCTGAGCTGCCCCCATCCATTTTTCATAGCTTTCTAGTCTCAGTTGCAACAACTCTGTGGCATCACTTACACTCCAGAATTAGCCTGAGATCATTTTCTGTGGGGCTTTGTCTGAAATCACACCCTTGTTCCAATTTTTCCTCTTCTCTTTTTTTCCTCCAGTCCTTGTCAGTTTGCCTGGAATACTCCCTTAATAAGCATTGCCACTGAACCCTCATGTCAAGTGTCTGATTCTAAGGAATGTGACCCAACATACTCCCATGGGATTCTCTCAGGCAAATAAACAAGCACCTCTAAAAACAAACTAAATTGTCTAGAAAAAAAAAAGACAAAATACAAGGGAAAAAAATCCATCTGAGACAGAATCTTCAGAAACAACAACAGAAGTATTTAGCAGTACTAAGGATTTAGCATAATAGAGAAACCATTTGACAGAATATATAAATTATCCAATATACAGATAAAGAGAACTAAAAATGGAAAGTATGACAGAGAGTTGAAGAGAGACAGGGAAACAATCAGAAGGTTAGCCATAAGTCTAATAATAATTCCCAAGAAGAGAATAAAAAGAACATGCAGAGGAAACATCTAAAGTAATAATGTCTGAGCCATTTACAGGAGTCATGAAAGAGAGGATACAACACAATTCCTATAGAGGACAAAAAAAAAAAAAAAAAGAGGGGTAAATTCATCTGAAAGAGACCTTGCACAACACAAAAGCAGAGAGAACATCTTAAAAGCAACCAGATAGGAAAGGCAGATTAACCATGAAGAAACAATAACTGGGCTAACCAGGAATAACAATAGTTAGACTACCAGGACAGCAAGAAAAGAGTCCAGAAGACAACAAAATATTATCTTCAAAGTGGAAAATGACTGTCAATATAAACTAAACCAAACTAACATATCACTAATGATGGTGAAAATAAAACCATTTTCAGAGAGTAACTGTGATGGGTGCCTGGCTGGCTCAGTTGATAGAGCATGTGACTCTTGACCTCAAGGTTGTGAGTTTGAACCCCACCCTGGGTGTAAAGATTACATAAAAAACAACAACAACACAACCTTCAGACAATGGGAGATTTTATAATTTAATTAATAGATTTTCACTAAAGAAAGTGACTGACCCTAGGAGAAAGGTCTGAGATGCACAAAACAATGCAGAACAGAAAAAGGAAGTAGGTAACAGGATATGGGTTCAACTAAATTGGCATAGAGTTTGAAAGCTACCATCCCCAAAACAAAACTTCTCACTTTGGGAAGGTGAGGGCTTAGAAGCAAGATGAATTTCAGAAACAATAATATGTGAGTAGAGTTCAGAGGAGATTAAAGTTAATGCATTCTACCAATTTATATAATCAGAGAGGAGAGTAAAATACTGGTCATCTTTACACTTTCTCTGCCATATATGAACACTGTGAATTTATCTACTTAAGGGATAGAAAGTGAATACATTTTTGCCATACAATAATAAAAGGAGAATATAAGGAAATTTTGAAAAACCATGATGTATCCAATAGGAGAGAAAGAAGGACACAAAGTGAAATGTGGGAAGTAGAAAGAAATGGTGGTAATATGGCCAGCTAATATGGCCATATCGCTATCAGATGAAATAGAGATTTGAGTGGGACAAAAGCATTGTTATATTTTTAAAGGGTTGTATAAAAGAAGCAATTCATTAAAAATACATATCTATTTTGAACCTGTACATGCACCTAACAACATATATGAATCATGATTATATGAAAAACAAAAACTGACAAAATTACCAGGAGGTGACAGGCTTACAAATGTGATCGTAAACTTTAGAACTGCTCTTTCAGTAAATGATGGGATAAAGAGATGGAAATTTACTGAAAATATAGGTGATTTGAACAACACAATTAACATGCATGATTAATATACATATAGTGAGACTTGCACCTAATAATTACCAAAAAAACTATTTTGAAACGCACATGGAACATTTACAAAATTTGACCTCATATTAGGCTACAAAGTGAATCTCTCCTGTGACCCATGTCTATATTGGCCCATGTTTTCTTAACATAACAAAATTAAAAATAAGATAACAACAGCCCATACATACGGGAATTTAAAAACACAACTTCTTAATAATTAAATTGTCAAAGAAAAAAATCCAAATGGAGTTAGAAGAGGTTATGTGTTATAAAAAAACACTGCTTATCAAAACTTATAGAATAAAGTTAAAGCAATACTCAGATAAATTTTATAGTGTTATACTCATGTATTAGTTAAACTAGTAAAATTTGTAAAAAAAAAAAATGAGTAAACTAAGCATCAAAATCAAGAAGTAAAAAAAAGTAAAAAAAAGAAAAAAAAAGAATAAACCCAAAGTAAATAAAATAAAGGGAATAATAAAGAAAGGAGTAGAAAACAATGACAAAGTGAAAAAAATATGCCTAATAGGGTGGATCAAGAAATTTAATAAACATGATGATAATATATCATGGAAGTATGTGCAAGTTTCCACCTGCCTTCAATGGCTTCCTACTGTATCCTAGACCAGAATCTACAAAGTCCTGTCTTCCTGTCTGACCCTACTTCCTACTGCTCTTCCTTTGGCTCCTTGGCCTACTTTGCACTCCTCAAACATGCCAAACTCCTTCTTCTTGTAAGACCTTTGCACTTGCTCTTTCCTCTGCCTGGAACAGTCTGCCCTTGCATTCCAAAAGTATGCATTCACAGTTGTATCAAAAAAAAAAAAAATGTTGAGATCAGTTATATTCCCAGCACTGTCCTAGGCCCTGGATATGAAAGTCTCTGCTACTATCGAGTTTATGTCCTAGCAGTTTTATCATTTAGAAGGTCTTCTTTCTGACCTAAAATGTCACTGCTATTCATTTTTTTTATCTTCCTATTTATCTGTCTCTTCCCACTAGCATGCTACTTCTTTGAGATGAGGGACCTTGTTAATCTATGCTCAGCACTGTACTCCAAGAGCATGGAATGATGCCTAAAAAAATTACATGTTCAGGAAATATTTGTTGAAGGAATGAAGATTAAAATGAATGCAAGTGAATGTTGAAAGAATGAATTCATGGAAGGTGTTTCAGAAGAGAAAAGGGTTGCAGTTATATTTGAGGAAAACAAAAGAAGCTGCCTACAGCAGAAGCGTGTGTGTGTGTGTGTGTGTGTGTGTGTCTACAAGCAGAAAAAAGACCCTGTATAAAGGCAAGAGAATGAATATCATGACTGAAGAATAAGAGGTTAGATGGGCAGACAGGGACCAGATCTGAAGTCTTTGTGCTGAACAAAGGAATTAACATTTAGTCCTACAAAAAACTGTGTGTATGATGGCCATTTATCTCAACACAAGGTAGGAATTTATGTTCCCCAAATCCATGTTTTGAGGTTTTTTTTGTTTTGTTTTGTTTTGTTTTGAGTTTTGATTTAAAAAGTAAAGAATAGGGACCGGGTAAGATGGCAGAGGAATAGGGTCCCCAAGTCACCTGGCCCCACCAATTTACCTGGATAACTCTCAAAACATCCTGAAAACCTACGAATTTGACCTGAGATTTAAAGAGAACAGCTGGAACGCTACAGAGAGAAGGGTTTTCACTTCTAACAAGGAAGGAAGGCGGTGTGTGGGGGGGGAGAATCCAGTGGGGGAGGGGCCCCACGAGGAGCCGGGCTAAGGCGGGGGCGGGGGCAGGGGCGGGGGAGTCTCCAGGACAGCAAAGCCCAGGCCGGGAGAAGCAGGAGCTTCACCAATCTTCTTGGACTGAAAGGCGCTCAGCAGGGAATCCGGCAGAACCGCAGGAGGGGCCGTGGAGCCTCCAGTCTCCTGGGGTCACTAATAGGGAAGTGCGTCCCGGGGGAGAGTGCACCACAGACTGTGGGCCCAGCGCGGTAAAGGGCTGGAGCTCACCCGGTGGGGCCTGGGGAGAAGCCGGTAGGTCAGGCTGGGGCTCCGCGGAGGGGGCTGCGCCCTGCTGCCTTCGGGAGCTGCAGCCCAGGGAGCGCGATTCCAGCAGCGCAGGCCCTGGAGCCCAGGGCGCTGGGGGACACAGCCCAGGATCCTGCGCTCCCCCCGGAACAGGCAGAGGCAGGGAGAGCCCAGGACAGTGAGGATGCTCCTGTCGCCGGGCACCCCCAAGCTGTGCAGGTCAGCGCCCCCCACCCCTGGAGCATCGAGGCCAGTGCAGACTGGGAGACTGTGGTAGTTACTGCTGGAGATGACTCCAGGGCTGGAGAGCTGGCCGCCGCCAGTGTGGCTGTTCCTCCTTGTGTCACCCTGTGCCTGGGACAGAGCAGGCCGCCAGAGAACAGGGGCCTCACAGGATAAACAGCTCCCACTGAGCTGTGCACCTGGCAGGGGGCGAGGCAATGCCCCCAGGTACACACACCTGAGAATCAACACAGCAGGCCCCTCATCTCAGAAGACCAGCTGGAAGGACAGGGGAAGAGCAAGTTCTAGACCCAGCAGCACTGGAAAACTCCAGGGGAAGTCGAGGGATTTACAGTATATAGAACCAGAGGGTACCCCTCCTTGTTTTTGTTTTTGTTTTTTCTTTTTTTTCCTTTTTCTTCCTTTTTTCTAGTACAACTCATTTTTAGCCACTCTGCACTGAGCAAAAAGACTAGAAAGAAGAACTCAACACAAAAGAAAGACTCAGAAACAGTACTCTCTGCCAGAGTTACAGAATTTGGATTACGATTCGATGTCAGAAAGCCAATTCAGAAGCACTATTATAAAGCTACTGGAGGCTCTGGATAAAAGCATAAAGGATTCAAGAGACTGCATGACTGCAAAATTTAGATCTAATCAGGCCGAAATTAAAAATCAATTAAATGAGATGCAATCCAAACTGGATGTCCTAACAACAAGGGTTAATGAGGTAGAAGAAAGAGTGACATAGAAGACAAGTTCATGGCAAGGAAGGAAGCTGAGGAAAAAAGAGAAAAACGATGAAAGACCATGAGTAAAGGTTAAGGGAAATAAATGACAGCCTCAGAAGGAAAACTCTACTTTTAATTAGGGTTCCAGAGGGCACCAAAAGGGACAGAGGACAGAAAGCATATTTGAACAAAGCATAGCTGAGAACTTTCCCTAATTTTCTGGAGGGAAACAGCCATTCAGATCCAGGAGATAGAGAGATCCCCCCTAAAATCAATAAAAACCATTCAACACTTCACATCTAATAGTGAAACTTGCAAATTCCAAAGATAAAGAGAAGATCCTTAAAGTAGCAAGAGATGAAATCCCTAAACTTTATGGGGAGAAGTATTAGGGTAACAGCAGACCTCTCCACAGAGACCTGGCAGGCCAGAAAGGGCTGGCAGGATATGTTCAGGGTCTAAATGAGAAGAACATGCAGCCAAGAATACTCTATCCAGCAAGGCTCTCATTCAGAATAGAAGGTGAGATAAAGAGCTTCCAAGATAGGCAGAAACTGAAAGAATATGTGACCACCAAACCAAATCTGCAAGAAATGTTAAGGGGAACTCTGTAAAAGAAAGAGGAAGCCCAAAGAAATAATCCACAAAAACAGGGACTGAATAGGTATTATGATGATACTAAACTCATATCTCTCAATAGTAACTCTGAACTTGAATGGGCTTAATGATCCCATCAAAAGATGCAGGGTTTCAGACTGGATAAAAGCAGGACCCATCTATTTGCTGTCTACAAGAGACTCATTATAGACCTCAGGACACCTGCCAGCCTAA
Organism: Canis lupus dingo; assembly: GCF_003254725.2. Classification (NCBI taxonomy): domain Eukaryota; kingdom Metazoa; phylum Chordata; class Mammalia; order Carnivora; family Canidae; genus Canis; species Canis lupus. The sequence goes on along the minus strand of NC_064269.1, from coordinate 25,272,853 downwards.
AAATGAAAGGTTGGAGAACCATTTATCATTCAAATGGTCCTCAAAAGAAAGCTGGGGTAGCCATCCTCATATCAGATAAATTAAAGTTTACCCCAAAGACTGTAGTGAGAGATGAAGAGGGACACTATATCATACTTAAAGAATCTATCCAACAAGAGGACCTAACAATCATAAATATTTATGCCCCTAATGTGGGAGCTTCCCAGCATATCAATCAATTAATAACCAAAGTAAAGACATACTTAGATAATAATACACTAATACTGGGAGATTTCAACACAACGCTTTCTTTAAAGGATATACTGGACCAGATGGATTTCACAGATATTTACAGAGTTTTACATCCAAATGCAACAGAATACACATTCTTCTCAACTGCACATAGAACTTTCTCCAGAATAGACCACATTCTGGGTCACAAATCAGGTCTCAACCGATACCAAAAGATTGGGATTGTCCCCTGCATATTTACAGACCATAATGCTTTAAAGTTGAACTCAATCACAAGCAGAAATTTGGAAGAAACTCAAACACGTGGAGGTTAAGGACCATCCTGCTAAAAGATAAAAGAGTCAACAAGGAAATTAGAGAAGAATTAAAAAGATTCATAGGAATTAAGGAGAACGAAGATACAACTGTTCAAAATCTTTGGGATACAGCAAAAGCAGTCCTGAGAGGGAAATACATCACAATACAAGCATCCCTCAAAAAATTGGAAAAAAACTCAAATATACAAGCTAACCTTGCACCTAAATGAATTGGAGAAAGAACAGCAAATAAAACCTACACACACACACACACAAAAAAAAAAAAAAAAAAAAAAAAAAAAAACCTACACCAAGGGCAGCCCCGGTAGCCCAGCGGTTTAGTGCCATCTTCAGCCTGGGGTATGATCCTGGAAACATGGGATTGAGTCCCACATTTGGCTCCCTGCGTGGAGCCTGCTTCTCCCTCTGCCTGTGTCTCTACCTCTCTCTCTTTCTGTGTCTGTCATGAATAAATAAATAAAATCTTTAAAAAAAATAGCTACACCAAGCCAAAGAAGAGAGTTAATAAAGATTCGAGCAGAACTCAATGAAATAGAGACTAAAAGAATTGTAGAACAGGTCAACAAAACCAGAAGTTGGTTCTTTGAAAGAATTAATAAGATAGATAAATCATTAGCCAGCCTTATTAAAAACAAAAGAGAAAAGACTCTAATTAATAAAATCACAAATGAAAAAGGAGAGATCACAACCAATACCAAAGGAATACAAACGATTTTAAAAACATATTATGAGCAGCTATACGCCAATAAATTAGGCAATCTGGAAGAAATGGACGCATTTCTGGAAAACCACAAACTACCAAAACTGGAAGAGGAAGAAGTAGAAAACCTGAACAGGCCGATAACCAGGGAGGAAATTGAAGCAGTCATCAAAAACCTCCCAAGACACAAAAGTCCAGGCCAGCTGGCTTCCCAGGGGAATTCTATCAAACGTTTAAAGAAGAAAAAATACCTATTCTACTAAACCTGTTCCAAAATATAGAAAGGAATGGAATACTTCCAAACTTGTTCTATGAGGCCAGCATCACCTTAATTCCAAAAGCAGAAAAAGACCCCACCAAAAAGGAGAATTACAGACCAATATCCCTGATGAACACAGATGCAAAAATTCTCAACAAGATACTAGGCAATAGGATCCAACAATACATTAAGATGATTCTTCATCATGACCAAGTGGGATTTATCCTTGGGATGCAAAGCTGGTTCAACACTCATAAAGCAATCAATGTCATAGATCATATCAACAAGAGAAAAAACAAGAACCATATGATCCTCTCAATAGATGCAGAGAAAGCATTTGACAAATTACAGCATCCATTCCTGATCAAAACTCTTCAGAGTGTAGGGATAGAGGGAACATTCCTCAACATCTTAAAAGCCATCTAGGAAAAGCCCACAGCAAATATCATTCTCAATGGGGAAGCACTGGGAGCCTTTCCCCTAAGATCAGGAACAAGACAGGGATGTCCACTCTCACCACTGCTATTCAACATAGTCAGCAATCAGACAACTAAAAGAAATAAAAGGCATTCAAATTGGCAAAAAGGAAGTCAAACTCTCCCTCTTTGCAGATGACATGATACTGTACATAGAAAATCCAAAAGATTCCACCCCAAGATTGCTAGAACTCATACAGCAATTTGGCAGTGTGGCAGGATACAAAATCAATGCCCAGAAGTCAGTGGCATTTCTATACTCTAACAATGAGACTGTAGAAAGAGAAATTAAGGAGTCAGGGATCCCTGGGTGGCGCAGCGGTTTGGCGCCTGCCTTTGGCCCAGGGCGCGATCCTGGAGACCCGGGATCGAATCCCACATCGGGCTCCCGGTGCATGGAGCCTGCTTTTCCCTCTGCCTGTGTCTCTACCTCTCTCTCTCTCTCTCTCTCTCTGTGACTATCATAAATTAAAAAAAAAGAGAGAGAGAAATTAAGGAGTCAATCCCATTTACAATTGCACCCAAAAGCATAAGATACCTAGGAATAAACCTAACCAAAGATGTAAAGGGTCTATACCCTAAAAACCATAGAGCACTTCCGAAAGAAATTGAGGAAGACACAAAGAGATGGAAAAAATATTCCATGCTCATGGATTGGAAGAATTAATATTGTGAAAATGTCAATGCTCCCCAGGGAAATTTACACATTTAATGCAATCCCTATCAAAATACCTTGGACTTTCTTCAGAGAGTTGGAATAAATAATCTTAAGATTTGTATGGAATCAGAAAAGATCCCGAATAGCCAGGGGAATACTAAAAAAGAAAACCAGAGCCGGGGGCATCACAATGCCGGATTTCAGGTTGTACTACAAAACTGTGATCATTAAGATAGTGTGGTACTGGCACAAAAACAGACACATAGATCAATAACAGAATAGAGAACCCAGAAATGGGCCCTCAACTCTATGGTCAACTAATATTTGACAAAGTAGGAAAGACTATCCAATGGAAAAAGGACAGTCTCTTCAATAAATGCTGCTGAGAAAATTTGACAGCTACGTGCAGAAGAATGAAACTAGACCACTCTCTTACACCATACACAGAGATAAACTCAAAATGGATGAAAGATCTAAATGTGAGACAAGAATCTATCAAAATCCTAGAGGAGAACACAGGCAACACCCTTTTTGAACTTGGCCACAGCAACCTCTTGCAAGATACATCTATAAAGGCAAGGGAAACAAAAGCAAAATGAGCTATTGGGACTTCATCAAGATCAAAAGCTTCTGCACAGCAAAATAAACAGTCAACAAAACTAAAACACAACCTACAGAATGGGAGAAGATATTTGCAAATGACGTATCAGATAAAGGTCTAGTATCCAAGATCTGTAAAGAACTTATTAAACTCAACACCCAAGAAACAAACAATCCAATCATGAAATGGGCAAAAGACATGAAGAGAAATCTCACAGAGGAAGACATAGACATGGCCAACATGCACATGAGAAAATGCTCCGCATCACTTGCCATCAGGGAAATACAAATCAAAACCACAATGAGATAGCACCTCACACCAGTGAGAATGGGGCAAATTAACAAGGCAGGAAGCCACAAATGTTGGAGAGGATGCGGAGAAAGGGGAACCCTCTTGCACTGTTGGTGGGAATGTGAACTGGTGCAGCCACTCTGGAAAACTGTGTGGAGGTTCCTCAAAGAGTTAGAAATAGACCTGCCCTACGACCCAGCAATTGCACTGCTGGGGATTTACCCAAAAGATACAGATGCAGTGAAAAACCAAGACACCTGCACCCCAATGTCTATAGCAGCAATGGCCACAATAGCCAAACTGTGGAAGGATCCTCAGTGTGTATCAAAGGATGAATGGATAAAGAAGATAAAGAAGATGCGATCTGTATATACAATGGAATATTACTCAGCCATTAGAAACCATGAATACCCACCATTTGCTTCAACATGGATGGAACTGGGGGGGTATTATGCTGAGTGAAGTAAGTCAATTGGAGAAGGACAAACATTATATGGTCTCATTCATTTGGGGAATATAAAAATTAGTGAAAGGGAATAAAGGGGAAAGGAGAGAAAATGAGTGAGAAAAATCAGAAAGGTTGACAAAACATGAGAAACTCCTAACTCTGGGAAACGAACAAGCGGTAGTGGAAGGGGAGGTGGGCAGGGGCCTGGGTGACCGGGTGATGGGCACTGAGGGGGGCACTTGACGGGATGAGCACTTGGTGTTATGCTATATGTTGGCATATAAAACTCCAATAAAAAATATACAAAAATAAAAATATATAAGAATAAAAAATAAAAATGGGAAAGGAAAAATAAAAAAGTCAAGAATATTTTTATTTTGTTTGAATAAAACAATCATTTCCATATAATTATTTATTTTTATGTACTCAATTTTAACTGTAGACACTATATAATTGGCAAAAGGATATTTTATTAATAATTAACTTTGTATCATGCTTCATATAAACATAAACCGTGTATAATTTATGTGTAAGTCGAGCATTGGAACTTAGTTATGTACAAAATTAGGATGTGTTTTTCCCTAACTGGTGTCAGGTTTATGAGCCCACTGGTGCCTGGTGGTGAATTTGTCATCATCATCATTGTTACTGTATCTAACATTCAGTGAGTGTTTCTTATGTCAAAGACACTGTTCTAGTCCATTTGATTTTTTAAAAAATTTTGTTACAGGGACAATTAATTGCTCTGGATCACACAGCTAGTGAACAGAAGAGCCAGGATTCAAATGTGGTAGTTTGGCTCAAAGCCTGTAAACCACTACTCATGCTGATTCAGGCCTTCCTGATGAATTCAATCCTGCCCACTGAAATTTGTCCCTTAATCTTTTCTTGAAAACATATTCTGTCCAGTTTTAAGTCTTCTCATGACATCCTTCTCCACCTCCCTGATTTTCTCTGCCCATCTCCTATCCGTTCCTCTTCAGAAGTTTCTGCCACCAATGTCACCCTCTGGTCTGGCACTGGTCAAAGACAAAGTCACAGTCATGAGAGGAGGTCCCATCCACTATCAGATTTGGTGTGATGTCAATTGATTCCGGAGATGTGGGAATCTCCATGTAGATGGCATCTGGGCTTTTCTTAGCCAACGTACATCTCCCCCAAACCTTGACCAGTGGTGCATACACCCTCCTGGGTATACATCTGCTGAACAACAATCTAAAGTGCCTCCTATCTTCCTGCTCAAATTTGGTTCTCTCAGGCAGAATCTTGAACGCTACCTCCCAAGCCCTCTAGGAGTGGGGCTATGGATGGTGGCCCTCAAAGCCTCCTCTTCAGAGGCACCCTACGATACTCATGCCCTGCTAGTCTCCTGTTTCTGTGAACCCACTCACCAGAGGGCTTCCTGTCTTCAGAAATCTCCAAATGAAAAACCAATGGCATTCCCCAATTTTTAGAACCCAAATTTCAGTATATGCAAGTCTAGTGCCTCCTCCAATTTAAGGATTAAGGGCTAGTTAAACATTTCAGTGACTATTCTTGCAAGAAGATGACTATTTTTCGCTTTCCCCCCAAGGTTTTGTGGGAACCCACCGCTTTTCAAACCCAACAGGAGGCTGTCCTATTGGGTTTAATAATTTAGGAGTAGGGAGCAAGGGACATTCTTTGTATTTAAGAGGTAAACTCAGTGTCTTTTTTCTCAGCTAGGAGTTTAACAAGTCCTACTCACCAGTCTCTAACACCAGGGGATTACTAGAAAAGCTCTGAGTTGGTACACCAAATTCTCATGTCCACATCAACACATTCATGTTATGAACCCACCAGAGACAGTGACATCAATACCACCTTATGCTGACAGTGAATCAGCATAAGGAATTAGAAGGACTTTATAGGGTATTAGTGACTCCTGATAGTAAACATATTCTGTTTATATACTTAGCTCAAATAAGTAATAATTATTTTTCTCTTTTTTTAAGATTTTATTTATTTATTTGGGAGAAAGAGAGCACAAGCAGTGGGAGCAGCAGAAGGGGAGAGAAGCAGACTCCTCGCAGAACAGGGAACCCACAAGGGGTTGATCCCAGGACACTAAGATCATGACCTAAGCCAAAGGCAGATGGTTAACTGACTGAGCCATCCAGGTGCCCCCAAACCAGCACTTTTAAAAGTCAAGAGTAGGGACACCTGGGTGGCTCAGCGGTTGGGCGGCTGCCTTGGACTCAGGTGGTGATCCCAGAATCCGGGGTCAAGTCCCACATCAGGCTCCCCCGGCGAAGAGCCTGCTTCTCCCTCTGTCTGTGTCTCTGCCTCTCTCTCTCTCTCATTCTGTGTCTCTCATGAATAAATAAATAAAATATTTAAAAATAAATAAATAATAAATAAATAAATAAATAATAAAATAAATAAATGTCAAGAGCAATACAAGCTGAGCTTTCTGTTTTGGTAATAAGATACATAGTTTACTTTTCAAGAATTCATTTTTCTCTCAAGTGTCAAATGCCAAATACTACAAGGGTTTCTCAGACATATGTGCTTTCATTGTTTGCATTCAATTTTAAAATAAAGTTAACCATGTCTTTCTATTATATTTTAATGAAGTCTTCATCTTCTAAAGCTATTTGTTAAGGCAAAAAATAAAATAAAGTTAACCATGTTTTGTATAGATTCTGATCACATTTATTATAAAATATAGTGTGAAGAACAAATAATTATTAGCATAATGCTTGGCTTGTAGTGAGCCTATTTTCTAATTTGAAAATATGGTTGGCATCATCAATCTCATTACCATCCTAGGGAAGCCTAAATGACAATATATATAAAGCATAAGGACAGACACCTCATACATGTTCACTATTTTTCTATTCTTAGTACAGCAATCTTTTTTTCCTCATAATTCTTTGTCTTTGATTCAAAATTTCTTTCTAAAATGTTTTTTTAATGGAGTGTCTGGGTGGCTCAATCTGTTAAGCATCTAACTCCTGATCTCAGCCCAGGTCTTGAACTCAGGGTCATGAGTTCAAGTCCCACACTGGGTTCCACAACCAGTTAAATAAATTTTTTTTTTAAATTTTAAAAATTTCTTGACTTAAAAAAAAATATTCTTTCCAGGACATAACATAGCATGTTCTCTGCATTATAAAATTATCCAATTCTAAAAGCCCTTTGTTTTCAGGGGTCTCCTTAATAAAAGCAGGTCAGAATTGTATTGTTCTTGGCCAAAAACTGTTCTACTTACTTATCCTTGCCTTATTCCTGCTAATTAGCAGAAAGTGGCAGCAAAGTCCTTAAAAGTTATGTGTTTTAGTTTCCTGGATACTGTTTAATGTACAAACTCAAAAAGTTCCAGTCTTGGAAAAACTCCTAAAAAGAGTTCAGTGGTCCAGAGCAGCATCCCCAGCTTCCACTGTCTGACCTTACTTAGAAAGTGCTTTCTTGAAAGGTCATGGAAGTTGCTCACTATCACAGACTGTTAGAACATCCTACCACTTCTCAGCCATTCATTTCTGAAATTTTGTAATTTTGACTATTCCTGTATTGATCCGGAAGCTCAAATTTTCTCAGCTTTTCTTCTGCAGTGTCGCTCCCCCTAGCGTCCAGTCAAGAGACTGAATATTCGGGAGATAATGTAAGCATTTTGCGAATTTAATGGAAAAGGTAACTGCAGAGAGAATTACAGCATGGGCACAGTAAAAGTACTTTAGCGGCAAGTCAGGACTGGGGTCCTCATCATCACCACATATCCAGCAGCAAGTGCAGCATTGACACCTAACAAATGTCCTTTGAGCCAAACTGCCAAGAGAATACATAGCATGGGGGAAATAAATTAAAACTGGCTCTATCTTCAATTTCTAAATTTAAAATGTGCCTTGTATAGTGGCACCTAAATTTTTGGAAGCATCTTATCATAAGACAGCATTTCACTAGCTATGAAAACATTGAGTAATTAATTCTTTCCATTTTTTTCTCCACACTTTTTAAAGAATGAGGTACATGATTAAAATATACTTGGAAAGAACAACTTAGCAGCTTCCAACTTAGCAGTGAAAGGACTCTGATGGTTGGACCTTGTGTCTGTAGACTTTTGAGGAATTCATATACATGTCCCAGCCTAGAGCTACTGAGTGGTCGTGAATCTCATGATGCTTTAGGACTGGTGATAGCTTCTAGCAAAGCTTACTTTACCCAGAGACCTACTCAACAAGAGCTCTCCTGAGCTCTCTCAACAGTCTGCCATTTGTTTCCAGTCTTTACTTTTCAACTTTCCCCCCCAACTTCCCTAAATCTATGTGGCTTCATCCTCTGGTTGACCAAACTTCAGTCTTTGACTTGCAGGTTGATAGCTGAGATCACAACTCCCACTTCAGGCTTGGAGCAAGGACTTTCCATTTGAGGTAAAAGATATACAGTTGGCCCATGAACAACTCAGGGGGTAGGAGCGCTAACTACCCCCCTAAGTCAAAAATTAGTGTATAACTTTGACCCCCCCAAAACATAACCACTAGTAGCCTATTGTTGACTGGAAGCCTTACTGATAGCAAATACAGTTGATTAATACATATTTTGTATATGTATTGCATGCTTCTTACATTGCATGCATTCTTACAGTAAAGTAAGCTAGAGAAAAGATAATGTTATTAAGAGAGTGTAAGGAAGAGAAAACACATTTACAGTACTGTAATGTGTTTATGCAAGAAAAGCCACACGCAAGTGGATCTACACAGTTCAAACCCATGTTGTTCAAAGGTCAACCTTATTTCTTGTGTTGAATAATACAACATTTCAAAAATATTACTGAGGTGCAAACATTTAGGAATGGCATACTTCTCTGTGTCTGGATATTATATAGACAGTTTACACTTCATCAAACATGCTTTCTGCAACTATCAAATTAAACAGCCCCAGATAATTTTGTTGTACTAATGCTTCACTTCATATTTTAAATACAATTTTTTATGTAGTGCTAGAATAACAAGCTCCCACACTTTTTCAGGATGGAGGAGACTGCTTTGGAAGAGGTAATTTTCCTACTTGTAAGACACAACAGTAAAATATGGTGAATATGTGTATGAGAGAATCTGTTCCAATGCACAGTAGAAAGAATCTTCACCATCTTCAAGATCCCGCTCCAGAATGTGGGCTGGCTTCCTGTGGCTTCTGATTCTTAAAATAGTTTGGCATATAACCAAGAGAAGGAAAGTGTGTCAGTGTTGTATATAACCAAGACCCTATTAGAGAAGCTGAAAAGCACAAGTTTGTGCTCCTCTATGTTTAATGAAGATCAGAGAGCACAACCCAGACGTGAAACAGTGGCTCCATGGAGTCACGGGCACCCCAGAGCAGCACTGAGCTCTCCCATCCTTCATGCTCTCAAATGCATTACCTCTGCCTCCTAGGCAGCAGGAAGGAGAAATGGCAGAAAGATCAAAGGGTGCACACCATCTGTCTTTTAAGAAAATTGTCTGGTAGTTGCACATTTCCACTTTCACATTATTGATGGTTCTGAATGAGATCAAGGTAGGAACAAAGAGAATAGGTATCGGACTAAGCAACCAGCAGTCTCTGCAGCAGAAAGCAGTAATGGCACAGTGGTAAAAAGGCACCTCAAAATCCACAGATGGGTCACGGGAAAATATAGTAAAATAAGCACAGCAATAATCACATCTCTTTAGTGTAGAAGGGTGAACAATGAATCCCTTTCCATTGCTCCTGATAAAATATGCAAAGGATGTCACCCATGAATCAATGACAGCATGGGTTAATGACCAGGATCTGGTTCCTCCTTGCAAGAGGCAAAGTGTTTAATTAGAATGATGTGTCAGGGGGATCCCTGGGTGGCACAGCGGTTTGGCGCCTGCCTTTGACCCAGGGCGCGATCCTGGAGACCCGGGATCGAATCCCACGTCGGGCTCCCAGAGCATGGAGCCTGCTTCTCCCTCTGCCTGTGTCTCTGCCTCTTTCTCTCTCAATCTGTGTGACTATCATAAATAAAAATTTAAAAAAATATTTAAAAAAATAGAATGATGTGTCAGGAATTTTAAAAATCTGACAGTGCACTTTTTTTTTTTTTTTTAATTCTCCTCTCCTCCCTCTTTGTTTTCTTTTTTGGCTTTCCCACCCATTTATACTTCCATCTGCATGTTCGAGTCATTTTTAAATTTAAAAGTAGGATTTCAAAATTGCACTTTCTTTTTTGAAATGGATTAATAACAAATCTTGGCTCATGACACACTCTTATTGTTTGTGCGTGATCTGCTTCTGTGCATTTAGTTAGCTTTAACTAATTTTTAACAATGAAGTTAGCACTTGCAAACTATCACCCAAACAAAAGCTAGTACCTTGACCACAATCCATTCCCTCCTTAGATTTTTCCCACTCAAAGCCACTTTGAGTTCTAATTGCACTTCTAATTACATTTAGAGATATTTTTCACCTTCATGCAAATCTAATTTTATGTGCCCATGAACAACAATCAGTAGTTATCATATTATGCAGTTCTAAATGCTATTTATAGCAGCAATTGCTAGTTGCCAACACTAATGTTCATTCTCCTTTTGTCCTTAAATAAAATAATATTAGTTTGATTCAAGGTGGCAAAGTCCTCAGTTAAAAGACCACATTTCCTAGTCTCCCATCTCATGAGGTATGGCCAGTGGCTAATTTCTGGCTAGTGGGACATAATTAAGAGTTGTTAGATGACACCTCTGAAAATGTTTGTTAAAGTGGGGACATACAGCTAGGGTACATGCAACCACTTGACCTTCACTTTTCTGCTTTTGGGACTACAGATGTGATGGCTGGAGCCCCAGCAGCTATAGAACCATGGAATAAACTTGATGCTGGAAAAGCCATTCTCTAAGAATGACAGAGCAGAAAGAGATAAGCCTAACAATTATAGAACCATAGCAGCTCTGGGCTGCCTATCTCTAGGCTTCTTTTTAGTGAAAGATAAAGAGACTCTTGGCTTATTGATGCAGCTTCTATTTTCAGTCTCTGTTACTAGTAGCAAAATGCATCTCATAACTGATACACTATTGTAAATGGAAGGCTTTAAAGTTGTATTTTAATAGCTCGTAATTTGTCCATAGGAAAATTCGTTTATTATTTAAAAACTAGACATCTTAACAAGCTCCATTGTTAGCAACAAAATGCAATACACAATTAATATACTGGTATGAATAGAACATCTTAAAGTTGTATTTTATAACTTCTGATTTTTAAATTTGGGAAACCAATGGCTTTGTTTGTTTGTAATGAAACTGGAGAACTTACTGAGCTTTTGTTGTTGTTCTAGTAGTTTCGCTGTTGAATCCTTGAACTTTTTTGAAGTTAGTCATCTTATCATTTGTAGACGAAAGAATGAGATCCTGACATATGGATGGGGCCATCTGAAATCCACGAGTCCTCAGATTCCTCTGCCTTGTGAGCCTCCGAAGTAGCTTCCTCCTCTAGTGCTACTTCCTACACTAAGGGTCTGAACTGCCCCCTTCCTTGAAGATTATACAGAGGTCCTCCTGCAGCACAGTATGAGCTACAATCAGGATCTACCCCCACTTGCCCTTCCAGCTTCTAGGACAGCAATAACTCTGCCAGGATATATTGGCTTGATAATGGAGAAAGGGGACTCTACCCCAAAGAGCTGTGGGATCCAGCCGACATGTACTAGCAGAATCTGGATGAATCCACATGGAGCTGAAATCTGAGAGTGGATTGAAAGGGGTGGCATAAACATTTGAATAAGAGAGAATACATCCCTGAGACACATGACTTAAAAGCCTGCACAAGAGTGAAGGAGATGGTGCAAACACCTAAGATGGCTCCTTAGAAGCATATGAAAAGCGATGGCCCACACTACATGTGGTAGAAATAGATTTAGAAGAATTTTCTTTTTTTCCTTTTTTTTAGGAGAATTTCTCATAGTACTATATAAAGAGAATGACTACCTATAAAAGTAAAACTTCCATGTAACTGGAGCAGTTGAAATTTGCCAAATTGGGATTATATAGTTATTTGCATGAATTTGGTTTTGTCTTTCCCGGTGGACTTAAAATTCCATGAGGTTGGAGAATATGTGTTTTGTTCAACACTGTATCTAGCAGAGATTAATAGGTTCCCAATAAATACCTGTCAAATAGACAAAAGAAGGAATGTAATTAAGGAAAATTGTATATCAAACAATAGACTAGAGAGAGAGAGAGAGACACTCAGTATCTTTGAGATTTTTTTCTAGCTAATCTTTTTAATTTTTAATTACACAATGAATTCTCTAGAATGTTAGTCAACATCTCAGGGCACTTACATACAATACTTTTGCTAGACCAATTCTTCCTTTGCCTTTTGTGAAGCATACTTATTTGGGGTACAATACCGCACTGTGGTGTTTACAAGGAGCCACAAGCCTTCTGTGAATTTTGATCAGGCTGAGGAGAGCTCTTGTGTGTGGAGAACCCTTCTAAAAAGAACAGATGGACAAAGTTAGTCCTGTGGTACTTGCCCTCTATCAGGACTTCTCTTTGTGATGGAAATGAATAAAAATTTATATTATAGGTGGGGATGGGGATGCGAAATACCTACACTTTTAGCCCTTGAATAGCTGTAATAGCAAAGATAAGTGCTTTCCCCGGTTACATATAGTTTTGGGCACCTAGGCTTATCCTGTACTAGAGCTCCTAAGGAAAAGTTTTTGTCTTTCCACATTGCCTATGACAATAAAGACCCATTAATGACGATAAAGACCGAATCCAAAAGGATCCTTTCATCTTGAGAATGTCCCCAGAAAGGGCAATAAGACAGAAAGAAGAGTCAGTGGAGTTTTGTCTCAAGAGAACCAAAGTGCTGCTACAGCTCGATTCTTCTCTGAAGTAAAGAACCTATTGTGAGTAGAGTATCGTTCTCACATTCCTACCCATAAAATAAGGTTTATATTAATTAATCAAAGTGGTTTTTTCTTGAATCCCAAGATTTCTCAAGTTATTGTTTTCCTTGATTCATGTGTTTCCATTACTTTCTCCATATGAAAAAATCATCAGAGTTTTGTTACCGTGGGAATGTCTTGTTGCTTAAAACAGATGTTAATGACAATTTGATTAAAAGGAAACGTCACAAGAGTCAAAATGACTGTGGGAAAGAGTGTTAATACTCTTTGGGGTTAGAAAAATATAGCCATGTTATATTGGCACACTTGGAGGACCAATGTCAAAATTCGTCCTTTGGTTATTTGTCCATATAAAAACAGGCTTGAGAGACAATTCAGAAGCTTTCTATGCTCAGAAACATTTCCTTGAATGATTGGTTTTGAAATTTTCCTGGGGAGGGATAGTAAAAATATTCTCTGCAGTTATCCTGGACTATTCTCTTCCACTCCCATATATTCTACACTTGTTATACCAGATAGGCTGTACACTGGTGATAGTCTGGGGTGTGGAGAAAAGAATGAGGAGAACCCAAAGTGGGGCTGAATGAAATACTTGCTAAGGACCTAGATTCTACTTAGTCTTCTAAGATTCCCTTGACTACCCTACAACAGAAACTCTTATAACTAGTCTTATATCCTATATATGGGACTTCTTTGAGCTCATTTCTTTCACCTCAGCTCAGAGCCATGGAGTCTCTACTGAGGTCTTCTGAAGGGATGCAGGGATTTACACTCTTGGGAGATTTTGCTTGACCTACTTATGGATTCTTTCCTCACACCTTCTTCTCTTTCCTTAGCCAGCTTCTCACCAAGTTGGAGGTTATTAAGTGGTATTTCTCAGGGTCTTGTCAGTTCGCCTTCATGCTTCTCAGGTGAGGCTGCTGAGAAAGCAGCCCAGCCACCTGAGACTCTGGCTTCTATTATCAAAAATAAAATTTTTGAAATTTTGAAATGTATTCCCTAATCTTTTCTGTGATTGATTTGTTCTGGCGAATCCTCAGCTTTGCCTATCATTATCATTTTTGCCTACTCTGTCTTGTTGGGGTAGTAGGGGAGTGAGATTCGGGACCACTACGTCACTATGCTATCTTAAAATGCAAATGTTCCCATTTCACTTTTCCTATGCAGGAAACCTCAATGGGGAATTCCAGCTTTGTGGGAGGGTTTAAATAGGGGAAACAGGAGAGAACCATAAGCCAGTGATAATTTGCCCACGCTATAGTTCCTCTTGAATAAGATGATAAATTGGGGTGTCTATCTACTTAAGTCTTTGTCTTGTTCATTATTACTGCTTACATAGAAGGGAAGAGTAAGAGCAAATTTGAGTTTCAGAATGTTCAGAACTCTCTCTGTCAGCAACATATTTTGGTACATTTAGGTTAAATCTACATTGTGTAAACAAAGAAAATAGTTATGAGCAATTATCAGTAGAATTTAGGCAATAAACAAACCATCTGCTAATTATCAGCCTTAGTTAGCTATTTCCTTTGACTATATTCATTGGAAAATTGTCTAACACACTCCTACATTTAGCTTGTCATGGATTTCCAAATAATTAGAGTCTGATTTGGATTTTATTTTTTAAAAGATTTTTTAAAATTTATTTATTCATGAGAGACACAGAGAGAGAGAGAGAGAGGCAGAGACACAGGCAGAGAGAGAAACAGGCTCCATGCAGGGAGCCTGACATGGGACTTGATCTCAGGTCTCCAGGCCCTGGACTGAAAGCAGCGCTAAACCACTGAGCCACTCGGGCTGCCCTGATTTGGATTTTAAAGGTCTGATGTTGCACACACACTCAGAGAGAGAGGGAGAGAGAGGGAGAAAAGGAAAGAAAGATTCTGGAACTACGAAGAAAAGTGAAACTATATAGTTCTTTTACTTCTTTAAAAGATAAATTCTATTCTAATTCCTTGCTTAATGACGCAAAATATAATACAAATAACTCAACCCACAGTTTTATGATAACCCATAAAACTATCAAATTAGGAAATTATTAGCATAATAAAAGCTTTGATTAATTTCTAAAAGATGTCTAAAAGTCCTTTTAGCATGTAGTTTTTTCTTTGCAGGTCAATGAAAGAATATAAAGGATTGACAGAAGAAAACACAAAAAATTACCACTACATTTTGGAGATATACTAAAAAGAAGATTTTTACCTAATTCTTAGAGGCAAATTTACTAAATTGAAATATAGTCATAAGTATGGGCAAAATGCCACCCGAGCAGCTCCTGAAATGGTGGCCCAACACAGGAAAGGAGTTTGTAAGTTTAACCAACAGTTCAGCCAATTACTACTTTCTATTTTTTAAAGATGCTAGGAGCCATTTGCAAAATAATCTGTATCAGCAAAAAGAACTGTTGTCATATATATAGGATCTACTTAGCAAAACCTCTAAATGTGTAGGTATTAATGACTTTAAGATTATCCATTGCACAAGTTGATGAAAGCACTGGCAAGCTTTAAAATTGTTACATAGAGTGCAGCGGCCCTTGAAAAATATTTAACATCCATCTAGTGACCTGTGGAAATCCTGTCTTATTTGGTCCACAAGTATTTATTAAGCACCTATTACACAGAAGGAACTTAAAGTTCAGTCTTTCCAGTGATACCTATAATTATTTCCTCCGTATGTCGGTTTTGTTCTTATTCATCAACAAATAAATCATTCACTAAAAATATATACATTTTTAGCACCTGATATCTTTTATCTTTCCCAACACACATGGCCAAACTTGGTAACTAAAAACATGAAACAATTCAGAAAAGTTATTGATCTAAATGATTGATGTACAATACACATATTACAGCTGACTTTATAAAATGGTTGTCTTTGGGCACATTCTTCTAAAAATAACAACTCCATTTTGAAGTAGATGGATGCTGAATCTCCTTTAGTAGATTGTGTCTTTTGGTTTTCATACAGTCAGTGATGGTAAATGTTAACAAATATTTTCTGTAAATTACATATCCTTCCTGAATTTTTTGATAACTGGAAATTAAGTATTTAACTTTTCAGTGAAGGTAGACTTTTGTCTTTTGAAGCTCACAATTTCCTAAAGAGTTTACCGCAAAATACTGAAGTGTTACAAACCAATAAAACAGGAACAAGCAAATTTCCACCCTATGATCAATGACAACCCTGTGGAGGAAAAGTGTTCAGACTGTACTCTGTGTGACTTAGGGGAGAACTGTTTGGCCTACAGCTGCCTATGTGTATTTCATGTGAACCTAACTATATGATATCTTACACGCCACCCTACCTTGGCACCCTAACTGTGGCATTGTGGCTTCCAGCTTCTTGCAGTGCATGGCATGGCCTGTGGCATAACTGGCAGGTCCTTCAAGAAGTTGGCAAGGGCAGCAAGTTTGAACAATCCTCTACTGTCAAGAGTTTGTTGTCTTGAGATGCACCTTTAATCACCATACTTACTGCCATTCAAAGAGCAGTATGGGATATACTGCATGTGGGATGAGTCAGAAGAGAGATAGACTATTGCTGGATGTCTTTCAGACTTTTTAAAAAAGATTTTATTTATTGATTTGAGAGAGAGAGAGAGCAAGAGAGAGAGCAAGAGAGAGCAGGAGTAGGGGGGAGAGGGAGCCGGGAGACTGACATGGGGACCCATCCCAGGACCCTAGGATCATGACCTGAGCCAAAAGCAGATGCTCAACTGACTGAGCAGCCCCCCCCCCCCCCCCGCAGGCGCTCCACCTCTCAGACTTTTAATTACATGGTAAAAAGAATCTTTACTGCATGCAGGTTACACATGGCACCTGAATGCCTAATTCTCCCTACTGAAGCCCACAGGGAAGGGGGCTTTGGGTCCTGCCCCACTCTGCTTGGGAGTACCAGGTATCCCTGAGAGCTCACCCAGGCCGAGAGTGGATGACCCCTCTCCAAGAAGCCAACCTAAGTGCCCCTCCCCCATTTTCCCTACTGACCAGTTGATCCAGCTTTCCACCCAGATGTTGCTGCCTATTGTGGTGGCTTCTTTCAGGTTAGGAGCTCTCAGCTGTCCCTGACTTCTCCCTCGCTGCTCTTTGAATTGCTCCTCCCTCAAGATGCTCTCCTCCTTCCCTCCAAAGGAGCCACAGAATCCTGAGAAGATGAATGTGCCCTAACCTACCCCCATGTGCCCAGGCCTTATGCATTCGCTGACTGACTCAGCCCCCCACCCCTTCCCCAGGCTCCTGGGGTCCTTTCCTACCCCCATCAGCATCAATAAAACCTCCTGTCTCCAGTGGAAAAAAAAAAATTTCTAGAAGCTAGAAATGAAGCTAGCTTTCACAGAAGCTAGAAATGAAAAGCGGTGCTCTCATAAACTGGTGCTGGATTACTTTAATGCAACTATCAATAATATTGCTTATTTAGAAAACAGGAACTCTGAGACAAACGCTAAGCAGGCAGGAGACCTCATTGACCATTGGTATATACTGGGACTTTCTAGGAAAACCAGAAGAGAGAGCTTTATCTCTTGTTTAGCACTGTTACCATGGAGTTTTCCAGGCCTTCTGATGCTGAACAACTGAAAACTATTTCATAAGCTGGGGCAAATACCTGTGTAATCCTTTGCTTCTTGGTCACAGATCTACTAGAGCCCAGATTACACCTCAGCACTCAGGATGGAAATATTCTTATGTGTTTAAGAACCTTTGGTTGCAAAGGATAGAATTCAACTTGAGCCAGCTTAAGCAAAAATCACAACAAAATAGCAGCAGCAACAGCAAATAGAAAGCCATGTAAGAGGCCTTACTGGAAAGCTGTTGGTGTAGCTTGCAGAATTAATGATGGGGAGCCAGGCATCAGGAACCAGGAGTCAGAGCAGCTTCAGAGTCCTCAGGGACTAGAATCAGGAATTCAGTGCCACCAGTTCTCTCTCAATTTCTCTCTCTCTCTCTATCATTTTTACATCTTACTATATGTTGGGTTTATCTCCCCCAGTGTGAACCAGTATCTGTGGCTGGGGTCATTACCTGTGGCAGCTTGCACAATTCTCATCTGCCCCAGGTTCACCACCAAAGGAAAGAACCTCCTCTTAAATATCACAGGTATATCTTTAGAGATAAAGTACCCAGTTCTACTAAAAAAATGAATGTTACCATTCTCATTAAAATGATAATAAGCATATGTTTTCTATCTTGGAATCGCATAGATGTTTATAGCTTTAAAACCTTACAGAGAGGGACACCTGGGTGGCTCAATTGTTGAGTGTCTGTCTTTGACTCAGGTCATGTTCCTGGAGTCCTGGGATAGAGCCCTGCATCAGGCTCCCTGTGGGGGGAGTCTGCTTCTCCCTCTGCTTGTGTCTCTGCTTCTCTCTCTCTGTGTCTCTCATGAATAAATAAATAAAATCTTAAAAAAAAAAGAAGAAGAAGCTGTAAAATGAGAGAACAAATTGAAGAGCAACTAAATAGAGCTCTGGAAACAGAGTTCAGAGACTAAACTTATTTCCAGCTATTTCTCATCCCAACTTCTGTTTAAGAACAGAAAAGAAAGTGACTATTCAGGACAGGCAAAAAGCTGATTTGTTTTGATATTCTGTCTTTTTAAGGATTGTTTATATGTGTGGATTGTTTTCGTGTGTGTGTGTGTGGTTTTTTTTATAACTTTTATGCTCTGTCCGTATGATTTTATCATTGTATTAAAAATTAATTCTTACCTCCACCTTTAGTAAACAGATATCTTCTTCACAGTGCAAAAGCAATTTATGTACTGGAAAAAGGATAAATAAGACTATTAAGGCATAACAAAAGAAAAAGCATGTGTTGGGCTTTGACGCAAATTGAATAAACATTATCTAACTCTATGTTGAAGCTTGATTTCCTGTTTCCCATTCAAATAGCACCACTAAAGTATCCCCTTTGTCTGTCTGTTCTATAGAGCATATATATTCTAGATACACAGTACTTTTAAATGTCTTGGCAGAAATTATGTCGACAAGAAAGCACTGGTTGATTTCCTAGAAAAGAAAGGATAAAAAAAAAAAAAAAAAAAAAAACACTGATTTCTCTTAACGTTTCAGCCTTTTCCAAATCATTTTTTTGTTTGAGGAAAGTATTTGATTTTGACAGTATGTTGATATAACCTTGTTATTTCAAGTGGAATTAAAGCTTTGCTAAATTCAAAGCCACTCTGGAAAATGCAAAGATATTTTCATTCAGCAGTTAACATATAAAGCAAAAATGCTTTTTATTAACAAATTATATCTTATCATTTTGGTCACTGTTTATACCGTGGCTCTGAATCCCAGTGCAATGATTAAATTGCTGAGTAACCTTGGGCAAGTCAGTTAATCTCAAATAATTTTCTTCTCTGAATAACAGAAATAACATCAGGTTTTTTAGAGAGCTGTTACCAAGAGTCAATAAGATGATATGTAGAAAGGCATTCAATATAGAACCTGGCATAAAGAATTATTCAGTAAATTGCTCTATCTGCTCTGTTGTAGGTTGGACGTCTTTAGCTCACAAGATAGCTATTAAAATTTTATGTGAAGTCGAACGAATTCCCAGAGCATGAAAAGAATGAGATCTTCCTCAATCTTTGAGATATGAGGGCTGTGGGATCCTCTGGGGTCTCCGATAATATAATGATTAAAATAACAACAATAATGACATTTATCAAAGAAGCAGAATGTTTCTCTAAACGCTTCCAATTTTATTCATACTCCAAATTTTTTTAGAAGTCATCATGATCTGAATTTCATAGGAGTATAACAGAGTTGCTTAACAATACCAATTATCTCCCATAAATAGGTAAAATGCTTCTCTTTTTCAATTTGCTCCAGATAGTTCATTAGTCTAGCTAGTTCATTAGCTAAAATTGTTAATTCATTCCATTCCACAGGATAAATTGAAAGTGACCCACATCATCGTGTTGAAAGTGATTGTAAAGTGATTGATCATATCCATCTGCTCTCGGTACGATTCTTGCTTTTGGTTCCTGAGGTACCATGTTTCAATCTAGCCCATTTTTTTCTGCTTTGGTGGTTAAAGCTCATGGCAAGGACTGAATAACTCACCTTTGAATCTTCCACAACTAGCTTAGTTCCTAAACTATGAATCTTAACATGTAGCAATTGATCTGAACTGCACTATGGTATATCTCAATAAACCTTACATAAATGCTTGTTATATGTAAGCATCTCCTTATGCTTTCTCTTGTGACACCAGACCTTTGTGTTGGCACAGGCAAAGAAGGCATGAAGATAATCTAAGCCAAATACCACACAGGACGATTTTATCTCAACTTATAGAGATTTGGGATTTATCATGCTTTTCCTTCCCTCCCCCCACTTAATGGCATATAAGGACTTGAAGGGTTAAATTACATAGACTTAAATTGGTCCCTCAGCAGCCAGAGAATTGAATTGAATCCCTTATAAGCAAGGAAGCTGTTCATGTGGGAAGTGTCATTCCCATGGGATCTTTTGTACAACTGTTCAAATTTTAAACAATATATCTAGGGAAAAGAAAGAATGTGGGAAAAAATATAGTAAGTTTTTCTTGTGTGTTTGTATAATTTTGACTTTTGGGCCAAAAGGAGTAATATGTAATCAATGGTTTCGCATTTTTCAGCACTTGGTCCCAAGCCAAATTGAAAAATAGCTCCTCTCCCACTGAGGATCATCCCAAGGCTTTAGTGTCTCCTTCGTGTTGTGAGAACCACATCCCAGGATGTTTCCCTTGTTCTGAAATGGGGAGAGTGGACGTGCAGACCTGAACACTGTGGCCTGGTCATTAACACTCACCAGCTGTCTCAAGACATGAGATCCCAAAATAAAAGTGATGTGAAACATCCTCAGGCCTAAAGAGTCACTCTACTAACACCGGGGCATGAGAGAGGAAAGAACTTTCTGTGACTCTAAGCTATAGTTTAAGTGCCAGAAGAAGAACACTTTTCCTGATGGTGTGGCTGTAGAATGGGTGTGGAGAGAACGTGAGTTTTGTCTGATCAACAGAGTCTCCAGAGATCTGGGTGTGGAGAGTGAATGTGTGAGCTAGGCAACTTTGTTCCACTTCAAAACAGCACACAGTCTTGTAATTTGTGATTTGCCCTTGGGGTCATTATTAGCCAGAGTTGGGACCAGAAGAAGAATCTACTTCAGACAGAAGTACTTTATTCTATTATTCTTTTCTCATCCAAATTTAGATCAGGAGATAGGTTAATTTTTTAATGGGGATCAAAACAAAACCTAGATTGGCTGCTGTCAAGGTAACCAGGTTGACTGTATCCTTGTCAGGATAATTTTTTTTTTTTCATAGATTGAACTGCTTTGTTCTTTGTAAAAGGACTAAAGGGTTCAATGAATAACATGACTTGAAATATCCATACCTCCACTTATCCAGATCCAGAGTATACACATAGAAATGTAATACCAGTGTTTCATTTTCATCTACCTTTTAGTTAATCAAATAAAATCAGGACACCTCGATAGCTCAGTCACTTAAGCATCCAACTCTTGTTTTTGGCTCAGGTCATGATCTCCGGGTCATGGGATCAAGCTCCACATTGGGCTCCACACTCAACGCAGTCTGCTTGAGATTTCCTCTCCCTTCTCCTCTGCTCCTCCCCTGATGTGTGCATGTGTGCTCTCTCCCTCTCTCTCTGAAATAAGTAAATCTTTTAAAAATCTTTAATTTAATAAATAAGTAAATAAACATAAAAATAAAATAAAATTCATCTTGGAACTAGGTTAGAACTTGAGGTATGTCCAGAAGCTGAGGCACCTGTGGTCTATAAAATTTCAAGAATCACTGGACTATCTGATTTTTTTCGATACCTGGTCTTGGCATCATACATATTTAAACATATTTCTCCATTAAAAAAGGAGGGAGGCGGGGTAGTGAACATCACAAAAGACTGTGAGCTTAGGGATCAAAGCTGGGGTTGAACCCCAGCTGTGTTACCAGCTAATATGTGATTTTGGTCAAGTAATTTTATCTTCCTGAGAAGAAATCTCCAAGTCAGCAAAATTAAAACAACACATACTTCACAGAGTTGCAAAGAATAAATGATAATACATAAGTGAAAGTCTTATGGTGTCATATGTATGTTAATGACCCATTTAATGTCATCTTTCCTTTCTAGGCAATCTAGATATTAAACATTCCTCAAATATTAGGCACCTACTTATTATATCTTAAGTTGTGCACATTATTTTTTTAACTAGACCATTGCCAACTTTTTTGGAATTTCTTTCTAGTGAGTCTGCTGTTGGTTCAATCAGCTTGAGAAGAAAAAAAAAAAAACCTGTGATAACAGAGAGTCATCCTTCAAAATGAGTGAGAGTTGCTCCATGAAAACTAAGTGATATTTAGGGGTGCCTGGGTGGCTCAGTTAGCTAAGCACCCACCTTCAGCTCAGGCCATGATCCCAGAGTCCCGGGACCAAGACCCACGTCGGGCTCTTTGCTCAAGCAGGGAGTCTGCTTTACCTTCTCTCTCTGCCTCTCCCCCACATACACTCAGGCTTCTCTCTCTCTCTCTCTCTCAAATAAATAAAATCTTAAATTAAAAAAAAAAACAACTAAGCGATATTTAGAGACCTAAAATATAGGAAGACCCAAATTATGGTGTCCTATCTTCCTCACCACACAGTTTGTTGTTCACTCATCATTTAACAAATATTTGTTGGTTACCCACAATATACTTGGTACCACTATAGGCACTGATAGAGAAGTGATCCAAAAATACAATAACCTCTGCTCATATGAAGCTTATATTTTAGTGCAGCAAATAAATAATGTAATAAATGTTACATCAAAGGTGACAGGAGCTTTGGGGCTAAAAAAAACTTAATAGGGTAAGAGAGACAGGATTTTGGAGCAGGGATTAAGTTTGGAATTGTAGACAGGACCCTCAATGTACTCCTTGGTATGAGGACTGAAGAAACCAAAGAGGTGAAAGACCAAGACATATAAATACTAAAAGGAGAGACTTTCAGGAAAAGGGAATGGCAGTACATGGGCCTTGAGGTCTGATTGCACCTACCGTGTTTGAGGAAAAGCAAGGAAGCTAGTATGGCTCGAACAGAGTGACAGAGAGGAAGAGAAGTAAGAGAATAACTTAAGTATTGAGGGCCAGATTTTATCTGACCTTGCAGTTCATCGTCAGCACACTGATTCTATTCTCGATGAAATGAGCAGCCACTGCAGAGTTTTCAGAGGCAGAGTAACATAAGTTGACTTACATTTTGATAAGACCACTGTGGCTGCTCTCATGGTGAAAGTAAGGCAGTCAGAGCAGAGGCTAAAATCATCGATTGGAAGGCTATTGCAATAATTCAAGTGAGAGACAATAATTGATTGGACCAGCATGTGTTAATAGTGGGAGGGGTGAGAGATGGACTCAAGTTAGAGGACTCAATAGACTTCATGACAGGTTGGAAATAGAGGAGTAAGAAAACTTTCAGTGTTTTGGGCCTCATCAACTAAAAAGATACAGAGTTGCCATCAGCTGAGATAAATAATACCCCAGTGTAGGAGTCT
The DNA here is from genome assembly GCF_003254725.2 of Canis lupus dingo. Classification (NCBI taxonomy): domain Eukaryota; kingdom Metazoa; phylum Chordata; class Mammalia; order Carnivora; family Canidae; genus Canis; species Canis lupus. The sequence goes on along the minus strand of NC_064269.1, from coordinate 25,249,469 downwards.
TGGAGATGGGAAGAAAATTTCAGCACCTCTGAGATTTTTATTAGATATCAATAAAATTGGCAGATAAACAGTTGAATATATGTCTGGAATTCAGAGAATAGGCCTATGCTAGAAATATAAATTTGAACAGTGTCACCACATAGAGGGTCCCTGTACTCAGATGGTACACCAAACCCAAAATAACACACCCCATGATTTCTTGGTATTTAAGTATAACTCAATTAGCAATCACTACTCTTCTTCTGCATCTGACTATCCTCAAAACAATGCAGCAACTCCTTTTATACAATTGAATCTTTTGGACTCCACCTAAAATGTGGACTTTTTAATTTTATTTAAAACAGCAAACCTGAGGGCCCCTGGATGGCTCAGCAGTTGAGCGTCTGCCTTTGGCTCAGGTTGTGGATCCTGGTGGCCTGAGATAGAGTCCCGCATTGGGCTCCCCACAGGGAGCCTGCTTCTCTCTCTGCCTATGTCTCTGCCTCTTTCTGTGTGTCTCTCATGAATAAATAAATAAAATCTTTACCAAAAATAAAAAATAGAAAACAGCAAACCTGGATGATATCAATAAGGAAGTGAATGTAGATAAGAAAAGAGAGTTAACCAATATTGGGGCCCTCCAAAATTAAGTAAGAAAATGAGGGATTAGTGGGTAAAGATAAGACAGAGAAGCATTAGCCAGTGGGGTAAAAAGAAAACCAGGAGAACGTGGTGTCCTGAAAGCCAAGAAAAGAAAATGATCCCAGAAAAAAAGAATGATCACAAGTGTGGGATGCTGCTGACAAGTCAAACATAATGAGGCCAAAGAATAAATATTGAACTTAGCAACATAAAGGTCATTGGTAACTTTTCAAAAACACCATAAAAAAAATCAGAGTGAAAGAAAAAAATCATATGTTAAGGGAGACCAACAAAATTCTGATTTTGGCATTGAGACTTCTTTGATCTTTTTTTAAAGTTTCCAAATCTTTTGACTATGGGGTATGGATAGTCTATATGCACTGTGCATATATATATTCAGTATATAGAATATACTGTGGTCTGTGTTTTAGACATTCTAGCACTGAAATGATTAACCCACCACAATTACTCCCCATGCTGAAATAAAATGTAGAAGTGTAGACTTTGTATCGGTAACATCATCTTTATCAATATAAAAACCCTTTAAAAAAATAAATAAAAAATAAAATAAAAACCCTTTGTAATTACAACTAACAGTATTTCAAATAAAATTGAATAGAAATTCTGAATACATCAGAAATATATTTCTATACCTCAAACAACAGTCCATTCTTTTTTGAACATTATGCACAAGAATTTCAAATATTAAATAATATCAATTACATGTTGGAGTTTATTAGAAATTAATTGGGCCTCTAATGAGTGTATACTTATACTGCCATCTACTGTTTGGTAATAAAATCATTATATACTGGAAAACTAGGATAGAGAAATAAAATAGAGGAGGTCTTACTATTATCAGTAATCTCTTCTTAGAAATTGGACATTCTGTGTAATAATACTAACTTGGAGAATACGTCCCATTATTTCAATGAGAAAAAATGATAACTAACATGTTCCACATCAACCCAAAAGTCAATTTTATAAAATGTAACGAAGTTCACTGAAGTATATATATGTATGTAAATATGCATACATATGTATGCAACAACTATCATACTAGGATGTAAATGCTTTAAACATTGCTTTCTGATTGCCAAACAATTATAAGTATGGTTGTGGAACAAACAACTGTTTTGCATGCAGTAACATTTTGTTGACCATTGACATATGTTTCAAAAAGCTTATAAGTAACATCAGTTTTATTTGAAATATAACTCCAAATGTTTTCTCTAATCATTTTGTTTAACATTTTATGTTTGCTATACAACTATCTCCAGAATATACAGTAAAATGAAAAACTAAGGTAGAGAAAACTGTGTATAATTTACCATTTATCTAGGAAAAGAGAGAAGATATTACATATTATCATGTTCTCTATAATAACATAACAATATATTTTCATAATAGAAGGTCATTGTTTTACTACTTTGTTTACTTTCCTCTGTGCTCTACTTTCCATCCCCATTTGTAAGGAAATCAAAGGTCATCTCATCTGTCTCCACTTCAATTATTCTATAAATCATGTACAGAATGGTAAATTGTACATAAATGGTATAATGTATAGAAATGGTATAATGCATATAAATGGTATATATTGTATACATTCTCAGTAAGTGCACGTTGAATTGAATTGGTTTCTATTTAAACCGTTAGGCAAATAAGACTCCTAATTTGGTTGTCTTTCCTTATATTTGATAATCAATAATTCACACATTTTTTGGCAGGGTTTGTAGAAATATACAATCTGGTTACGGTTTTAAATTCTATATTCCTCCAAGTTTATACTATCTCATGAATATCAATTTTGTTCAGTTTACTTTTTATTTTGTATCCCATTAAATTGTAATAGCCAATGACATGGTAATTTTGTGGTATGAAAGATCTTGAGATTATGTATAATATAAGAATAAAATATATAGACATGGTCATTAAACCGCAGAGTTTGGAGTTTTGACCTTTATCCTGGCATTTTATAAAGACACACAAAATACCTTTTGAAAACACTAATATAATACTAAAATATATTGACACTGAAAAATAGACAATTGATGCATCTTTCTGGTATAGTGATAAGCAATTGTTAAAGTTATTAGAAATATTCATTATTTGCACTTTCAATTAAAGAGGATATTTCATTATCATGGGTCTAAGTAAACCAGGCAGGATAAATTTCCTCAAGTAGTTCAATGGTTTTCTGTGCCTCATCAGCTTTGCAGAGCTATAAAACTTTGGAACAGAAGTTATTTTTATATACACCCAAACACATAAGGAGACATTCACTCAAATCCTTTAAGACACTTGACCAAGTTATCAATATCAAGTTAAAAGCAGGGCAAAGTGTTGAATTGATGTTAAGATGATGAAGCCAAAAACAAATACTCAGTTGACACAAGTTCTCTTTCTGATTCTTGCATCAAGAATAAGGAAATTTGCCTGATAAAAATAAGGTAATTTAATTATATTTTAAAGATTTTATTTATTTATTTAACAGAGAGAGAGAGCACAAGCAGTGGGGAAGGGCAGAGGGAGAGGGAGAAGCAGACTCCTCCCTGAGCAGGGAGACCGATACAGGGCTTGATCCCAGGACTGAAGGCAAACACTTAGCCAACTGAGCCACGCAGGCACTCCAATAAGTTAATTTTAAAGACTTAGATATGTCCCTCACTAACATCTTAGAAAATTCAAGAGAAATTAAAAATTAAAAAAATTATAATAGGGAGAAAATATGTTATGTAATAGCTAATTGCTGTAGTTTGAGCTGATGAACCTAAGAAAGCAGAATTCCTCACAAAACAAAAATAAGCAAACAAAAATCTACACTTCTCAAAATGTTCCACATCACTCAGCATCAGGGAAATACAAATCAAAATCACAATGAGCTAGCACCTCACACGAGTCAGAATGGCTAAAATTAATGTCAGGAAATGACAGATGTCGGTGAGGCTGCAGAAAAAGGGGAACCCTCTTACACTGTTGGTGAGAATGCAAGCTGGTGCAGTCACTCTAGAAAACAGTATGGAGGTTACTCAAAAATTTGAAAATAGAGCTACCCTATGACCCAGCAATTGCACTACGGGGTATTTACCACAAAGATGCAAATGTAGTGATCCACCTGCATCCCAATGTTTACAGCAGCAATGTCCACAATAGCCAAACTATGGAAAGAGCCCATATGTCCATTGGCAGATGAATGGATAAAGAAGATGTGATATAAATATACAATGGGATACTAATCAGGCATCAAAGAGAGAGAGAGAGAGAAAAGTAGAAGAAAAAAGAAAAGAAAAGAAAAGAAAGAAAAAAAAGAAAAGAAAAGAAAGAAAAGAAAAGAAAAGAAAAGAAACCTTGCCATTTACAACAATGTGAATGGAACTAGAGAGTATTATGCTAAGCAAAATAAATCAGAGAAAGACAATTATCATATGACCTCACTTATTTGTTGGAATTTAAGAAGTAAAACAGAGGATCATAGAGGAGAAGAGGAAAAAATAAAACAAGACTAAATCAGAGAGGGAGACAAACCATAAGAGACTCTTAATCATAGGAAACAACTAAAAGTCGCTGGATGGGAGGGGTGTGGGAGGGGATGGGCTAACTAGGTGATGGACGTTAAGGAGGGCACCTGATGTAATGAGCACTGGCTGTTATATAGGACTAATGAATCACTGACCTCTTCCTCTAAAACTAATAATATATTACCTGTTAATCAATTGAATCTGCACTTCTCTTTAGAGAAGAAACTTCAAGTTATTGGTATGGTTATAAAGATATAGTTTCCCTTGTCAACCTTTTTAGGCAGAAAAAATCTTCAAAAAATGTTAAATTGTAATGCATAAAAAAGCATGCAAGCACTGTTGGTTGCCTACAAAAAATTAATTCCCTATTTCTTTCATGGTAGCAAAATTCTGTTTGAGTCTCTACACAAAGGTGGACATATCCCTAACTCAGGAGTACATCTTGCCCACCTAAGTCAGTGAAGGATGAGGGGTAAGGTTGCCTGTGGATATGTGATGGCATTCTGAGTGGAGGCTTCTGGGAATCGTTTCTCTTTCCTTAAAAACAAGAAAGTGGATGAGATCATCTCTCTGTACTTCTGGATGTTGTGCTTAATTATGATTACTGGAACTGCTGCAGATATTTTATGAAGAATGGTAGTCTGAGAAAAAAGATAGTATACTAAGGATTGAGAGAAGAAAACCCAACTAGAAAGAACCTGGGTATTTTACGGCATCACTGAACCTTTAACTATATGTCTAGAGCCTTCATACTTCAGGACTTCATGTGTGAGACAGTAAACATTTTAATGACTTAAGCCACTTTGAATAAGGTTTTCTGCTTATCAAATGCATCCTGATACAGAAAGCAACAGAATTTTGAATCTTTTCCTGGCAGGTAAAATAGATACCTACTTTGAGAGTTATGGAATTATGGAAAAGCATCTTGCAAAATAGTTGGGGGCTGGGACGAATAGATGAGCAAGAAATCAGCAAGCAGGATCCTAAGGAGATTGTCCAGTGATGACTTCCATATGGCAGGGGTGGCTGGGACCTTTTTGTATTGAGCATTCTAACAACTTTCTACAACCTCAAAATGCCAGCAAAACTCAGGGAACCTACAAGCTTGTGCTATTGGAGCTTTCAGAAATAAAGAGAAAGAGTACCTAACGAATAGTAAGTAATATGTTGTAGAGGAAGGACGGTAAATACCCTAACAAGCTAAAAAGTGTCAAATCTCTTGATAACCTGGTTACCAGGAGAAATATACCCCACCATGAAAATTTTTCAAACAATTGGAAAGATAGATCCAGGAGCTTTTAAAAAAATTGTTGCAAAATGAAATTTAAAGGAATACTAAAATGTGTTGTATTAGTATATTAAAATCTTTAAATATAAAGATTATATTTATCTTTAAATATAAAGATATTTAAATATAAAAAATCTTTAAATATATGTTATATAATATGATAAACAATATTTATAGATTTATTATAATTCTATATCATATTATTTATTTATAAATATCCAAGGGCAGGATCCCCTTTCTTAGACTCTCCCCAAAGTCTTTGCCCTCCTGCCCTGTTTCCCCATTTCCCACCGTTGTCTTCCCTATTATGGGAAACCTTTCTCTAAGCCAGCTGCCCCAGAAGCCACAGTTCACTTCTTTTTGAAATGGGGGTTTCTTAAAACTAAAATAAGTTCACTGAAGGTCTGGAAGTGAGCTGACAGTAATGTTTTTTTCCCTTTAATTTTTACCAGTTTCACATGATTCCAACCATCACCTTGGAACAAGAAGCCTTGATTGGTATTGCCAATCATCTTCCTTCCAGGGAGAAATTTTGCAGCTATTTGGCTGAAAGAAAATTGTGTGTCTGTCTGTCTCTCACACTCAGGCTTTGTCTTCTACTACCTCTTTGTTTAGGTTGGGGTGTGGAGAGTTTGTGGGGAAGGGGAGAAAGGAGTGAGAGGGTTTCATTGTCTCGAAGTGAGAATTCCCTTTTACTTTCTTCTATTTCTTCTGAGAGCTTTGGGTTTGGAGGCCCTACCACTAGGCCATGGATTGCCTGACTATAAAACCTAGAAATGGTAGATGATCCCCAAATAGCAGCCTTTTTGTCTCTGGTCAACCATCTTCTTCAGAGAGAAGAGGTGAGTGGAAGTGAGTTGGTTGTTAGTTTCTGAGTTTTACCAAATAAAGTAGAATCCAAGAAGAAAGAAAAAATATATATCTGGATATACACTATTATAGAGTATATCATATAGTACATAGTATTTATAATATACTGCATTATATATTGTTAATATAGTATATTATATATAACATATAAAATATAGCATATTGTATATAATATATAAAAAGTACTATATTATGTGATATGGATAAAATAAGCTGAAAAAGGCATAAAAAATAAGTTAAAAAACCAACAAGACTCTTAAGAGTGTAGAGAAAGGAGTGATTAACTGCAAATGGATATTTTGAAAGGGCCTTATTAAGCAGAACCTTGAGAGCCAGCCAAGACATCAGCAAATGAGGATAAGGAAATAGACCTACCAGGTAAAGGACAAGAGATAAACAAAGTTAGGTAATAAACGCATGACAAGTATTTTTAGGAAACAAATTATTTTATGTTGGTAGAGAATCCAGATGTCAACATATGGAAGCTCAAAGAGATTACTATGCGTGTTGGTGAGCAGAGGTTTTTGTGGAAAGGAATGACATGATGAGGTATATTTAAGGAATTTAACTCTGGCACAGCAGGTAGTTGAATTGGCATTGGATAAGACATCCAAGAATAATAGTGTGCAGTAACCAGGTGTGGGGTTCAGAACAGCATGATAACAGTGGAAACCAAAAGGAAGTTTTGAAGTTATGAAACCAAAAGTAGAAGTTTTGAACATAGAATGGACAAAAAGAGGCACAAGTATAGTTCTAGGATTTTCAGCTAGATGACCTGAGAGAACTATAATGCCACTGACCAAGATTAGGAACATTAAAGTATAAAGAAGGACAGTAATTAGAGGTTTCTTAGGAATATCCATGTAAAGTTGACAATAGGCAAAGGAAGGAATAATCAAAAGAAGAAAAGCCAGGGATAATGATGACAATTTGATAGTAGTTCATTCAAATCAAGCGTGAGCACAGATCAATGACAAAGAGCACAGATAAATGTAAAGGAGGGAAGGGGAGCAGGGATAAGGAATGCCCTAAATTTAAGATAGAAAGATCTTGTTTCAAATGGCAGCATAACATTGGCATTTCTACTTTCCCTTCTTGAAAATCATCCAAAACCAATGAGGAAAAAGAGAAACAAAAACACTGAGGTTGTTTTTGGCAAAACTAGAAGACAGTTAAAACTCCAAACCATAAAATAGGTGAAAGAGCTGCTTTCAAAAGCAATGAGGATCAAGCAGGCAAATGCTCACAAAGAAACAGAGGGGGTATGGGGGCAAGTGCTACAGCTGCGTAGCTCAGAAGATCCAAAATAAAAGTACATTTCCTGACACAGACCTGCATACCCTAAGGTACAAAAACTTCTATCCCAGGTCTGCAACAATAGCTAGAAGGAGCATGCTTTAACTGCGGGGATTCAGTTTGGTTCTAAATACTGGTGCAGGCAAAGCCAAAGGAGGAATCACACAAAGGGGCAATTTGTAATGAAGCAATCAGTCTCTGTGGCAGTGGATTTTACATTGTTAAACAAACAAATCTTGTGGTTACCTATCTGCTATTTTGCCACAAAATCTTGGTCCTCTCTCACTCCCTAACATTCCTGCAAGCAACTGGGGAAATGATCTGTTTCACTGATGAATTTTTGAAGGAGAAGGAGAGGAAGGAGAAGAAGAAACAGGAAAATCAACCGACAAGTTGAGGACACTCACTCAAATAATGTTACCAAAGAGTAAATAAAAATTACCACCATATTATATTTAATATAAATGAGCAAATCTGAAGTAAGCAATTGCCTCTATAACACAAGAATAAGGAGCAGGGATCCAGCATCTGAACAAAGATTTGGTGAGGAAATAGAAAGTGATAGAATAGAAGTTAGGAGAAATCAGAAAAGAAGAGAAAATATAAAATCATTCACCAAACAAAAGTGAGTTGGAAGAAGCAAAGGGAAGGTAGGTACTGCTAAATATACAGTTGAGGACATAGAAGATAAAAATAAGGTAAGTCTACAAAATGAAGTGAAAATGAAGAGTTAAATGATTATAGGGGACAGAAAGAGAGAGGAGACCAAGAAACAAACTCTTAACTCTAGAGAACAAACTGATGATTATCAGAGGGAAGAGGGATGGGTCAAATAGGTGGTAGGGATGAAGGAGGGCACTAGTGATGCGCCCTGGATGATGTATGGAAGTGTAGAATCACTATACTGTACACTTGAAACTAACATTACACTTTATGTTAACTAACTGGAATTTAAATAAAAACTTTAAAGAAAGAGAAACTTTGAACAAACAGAAGACAAGTCTCAGGAGGCTTCAGGAGGTAAATTCTAGCAAGTTTATACCAGTCCTGCAAAAAACACTCCAAAAAAAAAAAATTAGAAAAGGAAGACTACTTTCCAAACCATTATATTCACCTAATATTAACTCTGAAATCACGACGAGACAGATAAAACTAGAGACCTACATACCTTATGAATATGAACACAAAAATCCTCAACAAAATGCTAGTATATTATTTTCCCAAGGTTTCTATAACAGTGCCACAAGCTTGGTGGTTTAAAACAACAATGATTTATTCTTTCAGCATTCCAGAGGCCAAGCCAATGTGATCATATCACTCCAATCTCTTTCTCCATGATCACTCACTTTGCTTTTTCCTCTTCCATCTTTAATCTCTTTCTGCCACCCTCTTTTAAGGACACTTGTAATTATATATAGAGCACACATAGAGTTTCCAGGAAAATCTTCCCATCTTAAAATCCTTAACTTCATGATATGCAAAGTGTTTGTCCTGTAAAGTAATAATCATAGATTCCATCCAGGAATTATGTCATATATATCTTTTGGGAAGCCATTATTCAACCTACTATAACTAGGGTTCTAAATCTAGCAACAAGAAAAATAATAAAAATGATTGATTGTATACCACAACCTAGTGGGATGTATCCCAGAAATACAAAGTTGATTTGACATCCCAAAATTTGATCAATGTAATATACTATATTAATAGTATAAAGGACAAAAAAAGCACATGTTCATTTCAATGATGCAGAAAAGATATCTGAAGAAAATATAGCACCATTTTATGATGGAAACATTCAACAAACTAGGAATAGAAATAGGAATAGAACTAGGACTTTTACACCTGATAAATAAAGGACATCTACAAAAAAGAAGCAGCTAATATCATACTCATATCATGAAAGAGTGAAAGCTTTCCCACTAAAAAAGCCATCCAGATTGGAAAGGAAGTAGTAAAACTTAGCAGATGATAGAATCTTATATTTAGAAAATGCAAAGGAATCCATTAGAAAAAACTACTATAGCTAATAAATGAGTAAGTTTGCTTGAAGTTTGTTTAAGATCATGACTTTACTCTGAGATTTAGATATAATTCTTTCAGGTGCTATGACCCTGTGCTGCTCTTCGAGAAGAACTCAGATTCAATTCAAGGAAATTTTCTTCTATTTGTTCCTCACACTTGTTTTCAGAGCTGCTCATGCACTATCTTCTGCAGCCACAGGGTATAAAGAAGAAAATCCCAGTCAGTTGCATAGCCTCCTCCATCCTTACAGTAATGTCAACTTTCTGGGGGGTTTATGAAATGTCAAAAAATAAGGCTAAAGCATCATCAGTCATCACTGTCAACCTCTTCTAGTAGCTGCTGCTCCAATTTGTATTTCAGTTTGGTCTTTAGTTGTGCATCCGTGTAGGTCACTACTGCATCTTCCTGGTCATGTCTATGAGGACAATGGGCTACAAGCCTGGCTATGTCTGATACATACAGTCCTTCTCTTTGCTGTCTGTGCTTCCTCTATGGACACAATGGAAACTTGGCTGAGTCTTACCACTTTATTTATTTATCTTTAATTGAACTATAATTGATGTATAATATTGTATAAGCTTAAAGGGTATAATGTACATGTTGACTTGATACATTTATATATTGTAATATGATTATCACTATAGCTTTAGGTAATACCTCTAACATGTTACATAACCATCACCTCTTTTTTGTGGTGAGAACATTTAAGATCTAGTGTCTTGGGGTGCCTGGGTGGCTCAGCAGTTCAACTTCTGCCTTTGGCTGAAGTCATGATCCCAGGGTCTTGGAATCAAGTCCTGCATCAGGCTCTCCACAGGAAGCCTGCTTCTCCCTCTGCCTATGTCTCTGCTTTTCTCTCTGTGTCTCTCATGAATAAATAAATGAGAACTTTTTAAAAAAAATCTAGTCTCTTAAAATTTAAGGATATAATACAATATTGTTGACTATAATCACTAAGCTGTGCCTTTTATCACCATAACTTACTCATATTCTGGTTGCAAGTCTGTGCTCTTAAACAGCATTTTCCAATTCTCCAATCTGATCCTTTCTGCTTTTAAAGTCTTCAAGCTTAGCTAGTCTTTTGCTCTCTACTGACAATAACTCCCTTTGGGTTCCCAGACCCAATTCCAATGGGGGGGTATTCCCCTACTTCACAACACCAAGCAATTCTTGGATGCAAGCAATTCTCAGCAAAGTACCTGAGAACTCAACTTAATTCTAACACTATCTACCTGAAGATATCATCAGATTGCACAGATTAAGGGTTCAGTCCTACAAGACCACCCTCTATACTCTACTTCAGATGCCAGTTTCAAGCCTCAGTCTGTTCCATGTGCTTTTGACTGACTTCTTGGTTCCAACAACCTCCTCTTTAGATTATTTTAACTTGCTAGAGTACCTCTTAGAACTTAGGGAAACATTAACTTACGTTTGCCAGTTTATTGAAGGATACAAAAAAGGATATACAAATCAACAGCCAGATAAGGAGGTGCATAGAGCAAGGTATGAGGAAAGAGTGTGGAGCTTCCATGCCCTCTCCAGGCTACACTGCATAGTGATAATTGACTAAGTCATTGGCAATTAGCTGATTCAATCTCCAAGCCTCTCTCTCTCCAAAGTTGGGGTGTGGGGCTGAAAGTTCCACTTCTCTGATCACATGATGGGTCCTCCTAACAACCAGTCTCCACCCTTTGATGCGATGCAAAAGTCACCTTCATTAGTTACAGGGCACTCATGACACCTTTACGGCTCTGAAATGTTCTCAGGATGAAGAAACAAATGTATCACAGCCCCCCTCCCTAAACTGGTAGACACATTCTGGATAAATCTGAGTAGGCGAAAATAAAGGAGCTGTTTAACATAGTACATTTAAAATACATGCACCAACAAGGCTACATTCATGTAGCCAAGAACATATATAAAACACATTAGGGTAAGTGTGAGAGGGAGGGGAGGGTACAGTGAGTGAAGATTGGGAATGAAAATGGGAAAAAATGAGAGGAAACTCTCAAAGACCAATGATAATAGAAAATAATGACCAGAGGGTTGTTATGTCAAGTATCAGTACCTGAGTTAAGAAATAATACAAATAAAAAAAAAAAAGAAATAATACAAAATAAAGTCTTCTGCCCAAACAGCAGTAAAGACAATCAAGTAATAGGGAGAACATATCAAGATTTTTCAAATATTACCAGTATTTTCAAAATAGTATCATGTGACAATAGCTTTTATTTGTTTATTTCCATTTGGTTTTCATAAGATAGTTAGAGGATACTGTGAAGGATGCTCGACTGGCTCAATCCATAGAGCATAAGACTCCTGATTTGGGGTTGTAGGCTCAAGCCCCACATTGGGTATAGAGATTACTTAAAAAAAAATAAGAGGGCACTAAAATTCTCCATTTTCCCCATTTCTTGGACTTTCTAATGCATTTCAGATCAATTTTATGGATACTTGCCGTTTATGTTTATGTATGAAGATAGGAATACTGAGTTAAAATGACTATATTTCAAGATTTCATTTTTGTCAGTTGTAAGAAACTCAAACACATTTTCCTAGTATAAGTGTTAGTGAAAGGAGGTGCCAATACATCATGTGTGAAAAATAAATGCATGAAAATGCATGAAGATTGAGGACAGTTTACATTATACATTTTGTTCTCCATATGTCATATTTAATAATTTACATATAGGTTCTCCTCCATGAAATGTTAAGTGTCTTTACAGTTGGAGGGGTGTGTGTGTGCATGTGTGCATGTGTGTGTGTGTGTACGTGTGTGTGTTTTTAATTTATACAACCCACTGCAATGCTCAGGAAATTTATTTTACTCAGAATAAATTTTCAATAAATGTTTGTTGGTGAAGAGATGGATGACCATATGAATATATTATGGCCAAAACCATAAAAGTGAAAGAGGTATGTCCTAACATATTCTGTATATTGTATTTTCCCACCCTTATCAAAAAGAAAAAGAAAATAAATATTTGAAGAAGGAGAATTTCAATGTCATTCTCCTGTTCCGTTCTACATCTCAAGCCTACTAGGTAATGTGAAACTAGTTGACTTCACAAATAAGGAGGCCCCTGCATGGTGTAGTTGACAACACTTGTAAGTAAAAGGGAAAGTGAAAAAGTAGTTCCTATATTAATATAACCACATAAAACAAACAAAAATATTAGCTGTGGGTCTTTTGAAAATGCTCTTTATTTTGTTGAGGCACATCCCCTCTAAACCTACTTTGTTGATGGTTTTTATCATGAATGGTTGTATTTTGTCAAATGCTTTTTCTGCATCTATTGAAATGATATGGTTCTTATCCTCTCTTTTATTAATATGATGTGTCACGTTGATTGATTTGCGAATATTGAACCACCCTTGCAACCTGAGAATAAATCCCATTTGTTTGTGGTGAATGATTCTTTTAATGTACTGGTGAATTTGGTTTGCTAATATTTTACAGAGAATTTTTGCATCCATGTTAATCAGGGATATTGGCCTGTATTTCTTTTTCTTAGTGGAATCTTTATCTGATTTTCATATCAGGGTAATGTTGGCTTTATAGAATGAATTTGGAAGTTTTCCTTCCATTTTTATTTTTTAGAATAGTTTGAGAAAAATAGGTAGTAACTTTTCCTTAAATGTTTGGTAGAATTCACCCGTGAAGCCATCTGGTCCTGAACTTTTGTTTGTTGGGAGACAATTTATTACTGATTCAATTTCTTTGCTGGTTATAAGTTTGTTCAAATTTTCTATTTCTTCCTGTTTTAGTTTTCATAGTTCATATATCTCCAGGAATTTATCCATTTCTTTGAGGTTTTCCAATTTGTTGGCATGTAGTTTTTCACAATATTCTGTTACAATTGTTTGCATTTCTGTGGTGTCAGTTGTTATTTCTCTTCTTTCCATTGTAATTTTATTTATTTGGGTCCTTTCTCTTTTCTTTTTGATAACTCTGGCTAGTGGTTTATCAACTTTATTAGTTTTTTCAAAGAACCAGCTCCTGACTTCATTGATCTGTTCTATTGTATTTTCAGTTTCTGTATCAAATGATACAGATTTCTGCTCTAGTCTTTACGATTTTCCTTCTGCTGGCTTTAGACTTCATTTGTTATTCGTCTTCTAGTTCCTTTAGGTGTAATGATTGGTTGTTTATTTGAGATTTTTCTTTCTTCGTAAGGTAGGCCTGTATTGCCATATAATTCCCTCTTAGGACTGCTTTTAGTGCATCCCAAAGGTTTTGGACCATTGTGTTTTCATTTTCATTTGTTTCCATATATTTTTTAAATTTCTTATTTTATTTCCTGCTTGACCCATTCGTTGCTTAGTAGCATGTTTTTAACCTCCATGTATTTGTGGTCTTTTCAGATTTTTTCTTGTGGTTGATTTCAAGTTTCATAGCATTTAGGTCAGAAGAGGTTCACAGTGGTGACTTTGATATTCTTGAACCTGCTGAGGCCTGTTTAGTGACCTAACATGTGATCTGTTCTGGATAATGTCCCATGTGTACTTGAAAAGAATGTGTATTCTGTGCCTTAGAATGAAATGTTCTGATCATATCTGTTAAGTCCATCTGGTCCAGTATGTGCCTCAGAACCATTGTTTCCTTGTTGATTTTCTGCTTAGGTAATCTGTCCATAGGTGTAACTGGGATGTTAAAGTCCCCTACTGTGATTGTATTATCATTGATTAGTTCCTTTATGTTTCTTATTAGTCATTCTATGTATTTGGGTGCTCTCATGTTGGGTGCATAAATATTTACAATCGTTACATTTTCTTGTTGAACTGTCCCCTTTATTATTATGTATTGCCCTTCCCTTCATTGTCTCATCTTACAGTATTTGGTTTAAAGTCTTGTTTATCCTATAGAAGTACTGCTACCAAAACTTACTTTTGATGTAGTTTTGATGTTCATTCACATGATAAGTTTCCCTATCCTCTCACTTGCTATCTGCAGGTGTCTTATTCTCTAAAATGAGTCTCTTAGGGCACCTGAATGGTTCAGTCTGTTGAGTGTCTAATTCTTGATTTCCCTCAGGTCATGATCTCAAACTGGTGAGATCTAGCCCCATGCTGGGTTCCACAATCTGTGGGGAGTCAGCTTCTCTCCCATTCCCTCTCCCTCTGCCCCTCCTGCCACTTGGCATGCACTCTCAAAATAAATAAATAAAATCTTATAAATAAATAAATAAATAAATAAATAAATAAATAAATAAAATGAGTCTCTTGTAGGCAGCATATAGATGGGTCTTTTTTTTTTTTTTTATCCATTTCCACACACTATGTCTTTTGATTGGAACATTGAGTCCATTTACATTCAGAGTAATTATTGATAGATATGTATTTAGGGCAGCCCAGGTGGCTCAGCGGTTTAGCGCCGCCTTCAGCCCAGGGCATGATCCTGGAGACCTGGGATGGAGTCTCATGTCGGGCTCCCGGCATGAAGCCTGCTTCTCCCTCTGCCTGTCTCTCTCTCTCTCTCTCTCTCCCTGTGTCTCTCATGAATAAATAAATAAAATCTTAAAAAAAAAAGATATGTATTTAATGCCACTTTATTACTTGTTTGTCATTGTTTCTGGAGATTTTCTGTGTTCCTTTCTTGTCTTTGTCACTTTTGGTCTTTCATTTCCACCCAATGAGTCTCCTTTAATATTTCTTTCAGGGCTGAACTAGTGGTCACAAAAATCCTTCAGTTTTGTTTATCTGGGAAACTCTTTATATCTCCTTCTATCCTGAAAGATAGCCTTGCTGGATAGAATATTGTTGGCTGCAAATTTTTCCCATTTAGCACTTTGAATATATATCACTTTATTCTGGCTTGCCAAGTTTCTGTGGAAAGATCTGCAGCTAACCTTATGGTTCTTTTCTTGGAAGTTAGGGATTTCTTTTCCCTTGCTGTTTTCAGGACTTTTTCCTTATCTCTGTATTTTACAAACTTTACTGTAATATGTCTTGGTGCTTTCATTGATTTTGATGGAAGTTCTCTGCGCCTCCGGGATCTGGATGTCTGTTTCCTTCCCCAGATTAGGGAAGTTTTTAGCTATTATTTCCTCAATATATTTTCTGCCCTCTTTGCTCTCTCTTCTTCTTCTAGGGTTCTTATAGTACACGTCATTATATACACATGTCTTATAATACATATATCATTGATGGAGTCACTGAGTTCCTTAAGTGTATTCTTGTGTTCCAGAATTCGTCTTTCTCTCTTTGGTTCAATGTTATTATTTTCCATTTTATATCTTCTTTTTTTTTTTTTAAGATTTTTTATTTATTTATTCACAAGAGACACAGAGAGAGAGGAAGAGACATAGGCAGAGAAAGAAGCAGGCTCCATGCAGGGAGCCCGATGTGGGATTCGATCCTGGATCCCAGGATCACGCCCTGAGCCAAAGGCAGATGCTCAACCGCTGAGCCACTCAGGGATCCCCATTTTATATCTTCTATATCACTTATTTATTCCTCTACTTCTTCCACCTCTTGTTCATTGCAGGATGTCTGTTTCAAATCTCAGTTATTGCATTTTCCATTTTTGACTGATTGTTTTTTAACTCTTCATCTTTGCTGTAAAGGTTCTTTGCTGAACCCTTCCATTTTTTTTTCTCAAGCCCAGTGAGTATCCTTACGATTGTTGTTTAAAATTCTCCATCAGCCATGTTACTTATATTTGTTCAATTTAGATCTCTGGCCATGGCCTTATCTTCTTTCATTTGGGATGAATTCCTCCATATTGTCATTTTGTCTAAGTTTCTGTCTCCTGTGTGATAGAAAGCCTATTATGTTTCCTGCTTCTGAGAGTAATGGCTTTATAAAGAAGAGATTATGTAGTATCCAGGGCCTGGCTCTTCGGGCAGTATCTCTGGTGTTGGCTGCATGAACTCTACGGCTGTGTTTTGGTTGTTCTATCCTTCAGGCCAGTCATCTGCAGAGGCTGCCCTTGTCTGCAGTGAGCAATGTTTGGTCCTTGGCCAGAATGTGGTTTTAACTAGGTGTGCTCTGGTCTGCTTGTGAAATAAGACCTGACACCAACTCCACAAGAACTGAAGCCCTGGTCAGGAGATATGGTTGGGCAGGGGTTTTTGCTGGTCTTCTGGAGATGGGATCTACTGGGCTGGGACTGAGGCAGCCTGACTGAGAAGGGAAGTACAGCCAGAAGGCAGGGGTGTGGGACTTGGTGTTAGCCAGTTAAATGGCCATGTCAACACTATGCTGCTTACTGAAGGTAGCTCTGCATGTATGCTGGGGGCAGAGGAGGGAAATGGCAGCAGCCAGCTCCTTTTTCCCCACAGAGAGGTCTCCATGCACAATGCCTCTCAGGGAAGCACTCTGAGAAGAGCAAATAATCTCTCTGCTCTGTGTCCTAGACATTTTTCAGATCACTATTTCCACACTGTCAGCCTCCAGGTTGTTTGCCTGCCTTCTCTCCAGGAGCAGCACAGTGCCCTCAGAGTTCTATCCCAGCCAAGCCCTCCAACTTTTAAAACTCCAGTTTTCAGGGATCCCTGGGTGGCTCAGTGGTTTAGTGCCTGCCTTTAGCCCAGAGTATGATCCTAGAGACCCAGAATCGAGTCCCACAACAGGCTCCTCGCATGGAGCCTGCTTCTCTCTCTGCCTATGTCTCTGCCTCTCTCTCTGTGCCTGTCATGAATAAATAAATAAAATCTTAAAAAAAAAAAAACCCTCCAGTTTTCAAGTCCTGCTGTTTGCAAGAAATCAGAAAAATCAGCCCCTCTCATTCTCCCAGTCAATGGCTTTGGAGAAGCATTCCCTGGCATGCTCTTTTTGCACATGCATGTACCTCTCTCCATAACTATGACTCCCTCCCATCTGCAGCACCCATGATCCATTTCTCTCCCCAAATGTCTCCACTCATCCTACTTTCTTCAATGTGGCTTCTTCTCTCCCTCTAGTTGTGGAATTTGTTTGGTTAGCCTTCAGGTTGACTTCTGGGGTACTTACAATGATGGGATAGATATCTGGTTGTGTTTGAGGGATGAGGTAAGCCTAATGGCCATCTTAGCTCCCCTACCTACATACACTAGTACATTTCACCTTTAAAAGTTCTGCAGCAAGGGCCTCACATTCACCCATGGAACAGTATAAATAAATTCTGGAAAACAATTTGATTATACATATCAGGATTCTTAAAACCACTGTGAAGACCCTTCTGTTATCCAAGTTTTCCCTATAGATGAAGTAACAGAAATGATAATTCAAACTATCTGACTTTCCCTGCTCATTCATGAACCCATCCTACCTTTAGTGTCCCTCAAGTCTTTCCAGAAGTCTTCAGAAATGTCTAATATTTCTTCAAACAAGTCCTATCTCACCAGTGATAGTGCTGATTCTCCTTGCACTGTCTCTCCCTAACCAACTCCCCATCATGGACTCTGTAGGTTTTCTCTGCTGTACCCAGACAGCCACTAACAAATCCAGTAGGAAGCTCTTAGCCTAGAAACAGTGCTAGCCCTTTACTTCTCTGCTCTGTGTTATACTTCCTTACCCAGAGTCTCAAGCATTGCTGTTTCTTCCCTCATTCTTCACACTCTCCTTCATGATGACATCCCATATATCTTCCTTTGATAGCTCCTTTTACAGGACTCATGTGCCTTTGTAAAGGGCCCGGCAGAGGACAGACAACACACTGTCCTTTCTACTTTCCCACTCTTGCCAATATTCAAAACTTAACCTCTGTGTTAGTTTCCTATTGCCACTATAATAAATTACTTCAAATTTAATGGCTTAAAATAGCTCAAATTTATTATCTGACATTTCTAGACATCAAAAGTTTAAAGTCAGTCTTATTGGGCTCAAATCAAGGCGTCTGCAGATCTTCATTCCTTCTGGAGGCTCTCGGAGAGAATTGTTTCCTTGACTTTCTCATGTTCTAGAAGCTACCTGCTTTCCTTGGCTCATGGCCCCTTCCTCTGTCTCCAAAGACAGCAGTGCAACATCTCCTCTCTGACTTTTGATCTAACATTTCTCTTTCTGACTGTAACAGCTGCCTCCTTCTCATTAAAACCCTTGTGACTATATTGGCTCCACCTGGATAATCCAGGATAATCCCCTCGTCTCAAAATCCTTAAATAAATTGCACCTGCAAAGCCCCTTTTCACCATGTATCATATTCACAGGTTCTAGGGATTAGGATTTGGCTTTGGCAAGCTTATATTCAGAAGGCACAGAGGTATTTACAGCACGGCAAAAATAGCACAGCAAGCATCTTAAATATGCTCTAACTCTAGCACATCCAGCCCATGCTATTAACCTTTGCTACCCAAAATTTCATCTTTTCTACTCAACAAGCCTCTCGAGGCTTTGTGCATTCTAAAGGGTGGGGGTGGAGAGGGACCCCGGGTGGTTCAGTCAGTTAAGCATCTGCCTTTGGCTCATGTCAGGATCTGGGACCTGCTCAGCAGGGAGTTTGCTTCTCCCTCCCTCTGCCCCCATCCTGCTTGTGCGCTCTCTCTTTCTCTCTCTCTCTCAAATATATAAATAAAATCTTTTTTAAAAAGGATCAGTAATATTCCAATAAAATATGAAACATTGTGCCAGCTCATAAACTTTTTTCTCTTATTTTTTTTTAAAGATTTTATTTATTTATTCATGAGAGACGCAGAGAGAGAAAGAGAGAGAGAGAGAGACAAAGACAGAGACAGAGACACAGGCAGAGAGAGAAGCAGGCTCCATGCAGAGAGCCTGATGTGGGACTTGATCTTGGGACTCCAGGATCACACCCTGAGTGGAAGGCAGACACTCAACTGCTGAGCCACCCAGGGGTCCCCATTTTTTTCTCTTAATACATAAATACTCAAATAACTCCACTTATTGGACCTTTACTATATGCTATCCACTGTGCTAAATGCTTTTTATACATTGTGACTAAGTCCTCAAAATAATCTTATGATGTGGTCATTATAATTATGAAACCTATGAGACAGATGAGAAAATTTAGATGCATAGAAGGTAAGTAATTTCTCAAGGTCAGTCTAATAAGTGATAAGGGAAGATCTGAAGACAGAACTCTGAGCACAAAACATGACAAGGTATTCTCCGAAGAGTTTTTCAATCCCATGCAAATATCTTCTACACCCTTCCTACACATCACAATGTGGTAGTCAGAGAAATGGGCAATGTGTTAACTGGGGCATTTATTCTGGTATTTCTGGCTTCCTCCCAGGGTCATAGACACCTATATGCTTGAAAGGAATGTGTTGGTCAGTCCCATGCTCATACAGAACAGAAGCAGTGCACCTGACCAGGACACTGGGCATCTTTGTGACATCTCATATAGATTACTCAGCTTTGTCTGGAGCCTTGTTTTCCCCATCATGGGCTCCTGCAGGAATGGAACTGGATCTATAGGTTGGGCCCTGCTGATTTGGCCCTCTGTGATCTATGGCTAGCAACTATCTTCTGCTCAAGGCAATAACCAGAGACAATGATCTGATCGGATGACCCACCCTTTTCATTTTCCGATCAGGGTGACACTCCTACTTGTTGGGTGTTTCCTTTTGGAATACTTCCTTCTTGCCCTATCTCAGACTTAGTGCCTTTACTGCAAGTATGCAATGAACCTTTACTATGGTGGCCCCTTTCAGAAAGTAGTTTTTGAGGACACCAGATATTTTCAGCACTAGCTCACTCCTAAGTTCTCATGGTTTCCATAGCTTTCCACCATTTTGAAGCGGCTGTGCTACAGAAACATTTGTTGCTAGATCCTATCTATTTTGAGTCTGGGTGTCCGTGTTCTTTCCTTTCCCCAGCAAGGCAGACTTTAACTACTAAATCATTCCAAACATATATGTGTGTGTATATATATATGTCATTCCAGACTGGTTCTCATAGCATAGGGATTTGGAGCGTTTGAGATTCTGCATTCAAATTTCCCTTTGTCCACTTGCCAGTTGTGGGACTTTGAACAGGAGTTAGTTACTCTGAGAGCTCAGTTTTATTATCTTTAATCAGAGGTGGTGGTAAGTGGTAAGGCTCAGTGTTATTATCTTTAATCAGAGGCGATGTTAAGTGATCAAGGGTCATTGTAGGGATGAAATGAAATAATGCACGCGAAGACTCAGCAGTCTGCATGACACACAATTTCTCAATAAATGTTAACCACGATTATGAATACATTCCTGTAGAAAATGGCCATTTTCTTTCTTTCCTTCTTTCTTTCTTTCTTTCTTTCTTTCTTTCTTTCTTTCTTTCTTTCTTCTTCTTTCTTTCTTTCAAGATTTTATTTATTTATTCACGAGAGACACAGAGTAAGAAAGAGGCAGAGACACAGGCACAGGGAGAAGCAGGCTCCATGCAGGAGCCCGATATGGGACTCCATCCTGGTACTCCAGGATCACACCCTGGGCTCAAGGCAGATGCTCAACCGCTGAGCCACCCAGGCGTCCCTCCATTTTCTATTAACATCAAAGTGGTGGCATTTTTAATTCACCACATTGCAGAGTATTGTTCTAGAAGAAACTTCTCTTGTTTTGCTGGACTTACATCTGGTCTTTGAGGGGCCAGTTCCACGCTAAATCCTGGTTGCTTCTTGACCCACCCTGACATGCTCTGTAGCAGAGGATGGCATGGTTTACTTCCATCCACCACCACCCCCACCTTCTATTCTATGCCAGTTACAGAACAATAGTTGTGTGTGCCTGTAAAGATCTGATCTTTTGCCCAGGGGTTCTCTAATTGTGAACAAGTCTTTATCAGATGTTTTTAATACACAAGCAGTTGTTGAAACCTCCCTCAGGCCACATTGCATCAACTCTTCCCACAGAGTTCTAGGACTGAAGTAGCTAAAGGCCCTCCTGGCTCTGAGCTCAGTATTCTGAAGCACTTCCCTTTCTTTCTCCTCCTATATCATTATCAGTAAGAACTTGGCAGGGAGAGGCAGATAAGCACCCAGTGAGTCCTTCAAGTCTTGCAAATAATCCAAGTTTGCACAGTGGCATTTCCCTGAAGATTAACCTTTCTCTCACTTGCTTCCGCACAAGTTTTCAAATTTATTTTCTGCCATTCCTATCCACCCTGCTTTTTGTAATTTCCCTAGCATTAACAAATCCACGTTTTTTAATCATTTATTTTGATATAAATTAAAAAATGGGTGTGCTCCTCCCAGTTATCAAATGTCACTTCAAATCTTAACAATTGTAAAGCCACAAACACCAAACCATTAACAATTTTGTTTGCTCTCGAAGCCCTCTCACTCAGGATTCTTTCATTCTGTTTATTATCTCTGTTTGAGGGGCGTGCATCTTGAGTTATGTGCCAGGAATAAGGTCTGGCCATGGTTGAAATTTCATCCCTTCAGGCACTGTCATCACACTCTCTAGGAATACCTATAATTTGGGGACCATGTATGTTCCATCATGGGATAAAGAAAATTCTACCAATTTATTGCCTATTTGGAAGTTATTAATCTAGTCTTTTGGGGATCCTTCTCAGGAATCTGAGCTCAGAGTAGACTTCCTCCTTCTTTCTTCAACAAGTAAAAAAGAAAGAGAGAGGTAGGGAGGGGGTAAGGAAGAAAGAAGAATGGGAAAACCCAACTCCTAGGTTACAGTGATTTTAAAATTATGGCCATATATTCTTTGATGTGCCACCCTCCTAAAAGTAGAGCCCAATTTCCCTCCCCTTGAGTGCAGGCTGGACTTAGTGACTCACTTTTAACAAATAGAATGGAAAAAAAGTGACTGTGTGCAATTTGGACACTGTGGTTTCCATTTGGTTGCTCTGTTTCTTACACTCTCTTGAATCACTTGCTCTGGAGAAGCCAGCTGTCATACTCTGAGCTGCTCCATGGAGAGACGCATATGGCAAGGAACTGAGGGAGATCTTTGGTCAATGGTCAGTAAAGACCCAAGGCCCTTGGTCCAATAGTCACAAGGAACTGAGGCCTGCCAATAGCCATGTGAGTGAACCATCTTGGAATTGGATTCTCTAGCTCTTATCAAGCTCTGAGATGACTATGGCTCCATCTGAGATCTTGACTGAAACCTCATGAGAAACTTGGAACCAGAACCACCAGCTCTTTGACCCTCAGAAGCTGTGAGACATCTCATATAAGTATTTATAGTTTTAAGCTGCTATATTTTAGGGTAATTTATTATACAGAAAGAGATAAGTTAAATACAACTAGTAATAGTTGCCAGCATACCCAGATAGCACAGAAATTTAATTTGAATTCAAAGGAAGATAATCAGTACATTTCGATCAAGTAATTTCATTTCTAGAAATCTGTTCCAGGAACTACCACCTCATAATTACAAATTTATATGCAAAGTTATTAAGGATTACTACCTTATATAAAAATGTTCAGCAATAAGAGTTGTGAAATAAATTACATTCTGTCAATTTAAAGAATTTTAGGGGTGCCTGGGTGGCTTGGTTGGTTGGGCCATCGATACTCGATTTCAGTTCAGATCACTATCTGTGTCCTGGTATAGAGTCCCACATCAGGCTCTGCGCTCAGTGGGGAATCTACTTCAGGATTCTCTCTCCCGTTACCCCTCCCCCAACTTGCTCACTCTCTCTCTAAAATAAATAAATCTAAAAAATAAATAAAAAAGGATTTTAGTTATTTTAAACAATATTTAACAATAAGTTTAAAGAGTTTGTAAAAAAAAAAAAAAGAGTTTGTAATGCAATGTTAGATACTCTTGGGACTCAAAGAAATACAAAAGGAGAGGAGAATTCATCCAGGACTGTAATATATAAATATTATATATAATATAATGTAATTTATGTATGTATTTATGTAATGTATAAATATAAATATATATACTGTATACATAAATTATAATATAATTAGAGTCTTGAGATGAAAAGATTATAAAGGACTTTCCCAGTGGGCTCAAAGTTCAATCACAAGTTCTAATATGAAGGAGGCAGAGAGAAATTACAAACAGGGGAGGAGAAGACAATATAACTATGGAAGCAGAGTTTGGAGTGATGTAGACACAAGCCAAAGAATTCAAGCTGCCTTCAGAAACTAGAAAAAGCAAGGAATGGTTTCTCTGCCGGAGCCTCCAGAGGGAGCCTTGTCCTTCTGACACCACGAAATTAGCCCAGAGATACTCACCTCAGATGTCTGGCTTCCAGAACTGTGGGAGAATAAGTTTCTGTTATTTTAAGTCACCAATTTAGTGGTAATTCATTTACAGTAGCCATAGAAAATGGATGCACTAATTTTGTTGAAAATTTTTGTTTCTATACTCATATGGGATATTGGTCTGTAGTTCTCTTATGATATCTTGTCTGGTTTGGGTACCACATTAAGCCACACACCTGAACATGTGCCCATAAAGTTCGTCTTCTCTTCTATTACTAGTCAAAACCAGTCCTGCCACCTAGAATTAGATCACATATCCTGTGGTCTACTAAAGGAGAGGCAACAAGTCTTCCCTCTTTCTTCTATATCAATAGATTTTCCTTTTCTAACTTCCTTTATCACCATGCAAAGATGCTATTATTTTCCACCGCTTAATTTAAGAAATAAAAGCCTCTTTTGACACTGTTTAACCTTTCCACTACTGTCCCTTGCCTCTTTTGTCTTTATGCCAAAACTCTTTAGTTGCCTGTACTCACAATCTTCACCTCCCCTCTTCTCATTCTGCTTCACCCACTCCAATCAAGGGTTTGCCACCACCAAGCCACTAGGCCAGACTTCCTTAAGATTACTAATGACTCCACATTGCTAAATATAACAGTTTCTGTTTATATGACCGTCATAACACCTGATACAGCTGACCACTTTCTCCTCCTCTAACACTTCTATTCATTTAGACTTCAGGCTAGCACACTGGTTTCCCTTCTAAATTGTGGCCATTCTGTCTCCTTTTCATTTCCTGAATGGTCTGCCAAGGTCAGGGTTCAGATAACTTTTCCATCAACTTTTCATTTTACCTGAGCTCATCTAGTTCCTCTAGCTCCTCCTCTTTTCTACCTACCAACACCTGCTACATGTCATCTAGTATTACTGCTTTGTATATTACCTGTATGTCAATAACACCAAAGTTATACTTATCTTCTAGACCTCTCTTGTGTACTCCAGGCCATATATTCAATATCCCACTTTTATATCTCTTGAACGTCTGATATATGATTCATACTTGACCAGTACAAAACAGAATTCCTAGTTCTTTCCCCTAAATTGGTTCTTTTCTAGTCTTTTCCATCTCAGTGAATAGGCGCTCCCTTCTGCTAACGGTCAGGCCAAACAGTTGCTGTCTGCCAGCAAATCCTATTAGTTATACTTTTGAGATATATTCAGATATTGAGGACTTTTCATCATCTTCAGTGTATTTTTCCAGGGCCTAGAAAAGTACTTGATGCACAGTAGTCATGTAATAATGATTTGCTGAAAGAATAAATGAAGTCAATTATGTCCTATCCCTGCTCTCTATAACTTCCTTGACAAAGCTTGGCCTATAATGCCTTTCTGTGCTGTAACCTGGTGCACCTATTCCTCTCTCTTCTCATGTTTTGCCACTAACCAACAGGTATCATGAGCTCCAATTATAGTGACCTACTTCAAGTTTTCCAATTTATCATGGTGTTTCATTCCTCTGTGCCCCTCGCAATGCTGTTCCCTCAGCCTAGAACATTCTGATACTTTAACAGTATTTCCAGATTTATCTCGGCCAACAAAAATCTCATTTTCTTCTCCCCCGTGCTGGCCTAGCTCAGCACATGCACTTCCGTCCCTACACAAAGCACACTCCACTGAGTTTGCCTGTCTTCCCATCAGGATTCTATGTTCTGTGTCTTGGTCATCTCTCTTTGGTATACCTAAAGTGTAGCACAGCGCCCAGCTTATGGAATGCAATGAACGGGAACAAGTGAATGAATGAAAAGACTCCTCTGTGCACTGGGTATGTTCATATACAGAATCATAAAACAAGAGTTAATATGAAAATATGTTCTTTCACTATAAATATGAATGAATTATTACTTGGCAGCAACACTTCACACTCGTCTCTAAAAAAAGGATGAATCTGAATATTTGCTTTGAGGGTGGTTTATTTTTATTCCTCCAAACTAATCCAAAAACAAGCTAACATTTCTTTTTCCTGGCATAGTCATTCTTTCTCTTTAAAAAAAGGTTATTGTGATAAGAACACTTCACATGAGATTGACTGTCTTAAAATTTTAAGTGTATGATACATTATTATTGACTATAGGTACAATGTTCTACAGCAGCTCCCTAGAGTTTATTCAACTTGCTTAACTGAATCTTTATGCTCATTGTTTAGGTAGAAGAAAACTATATTAACTAAGTATACTCTAATTTTACTGAAAAAATATTTATTAAACTTCCATGTGCCATATTTGGAACTAGATGAACTATTTTCTACTTCTACTACCATCCCCCACCCCAGTCTCTCTTTTTCTCTTCTCTCAAGATTGAAATCAGCCAGTTCTCAAGCCTAACCAAAACCGTACTGTAACAATATAAAGATTACAAAATGCTTAATTATCATACGATTGCAACTATAAACAAAAGTGTGTGTGGGCAGAGACTGGAGAAGTAATATGAAATGCAGCTCACTGACATTTACTGAACACAAACTCGGACCCACACACTGTTCTAGATATGATTACAAAGAAGGAACAGTCCCTCTCCTGGAGCTGCCCACAATCTCATAGCATTTACGGAAATCCTATAATCTCTTTGATAAGTAACATCGGTAGCACTTGCTTTCTCCGCAGCTTGGAGGACACCAATGTACCACAGGAGCCAATCTACTGCAGTGTTGGAGGCCCAGTAGGGCTTACGGGCCTCTAGGGAACTACTGTGGAGAATGGCGACCGTATTATTAGTGGTACCTAGGGTTGTTATTGAGGTAGAGAGTAAAAGAGAGTTTTGGTGTGTAAGAAGCAGTAGGTGTCCTCCTCACACCATTATCCAAAAAAATCAGTGTTGGTGTCTCTGAAGCATAATAACTGCAAGCTTCTATTCAAATAGCCAGTGAGAGGGGAGGGTGGCAAATTGACCATTTGCTCTGGGATGGTTCTTGGAACGTAACTCCCTTCTCCAAGCTTGCATCAAGGTCTGTTTATAGCCATCCTTTCCCATATCTGCCAGCGCAGCACCCTCTCCCTGAACCAGTCCCAGGAAGGGTTGGTCCATCAGCTACTTCACAGGCAAAGAGATGTGAAGTTTCTAGTGCCTCTCCTAAGATCTAAAACACAAAAGGCTTTTTCTCTCCTTTTCAGAAAGGGCCAAGACCTGAGAAGTGCAAAGGCCTTTTTACCTTCCTTGAAAAGAAACAGCAGTACCACTTCCCGTTCCTTCTAGATGTGTTAGTCTCTACTAGACAAGAAGACTATTTCTAGATACAGGCTTGCAGAAGTGGTGAAAGACAAAATATGTGTTAGGTCAGAGGAACTTTGCCAAAAAGAAAGAAGAGATTGTGTGCGTGTGTGTGTATACATGCCTTTGAATCTCTTACTGGATCAAGATATTTAATGATACCACAGGGCTCTTTCTCTCTTCTCTTCTGCATGTCTTGGCACTGCTATTTTCGGTGTGAGCATTGGTCTCCCAGCCCATTTCAGAAGAGCAAACTCCCCTATTCCCTCTCGCTCGTCTTGCCCTGAAGAGTCAGATTTATAGTGTTTTTAGTAGCCCAAAACTTAGCAAGAAAAAGATCCTTTCTTCCCCAGAGTCTCTGGGAAGGATTCCAATGGGCTCTGCTTGGTCATGTTCCTACCCCTAGACCACAGCTATGTTCAGAAAGATGAGACACTATATCCACCAGTTTGGGTCACACACTCGCCTCTGCAATGCAGAGGATGTGACTGAAAGCTCCACCAGATAATAGAGGCAACATTTTCTAAAAGGAAAAGATTTATAGCGAACAAAACAACAACAATAACAACAAGAATAGGTGATTACTACACTGTAGGGGAATAGTCAAGGTTGACTTCCAAGTTTTCAATGCTACCTGTTGGGTGACGTTGATAGAAAATGGAGATGTAGAAGCAGTTTGAGCCCATATGGAGAGTGGAGCTTTTTAAATGTCGAATTGAAGGTGCCTGTAGGACATCTGAATGAGGTAATCTCTTGGAAATAGAGAGTCAGAAACCTAGCAGAAAAATATATGCTTATAATTTTTTAAATATAAGACTGATTCGTGTTAGGGTGCATCTGAGTGCGCAGTGGGAAACCCACTACATTTCTTAAGTGGGTAAGTTCTTTAGCAAAAAAAAAAAAAAAAAAAAAAAATATATATATATATATATATATATATATATATATAAAATCTATGTTGCCTATTTTAGAAATCTCTGTATAATATCAACCCCGTGCTCCCAGAAGCTGCACTTCTTTCTAGTTATCTCTGGACGGCCCCCCTTCTCCCTCCGCTTGGCGCGGGTTTGGGGACTCCCAGGCAGAGCCTAACTTGGCCTACCGGACCCAGGCGAGACGGCCGCGGACTACAATTCCCGGCATGCCCCGCAAAGGGCGGCCCGCGGCAGGGGCGGGGCCAGGGCCGGGACCAGCCACCCCCGCGAGCGGTCGGGCGGGGAGATCGGGCGGCGCCGAGCTGAGGTGGCGAGAGAAGAGCTCCCGGATGTGGAGAAGCTGGGGAGAAGGCGTGGGAGGAAGATGGACTCGGTGGAGAAGGGGGCCGCCACCTCCGTCTCCAACCCGCGGGGGCGGCCCTCCCGGGGCCGGCCGCCGAAGCTGCAGCGCAACTCCCGCGGAGGCCAGGGCCGAGGTGTGGAGAAGCCCCCGCACCTGGCGGCCCTCGTTCTGGCCCGGGGCGGCAGCAAGGGCATCCCCCTGAAGAACATTAAGCACCTGGCGGGGGTCCCGCTCATTGGCTGGGTGCTGCGTGCGGCCCTGGACTCGGGGGTCTTCCAGAGGTGCGCATGTGCGAGAGTGGGCGGCGCGGCCTGGGCGGGGGTCGGGACGCGCGCGGAGCAGCGGAGCCGCGGAGCCGCGGAGCCGGGCCGCTGGGGGGCGGGGGTGCCCGGGTGCCTGCTCCCGGGCGGGGCGTGCAGGGTCCGGGCCGTCTGGGCGCCCGTGGGGAGCGCAGGGACCAAGTGCCGGCTTCTTCCTTGTTCCGAATCAGCTGTCAGGCTTGACCTGGGACACTTCCTTGTCCCTGCCCTTGAGAGCGCCGCCCGTGAAAGGGGCGCTTCCTCCTGTGCCGCCGCCGCCGCCCCCGGGTTGACCTCCCGGGTGAAGGAGGCCGCCACCCCTGTGAACCGTCTGTGGTTCTAGGTGAACTCTCGCAGACGGAGGCCATCGGGGTTCCCCTGTTGCTTAGCCGGTGATGACCACCTGGTGCCTGCCCATCGATTAGGGAGCCGTCAGGCTCGTGAATGGAGTGAGGTGTCAAGGCTTTCTAGTTTCGAGCTCAGCTTGGAGATCTCTTTCTGACCTTTGAAAAATACTCCAAGCTCTCAGCCTGTGAGTCAGCACAATCTAGGAAACTACCTACAGCTCTACCTAGGCAAGAGGTAGTGAGAAAACGTACGGCAGGCTGTTTTATGATGTGCTTATCAAATGGTTTTTATTATATCTTTGGAAGCTCGTGTGCCCGAAAGACAAGTTTTAATTGTGCATCCTGCAGAGGCATTGCCATATGCCATTTTGGTCAGGAGTTAACGAGCTGATGTCATTCATAAAAGAAAGAATTCTGTGTTAGGAATGAGTTGACACATAGTAACTTCACCCTAATTATGATTGAATTTGTTACTGTGGAAAATAAACTTTTTTAATGTTTGGGTTTTGGGTTCCTAAAGAGGTGATTGTTTCTGGAGCCTGTTAATTGCCCCGTAATATACGGGTATATGATTTTCATGTAACTCGTCTTGTTTAACAAAAGATACTCCAGAAGTATGAATTTACTAATTAATGTTTTAATCCAAAGGAAGCCCTGGGTGGGGCGAGGTAAATAGGGACAGGCACCCAGAAGATAACACTAGTGTAGTAATGTAATAGGAAGTGTGCAAAGGAGAGATAGGGAAAGACTTGGGGATTTAGTTCAATTCAGTAAACATTTACTGAGCCCCAGTTTCTACCATACACATCCAAGGAAACACCAAGATGAAATGACATGCTTCTTGTCATTCTGGAGCTTATAGACTCTGGGACATTTTTTCATCTGTACAAAGAGTGCACCCTGGGGGAAAAAAAAAAGGGGCATCGAGGCAGCAGCAATATGCCGTTTTTGTAAGATGAAGTAAAGATCAAAAGTCATTTTCTCGATAGATTAAGAACAAAACTCATTTACAACTCTTCAGTTGCATGTCAGGAAGCCCCTTTCAGCCTGGCTTAACAAAAAAGGGTAAGGCTTGTTTCAGGTACAATGAGATCCAAAGGCAAAAATTGATTCATTCATTTAGCAAATATTTATTGACCACCTACTATATGCCTGGCACTGTCCTGTGTTCGTTACTAGAGGTTGTAGCAGTAGCAATAGTCAGTCCCTCGTCCCAGGAACTTGCATTATAATGATGAAAGACAGGCAGTATACCAACAGTATATACTGTATTTGGTGGTGATAAATATTTTCAAGAAAATTAAAGCAGGGTAAGGGAATGGTGCACCCTGTCACCAGAATCCTCCATTTCTTGGTTCTTTTGATATGCTCTACCTTTTACGGTGTCAGGCGGTTGTGCTGAGAACTGCAAAACTCTCAGCGCTTAACAACTTGTCCAAACTCGGAAGGCCATGTTTCTAGGCCTTCCCTAGTGGGGAATGTGTACCCCTTTAAAATGGCTGAGAAAGCTCAATGCTGCCAGGAGAATTTTTGTTTCAGGGACAATCTGGTGACAGGCAGCCTCTGAACCCCCCTCAGAAAAACTACTTTAGAAAGCTTATAATTATAAACCCCCTTCTCCATCCTTTGGAATATAAATCTACCACCCCAGACTGTTTTCTCAAGGACCAGAGAGCTATCTCTTTGAAGTGCAAACACCTTTGAGAATTAAGGGCCTAGATTCAATGGGCACCTTGCTTCAATTGGCTTCTTGCCTCCCATCATAAAGTCAGAAGTAAACAAACCCTGATGGCCTAGTCACATGAACTAACCCCCTCTAACACCCCTGCAATACTTTTTTCTTAACGCACTACAGCCTTTAAGAAATCTCCAGCCTTTATTTTGGGGAATTTGAGTTTAGTTTATGCCGGATTCTTTCCCCTATTGCCATAGTTAACAAATTAGACCTGTCCTTACCGCTTTAGTGTCCCGCTTTGTTTACTTCTTTATTTTACTCTTTATATCCTTCCCAGTTTAAGTCTAGCCAAAAAAGAGTCTCTCTGGGTCACCTGCTTATCCTCGAGCCAGTCACTGTGGCTACAGCGGTGCTTGTATTGGTACAGTTTAGCTGCCTCTTCCACTCTTGGAGCTGGTGATGGAGCGCCCCCCCCCCCCCCCAAGCACCATGTGACAGTTTCATCAAGAGAAAAATTGGAGTATGATTACCAAAGAATAGATGCTGGGTGTCAAAACCCAACAAATAGCCATTTTAGCAGACATAGGGGATCTTGCTACGAAATAATCGGAAAATATATTACGCAGCAATTTTCCTGTTTCCATTTATTTAAATTCATTTGTACAAAATTCCATGCAAGAATAAATGATTCCTGAGAACTTTTTCTGTTCCAGTTTTGTTTAATACATCTAGAGTATAAGCATCTTGACAATAGGAATGATATTTTATACTTAAAGCCACCTATGATGGTATCTGTTACTATACTAATAACAGTAATTAGAAGAAATAAAACCAGTATTTTCCTTAACTAGCAAAATGAGCATAATCTGCCTGACTCTGCCTTCTCAAACTTAGAATATGGTATAATAAAGTGATTTTCCTCTCTTTAGTTTGCATAGCTGTTTGCTATGTGGTGGCATCCCTTCTGAGATCTGGAAAGTTCAACTAAAAAGGTAATGAAAGGGACTAGCACTACTTCCGCCATGCAGTTTTTGCTGATCCCCTCAATGGAAAGTAACTGTACCTTTGTTTTCTGAATACAGAGCAGCATTGTTCAGAGCTTTTAGTGCATGCACTGTGCAGGGAGGTAAGGCCAAAGACCCTGGTGGTCAAACTGCGGATTGGAATTTCTAGCTTCACCACATGTTAACTGCAACTTTGGGTAAATCACTTAACATCTGTGCCTCAATTTCCTTATCTGCAGAATGGACTTAAGTATCCACCTCAAAGGCTTGCTGAGGGGATTAGGTGAGGTGTAGTGTACATACAGCCTTTAGAATAGTGTCTGCCGTATAGTGTGTGATATATCCTTGACATTTACCCCTCGTATTGAAGGTTTTTACAATCTTGATGTCTTCTGCGGGTCACAGTTTCCTTACTTGTAAAATGGGAAAGTTGTAATTATCTTCAAAATTCTTTCCATTGCTAACGTGCTTTGACCTTCAAGTATTCATGGACTTGTGTCTTTACTCTCTATTTCAGGGGTCCACCAGCTTTTCCTGTAAAGGGCCAAATTCTAAATATTTTAGACTTTGCAAGCCAAATGGTCTGTGTTGCTCAGCTCTGTTGTATGTTGTGAAAGTAGCCAAACAATACATATGTGAATGAGCATAGCTGTATTCCATGAAAAGTTTATTTATGAAAACAGGCAGGCTGTGAGCCAGATTTGGCCTGGGATGACCCTTGCTCTACTGGGTTGAAGAGCTTCTTGTGAGCAGGTACTCTTACTGATCTTGGTATGCTTAATGTGTTGGGACCTCAATTAAAATGTGTTAATTTGGATTTAGTTGATTTATTCTGAAGCTTCAGTCCAAATTTGGAGCAACCTTGTCACTCCACACCTTCTATTTTCTTTCTTTGAAATATTCACCCGAGGAAGGAATTGAAGAAAATTGCAGCTGCCCGATTGTGTTTCTCAAGGCTAGGAAGTGCTTTGGAGATTATTTTGTTCAAAACCATGATTTGTTCATTGAGGAAAATTTTTCTGGCCTGCTCAGAGTCAAAGCTAACAATACTTTCAAGGTTGCTAACTTTGCATACTAATTTGGCAGTTGAGAAAAAATGCTAAGAGGATTTTTTTTTTCATTTAGTAAAAAGTTACTGTTAGAGGTGGGTTTGTAAGAGCTTCACTTCAACAGTGGTTCAATGTTGTGTTAGGAAACCTCAGAACAAATTGATTTTGTAAATGTTACCTAACATACTTGTGGGGAAAAAAAAAAAGCCCACGACCTTTAGTTTCATTTGTAGGGTGTAGATTTATGATTAATGGTAGGCCTATGCTGTGTTATCCTTAAAATGGCAGTTTATGATTTGAAATCATTTTGATAGGCGTCAGGGTTGATAGTCTTGTTCATCCTGTTAGATGTAATATGACTTCATCCTGTTAGATGGTAAAGCCATTAGCATTAGGCTTTGACGTCTACTCTGTACTTGCTTTTAAATTTTATTAGGCCTGTTTATTCACTTGCTCATTCTTTTTTGCCCTTCCTCTTCTGATTCCCCTAAACCAAAGGAAGTCTAGCTACTTACATAGTTATTAATGATGATCATTGTATTTTAAGTCTACATATGGGATGCTGGGATGCTATTTTCATATGTATAAATTAGACTTTTGGACCTTTGAAATTCTGAAAGCAGAACTTCAGTTTTCCTTCCAACAGAGGCAGTGTGAGGATTAAATGAGACTGTGTCTATGTTCCTTTATTGCCATTCCTATTTTATTATTTCGAATAGCTAAAACGTATGAAAGGTTTATTGTGTGTTGTGGTTTGTATGTAATCCCCATAACAACAATATGAGGTAATTACTGTTATTATCACCTGCATTTTTTTTTTTAATCACCTGCACTTTACTGAAAATTGAGGCTTAGGGAGATTATGAATTTTCCCTAAGGTCATATAGCTAACATGTGGTGGAGCCAGGATTTGAACCCATTCCTTCAGATCCCATGCTGTTAACCATTTATTGTTTCATTTATTAACACATATAGATTGAGCATGTTATGTAGCAGTCACTATAAAAAAAAACTTTGCAAAAATAAAGCATTGTAGAGAAGTTAGTCATTGCTTTCTTACCTTTCTTTCCCAGATGGTTTAAAGGGAATTATAGAACTGTGTTGGCCTCTGTCTCTACTAATAGGCTGAGAACTGAAAGTTTCTCAGGAAAATGGACTATCTTGTCTCCATTGCCCAAAGTAGGACCTGAAACATAATAGGCACTCAGTAAATGTTTCATGAATAAAGAAATATGAAGGAATGATAAAAGGGAAGAAAGAAGAAAAACCTCTTCCAAAACCTCTGTTGTTTTTTATTCACCTTTTAAGCGTTTCAAAAATATCACTAAATCCTGTGGTGTTGCATTTTCATTACAGAAAATCAGAATAATAAACAAAAGCAGTAACTTATTTCAATTAGTGACGTAAATTATATGTCAAAAGACCATTTCTTTTGCTTTTACTAATTCACTTTTTAATGTATTTACCATCTTCCCATCCTGCCTTCACCTTCTGTATTTTAAAACTAGGTTTTCACTGGTACTTTACTTTTTTATATACCTTTAACTATGATATTTCTCCAGTAAAAATATGCCCCCAAATATTTCAGATTTCAAGATGGGGAAAAATGGGGGGGGGGGGTGTTCTGTGTTCTGCCTTGCAGAGTGACAGTAAATGGGAGACATCTGACCCCCTGGCCAGTGGCTCATCTTGTTTACTAGACTTTAAAAAAAAAAAGAAATTTTAGGGGGTTTATTGACTTTATCTCTGGATTTAATCCTCCTTCCACATATATTAAAGGGAAGAACGGAAATTAATAAATGAAATCTAGAGGTGTTAGAATATTTTCTATATTTTCTATATTCAATAAACTTCTATCTCCTTAAAAAAAAAAAGAAAGGTTTCTTTAGTTTCTCACTTTCTTTTCACTCTTGACAATTGAGCATAGACATCTGAAACATGCAGTTCCTCTTATCCCCAGTAAATTATGAATGAAGGCAATAAAAAAATAAATAAATGCATATGCCAGAGACTAAGTCATTAAACTTTGTGTAATATCACTAATAAAACATTGTGGCTAGAGTAATATTCACATTTTTTGTTTCTAGCAAAAGGGAATTTGTAAAGGTCTAGGAAATAACCTCAGTAGAGACTGGCACGTTACTCCAAAGTAGCATTTTACTCCTAGTCATCATCTTATAAATTTTAAATAGTGAGCCATGTAAGATGTGGTTAAAGGAGCAATTAAATTAAATTTCCCAGAGCTCATCAAGTCATGTTCTCCATGTCTATAATTGTTGTCAATGGCTATTAGTCAGTCGATTCTGTGTTCATGTATTTATAGTATACCTACTGTTAGTTGGCAGACCAAGAGAGTTGGATTCTCTGATTATTTTGAGCCTAGATTTGGGCATTTCATTGCTTCCAAGCTTGAAATTCTTTCAGCTTCATGGTTTGGCTAAGCCAATTCGATTTTTTTTTCTTAGCAAGTCTATTAAAATTCTCATACAATAATTTGGATTTGAATGAGCAGGATCTTCTTTATTTCCTTTAGATTTATTTGAACTTCTGGCCACTACTGTTTTACATAATATACCAGTAGCCTTAAAAAATACAAGTGTCATTTTTTTCTAATCTTATAAAACTATAGGGCTCCATAAATAATATTTATATAAATAATATAAGACATAATACAAATACAATATTTTTTGTAAATATAAATGGTACTACATTTTTATTCAGATATTATATAGTTTATATGCAAAGTATAATTCTTTAATTATATATTTTATATGACGTTAGATCTGTGTTTATTTTTTGATGGTATAAAAATTATTCTAATATATAAGCTGTATTTTGGGGTTGCAGAAGTCCTTTTTATCTTTAGTGGCTTCTTTTAATGATTTGGCTTTTTATATTTTTTTAATACCTATACAGTGTGTGGGTTTCAACAGACCATGATGAAATTGAGAATGTGGCCAAACAATTTGGTGCCCAAGTTCATCGAAGAAGTTCTGAAGTTTCAAAAGACAGTTCTACCTCACTAGATGCCATCATAGAATTTCTTAATTATCACAATGGTATGAATTTGATAGTTTATTCAAAATTTTATATAATTTCCACCTTATTTCACAAGACTCATTTTTACAGTTGAAGATCTTTGTATTCCTTGCAAAGAACCTTGATGTCCTTTTCATTTGTTTTGTCTTTTTAAGAGGTTGATATTGTAGGAAATATTCAAGCAACTTCTCCGTGTTTACATCCTACTGACCTTCAAAAAGTTGCAGAAATGATTCGAGAGGAAGGATATGATTCTGTTTTCTCTGTTGTGCGACGCCATCAGTTTCGATGGAGTGAAATTCAGAAAGGAGGTAATCTATCAGTATTTTAGCTTTTATGGAGAATCAGTTTTTCATATGTAGATATTCTTTAGGAATGAAGGGAGCAACATCGAATTAACTGTAGTAGGTAATGACATTTATAATCAGTTCTAAGTCTTGTGATTATTGAGACGACAGACCAAATTCCCTGCTTTACTTTTTACAAATGGACATTTTAACACTCTATTTGCCTTTTGAGGCAGGCATGTCATTTTTATAGATGTGAAATACTTGTTTGTTCTAGGCTTACTTGGTAAACTCCATATAAATCGTAATTGGGATCATGGGGATAGCAGTCTACCAAAAATGTTCTGGAGGACCTTAGGAATAAATTATGGAATTGCTTCCCAAAATAGGTCACTCCTATGTAAGGAGACTTCCACAGTAGTTAGCAGGAGCCTGATTTCTAGTTAGATAAACTAGTAAAATATGGAATAAAGAATAGGATGGGTGTACCTGGGTGGCTCAGTGTTTGAGTAACTGCCTTCAGCTCAGGTCATGATCGCAGGGTCCTGGGGATTGAGTTCCTCATCAGGCTTCTCACAAAGAGCCTGCTTTCCCCTGTACCTATGTCTCTGCCTCTCTCTCTCTGTGTCTCATTAATAAATAAATAAAATCTTTAAAAAAAAGAATAGGATGACCAACAAATAGGTGAATATTGTAATATACGTAAGGAAAGATGATATGATTTCTTTTAGGTGCCCTGATATTTGTTGAATATAGAAAACCTGGCCTAATTGTCTCCAACATATGTGTGACTTAAAGGAGACAGTAAGGAAAGTGCAATGAAACTGGAGACCGAGCAAAAAAGAACAAGTAAGAGGATAAAGAAGGGCTGAAAATAAGATTCTTTAATCTCAAAATACGAATGCTACCCAAACCAATGAAATATATCAATAAATACATTTACTGATTGATGTCATTCAGTAAATGTTTACTGGTTGTCTTCTCTGTGCCAGGTTCTGTGTTAAGCTATATATTTTAACTTTGAACTTACTTAGCAAATTTCCGAAATAATTTCTAGGAAGGATCTATTAAAACTTAAAAAACAAATTTTTGAAGCAAATCAAGGAAGCCCAGTGTTCAATTGAATGTTGAGCTTTATGTGCTATATGATTAAAGTTCAAGAAGTTCAGGAAATATGTACATTAAATAGGTGACAAGGCCATAAAAAATAGATCCATGAATATCTTTAAGAAAATTAGAAATGTTTGAATAAATATCTTTTAACGTCAAGAAGTGAATGTTAGGAACAAGAGCTTTGTCTTGTCATATTTTCTTAGAACCACTGTGAAACAGACTCCTATTGATGAACAGTGGTTCTCACCCAGAGTGGTATTTCTTGTGATTCTATTCTCATGTTTCTTGTTTATAAAATCACTTAAAGTTCTGCTGGATTAATAAATTCTTGAAAAATTATTCCGTTTTATACTGTATAACTTTTTGTATTCTTTTTTTGTAATCACGGTAGAACCTTACCATCTAATATAGTAGCCTTTACCACTGTTAGCACTCAAAGTATAGTTAGTCCAAGTTGAGATATGCATTAAGCAAAAAATACATATTGGACTTCTAAGATTAGTATGAAGTATTTGCAATATATCTAATAATTCTTACATTTGTTACATGTTGAAACAATACTTTAGATACTAAAGTATTAGGGCTAAATAAAATCTATTATTACAATTAATTTCACTTCTTTTTACTTTTTCTAAACTGTAGGCATTAGAATATTTTAAATTATATATATGGCTCACATTATATTTCTATTTGACAGGACTGCTCTGAGGATTACACTTTGCACTCTTACATTGTTATAATCTGCCTGAATTTGTATTTTTACAAATAACTAAGAAACTTATAGTAGTAAATTTCTATTTAGCTCCTGCCTTTTATACTATTATTGTCACATAATCTATTTCTATATATATTATGACCCCATGATATATTATTGTTATACTTATTTTAAACAGTTAATGATGTTTTAAGTTATTTTAAAATAGTCATTTATCTTCACCTGGATATCTATCTTTTTTTTTTTTGTTATTCTTAATTTCTTCCCACTTACGTGTGCTTCTGTCTTACAGGGTATTTCTGTTAGTAACAGGTCCTCTCAGCTTTTGTCTGTCTAAAAATGTCTATAATTCACTCTTATCTTTGAAGGGCATTTTCACTGAATGTAAAATTTTGGTTTGCCCTTTTTTTCTTTCAGCATTTTAAGATTTGATGTTACTGTTTTGGAGATGAATTTTTAATTTGTCATTTCATTATTTTCTGCCATCCATTGGTTTCTTAAAAGAAACCAGCTGTTATTCTGATCATTGTTTCTCTAAATATAATGTCTTTTTTCCCCGCAGGCTACTTTTAAGATTTTTCCCTTTATCTTAATTTTTCATAGTTGACTCCAATTTGTATTGCTGTGGGGATTTTTGTGTTTATCCTATTTAGGATCCTCTGAATTTCTCATGCCTGCAGGTTGATATCTGTCATTAGTTTGCAAAAATTCTGTGTCATTATCTCTCCACATATTTCTTCAACATTTTTTCTCTCCTTTCTTTCTTGGACTCAGAGTTAAGTGTATAAAATAAATTTTATGGGGTCCACATGTCTCTCACAGTCTGTTCTGCATTATTTGTTGATTTTCTCTCTGTGCTTCATGTTGAGTAATTTCTGTTGACATATTTGAGTTCATTGATCATTTCTTCTGACTTGTCCAGTGCACTGTAAGTCCTGTCTAGTGAATTATTTCAGATATATGTGTTTTCCATTCTCACATGTACATTGCAGTTAATTTTTAGAAATTCTGTTCTCTGTTGAAATTCTCCATCTTTTTAAATCTTTTCCTCTACAGTCTTTGACATATTTATGATAGTTATTTGAAAATCCTCAGTTGTGGGTTCTGACATCTGGGTCATTTATACTTCTGTTTCTACAACTGTTTTTCTCTAGTTATGGGTAATGTATTTCTGCTTCTTCATAATGACTCATATTTTGTCCTATGCCTGACATAGAGACTGGAGTACAGTTGACCTTTGAACAACACTGATTTGAACTGCATGGGTCCACATACAATGTTTTTCAATAAATACAGTCTAGTACTATAAATGTACTTTCTCTCCTTTATGATTTTCTTAGTAGCATTTCTTTGCTGTAGCGTATTTTATTGCAACAACACAATACAAATAACATACAAAATATGTGTTGATTATGTTATTGGTAAGGCTTTTGGTCAACAGTAAGCTAGTAGTAAAGTTTGGGGGAGAACCAAAAGTTGTATGTGGATTTTGACCGTCTGGGGAGGGCACACCCTTTCTTCTATCAGGCAGATAGGATATGGAGCTAGTCTCTTTGACCCAGTTAGGAGTTGTGCTCTTTACCTCTGTAGTGCAGGTATCTTGCCAGAAGATTGATCTTGTCCGGACTGCTGATAACCTCGTACTAACAGGACTTTGGGATCTAAGCACCACACAACTATAATCTCTCCCTGCGTTCCAGCCCATCTCTAGCTTCTTGTGCCATAACACTCAGCAAGAGTCCTATAGCAGAATAATCGAGTGGGAAGAACTAGCTCTGTGTTTGCACTCCTATAGAAGCCAATCTATGCTTCAAGTCCACAGGGCCATTAAAAACTCTCCTGGTTTTTCTTTACCCCGGCAGAGTCCCTCTGCTTATGCCAAGTTTGATCTTTCTTTCACTTCCTCCTCAATTCAGTAGATGTCCCCAGAGAGAAAACAGCCATTGATCCTTGTTCACTTAGGAAAGACTTGCCCCTCTCATTCCTTTTCTTCAGAGTACCACTTGAACTATCAAGTTTGTTTGTTGCCTATCTCTACCACTAGATTCTACACTCCATGAAAGTAGAGTCATATTCATTGCTACAAATCCAGTGCCTATAAAACTATATCATATGTAGCTATTCAATGTATATAGTATAAATTTATTTATGGATTTATAGCATAAATGAGTATTTTTCCTAGATTATATCAAACACTGGTAGATTAGGATTGAACAGAGGATGGTTCAGTTAGTCAAGTAAGTAGAAGTTTTTTCTAGAAGCTGTTACACACATAAGTGACAGCCAAAAGTAAAGAAAGATTCTGAAGAGTCACCAGCTTTAAACACACACACACACAGAACCATGCGTGCATATCAATACACATCCATAAACACAACTTTGGGAAAAATACAGTAAAAAGGCAAGAGGATCCCTATTTATCAGTACTGAGGGCTTCATTCATTATATGATGTTATAATCACTAATATTGATAATTGCTGATCCTTCATTACCAAGGAGAGTAATAAGTAAATTGTATTTATTATTGTGCTTAGTATATTTTTAAACTACTGGTAAGAATATGTAACATATAAACATTTTTATCAATATAAAAGTTTCAATAATTTAATGCGTAAGTCTTCAGTTTTCTGTAATAGTTCTGTGAATGTAATTTCTCAACCACCTTATATAAACACACATTGTATTGCTACAGAAGCAAATAAGAGAAATATATTAAGACATTCAAATAAGGATATTTTATGACAAGTTCTGTCCTTTTGAAGCTGCCTTAAGGCTGCCTTGAGGTCCTCCCAGATTTTGTATTTTTAAAAATGTCTTAAAATCTCAATTATTCAGAATTCTTCTGTAAAATACTTTTCTATAATTAGATAATAATAACTATTAAGTATTTATTAGCAAACAAAGATAAATCATCAGGATCATTAGAGATTTTTGTCCTTTAAAAGTCCATTTATTTATCAAGATAGAAAAATATTTTACATTTTCAGTCTACTTTTATTTTTTAAAAATTACTAAATGAATACTTAGTTTTCAAAGCAACATAGACTTACTATAGCTTTTTGCTTTTAGTTCGTGAAGTGACTGAGCCTCTGAATTTGAATCCAGCTAAACGACCTCGTCGACAAGACTGGGATGGAGAATTATATGAAAATGGCTCATTTTATTTTGCTAAAAGACATTTGATAGAGATGGGTTATTTACAGGTTTGTGCCTTCATTTTGCAAAAATCTTTTAAACCTTTTTATTTGTATACCTCAGTTCTAAGGAAGACATATGGCACAGTTCATACAGAAAGTATCAGTTTCTAGAGGAAAGGCAATAACTGATAAGATTTATCCTCTGGGGCATTTAACCTGTAAGGTTATAATAAACTAATCTTTAGAATCCAGTGAATATGCAAGGAATTCTGCTCTAACTAAGAAATGAGTCATATACCGGATGTTGTACACATGTCCT
Source organism: Canis lupus dingo (assembly GCF_003254725.2). Classification (NCBI taxonomy): domain Eukaryota; kingdom Metazoa; phylum Chordata; class Mammalia; order Carnivora; family Canidae; genus Canis; species Canis lupus. The sequence goes on along the minus strand of NC_064269.1, from coordinate 25,208,278 downwards.
GATATTCATTTCATTCCATTCAAAATTGTTTTTAATCCACAGTTTGTTACTCTCAGGTTGTGGTTGAACAGTTGAATAAAAGCCTATTGCTTTTAAAGACAGAAAAACATTGTAGATGGGAAGAGCACCAACCTGGGTGTCAGGAAAGCCAGATTATAGTTCTCTCTTTAATCTCTAACCATGTGGCTCTGAATAAACATTTTGTCTGTTCTGAATCTCATCACTCTCATTTTAAAATAATGAAGTTGGATGTCTCTCACATCTTTAGAGCCTACATGGTTATATCATATACTATTTGTTCCTTTTAGTTAATAGCAGTTACTTATTCAATCCTTATTATATACCAAGGACTATACACAGCACTTTACATAGGTTATATCTCATGTAATCTGCATATGAGTGGAATAAAGTAGACATTCCTGGCTGAGTTTTACAGAGGAGGGAAAAAGGAAGTAATTGGCTCAGGGCATAAACAAGTAGTATTACTATTGGGACTTGGATTCAGGTCCTTACATTACTCAAAATCAGCATTTAAAAACCCCTCTATTTGCTGTGGTAAAAATTCTAATGTGACTCTTTCTCTGAGGTAAAAAGGATTTTTAACAATCTTCTGGCAGTATATAGGCAAACTGTAGACTGTTTAGTTAAGTTTGAGTATTCGGAAAAATTTGGTTGGACACAGGGATAGCACTGTTTCCAAACTCTTTGTTAAGGGGCCTGTTATTTGACCCATTCCTAAAGTGTGAAGAACAATGCAGTATCTCATCATAAAATTTATGAAGAGACTGACAGTTCTAAAAAATCAAATTTTCCAGTAATTGATTTTGACATTCAAATTATCACAGTCATAGGAAGAGCCTCCCCCTCTACCCCTGACCCCAGGATCAAGTAATTGATCCTTCCTTTTGCCCACATGTGATCCAGACAATTATTGTCCACTCCCACATGTAGTTCAGGGATTTAAGACAATTCTGTACAATAATACTACAGGCATTTTTCTTCTCCTATCTTGATACTTAGTTGCAAATTGGAACATAAGTTCTGAAAATCCTTATACTGCTTTTGGATGCTAAGAGGAGAGACTATCAGAAGAGGTTACAGTTAGGGGTTTCTAGAAAATTCCTTCTCAGAATATTGGAAGATGGGTATTTCTGCTTTTTCCTGTCTTAAAATGGAAATCTACTTAAAGAAAAATAGGAAGCTTGCACTGTGTAGATAGAATTTGAAAAATATTATGGTGTATGCTTTGAATATGTAAGAAACAAGTTTTTCCCTCAAGAAAGTATTTGTTGTATGTCACTCATTTTACTGGGCTATTTATTTTTCTCAGTATTGTAGAAATGAATTCATTATTCTGTATTATAATAAACTTTTGGTATCACAAATAAATGTTAAAAACAATACTCACGGCATTTATACTATCTTTAGGGTGGAAAGATGGCATACTATGAAATGCGAGCTGAGCACAGTGTGGATATAGATGTGGATATTGATTGGCCTATTGCAGAACAAAGAGTATTAAGGTAAAAACAAGACTTGCACAGCTTTTGCACTTGACCCTGACATTCTTTTAGTAGATATGTGGTGTTTTCTAGACACTAATTTTTGATACTCCAACATTTTAGGATCTTTGTAATTTGTTTGTTCCTGTAAGGAAGATATACACGTAAAATATCCCTATGGATGGCTTATTCAATAACTTGAGAAACATGTAGTCTGGTTAGACCACTCTACTCAAAGTTCTTACACTGGAAGTTGAAGTATATATATGATGTAAATGTGAAGGGTGATGTTTGAATAATTGAGTGGGAATGGTTATTAAGTTTACTGGTGTTAGCCAGTTGAGAGGAAGTGATTAGTATTTCACTTGTACTCAGGTCTATTTTGGTTTCTTTTAGATATGGCTATTTTGGCAAAGAGAAGCTTAAGGAGATAAAGCTTTTGGTTTGCAATATTGATGGATGTCTCACCAATGGCCACATTTATGTATCAGGAGACCAAAAAGAAATAATATCTTATGATGTAAAAGATGCTATTGGGATAAGTTTATTAAAGAAAAGTGGTATTGAGGTATGTGTCCCCTGAATATAGTGATGGTTTTTAAGATGATGATTCAGGGTCAAAGACCATGTGAGGGAAATAAGAGATTTAAAACTTTAGTATTATCTGTTAAATTATCTGAACTTTTGCCTTCACATGCCTAGAAAATATTATACTCTTAGGTGAACAAAATTAGGCATTTTTCATTCAGCAAATAATATTTCTTGCTTATTCAATAAGTATAAACATTTTTAAATAGGAACTATGTCATAATTCCCATAGGATGTTTCAACAAGAAAAATTTCATAAAAAATAGGTATCAACATTTAGGAAAAAAGCAAATACCTTGTGGGTTTTTAAAAGATGTAGCTTATTCTTATGATTGAAAATTTTAATTCAAAATAACTTAATATATTTTCAAAAATGAAAGCTAAGATAATTTCTTATAATTCCCTAGAAATCTTAAGTATGTGTTCCTAAGCAGCTCAGGAGACAAGTTACAGACTTTCCTCTGGATAAATCGAATTATAAGAGAATCTTAGGTTAGGATCAGACCATGTATATTTTTTAACTTGCAGGTAGAATCCTTCCCACTGTAGAAACCAGTGTCTTTTACCTTTAGAAAATTCTGTAAAGATTCATTATTTTAAAATATCAGTTAATTTTATTCAATTGGTTCTTTAGAAGACCACTCACTTCTGGCTTATATTATTACCAGGTGTTGTTTCATTATGAAATACTTTTCTTTATTTTCTCATTTTGCCCTTCTTTCTTTCTTTTCTTTATTTTTTAAGGTGAGATTAATCTCAGAAAGGGCCTGTTCAAAGCAGACACTCTCTTCCTTAAAACTGGATTGCAAAATGGAAGTCAATGTACCAGACAAGCTAGCAGTTCTGGATGAGTGGAGAAAAGAAATGGGCCTATGCTGGAAAGAAGTGGCATATCTTGGTTGGTATCTTATTATTCAGCCATAATAAAATGGGCGAGGATTTTTTTTTTAAGAAATAGAGAAAAAAGAATAAGATTAGCATATTCGTAGTACTGAGGAAAGTACTAAATTGGGACAGCCTTTCTAGAGGTTTGATAGTACGTATCAAGTGTATCCTAGTAGACTGACCATGACACATGCTTTGGAGTCAGACCACACCAGTGACTAGTCAGCTGTGGTAATGTAAGCCTTAATTTCCTACCTTGTAAACTAAAGATAACAAGGGTACCTGTGTCATGGACCTGTTGTAGGAATTAATGAGATAATCTGGGTACAGCACTTAGCCGATTCCTAACATATAAGGGATTACAGTCTGGATGACTTGCTTTATTAAAAATGTCCCTAGTTTTAAATTGCAATTCCGGGAAGGAAATTGGGCAGATGTGCCAATAATGGAGGAAAGAAAAGAACCCACTTAAATGTGCAGGCTTGGGATTGATTGCTGGGAGTTGCTTATACCATTTGCAGTCTAATGTCTACATTTTAGATATTCAAGATGACAAGTTATTAAAATACATATAATATAACCCATGTATGAAATAAGTATTTGCAAGGGTAATATGGGCCTCAAAAGGAGAAGCACAGAAATGTTTTGGAAGCAGGTCATCTGAGGACTTCAGGACTGGCCTTTGAACCACATGTGAAGAGTCCCTGGAGAAGAATATTACTGAGCCCTTGATAGAAAATGATCCGGTTTTTGTAAGGAGAAAACAATTTTAATGATAACAAATTCCAGATATACCAATTATCTGCGCGACCTTAAGTGAGTTTCTTCAAGCCTTGGTTTTCCTACTTATAGTATAAACACAAATCAAACTTTATAAAGCTATTGGAAGGAAAATTGAAGATAATATAGAATGCCTAATATAGTGCCTGCAGGTAGTAAAATAGTGTGTATCACTTGTATCAGTAAAATTGTACAATTACATGGGCTAATATACAGTGATTATCCATAATAGTGGTAATTCAGATGATATTGATTTGGTGTTTTTGCCTTGATTTTTAAAAAATGTTTCTACCAAGAATATGCATTGCTTTCGTAACATTTTTAAAAAACTATAAAAAGCAGAGGCTAGAAAACAAGAAAATAGAGAGTAAACTCCAAATTTTAATTTTAAAATCAGAGCACTATTTTGTATGGATCACATAATGTATGAAAATATATTCCTTAAAATTATCAAAACTTACATATAAGTAAATTTTATTAAATTAATTACTTAATTAAAATTAATTTCCATCATCTTTCAGTGAAAAAAACTCAGATTCCAATACATTTAATAACTTAAAAAATTTCACTAGATAAATATGGAACTGATTTAAAACAAACTTTTTTAATGAGCGTTTTGGTCTACCGTATAGTAATAATTATACTCAGAATGGTAAATCTGAGGTACTGGGAGCTTCTGAAATTGATCCTATCAATATAAAACAGAAAGAGGGAGAGAAGAGCAGGGCAGGTGGAGAAAGGATGTAGTTTTGTCAGTGGGATGATAATTCTTCAACAAATAAGCAATATACAAATCAAAGAGAACTGTTACAGATTAAAAGTACTTAAAATATAGATCAGCAAAATGCAGTATGTGGAATTAGGCTTCTGATGCAAACAAATCAACTATGAAAAAAGAAAATTTGGGATAACTGGAAATATTTGATCACATACTAATTACTAGATGATATTAAGGAATTGTTGATTTTGTTTGATGATATTGTGTCACTTTCTTTAAAATATACTTATTAGAGATAGATATACTTACAGGTTAGAGGTCAATGCTGAAGAGTTTGGGGGTAAAACATGATGTCTAGGAATTCCTTTCTAGCCTTCCCTCTAAAAAAAATAATGGGTGGAGCAAAGAGAAAAACATTTGATAATTATTCCACAATAACTTGGGGTTCTTGCATGTGTTTGGGATTTTTTTTTTTAAGATTTTTATTTACTTACTATTCATGAGAGACACAGAAAGAGGCAGAGACATAGGCAGAGGGAGAAGCTGCCTCCCTGCAGAGAGCCTGATGCAAGACTCAATCCCAGGACCCCGGGATCACGACCTGAGCTGAAGGCAAATAGTCAACCACTGAGCCACTCAGGTGTCCCTGGGATTTTTTTGATAAAAAGTTTAAGTCATTCATAATTTATATAGAATTTCTAATAATTCTAATATGCATGGCAATCAGAAATTATAATCTATTCTCTTTTAACTGATGAGCATTTATTTTGAATTGCTTAGGGGAAACCCTAGACCTCAATTATACTTGTATATACTTTAATGTCTTTGTTCCACCTTATTTATGGTATTCTTACATACAGTGCCTAAGTAGTCTTACTGAAGTTACCAGAATTACTTGCTGGTTGCTTTTTGTATTAGAATGAGTATTCTTTGTCTCCTTAAATACTCACCCTGGGTTTCTTTTACTTGATAGGAAATGAAGTGTCTGATGAGGAGTGCTTGAAGAAAGTGGGCCTAAGTGGCGTGCCTGCTGATGCCTGCTCCACTGCCCAGAAGGCTGTTGGATATATCTGCAAATGTAATGGTGGCCGTGGTGCCCTCCGAGAGTTTGCAGAGCACATTTTCCTACTAATGGAAAAGGTTATTAACTCATGCCAAAAATAGAAATTAGTATAATGTTAGGAAAGAAAGTATACAGCCTTCTTCAGCCACCTTTATTTTTGATTAAGTACAGTTCCATGTTGTAATGTTACAGAGAGTGTGATTTGACCTGTGATGTATCTTAATATATTTTAAAGCAGTCTTCTCGAATTGTCACTCCCAAAACCTTCTACAAAATAACTGTGCTCTACTTTTCTCTTTATGCAAGATAATTATTTAGAGATTAATACAGTCTTTCTCAGATTTTTAGTAAATGCAAGTAAGAACATCATCTAAATTGACTTTGTATTGTACCCTGTTAAACTGTGTGTTTGTGTGCTTTTAATGATGCTGAGATTTTATTTATTTGGGGACAATGTGTCTGGTAAGACATGCCCTTCTATTAATTAATAAAATTACATTTCACAAACTTGATGAAAACTGTCTTGTTGCTATAGCAGAGATTTACCAAAGATTCCTGATTTCCTTTAAACACTGACCATATAGTCAGCATGCAAAACAAGCCACTAAATACCTGGTGTAAAGCATCTGATTGTACTTTAAGGTATGTATACATACAGCACGCACTCCATATAAACCCAGATCTCCAAAGAAATTCATATATTGTGAAGAACTTCATATATTGTGTGATTTGGAGTAAATAATTTGTAGTTACCTCTGAGATCATGGTAGTTTTATATCCAAAATTTAGCTGTCACTACAATTTTACAGCCACCACAAAGCACTCTCCTATCTGGATAAATTCCAAGAATGGAGCTTTATCTCATAAATGTGGACTTTTACCTAATAAACACTAACCACCTCCTGTGAAACACTGACGTCTATTTCCACTGTAAAAAAGAATTCTGGCAAAAAGCAAGTCATTCAGGCTGAGTCCTACAGGAAACTCTTTTTCTCTGTCAGGACTGGGTGCATTTGTCCAGTTCAGAATCTGACCTTATAGGCCAGACATTGATGGAAGAAAAAAGGAACCTCTTATACCTTAATTTCCTTTATGTCTTACCCTGTTTTTTCTCCCACCTTTCTGGCTTTTTCATTGACTTTATTTTCTCTTTCCGACCCTTTAAGTGTACACATTTCCAAAGGTTCTACCCCATGTTCTTGTTCTCTGAACCACATCTCTATTCAAAGTTTAAGCTGTAGCTTCCATGCAGTGACTCCAGAATCTAGTCTCTGTTGTAAGTTCTGACTGCATCCCAAATTCTTCACATTATAAGCCAAATCTTGGACTTCACCTCCCACATGTCTGATCTGGACTTTGAGACATCACAACCTTAGGTTTCACCTTTTTCTCTCTCGTCAGATACCAAATCTTGAGCTTGATACTCCTAGCCCAGTGCCCTTTCAGCTTATCCAATACTTTTGCTAAATTCACATTTGCTGTTACCCTTTATGAAATCTTTTAGTGACTCCATGCTGGCCATAGAATTTGATAAAACTTCCCAATCCAAATGTACTCTGGACATATCCTAATATTTCCAGCCTCAGTTCCTACAGGTTCTTGTGGATTCCTCCACCCTAATCATACTATTCTGTGTAATTCTCCAACAATGCCTTGATTAGCCGCCTCTTCTCAACTTCTTCCTTCAATTACCACACTAATTATGCATTCCTCAAAAAACTCCTGCCAAAATGCCTCCCAAAGTAAATGCTATGCAAGAGTATTACACATAGTATTTGGTTATGGTACTACAATTATACAAGACTCCTTGTTTCATTTCGGTGACCCAAAGCCAACAGTAAGGATTGTTCACTCCTAACTAAACTACTTCCTGTGTTACCAGTAGTAGGGAATCTTGGTCAAGAAAATATATGTTCAGCTCTGACATGTAAAGAATAGAAATTACCAATCCCTTCCTTACAGAAAGAAAAATTGGAAAATTGAAAATCTGTGACTTCTCTTGGGTTTCTCAGTTCTCTGAGGTCAAACAGCAACCACTCCAAAATCTGAAGAGATGGACACAGCCAGGTATACAGCACCTGTTACTTATTTACCTGGAGCAAAGCTGCTGGGTGCCTTAAACGAATAACACCCAACTGGTAATTTTGACGAATTCCTGGATGTTAAGTATAGACTCATGTGAGAAATTTCTTTGGGTCACAGTCATGGGCAGGGGTGAGGAAGGAGGTGGACATTTCCCTCCAGGAATGCCTGCAGGTTCTCACAGCATGGATCTGAAGATCCAAGATATCACTATGACCCTGGCAGGAATGAAAGAATAGTCTACTACTTCTACTACTAATATTTCTACTATTCTAACCATCCCAGATCCTTCTTCCTAACAAAGGTCTACTCTGTGGTAGAAAGCTTTGGTATAATACTGCAAGCTTACCCCAACTGGGAGAAGGTGATTCCACTTCACTCAAGCTCACTCCAGCCTTCCTGTGTCACCTGGGTGGCGAAATCTCCATAGTCAACAGGGGAGAGGACATTAAGCAAATAAATCATGAATGCTGCAGGCAGGCGAAACAGTAGGAGCACTGGGAGTAGAGCTATACTTAGGCAAGGCCCAGAAACACTTGTGAATGTCATACTCTCAGGGCACCTGGCTGGCTTAGTGAGTTAAACATCTGCCTTTGGCTCAGGTCATGATCCCCGGGTCCTGGGATTAAGCTCTGTGTTGGGCTCCCTGCTCACAGTCTGCTTCTCCCTCTCCCTCTACCCCAACCCCCTGCTTATGCTGTCTCTCCAATCAATAAATAAATAAATAAATAAATAAATAAAAATTTTCTTTAAAGTCATATCCCAAGATGAGCCTGCTAAAAGACCAAGACTTAGAGAATTTTAGAAGGCTCCCCCTCTTTGACATCCTACACCACACAAATAAGTCACCAGCTTAATAGCCGTGGAATACAGCTGGAAAGGCTGCAAAACATCAACCGTCTCTGAGAAGCTATACCAAAAAAAGTCCCAAAGCCAAAACAAGGACACTGGAGGAATTTGAAGTCTCATACATACAGCTAGAAGAAGCATTAAATACAGCCCAACATCCAGCAAGTTTAACATAAATCCTTACACTAAAGACCTGTTTGTTTTGGGACCTATTACTCAAAAACATATCTGGTTTGCAAGAACAAAAAATGTAAAAGGCATACCAAAGCCAAGAAAAAGGAAGCCCAAGGAGACAAAGCATCTGGACTCAGACATGACACAAATGATAGTATTATCAGGCAATTTAAAAAGCTGTGGTTAACATGTAAAGGGATGTGATGGAAAAAGTCTACAACATGAAAGATCAAATAGGTGATGTCCATAGAGAGATGGAAACTGTGAGAAAAAATCAGAATGATGCTGGAAAAAAAGACAGTGACAGAAATGAAGAACGCTTTTGATGGATGAATCAGTAGACTTGAAACAGCAGAAGCAAAAATGAGTGACCTTTAGTGTTGGCCGATTTTATTTTATTTTTCTCTATACAGCTGAATTACATGTTACTTTTTTATAGCTTTATTGAGATAGGAGTTGACATAAATCATTGTGTAAGTTTAAGATATGCAACATGATAATTTGAAATACATATACACTAACTACATATAACTACAATACAGTTATGTCAACATAACCATGACCTTGTACAGCCACCATTCTCTTCTTTTTTCCTTTTCTTTGTTTTTTTGTTTTGTTTTGTTTTGAGAACATTTAAGATCTACTCTCTTAGCAACTTCTAAGTATATAATTACACTGTATTGTTAACTATCCTCACCAAGCTGTATGCGGAATTGACTCATAACTGGGACTTTGTACCCTTTGGTTACCATCAGCTATTTTCCCCACCCCTCAACACTTGGCAACCACCAGTGTACTCTCTGGTATTTCAGATTCCACAAAGAAGTGAGATCATACAGTATTTATCTTTCTCTGACAAATTTCAGTTAGCATAATTCCCTCAAGCTTCAGCCATGTTGTCCCAAAGGACAAGATTTCCTCTTTTTATAGCTGAATAATATTCCATTATCACATGAAATGTACAGCTACACCTGGAGAAATTCCCTTTTAAATAAGTCCAGAAACTTATGCACTCCTGGACATCAGGCAAATGAGAACACACCTGAGGCCCCAGGAATGGCCATAAACCCCATCCCCAGTACAGAGCCCGCCATACAATCAGACTCTCCCAACTCCCAACTTCTCCATAAAGAGTAAAGGATTTGGAGCCCACCTTTAGTGCCTGAAATTTCAAGATGTCTCCCCAAAGGAAAGGCTTCCAAAATACCGAACTCTGAAAGCCAACAAGGCTGGTGTACATGAGACCTAAAAGACCATATACAGCAAATAAAGAAGCAGTCGTTCATAGGCATACAAATACTTGTCCTGGCTATCCCTCGAGGACTCAGTGCAGAGGGAGCTGGCCAAAAAACTCATCTCACAATTTCTCCCCAGAAGACATTTTACTACGTACTTTACAAGTTGCTACCTAAGAATCCAGTCTTACAAGGTTTATTTCATCCAGGTTGTCCAATTTGTTACCATGGAGTTGTTCATAGCAGTCTCTGACAATCTTTTGTGTTTCTGTGGTGTCTTTTGTAATGTTTCTTCTTCCCCTTATAGTTTTGAGTCCTCTTTTTTTTTCTCAGTCTAGTTAAAGGTTTGTCGATTGTGTTTGTTTTCAAAGAACTATCTCTTAGTCTTTTTAATCTCTATTTCATTTATTGCTGCTCTAATGTTTATTATTTCCTTCTTTCTGCTAACTTTGGGCTTTGTTCTTTTTCTAATTATTTGAAGCATAAAGCTAGGTTGTTTGAGATCTTTCTTTTTCTTAATGAAGACTTTAAGAAACACTTTATTCACTGTATACTCTACACTTCCCTCTTAGAACTGCTTTTGTTGCATCTCATAAGTTTTGTTATATTTCCATTTTCATTCGTCTTGAGATATTTATTTCTTTTTTTACCCAATAGTTGCTCAGGAATGTGTTGCTTAATTTGCAAATATTTGTGAATTTTCCAGTTTTCCTCCCGTTACTGATTTCTACTTTTATACTATCATAGAAAAAATACTTGATATGATATCAATATTCCTAAGTTTGTTAATGATTGTTTTGTGCCTGAACATATAATCTCTCCTGGAGAATGTCCCATGTTTATTTGAGAAGATGTGAATACTGGTGCTACTGGATGGACTGTTCCGTATATATTTGTTAAGTCCATTTGTTCTACAGCATTATTCAGGTCCACTGTTTCCTTATTGATTATCTGTTTGGATGATCTATCCCTGGCGATCATGGTCAAATTGAGGCAAGTTGCTGACTGTCAAACCCAGATCAAGGCATCAAGAGGTATAGTTCACTTCCTAATACAAGATATTCTATTTAAAAAAAATTTTTTTAAGATTTTATTTATTTGAGAGAGAGAGAGAGAGAGAGAGAGAGACACAGCATGTGCGGGGAGGGGCAGAGGGAGAAAGAGAGGCAGACTCCATGGTGAGTGGGGAGTCTGATGCACGGTTTGATCCCAGGACCCTGGATCATGACCTGAGCTAAAGTCAGACACTTGACCAACTGAGCCACCCAGGCACCTCCCTTCCTTCCTTCCTTCCTTCCTTCTTCTTTCTTCTTCTTCTTCCTTCCTTCCTTTCTTTCTTTCTTTCTTTCTTCTTTCTTTCTTTCTTTCCTTCTTCTTTCTTTCTTTCTTTCTTTCTTTCTTTCTTTCTTTCTTTCTTTCTTTCTCTCTTCTTTCTTTCTTTCTTTCTTTCTTTCTTTCTTTCTTTCTTTCTTTCTTTTTCTTTCTTTTAAGATTTATTTATTTACTTCAGGGGGGAGGGAGGGGAAGAGAGAGAAAGAATCCCAAGCAGACTCTGCCTTCAGCATGGAGCCCAACATGAGGCTCGATCTAAACCCAGAGATCGGGACCCAAGCCAAAACCAAGAGTCAGACATTTAACTCATTGCACCACCTAGGAGCTCCGAAGGAATTCTATTTTTAATCTACTATATTTGTTGATATGTCTGGAGTTGGGATTTTGGGAAGCCAGAAAAAGATCTGTTTGAGGATTGTTATTGTAATCATTATGCATTTTGCACTTTGGCAAGTTAGGCAGCCTCTCCGTGACCTAGCTTCCTTATTGCTGAGAGTATTGTGAAGATTAAAACAGCTAAAGTAAGTAGCATATTTAAAGGAGTACCTGGCTAATATAAGACCTCTAGATGTTGTTGATGATGATGATGATGACGATTGATTTAGAAATTAAGCTTCAACTCTCTCACAAACTAGCCAAGTAACATTTAACACTGCCAAGCTAGTTTATTTGACAATATGCTGAGGGTTTATAGTTAGACTGCCTCTATAATAGAGTGCCTTCTAATTCTAAGGTCGCTGATAGATTTACTGATGTTTAACTTAGAAGGAAAAATATTTTACATAGAAGAAATATATTCCACATATATGACAAATATAAGTATTTAGGACTCTTGGAACAATTGGCTACAAAATATTTTAAATTTCTTAGTACATCGATGAATTTGAAAAGCAAATACTCTTGATTAACTCTATAGTTCTTTGAAAGAGAACAGCTATCAATAAAGCAACTTTATCTGTGAAGATTATTTACACTTTTTTTCAATTCAACAATGAAGAGTCTATCATCTTAAAGACATTATGGTAGTCCTTGAAGAAAAAAAGATAAAACCCAAGTTCACCACCTAGGCCAGCAGACAAATATAGGGGAATAGGATGAGAGGGAAATAAACAGAAACCAGGTCATAGAGGGTCTTGTGAGTTACATTAAGGATTTTTTTACTTTATTCTCAGAATAAAGGTAGAGAGAGACCCTTAAAGGCTGAAACACGAAAAGCTTTTCAAGAGGAGGTGAGACTTGAGCTGGGCCTTAAACACTTCAGAAAACTTCACTGATGTCAAAGGATAATAGCAGAGAAGTGGGGTTAACATACTGTGTTCAGAGAATGGGAGAGGTTCGTTGAATACAGGACCTACAGATCCAGAGGGAAATGGTGAGAAGTGAGACCAAAATTTAGGACCAAATTAGGGGTGACCTTTCAAGACAATGTTTGATCCCCGTGTCAGCTTGGAATATTTAATGTCTTTCGAATCCGGGCTATTATATTAACAGCTTGTCTACTTCGTGCTTGCTCTTCCCTTTGTAAAAAACTTACAGTGATGCCAAAGTGCACGGGGAACGCTTCCCGGTCCAAGTGTTATCCCTCTTGCGCCCTCCTTGCGCTTCTACTCTGCTAAGGAGTGAAGCACTAGCTCTCCTCTCTTTATTCCATCCCTGCTAAGTGTTCCCTTAAACCCAGTCTTCCTTCAGAGCCCTGAGCATCTACCGGGGTGCAGCTCCCAGGCACCTGCCGGAGCACACGCTCCCCTGCCAGGAGCACGCGGCCGTGTGGCTGCATCAGGGCTGCGTGGCGGGCAGGTGCGGGCAGATGGACCAGGGCCCCGCAATCGGAGGCCCTGAGGATCCTGCACATGGAGGTGATATGAGCCGGGGCAGCCCGACTCCTCGCCCGCCCTGGGCCCCTGCGCTGGCCCCTGCCGACCTGGGGGGGGAGGGGGGGGTCGCTGGGCAGGTGCCGGGCTCCCCGCCTGCAGAGAGGGGGATGCTGGTGTCCCAGAGAGTCACGGCAAGGGGCTGGTCTTAAAGGAGACGTTTGATGTGTATCTTTAAGTTCCCCAAAGTCAGAAGGCCTACCTGTCTTGTTGGCCACATGTGGTTTCAGGCGGTGGGTGTTGTGATGGGCCCTGCGACCCCGCAGACGCTGGGAGGATGGTCAGCAGACGGCCTCACTGCCAGCCCTCGGCAGCAATGCTCCAGCCACAAGACAGTTGCTCCATCCACCGGCACCCCCTTCCCGGAGATAGGCCATACCCTAGTAGTAGCTAGACAGAGCAAAAAGGGCCCTATTGCCCCAGTAAGAGGTGCACTGAGGGGCCCGGCTGGCTCCCGAGCTCCCTGTGGGGTCAGCTGAAGCCCCCCGCGGAGCCTGCGTGCAGCCGCTCCCTCCTCTGCCCAGCTCCCCTCTCCCTTGCCCCTCTGCAAGCCTTGTCCCCAGAGCCCCCACTCTGACACCTCCCGGCACTAGTCTCCCTCTTAGAGTCTGCTTCTCTGTGAAACAGTTCCCGAGTGAGTAAATGAATGGATACAGTAAATACACCCTATGCCAATTTGGGAGGAGAGCTAGGTAAAGTAATTACTGTTACCTGAATTATTCATTATTTCCTAATTATTTCAAGTGCCAGGTGTGACTATCGCGAAGTCTTCTTAACAGTCCCTGTTAAATTCTCCTGTAGTCTTTGATTTGTTTACTATGTACTGATACGAATCCCTTTCTCCAAATCTGAAAGTTTTTAATTTTTTTTTTAATTTTTTTTTTTTTTATAATAGTCACAGAGAGAGAGAGAGAGGCGCAGAGACACAGGCAGAGGAGAAGCAGGCTCCAGGCACCGGGAGCCCGATGTGGGATTCGATCCCGGGTCTACCAGGATCGCTGCCCTGGGCCAAAGGCAGGCGCCAAACCGCTGAGCCACCCAGGGATCCCTGAAAGTTTTTACTAAGAATGTCACCTTCAACAACCTGCTGTGTTTTGTCTGCCTGAATTGATCGGGGAAAGTCCTACTACTAAAAATACTAACTAAAGTTATTTTGGGGGGATCCCTGGGTGGCTCAGCGGTTGAGCGCCTGCCTTCAGCCCAGGGCGTGATCCTGGGAACCCGGGATCGAGTCCCATGTCGGGCTCCCTGCATGGAGCCTGCTTGGCCATCTGCCTGTGTCTCTGCCTCTCTCTCTATCTCTCTCTGTCTCTCATGAATAAATAAATAAAATCTTTTTAAAAAATAAAGTTATTTTTGCTTTAGCCAATGCTTCATTGGTCATATTCCTAATGCAGGACTATTTCCTGCTTTTGAAATTTTAAAGATGAATTAGATCCAGTGTTAAGTATTTGTATGCCGAGAAAAACACTTTTGTGTATTTTTTAAAAGTTCAGTGGTTAACATTTTGGCCACTAGGTGTCATCACAAAGCTAATTTAAAAAAGAGATGGCACTTTTCAGTGGGTTAAGTGTCTGCCTCAGGCTCAGGTCCTGATCCCAGGGTCGCATTGAGTCCTGCCTCTGGCTCCCTGCTCAGCGGGGAGTCTGCTTCTCCCTCTGCCCCTCCTCCCACTCGTTTTCTTGTGTGCTCTCTCTCTCTCTCTCCCTTTCAAATAAATAGTATTTTTTTTATTGGAGCTTTAACCAGTTGTTTGGAAGGAATTAGTGGAGTCTAATAAGATTTAATAACATATTTTCACTGTTCAACCTTCATACATAGAACATTAATATCCGCTGGAGGAAATTCTTTGTAAAGTACAATTCCAGTATTTTTTAGTCTTTCTTCACAACAAATCACATAGAAATAAAGTTTCTTCTAACAACATTTGGTATGTCTTGACTGAGTGGGGTAATGGGGGAGAAGGCTAAGGCCTAATGAGGAACTGGAAATAGTCAGATTACTGCTGTGTTAGAGGACCAGAACTAACTAAATAGAGACATAGTCCCAAAGCCACCCAATTGGGTCATTTGGTTACTTCAGGCCATAAAAATGACATACCTCTGTTTTAACTTGATTCCTCACAACCTCAATAGAGCAAAGACTTTTATTTCCTCCATTTTACAGACAGAGAAACTAAGGCACAGAGAGGTTATTAACTACCCAAGGCCAGACACGAGGTGACAGAGAACTAGAATTCGAGACAAAGATCATCCCCAAGAGTAGCAGATGATACCTTCAGTGAAGGACAAGTTAGTGTTATTAAAGTGCAATGGTTCCTTGACCACTTGCATCAAAATTCTATATGATCGTCATTAAATATAATAGTTGTTAACATGTATATTCCAGCTACATGCCAGAGCTACTAAATCAGGTCCTCTGGGATAAGGTCTGGGAATTCCAGTAAAATTCTGTCAAGGTGACTTTTGTGCACACTAAATTTTGAGAATACTTTAGCAAAGTGACATTGGGAAGGCCTCCTTCCCTGGAAGGGGGAGAGAGAGAATGAGCCTCAGAAAGTGCAGCAGGGATGGAGTCTGAGTCCCGGCACCAGCTCCCACCTCTTTGACAGACTCTTCACCCATACTGGAGGCCGCCTTCCTGATTACCAGCAGGCCTCAGTGATCCTCTGCCCTGCATCCCACCCTCCCCCAGAAGCACACTTGCTCATCTGTGGAGGGCTCTGCTAACTCAGGGGTTCTCAACCCTGACTATGCACTCGAGTCACTGAGAGAAATTTTAAAATCAAACAGATAGGGGCACCTGGGTGTCTCAGTGGTTGAGCACCTGCCTTCAGCTCAGGTTGTGATCCCAGGACTTCTGGGGTCCTGGGATGGAATCCCCATCAGGCTTTCCTGCGGGGAGCCTGCTTATCTCTCTGCCTGTGTCTCTGTGTCTCTCATGAATAAATAAATAAAATCTTTTAAAAAATCAAGCAGATGCCTGGAACTAACCTGGACCAATCAAATCCGAAGCTCTGGGTATGGGGCCCCGAGAAGTGATATCTATTTTTTTTTTAAAGGTTTTTTTTCAGGTTATTCTCTTGTGTAGCCAGAGTCAATAACCCCTGTTTTGGGGCAACGGTTCTCAAACAGAATCTTAAGCAAGTAACTTAGCAGTGATTCTCATGCAAATTCTGTAAAATACTCTTTGGGAAACTGGTTTAAATAATATGAAGGCAGGGCAGGGAAAAGAATCCCAAGGGGGAAAAAATTTTTAAGTTAGACTGAGACCCTTCTATGCAACATTAAAATATGATTGATTTTTCAACATCCCAAGGCCAGGCTTAAACCCCATGAGAAACTGGGCTGGAGGCATCTGTCAGGGGCCAGCAAGTTCAACCATAGTGTTTCTTCCTCATGCCAGACCACTCAGCCGGAGGATTGCATTTTGCAAAATATACAGCCTGACTGGCCATGTGGGCACTCCAGGTTCACTTCCACCGGAAGAGCCGCACGGTAGGTGTCTCCATCATGTATGAGGGACCTCCCAATGGCAATCCCTGGAGTTCCTTTATGAGCCCATTCCTGATTCCATGCAGAGATTAAGGCCTCTAGAGCTCTGTCAATGTCCTTTTCTTGTGGAATTATCACCCTCCACTTCTGGACATGATTTCTGAAGAGGCAACACCTTCTGGCTAGTTTATCAGTATCTTCAGGGAATGAGACAGGAGTCTATTCTAAAGGATTCTCTATGTCCCTTCTATCAACATAAAAGTAATGGGCTGGGGCGCTTGAGTAGCTCAGTCAGTTAAGCGTCCAACTCTTGATTTCAGCTCAGGTCATGATCTCAGGGTCTTGTGAGATCTTCCAGCTCTGTGTTGAGTGTGGAGCCTACTTAAGATTCTCTCTCCCTCTCCCTCTACCCCTCGCCTGCTTGTGTGTGTGCGCTCTCTCACTCTTGCTCTCATTCTCTCTCTCTCTCTCTCTCTCTTCCCCTCTCCTCCCTAGAAAAATAGTAGGTTAATTCTCCTGGAGGAAACCCTTTTGTATCTGCTTAGCAGAAAGCCTAAAGAGCCACAGAGAGCAATAGAGCAGGAATCCGTGTGAAAGCAGGGGTCACTGTGACAAGGGGAAGGACAGCACATGTCTGAGTGCTGTTCCTCCATCCTCTACCCATTCCCTGCACCCCTCATCCTTCCCAGCTTTCAGGCACAATGCCCCTGAGAGAAGCAATTCAGAGCAAGGGAACAGTCTGACCTCCATGATGGGCCCCTGGGGATCCTTTTGTACACTCTCCTCATTTTAGACATAAACCCTACTGTCCAAGTTCTCTTCCTTTGAATTTCAGATTGTTTACATCATAGCACAGAGCCAGGCCTAGGCCATACTTTAGAGAGCCAGCATCTCTGATAAACGCCAGAAGCTTCTTTGAGCCAGCAGACTCCTGGTGTGGCTATCAAGTGAGGTGTGGCTATCAAATGAGGCCTGATCAGCACACTTGCTACTTGTCCTTCCCACTTTGGCCCTGTGATGGATGGACTGACATCCTAGAAGGAACATTATGATAAAGCCTGTCACTGCTGCCTTATCACCCTTGGCCTCAGTTTTGTTTGTACTCCATAGAAGGCCCAAGGCATTCCTACTTACGTTGCATGAATCTCAGGGGAGAAACATAACTTCACCCCACTAGCCTCAGGAGCCTTATACCTTCCATTATAAATCAGAAGTGAAACACTCACAGAACAGGATACAGTCATAAGCAAAAGAACAAAATGAGATATTTATTGGATTGGCTAGATCTACCTTTGGAAGAAAATTAATATTAACATTATTAATTTGTATATTTACCAGATGGTTTAAAAAATATTTTTGCTGGAACAACAAAACTTGTCTGGATCCTGTATAGCTCAACTATATACTACCTAGCAGGACTTCACTGGTTTCACTCATTTATTTTGATTAAAACTCTCTTTGGGCCAATTACCCAGAAATATGCCCTCTGTCCCTAAAACCTGGCTAGTCATTGCAAGGATGCTTCAGCCTGACTGTATTTCTCTTGAGTTGTCATTTATACAGATCCCGGCAGACTAGGATACTTTCACAAAATGAAGGGGCAATCTAAATAACTGACATCTAATGACCTGTATCTTCTCATCTCTAGTTGAGAAAATTTGATACTGTAAATTAATGTAAACATTTGAAATAAATAGCCAATTTGAATTGAACAAAATTATATTCTCAGAAATGTACATATATACATGTATATATAGATATACATTGGCTCTGAATTGTACCCCTATTATGAATTATAGTTTGAGGTGTTCCTTATCATGCCAGGGATAGTGATAACCCAGCCAATCAACAATTAAGGACTAGTAAATGCTCAAAACTATTATACAAGTAGTCATGAAGATTTTAAGCTACTAATGATTATATTGCAAATGAACAACAACAAAAATGCCCAAATTTATTTACCCAGATCTCCTTAGTTAGAGTTTAAGATTATGCTCCTTGCACTTTGGAACGATAATGATCCAAACTGCCCTTATCTAAATGGTGTTTAGATAAATGGTGTTGCTCTGTAATTAGTTTCCTAATTATCAACTGGGCGGCTGGGTGGATAAATGACTTCTTACATATTCAGATTTCCTGTAGCTTTTTCATCCAAAATAGCCATAAGGGTCATTTCTCACTTCTTCTCCTGCTAATCCCTTAGAAAATTCCACCTAGGTCTGTATATTTAGATATTTAGACAAAGGATCAATAATTTTTTATTAAACAAAATTAAAAATAAAACCAATGTGAACGTTATTTAAATGCTATCCATTCCCCTCTGACTTGAATAGTTAGTATTTAGTAAATGTGTGAATGGGCTGCTTAAAAGCAAAAGTATCTCTATTTCATAATCTTACACATGACAAGGAAAAATGATAACAAAGTAAGGAAAGGTTAAAAGCACAATTACATTATGCAAACCTCCATAGACCTCTCCAGCAGATTTATTTACCCTATAGGTGGGTGACAGCTAGAGGCTATCCTTAGCATTTCCAATTCATCTTTTCTTACCTTTACATTTGAAGGAAGATGGATAAGGTCTTTCATTACACTCCAAATGGATGAAGAGATATTAAAAAGCAAAAATCAATAGTATTTTGTTACTGGTTTGATTTGTAAAGTGGAGTGAAAACAAGGAATTAAATATGACTGTAGGCATTCATACCCACAGGACCAAGAAGCTGAGCAGGTAGAGAGACGGAAATGTATTCCTTCATTCTTTAAATCATTTCTTCATTAACTCATCCTTCCACCCAACATATCTTTGTTGAATGACTTCTGAGGGCAGTATACCACGTGGGTCACTGAAAAAGCCACTGACAGCCTCTCTGTAAGGATATGATACAATTGAGAGGGCAAGACTCACTTACTGTGAATAGTTAAGTAATAATAGAAGAGAATATATGATCGGGTTGAAAAAAGAACTGACTAGGGGCACTTGGGTGGCTCAGTAGTTGAGCATCTGCCTTTGGCCCAGGACGTGATCCTGGAGTCCTGGGATCGAGTCCCATATCGGGCTCCCTGCATGGAGCCTGTTTCTCCCTCTGCCTGTGTCTCTGCCTCTCTCTGTGTCTCTCATGAATAAATAAATAAAATCTTAAAAAAGAAGAAAGAAATAACTAATGCAGACATGAAGTAACAGCAGAATACAAAAATAAGTTCAAATTGAGGTACCATACTGGAACTGAGTTTTCTGGAAGGCATAGAATTAAACTGGTCTGGGAAGTCAATTCACATCTGTTGGGAGGGCTGTCCAGTGCTAAATGTGGTGGAGTTTACCAAAACCAACAGAAGCCCCCAGCAAATATCATTCTCAATCCCCATTGAGATTGGGGATCTGGGGAGCCTTTCCCCTAAGATCAGGAACAAGACAGGGATGTCCACGCTCACCACTGCTATTCAACACAGTACTAGAAGTCCTAGCCTCAGCAATCAGACAACAAAAAGAAATAAAAGGGATTCAAATTGGCAAAGAAGAAGTCAAACTCTCCCTCTTCGCTGATGACATGGTACTCTACGTAGAAAACCCAAAAGCCTCCACCCCAAGATTGCTAGAACTCATACAGCAATTTGGCAGTGTGGCAGGATACAAAATCAATGCCCAGAAGTCAGTGGCATTTCTATACAGTAACAATGAGACTGAAGAAAGAGAAATTAAGGAGTCAATCCCATTTACAATTGCACCCAAAAGCATAAGATACCTAGGAATAAACCTAACCAAAGAGGTAAAGGATCTATACCCTAAAAACTACAGAACACTTCTGAAAGAAATTGAGGAAGACACAAAGAGATGGAAAAATATTCCATGCTCATGGATTGGAAGAATTAACATTGTGAAAATGTCTATGCTACCCAGGACAATGTACACGTTCAATGCAATCCCTATCAAAATACCATGGACTTTCTTCAGAGAGTTGGAATAAATAATCTTAAGATTTGTGTGGAATTAGAAAAGACTCCGAATAGCCAGGGGAATATTGAAAAAGAAAACCAGAACCGGGGGCATCACAATGCTGGATTTCAAGTTGTACTACAAATCTGTGATCATCAAGACTATGTGGTAATGGCACAAAAACAGACACATAGATCAATGGAACAGAATAGACAATCCAGAAATGGACCCTCAGCCCTATGGTCAACTAATATTTGACAAAGCAGGAAAGACTATCCACTGGAAAAAGGACAGTCTCTTCAATAAATGGTGCTGGGAAAATTGGATATCCACATGCAGAAGAATGAAACTAGACCACTCTTTGCACCATACACAAAGATAAACTCAAAATGGATGAAAGATCTAAATGTGAGACAAGATTCCATCAAAATCCTAGAGGAGAACACAGGCAACACCCTTTTTGAACTTGGCCACAGCAACTTCTTGCAAGATACATCCATGAAGGCAAGGGAAACAAAGCAAAAATGAACTATTGGGACTTCATCAAGATAAGAAGCTTTTGCACAGCAAAGGATACAGCCAACAAAACTAAAAGACAACCTACAGATTGGGAGAGGATATTTGCAAATGACCTATCAGATAAAGGGCTAGTTTCCAAGATCTATAAAGAACTTATTAAACTCAACACCCAAGAAACAAACAATCCAATCATGAAATGGGCAAAAGACATGAAGAGAAATCTCACAGAGGAAGACCTAGACATGGCCAACATGCACATGAGAAAATGCTCTGCATCACTTGCCATCAGGGAAATACAAATCAAAACCACAATGAGATATCACCTCACACCAGTGAGAATGGGGAAAATTAACAAGGCAGGGAACCACAAATGTTGGAGAGGATGTGGAGAAAAGGGAACCCTCTTAACACTGTTGGTGGGAATGTGACCTGGTGCAGCCACTCTGGAAAACTGTGTGGAGGTTCCTCAAAGAGTTAAAAATAGACCTGCCCTATGACCCAGCAATTGCACTGTTGGGGATTTACCCCAAAGATACAGATGCAATGAAACGCCGGGACACCTGCACCCCGATGTTTCTAGCAGCAATGTCCACAATAGCCAAACTGTGGAAGGGGCCTCAGTGTCCACTGAAAGATGAATGGATAAAGAGGATGTGGTCTATGTATACAATGGAATATTCCTCAGCCATTAGAAACGGCAAATACCCACCCTTTGCTTTGACGTGGATGCAACTGAAGGGTATTATGCTGAGTGAAGTAAATCAATTGGAGAAGGACAAACATTATATGGTCTCACTCATTTGGGGAATATAAAAAATAGTGAAAGGGAATAAAGGGGAAAGGAGAGAAAATGAGTGAGAAAAATCAGAGAGGGTGACAAAACGTGAGAGACTCTTAACTCTGGGAATGGAATAAGGGGTAGTGGAAGGGAGGTGGGTGGGGGGATGGGGTGACTGGGTGACAGGCACTGAGGGAGGCACTTGACAGGATGAGCGCTGGGTGTTATACTATATGTTGGCAAATTGAACTCCAACAAAAAGAAAAAACACAACAGAAAATGGACTTCAACTGGCAAGGACCTTACAGACTAGGAGACAGACATTTACCTCATAATACAAGGTCTAAATGATTAAGAGTGGGAAGGGAAGCAAGGGTCCCTAGAGAGCCAGTAAGAGGAAATGGAAAAATAACAGGCACAAGGGACAGAGTAACCCAGCAGGCTGTCCTAAAGGGGGTTAAGCTAATTATGGGGTGGAATGTCTTTAGGGCAAAAATCCATGGAAGTCAAAGAGTGCCACCTAAGACACCTTAGAAGAATCGTTGGATTTAGCAGTTATTTATTAACTTGCGAGGAGGGGCAGAGAAGAGGAAGAAGAGTGAAAAATCAGTGCCAGGGGAATCCATGGGAACAGTGAGAGGCAATTTGGATGAGGAAATGCATGTAAGGTTTTTTGTCAGCTCCAAGGAAGTGAAAATGCAAAGTCAGTAGATCAGAGTTTCGGGGGAGAGATTCAGGATTTGCTTTTGAAAAGGGGAAAACCCAGGGGGCCTTGGTATCAGGGCAATTAGTCTGCAGCAAGTCCCCAGCAACCGCTGTCATTGTGCAAACGCTTATTTCCACAGCACTCTGTAAACCCCCTGAACTGGCTCCACCTCCCATGCTCCCCAAATTCTTGAACTCTCCCACTGGACCCCAGGGAACAACGCAGCAGTCGTCAGAGATTCTTCTATCCAACCAATTACCTAGGGTCTAACAGACACTTCAAACAGCAGGGCCATAGCAGAAGTCTTGATCCAAAGGCCCTCCACTCCCCTCCCCGCCCCACACCCAAGCACCCAAGCCCCCTTCCAAAATCACTTAGCTGTCAAGCCTTGAATCTGAATAAATCCTACCCACAGATATTCTGTTGATTAGCCAAAAATCTAGGTTTCATCTTCTATTTCTTTCTGTCTCTCACTCCTGCATTAGTAGGTTAGCTGGCTCGATATTCATATTATATCCTGAAATTGGCCGTTTCTCACCGTTTCCCCTGCCACAACCACTGTCCACATGCTCCTCTTTTCTCACCTCTGCCACTGTAATAGCCATTTATCCCTGCCTCCTCCCTTGACTCCTGGGTCTACCCCCAACCAGTGGTCAGCATGACCTTGTGAAAGTGTCAGGATGTCTCATCCTCTGTGGAAAATTCCCCAGCTAGCATGAAATATGAACTGCTTGCCATGCCTCCAAGCCCAGGGAGCCCACTCATCATTCGTGTTGGCACTCCTATGTCACCACCTCAGAGTCCCCAGCCCAACGCCCCCGCTAAGGTAGCTCTGCAGTCACTGTCTCCCACACCACCTGATGTTATCTTCTCTCTATGGCATCTATTTGGTGCCTGCCATATCTCAAATGTTTCCTTTTTTTAAAAGGCTATATATATGGAAAGATATGTATAAGGAAACATATACTTCTAAAAATTATATATTTACCCCCAGTAAAATGTAAAGGTTGTGAAAGAAGGGACTCTTTCAAGTTCATCATATGTCCCTACAGTCTAAGGGCTGGCACATAGAAGGTGCTCAAAAAATATTTTTGACTAATAATAATCTAGGAATTAAGGCTATTGGTCACACCCTTAGCTTATTGACCTTAAGCAATTTTCTATCAAAACTGGATGGCACACTGAGGTGGGCACTTGACGGGATGAGCACTGGGTGTTATTCTGTATGTTGACAAATTGAACACCAATAAAAAATAAATTTATTTAAAAAAACTGGATGGCAAAAAAAAAAAAAACTGGATGGCAATGATCCCAAAGTTACCAACAAATCTATAATTCTATAATATCTTACAAAGTCTTTTGTCAGTTCTTTCCATCTCAGTGATCATTTCAATCTCGAGAGAAGATATTATAGTCTCATGGGACTTGAAGCTTTTGCCATCAGCCATTGTGTTCTTCCCTTGCTCTCTCATCAGATCTCCTTGTCTCACTCTGATGACTTTGTCATTCTCTGTACATCTACATCAGGGAAAGTTAAGTGTGATTTTAGCTCCAACATGAAGACGAACAGTTGACCAAGATCATACCTGATTGTCTTTCTGGAATACATTTTATTTGTAACAAATATGTATATATAGGAGATTTATGAAGATCTAATACTTCCTGAATTATGATAAACCCAGTACAAAAGACTCCAACAGATTTGTTACCAGAAATAAGATCCACAATACATTGAAGTTTAAGAGCAAAGTGTTTGGTTGAGTTAACTCACTCAACCCATCCCTTTGACAGCCTTGAGTTAGATATTATGGCGCAGATGTAAGCAACATGATGTAGATGTTCATAAGTGGTGTGTTGTCATTTAAGTTATAATCCTGAACTAAGGTCACTGAAATTTCATTACAATGTTTTCTAGGCTAAAGCTACAGAATAATACTCATTACAAGAGAGAGAGAAAAATAGAGATTGAATTAATCCTGAAAATGCTACTTGGAGAAAGAATACATACTCAAAATAGTAGAAAAAAAATTGTAAACACTTCAAGTAAAATAATACTTTTCAAAAGTGGAAAATAAGAAATTATGTCATTTAATTCACTTTATAAAAGATAAAGAAAATACTGGAATGCCGTATCAGTGTTACCTTAATGTGAAAGAGTATTCTTTCATTCTTCATTTTCACTAAGGTACTGGGTTGTGATCATTTGATATTATCTACATATTAGGTGCTCCACCTTAGTAAGATTATGTTTGTCATTTTTTATAGTCAGTGAAGACTATTTCTACACAGACACCAAGGAATGTTGAAATGAAAACATTTGTTTAGAGGTCATGATGTCCAAATAGGCAAAACATAAATTCTTCTAAGACATTTGTTATTTTGGATGATCCCTCACTGCTTTTGTTGTACATTAATGAAGTTTATAGAACACCCATGGTAATATGCTCTCTGAAAGAAGTAACCTCTTTGCCTTATGAATATCTTGAAAGCAGATATATAATTCAGCCATTTCAAAATTGTATACTTCCTTTTGTTAATAATTCTTTGCTATCACCAAATATATTAATAACAATCTCTCATAAATGACACTTCTGACACATTCATGAAGTGTCCATTTCTCACTGAAAGAAATATCTGCTTTTCATATTGGTAAAAAATACTTATGTATACCCCAAGTACTGCATCACATAAAATGGAAAGTGATTTTTTAAGATAAATATTTTATTTATTTATTTGAGAGAAACAGTGCAAGAGAGCGAGAATGAGTGGGGGGCGGGTGGTGCAGGGGAAGGCAGAGGGAAAGGGAGAAGCAAGCTCCCCAAAGGGACTGCTGTGGTCATGACCTGAGCCAAAGGCAGGTGTTTAACCCTACTGAGCCACCCAGGTGCCCCTGGAAGGTAGTTTCATTCCCCATTTATATTAAGAGTTATCTTCAAAGTGTCTTGCTAGTTCACTGTGTTTCATTTTCTCTGTGAATAGTTCATCAAATACTCTCCTCTGCTTTGAAGTAAAGTAGTTTATCCAATCACCCACTGCTCCTGGAAAAAGTGGAAACATATCAGATAAGAACCAATTTAAATATATAGCATTCACCAAAAAAAAAAAAATCTGTCAGATTTGCAACAAAATATGAATGATATCATTTCTTGGTGATAAGTACTAGGGGATTATTCTTTTCTTCATTTGCTTACTTGTTGCTTCTAATTTCCTCAGTAATGGTTGCATAATAATATATACAGTTTAAGAAGTTATTTCTTAAAAAGAAAAGAAGATTAAAATATATAAATGTCCTAGATTTTATGCTAGCAGGCAAGAAATGTCTCACCTAACTTTAGTTAAACCATAGAAGTTTTTAAAAGGCCTGGGTGGTGCAGTCCGTTAAGCACCCAATTCTTGGTTTCAGGTAGGTTGAGATCTCAAGGGTTCTGAGATCTCAAGCCCCATGTGGGGCTCCACGCTCATTGCTTGAGATTCTCTCTCCATCTCCCTACCCCTCCTGCTTGTGCTCTCTCTCTCTCTCTCTAAAATAAATAACTCTTTAAAAATAAAACATAAAAGCAGACAAAGGGAACATAATGATGTCACTTATTTCCCCATCTATGCACCTGTGAAGCAATAACTGTGCTGATATGTGCTGATAACATATCACAGGGCTGGGTAATTGGTCTCTCTCTCTTCCTTTTTTTTTTTTTTTTTTTGATTCAAGTATAATTAATTTACAGTGTTATAGTAATTTCAGGTGTACAGTGCAATGATTCAGCAATTTTATATATTACTCAGTGCTCATGATGATAAGTGTACTCTTAATCCCTTCACCTATTTCACCTTAATTGGTCTTACTTTAGGGAAATTAATTTTACAATATTGATAACAGAGAGTTGGAAATACCATTGCCAAGTTACTTGCATGATGTCCCCCCCTCACCTCACCTCCAGTTACACACCATCTTTCCATATTAGCACTTCTATATCTACAGTGAAAGTTGTGGAGGGCAGAATAAGACTGCTTGGATTCAAATCTTGACTCTACCAGCAACTAGTTGCATGATGTTGGACAAGTTATTCAGGTGCTTGGCATCTTAGTAAAATGTAAATAATATGAATATCACCCTCAAGAGCCTATTGTCAAGTTTAAGATAAATCTAGTAACGTGCCTGGCACATAGTAAGCTCAGTAGGTTCCAGCTATTCTCACTCTATAGTTTTCATGATTCCATAGTAAACCCCTGCATGAATGTGATTTAATACATTTAACAGTTTCTGGTTAGAGGCCAATTAAGTGCATTTGAGGTTTTCAATGTTATGAGCAATATTGCAGCACGCATCCTATCTCTATATCTTTCCACAGCCCTAAGAAATTAATAGGTTCCTCAGTAATTTCCCCCCTAAATTTTAGTATATAGGGACCCTTAGGCTTCTGAAACTTATGTGGACTGCTCCTTGCCTGTCACCTTATCTCCATGTCCACCATTGTCAGTTTCTAGAATATCAGCTCCCAACTGCAGGCATAAATTCTCCTCCGTAAAGTGAGGGATATCTCTTGCACCAAGGAGTCTGCGTCATTGACTTCTGTAGTTCATTTGAAATGATTATTTTCAGAGGATGGATCCTAACCTCCTCCCCCCCAGCCAATAGAAGGAATAAAGTGAATAACCCATCCTTGTGTTTAATTCTTCATATAGTCCAAATTTAACAATAGGCACTCATTGTGACTAGTATCAGTGAGGATGTTTTCATTGTCGACTTTCTGTGTTTTGTCAGATCCTATACAAAGAAACTACTTTAAGATAGAATTTAATTTCATTAGAATTAATGTTATTAGCTAAGATTAAATTATATTGATATGGTTTCATTTGGGAATATTTGCTAGTGTCACTTGTATGGCAGGCCAAAGACTACCTCTCTTCTCTTTAGAGTAAAATTTCTCAAGTTGGTAGGATAAGATGGGTGGAAACTGAGGATTTTGCTAATCATATGTCAAAGGACAGTGATAAAAGATATCAAGAGTACCACTGGATTCCATGAAGCATCAGAACTTTCTCATCTCTCATCATTCTCTTGACCATAATCCCTCCCAATCTCTGTTTCTCATCTCTTTGCTTGTTTCACCTCTCTTCATGTATCCTTTCCTAAATCCTTTCTGTCTTCCCTTTATCTTCTCTCTCCCACTCATCCTAATCTTTTTCTTGACCCTCCCATGTCATCTGGTTCTTGTCCTCCATTTTCAAACTTCTTGGAAGAGGGGTCCTCATTTGCTGCTTCCCTTCTTTCTCTCTCTCATCTCTTCAATCCCTGCATTCTGCCTCCCATCGCCACCACTATGGAGACCACCATCAGAATTCATGAATGATACATGGCCATGTTTGACCCCAGTTTCATTTTTTGGCTCATCTCAGCTGTTTCACTCCCATTGATGTTAGCATCTCTAGGGTTTCCCCTTCTAATCCTTTCTCCACTAGCCCTTCCCACTCATCCTGAATAATTTTGCCTCATTCCTTAAACTGCCAATAGCTCCTAAATTGACTTCTGAACTGAGTTCCACTCAACAGTGGCTCCCTGATAAGGCCCAAGTTCTGACCCTCAATGTTTCATACCTGGACTATTACAATGACCTCTTACTGGACTTTCTGCCTCTGGTTTCACCCTCTTCTAAACAACTTTCCACCCTGCTCTATTATTTTCAGGTCCCTTCTTAAAGCAAGCAAATAGACCAGGGGGAGAAAAAGACCCCCTCATAACATGCATCAGAACTTTTGTTCTCTGGCCCCAATTTTTATCTCCCTGATTCTGCTCCATGCATCATATACCCTCTAGCACAGGAGACTATCTGCTCTTTCTAAAAAAAAGCACAGTCCAATTCCCTGGTGGTTTTGAGCTTTTCTTCTTGTTGTTAGCTGTTGCTGGAATGTATTTCTTCCCTCTCATTTTCCTGGTAAGATCTTGCTCATGCTTGCAATCCCAGATCCTATGTCATCTCCTCACCACCTACTTTGTTATGAAAAAATTCTCTCTCCCATATTCATGTTACTGTTCACATTTGCTTATACTACTAGCACAGTTATTATCACCTACTACTGTTTACA